>NC_059431.1:65188647-65788647 GCF_021028975.2 Sphaerodactylus townsendi
ACCCCCCCCCCCCCCCACCCCCCCCCCCCCCCACCCCCCCCCCCCCCCACCCCCCCCCCCCCCCACCCCCCCCCCCCCCCACCCCCCCCCCCCCCCACCCCCCCCCCCCCCCACCCCCCCCCCCCCCCACCCCCCCCCCCCCCCACCCCCCCCCCCCCCCACCCCCCCCCCCCCCCACCCCCCCCCCCCCCCACCCCCCCCCCCCCCCACCCCCCCCCCCCCCCACCCCCCCCCCCCCCCACCCCCCCCCCCCCCCACCCCCCCCCCCCCCCACCCCCCCCCCCCCCCACCCCCCCCCCCCCCCACCCCCCCCCCCCCCCACCCCCCCCCCCCCCCACCCCCCCCCCCCCCCACCCCCCCCCCCCCCCACCCCCCCCCCCCCCCACCCCCCCCCCCCCCCACCCCCCCCCCCCCCCACCCCCCCCCCCCCCCACCCCCCCCCCCCCCCACCCCCCCCCCCCCCCACCCCCCCCCCCCCCCACCCCCCCCCCCCCCCACCCCCCCCCCCCCCCACCCCCCCCCCCCCCCACCCCCCCCCCCCCCCACCCCCCCCCCCCCCCACCCCCCCCCCCCCCCACCCCCCCCCCCCCCCACCCCCCCCCCCCCCCACCCCCCCCCCCCCCCACCCCCCCCCCCCCCCACCCCCCCCCCCCCCCACCCCCCCCCCCCCCCACCCCCCCCCCCCCCCACCCCCCCCCCCCCCCACCCCCCCCCCCCCCCACCCCCCCCCCCCCCCACCCCCCCCCCCCCCCACCCCCCCCCCCCCCCACCCCCCCCCCCCCCCACCCCCCCCCCCCCCCACCCCCCCCCCCCCCCACCCCCCCCCCCCCCCACCCCCCCCCCCCCCCACCCCCCCCCCCCCCCACCCCCCCCCCCCCCCACCCCCCCCCCCCCCCACCCCCCCCCCCCCCCACCCCCCCCCCCCCCCACCCCCCCCCCCCCCCACCCCCCCCCCCCCCCACCCCCCCCCCCCCCCACCCCCCCCCCCCCCCACCCCCCCCCCCCCCCACCCCCCCCCCCCCCCACCCCCCCCCCCCCCCACCCCCCCCCCCCCCCACCCCCCCCCCCCCCCACCCCCCCCCCCCCCCACCCCCCCCCCCCCCCACCCCCCCCCCCCCCCACCCCCCCCCCCCCCCACCCCCCCCCCCCCCCACCCCCCCCCCCCCCCACCCCCCCCCCCCCCCACCCCCCCCCCCCCCCACCCCCCCCCCCCCCCACCCCCCCCCCCCCCCACCCCCCCCCCCCCCCACCCCCCCCCCCCCCCACCCCCCCCCCCCCCCACCCCCCCCCCCCCCCACCCCCCCCCCCCCCCACCCCCCCCCCCCCCCACCCCCCCCCCCCCCCACCCCCCCCCCCCCCCACCCCCCCCCCCCCCCACCCCCCCCCCCCCCCACCCCCCCCCCCCCCCACCCCCCCCCCCCCCCACCCCCCCCCCCCCCCACCCCCCCCCCCCCCCACCCCCCCCCCCCCCCACCCCCCCCCCCCCCCACCCCCCCCCCCCCCCACCCCCCCCCCCCCCCACCCCCCCCCCCCCCCACCCCCCCCCCCCCCCACCCCCCCCCCCCCCCACCCCCCCCCCCCCCCACCCCCCCCCCCCCCCACCCCCCCCCCCCCCCACCCCCCCCCCCCCCCACCCCCCCCCCCCCCCACCCCCCCCCCCCCCCACCCCCCCCCCCCCCCACCCCCCCCCCCCCCCACCCCCCCCCCCCCCCACCCCCCCCCCCCCCCACCCCCCCCCCCCAGGTCCATTGGGCACTTACCGTGAAGGGCCCTTCTCCTGGTGGGCCAGGAGTCCATCTCGGCCCTCCCTTGCCGTCAATTCAATCAGGATGTGTTCTAAATCTTTGCACATATCACTCTTCACTCAAGGCATAGCACTATTGAGCAGAGAGCATCAGAGGAGTTCCGTCCTTCGGGACTCAGTTACAGTTATAATTGTAGTTATTGCTATAGTTAGTTTAGCAACAGTTCGCTCAGTTACAAGGAGCGTAGTTATCTATTCCTTCCTGTCCCTTACCTTTTTCGTTATATCTAATTCACTGCTTTGACAGTCGGTACTGGAGACAAGGTGGAGGAGGAGCCAGGGACAGGAAATTGAAAAATTAGACCTGCCTCCCTAACAGAAGGTTGAGAAACACCCACTCGAGATGGACTCCTGGCCCACCAGGAGAAGGGCCCTTCACGGTAAGTGCCCAATGGACCGTTTTTCAACTTTTTGAGCATTAACAGAATATTCTGTTGAAGTCAAAGTAATGTCCCCTGTTCCTTTTTAAAATTTGTTTTTTTACAGAGAGTTAAATCTCTAATCCTCCTCCTCCTCCTTTTAGTTTATTTTCCTATTCATTGCTTTTGCCTAATAAGAAAAAATTCCTTTTGTATCTTTTTTTTTCTCTTTTGTTGGTAGGAAAAACAAATAAGTAGATAGTTCAAAACAGGCTTTGTTTTCTTTTGGTGATTGCAAGTGTCCTTTGTGCACTTTTTAATATAGAGAAGAATGTTCTTGCTAAACACTGATGTTTTTATATAGAAGACTGGAATGGAATATTTTCTTGTGTGCGTGGCAGTCATCTGTGTATTGCCTTTATATAAGGAAGATGAATGCCTGTTCTCCCCCACCTCTGCTCCCCATGCTATCTAATTTCATATCTGACTTTTGTACTTAATGTGATGTGCAATATGTGAAGCATATTCCAAGTGGTGAGGACTGTATTCATTTTACAGTTGTCTAGGAAGTATACTGAGGATTGTCCATAATGTATAGCTATCTACCTGCATGATAGTCATTTGAATTTTTTTATCTGTTAAGTCATGCTAATTCTGGTGTCTTTGGTCTGACAGCCAGTAAGCTCAGAGTGTTCCAGAAAAGTGAAATGGTGAGGACAATTTTGTGGGATTAGAAGGAAGCTGGCGATGGGCCAGAAGCAGTTACTCCCATACCATCTCCTATGGCGGCAATAGGTCTGGCAGCAACAGATGGGAGGGATCTGCAGTGATGTATTAAGTCCTAGGTGAAGCCATTTTATAATTAACTTGTTTGTACCTGACGTGATATACCTGGTGGGTTTTATTATTTTATTTGGGGATCAAATGTATTCATTTAAAATATTTGCAATCCCACCTTTTCTACAGCCTGGTCTCATCATATCTCAGAAGCTAAGCAAGGTAGGCCCTGGTTAGTAATTGGATAGGAGACCACTAAAGAATACCAGGGTTGCTATATGGAGGAAGGCTATGGCAAACTACCTCTGCAAGTCTCTTGCCTTGAAAGTCCTACAAGGCCACCATAAGTTGGCGGCAACTTGATGGCACTTTACACATGCAAACCCATTTTTCCCCACCCCATTTCTGTAAAGGTAGCATTGTTTAAACTGTACTGTTATTTAACTCGTGGCATTCCTTTAAGACAAACAAGATACAAATAAATAGAAATGTACCCAAAAATGTTCTTCACTTACTAGCCAAAAGTTAAGAAGTGACAGTTAATAAGGGAAAGGAAGTATCTGAATATCTAACCTCGTTTGCTAAGGGGATTTATTTCTCCAAAACTACTGTAATGTGTATATCCATTACAATTCATTTCATAATTCTGTGAAAGTTGAGATTTGTTGACAATACTATCAGAAATTTCATACATGCAGTGGGACATAATCTCCCACTGTGCACCCCCATCTACCCATTTTGCATTAAATAGAGGCTGATTTAACCAGCACCTCTTAGAATCCCAACCCCCCCCCCCCCCGGCTGAAAAAAGAGTTTCATGTTACATTATGTCTACAGAAGAAGGAACTTCCCATGCCCTACTGTGACTAAAGAATATCTAGCCATAATTATGGAAACCAGGCCATAGAATGTTCAGATATCTGACTACACAAAGCAAAGAGGATTCAATTAGGTTTGATTTTTTTTGCGCAGTTCCTCAAGCTGAGGCCTTTCGCTTCCCTCACAAGAAGTTGCCCTATCATACTTCTGTTGTTCTGTTTTTCCTGTAGCCATTGAACTGTATAACGTTCCCTGACACTCCATGACCAAAACCTCTTGAGCAGGAGATGTGCATTTTTAAAGACATTTGCTAGTGACAGCCAGGTGACGGCCAGAATAGCTTCTCAAGCCCAGTGCTGTGCTAAAAGAAGAAAGCATGCAAGGTGTGCATATACATACACTATGAGATATTCTACCCAGTCAGCTCATTTAAAGTTACATCTACAGTTGAAACGTGTGTAATACATATTTATACACACGCATATCTGTTAGGGTGGAAGAGTGAGACAAACCTACATATAGGTTATCTGGTTCAGTTTTGTATTAATAGGAATGGGTTTATTTTTATTATGTCGTTCTTAAAATACGTTACAAGGTTAAGTGTAGCTTTTAGATTCTGAAGTTAGTTATAGTTATATACATGTTCATAGCTGGGTTGCAAACTTAAGTTAACACAGGTTTTAAGCATTTCTTCTATGTAAAGTCTGTTTTTAAGCTTCCAAATTTTCTGGGGCACTTCAAAATACCTATTATTTTCCCAGAGCTTTTATTTAATAATGGGATTGAAATTAATGAGCAGTTGTATCATGTAGGGCTTGGCAGTTGGGTGTATATCAGTTTTTTCTAACAAAGTGACATAAACTGGAAGTGAAATGAGTGTAAGGGTTTATAAATGCATTAATTGTTTCTTGGAATTTCATTTACTGGTACACTTTTGTCCTGGCACTTTTTGAACATGGCACAGTAAAGGTGTAATAATTCCTGCTTTTATACTGAAACTGAAAGGTTGCTTTAATTTATATAGCCAAGCCTTTTCCCAAAAACGGAGTTTCCTTTCATGAATGTTATTATGCTATTCTATTTAAGTTGTTCCAGGCTTTTAGTCATTTATATTCAAATTGATTCTCCCCACCCCCACTTCCATCCCTGTTGGTGCAGTCACAGTTGCCAAAATAATTAGCAGTTTGTTTTTGTTCTCATTTAATGGTGAGATGCAGAGTTCTTAATCACATGACTGTGTATATGTGTGGAAAAAATCTACAGAAGTGGAGAAATAATTTAAGAAAAGCTTCTTGGTACATTTGGACTGAAATCATAGCTATTAAAAGGATGAAAAGAAAACACCATCAGTTAAAAATCATGAAGATTTAGGGGAAAAACTGATCTCCAGTTTATGACTTTATAGCTTGGGTGGATTATTTTAAGGAAGGCCATCCCACAGATCTGGCGTGGCTGTTAAATGCAGGACACCACTTGTGAGACTGCTGCCCTTTCTGGGGGGCTAAATTCCCTTCCTTCCTTGTATAGATTGCACTCTCAGCATTGATGCTGTAATGAATCTGATGATATGTGGGTTACCTGGAATTCAGAATAAGCTAGGCATGGAATGATTTGGCCAGTTAGGATTTTATAGATAACTTTTCTGTTCACGCCCCCTGTATTTGGTCTTTCACAAAGTAACTGC
This sequence comes from Sphaerodactylus townsendi, assembly GCF_021028975.2. NCBI lineage: Eukaryota > Metazoa > Chordata > Lepidosauria > Squamata > Sphaerodactylidae > Sphaerodactylus > Sphaerodactylus townsendi. Next base: position 65,194,091 of record NC_059431.1, read on the forward strand.
ATCAACTATACTCACACCCTTCTTTCTAAGCAGATGTGTCTCAAAAGGGAAATGCAAGGAATTGGATTTAATGTGAAATCTGTAAAGTTGTCCAGAGATTCAGTTCCCATTGGGCTACTATGTGTAAGTGTGACAAATTATCTTGAAAACTATGAATAGCTTTAATTTATCTGGTTTGATTTCTGGGATGGCAGGAAGCCAGTGGTGGTATTCAATGATAGAAAAGCAATCTGTGAATAAAGCATTTGAGCATATGCTCCTCTTTTCCTGGTTGCACAGGGGGCAGAGTTCTAAATTGATAGAGGTGAGTAAGGCTTCTCTGGCATAGCCACTACCACAAGCACATTTTAGCTGCTATTCTCCTCCCAAATGACCTTTTTTCCTAGCAAAACTCGACACAGTTGATGGATCCTTTCAGTTGTTTTCCCTGTCAGTGACATTCTGCTATTCACAGGTGTTCTCACTGGAAGTCGTGCAGCAGTACAACATAGCCCTGAAAGATTTGAAATTTTTTTTAACAAAATTGCATAGGGGTAGGTTGGCTGTGATAGTGTTGTCCATTGTGATTTATGTGGTCTTCCACAGTTATCTGCCCTGAATTCAGTGCTTTTGGGAAGTGAGGGTTTTCCCCGCCCCCAGCATTGTAACGGCATTAGTGTACCTCCAGAGGTTTCTCTGCCTTTTCTCCTGTAGGCAGAGGACATCTTGTTGGATGATTCTCGCCCTTACTCAGGGAGGCAGGAAAAAGAAAACTGTCACTTCCTGTTGAGGCTTGGACTCCATTTTGACCAGTATTTTTCTTGCCTCGACAGGGAGTGCATGGATTCTTTCAACTCCTCAGTCTGACTCCTTTCTTCTGACCTTTTTACTTGTGTTTGTGTATGTCTTAAGCCTGTTTGTTTCCCCACCCCTTGTTTCTTGTTAGTGGGGTAGAAATTGCCTTCAGAAACTCTAGTAGGGATGTCTTTTTTGACATTTGGATTTTCCTGCCTTAAAAGTTGCAGCTTCGTGCCAAAATGGCGACCTGAGAATTCTCCTCCCCAGGGAGACTTTCTCTTAATTAGCTGCAGAGGCAACAAGGGCGACTCTCAGGAGGGGGGTTACCTTTCCTCTACAAGCCACATAGAGGACTCGGGAGAGGGTACCTCCAGCCATTGGACTGACTGGTAGCCCAAGAAGGAGCTCTCTCAAATGGCTGCAGTAACCAAAAAGGAAAAACATCTGCAGCATTGCCCTCCTTTTCACTGTGGTCATAGTTTGTATTGGAGTTAAATGTATGGGGGACTGAGGTGACAATCTATCTTTTCATATTTCTCTTATTTTTCTTTGTTTATGAACTTGGTAGGATGGCTGCTTCACCATCTAATAGTTTTGTAGCTACATAATTTTTTTTAAAAAAAACTGCATTAAAAAGTATTGAAATGAAGCTTTTTCTCTCTCACTTCTGGATTTCATCCTTGCAGAATTGAAGATTTTTAATCTTGGAGACATTTTACCTGCTTTGATGGAACAAATTGGAGGACTGAGAGGAAATGTCACATTCTTCTGGAATGAAGGCACATTTTAGTTCTTTATGTTGGCTGCCTCCATGCATTGTCTGGAAGTTCTCAGGGGGTGATGTGGCAACAGTACCGTCTCCAGCCGCTGGAACCCTTTTGATGGGGCAGTTAGATGCAGAAATGCTTCTATTTTGTGTCTTCTGTAGAGGCCCTGACAAGTAACTCAGGGTGTGGTTTTTCATCCACGTTACTGCAGTCTTACTGTTGTTTCAGATCTATTCCAGGACCCGACTTACAATGACCATAGCTCATTGATTGGGCCCATATTGCATTGACTTCAGTTGATCATTTTGTCCCCATCCATGTCTTCTCAAGTTCTGAAACTATTTCAGCACTTGAAACGGGGGAGACTAGGTTGCCCAGTGCTGTCACAGTGCAGATCCAATCAAAATCAGGCCTTTGGGGCAATTTTCAGATAGCTAATTTTCCTTTCAAAATGCCATAGGCGGTCACTGGTTGGACTTGTGGCCAACATGATGTATAATTTGACTCTTAGTAGTTAAAAGTGTGGATCTAGCAGATGACTTAATTTTTGTGTAGGGTTCATGATTTTGTGTGTGTTTTTGTGTGTGTGGAGCAAGACATTTCTTAGGACAGAATAGTAATATACTAAATAATTGTATGTCACTTTCACTGTTTTCTTAGTTACTCTTTCATTGTTTCATTTCTTAAATACCAAAACTTGGGGAAAACTCAAACGGAAAAGCAATCACCTTTCTCCTCTTAAAAGCTTTGACTTGGTAATGAGGTAACTTTTTTTCTTTCTTGCCTTGGGTTCAGCTTAGCACTGCAGATCTTAGTCCTCCGGGCAACAGCTGTTTCGTACTATTTACAGTCTATCCTGTCATGAATTAATGCAACCAGATACCACTGTTGGCAGTCCGGATACCATTGTTGAAGTACTTAATGGTGTGATTATTGCAGAAGCTCTGTTACTTGTGAAATAGCTGGAAAAAATGGTTTGAAAATTCTACCTTAAATCTAGTTTGAAAGCCCCACCATGGTAGGGTAACATTAACTGCAGGCTTAATTACGAATTAAGTAGCTTTAAAAGCATCTGGCAATGAAAGCGCCCTGCTCTAAAATGGCTTTTGCTACATTAGATCATTGGAGCAGCTGACCTTTCAGCCTTGGTCACCACAAGGACTTGGGAAAGGTACATAAGCCATTAAGAAATTATTTTGATCTGGTAGAAATGTTGTAATTGACTTATATTGGATTCAGTTTTCTTCTCCCAGTGTATTTATGAGGTTGCTGTCTTGCTGTCCTCTTATTCCCTTATCACTAAACTTTAATATAATATGTCTGTCAAATATGTCTTTGTCTCTATGATGGTTCTGCATTTTTTTAAATGCTAGAGATGCCCTCCCTACATGTGGTGCCAAGGACAATGGTTCTTGATTACTGACGTTATAGAGAAGTGTATAATAAATTATGTTTTTACTTTGAATGAATGACTCCATTGTTGAGCTCTAGAATGCATTTCAAACAACATACTGCATCTCACAACCTTCATGTCACAAATCATGTATTAACTGGGATTGTCTGGTTGTATCTACGTGAGGCTTTATTGGATGGGGGTGGGGATGGGGGTGGAGAATGTTTGGGCTGAATAAGCCGCTCTTAGGCAAATTCCGCATGGGCCAAAAACAGCAATGTGAAAACGGTGTAAAATGGTTTAAAACAGTGTAAAAGGGTTTACACCGTTTTCACACCGCTGTTTTTGGCCCATGCGGAATCCACCTGAATTTCCAGTCTGCCTCCTGCTCATCTCTACACCAGAGTGGGGCCCTCTGACAGAACCAGTACAGGCTGCATTTTTGGCATATTCAGGGTTGAGCATCTGATAAGGTTGCTAAACCATGTTGTGACTGCTTTATCTGGGAGTTTATCCCAATCTTCCAAGTTATCAAATTGAATGCAGGACAGGGTGACACCCTTACAGATGTAACTTTATTCTGTAGTTTGCAGAGCAATCTTTGCTTCACTGAGGCAGGCATCTCAGGCAGACAATTTGGGATCTGAGATGGACTGTTCAGTATCTAGAGGGTACACCCTCCAGGCTTGTGAGAATTTTGGAATTTCTAGCTTTAATATTAAACACTGAATTCAGATAGCGTCTGGTATTGAAAAGTTTGTTAATAATCATTAGAAACTTTAAAGATCTAGCATTCTGTGTTCCTATTATTCTATTTCAGTTTGAAAAGAGATGTGATAACAATTGGTAACAAGACACCTTTAACTAGCACTTAATCAGAAATGTTCCATTTCTAAAATAGAAACAAGCATAGTAATTAGATTTTTGTTGATTTTTTAAAATTACAGTGCTGAAAGCTTCTGAGCTACAGTGTTGAACAATCCAGAAAAACGTTCTTTGAGGTAGCTAATTCCTGATGTACAAAAAATGAAAAGTTCCAGATGGTGACAGGTATTGTATTGTTATTATTTTCCCCCACCTCAAATTGTTTTCTTTGTCTTTGTAGATATTTGTCACATCTTTGCCAAATAAGTGAATTAATTGATAGTATGAAATTTAAGTTGGTCTTCTTAATTTAACCCTGCTGGTGCTGATGAGCTATCACCATTATACAAACTATGTATTAGACATGGCTCCTTGGTCCAATTTTATCAATGCCTTTTAAAATGATTAAGACACTCACAAAGTGATTTTCCCATCTCTCTCTCAAAGGGGTAATATTTAATTTGAATGTGAACTCTTGTGCTTATCAGGTAAACAATCAGTTTTTTTGTCTTTTGCTGGAGTATTTAAATACCAGCTTTTATTCCATACAAATAGCATATGAACCATGTCAAATGGTTGAATGAGAATCGTAACTTAGCAGTGTGTGTGTGTCCATATTATAAAAATATGACACATATTACATTTTATTTATTTTATTTATTTATATTTTAGATTTATAGGCCGCCTCTTCCCCGAAGGGGAACAATGTCAGTTGACTTGGATACCAAAGATACATAGCCTTCATGGGTACTTGAAATAGTGTAGGTAGTATTTGCAAAATGCTCCAGCTTCCCACTACCAAATGTATTCTATGTTGCATTCATGTTCTGCAAACATTTCCCCCCTTCTCATGTGTTCCTGCTGACCACTTACAGTCTCCTGCTCCCATACCTTCTCTTAATACAAATTCTATTATAAAGTGTATCTTTATTCAGTTTTATTGTTCACATTCATCCAAAGTATGATTGCTTGTGCATATTGTTTTAATAGTGCCTATTATTTCCCAGATGTCCATTTGTAGTGGCATTGTGGGAGATAATGGTAATATCGAGAAGGTAATAGAGGTGAAACACAAATTTCTCCTTCTGTCCCTGAGATTGCTCTGTGAAACCTTCAGGCTGGAAGGAGTTACTGGTGCTGAGTTTCTCTCTGAAAATATACCTTTTCTTTTATCTGTATGTACTTTTGGGAGTCTAGGGGGAGTTATGCACCTGGCACTGGAATGCTAGGAGTCACTCAGCCTTGAGCTCCCTTCCATGGCTAAGTACCAGGCGTTAAAATATCACACACACACATACATAATAGTATTTAAATTGGGGGGGGGGGCTCTTTTTCCTTTTAACCTTATTTCAGACTAACTTTGGAACAGTTCAGAGCACTTTGGCCAAATCAAGGAGTTAACCCACTGCTGTGTTCGAGATTCCAGCAGCTGAAAGGACCATGGGTATACTCTTCTGTGATTCTCTGTTTAAGCTTATAGTTTGTAAACAAAAACTGCTTTCCTTCTACCATTGATGTGATTTCATTGTTTTTGAAATTCCTAGTGTAAAAAGAACAATTTGCCTCTTGGCAAAACACAGTGGAGGGCTTGGTGTTCCAAAGATAGTCAGACTTGTCTTTGTGTTGTAACACGTGCAGTGATCCTCATCTAATAAAAGGAGCTTAGGCCCAGATTCTCCTGACAACTTGACCCTGTGCACTGAGGCACTTGAAATTTAATTTGCAAGTAGTTTACTGTTTTCAGAGTGGATTCTAGCAAACATCTTGTGGCCTTACCATACATCCCTTTTCCTGGAGGCGGAGGACATCTTGCAGTGGGAGGGAGGCAGGAAAAGGTATTTCGTCACTTCCCATTTGGTGACCGGACTCCATTTCTCCAGTATTTTTCCTGCCTCTCAGGGAGATCACGTTTTCCTTGGGACTCCACACTTTTTGCCAACTTTTGGTCTACTCTAGAGTAGCAATTTTTTGTTCATCTGGATCCACCTTCCATGCTGTCTGTCAGGATGCCATTCCTATGAGGGGAGGGGAGCTGTGGGGATGAGCTGTGTTTTTTGCTTTGCAGGTTCTTATCTGATTCTTGCCCTTGAAGCTCTGTGGTTGGAACAAGTTCTCAAGCTGGACTCTTACTGTTGCTTTGGTTCACATGGGGGGTGGGGATTGCTGCAACATATTATCAACAGTTTGGGCGCCTTCACGCCAGAACTGTTTTTTGCTGTTACTCTCATGTCTTCAATAAAATCCTTGAATCCATCAAGCAAGTTACTGTCTGAACATGGGGGTTGACACTGTCCCACTTTCTGTCTGCGCATAGCCGTAGGGGTGGTGGTGGAATTTCAACCTTTTTCTGATGAAGAGAAGGACTCCTATCTTTCCCCTGCTTATGTTGATGCTTAGATAGCATTTCTAAGTCCAAACAATGCTGCTATTTTTTTCTTTCATTTCCCCAAAATGCAAGCTGAGAAACAAATACCCCTAGGTTTCTTACAATGTCATCTTTTGCAGAGTTAATCTAGTCAAGTCCCTTTGTAGCGCCTTTCAATGTTAGTGATGGTAGTGGCACTGTTACAATTCTGTTACGTTTAGAATATGTTCAAGTTGTGACTCACAAGTTAATGGGTGATGTTTTAAGAAGAATGATGCATCAGTAGGAAAGCTTCCCCCACACCGTGGACACACACATACACTACTTTTTATACATTTAGTTTATTTGTTTGGGTAGGGGCAGCAGCAGTAGCAATAAGTGTCTATTATGAAAAGCTGGGTATCCTGACTGGTACACTGAATGTTTGGAAAAAGCAGACAAAGGAGTGGGGCAGGGGTGCTTTCCAAACAAATTAACAGTAATTTCTTTTGACAGATGAAAAATACTGCTGCTTTGCCTGTCAGCAGAACCAGTTCAGCTAAAAATCATTAAAACTTGTCAGTGTGTATTGAACTTTATACTCCTCAGAGAAGTTATTTGTGGCTTTGACAACCATATAATTAAACAATTATAGTGTTGGGATTTTATTTGAAATAATTGTCTGCTGCAGCCACTTGTCTGAAAAGGCTATAGTATTTACACAGTAGTACATTACTTATGGGATATTTCTTGGCTCCAAATGTCTGTCGGGATGTGATGTTTAACTTCAGACCCCTCACCCATCTTGACAGACGTCTCCCCAAAAATTCTGAGTGCCTTGTTACAGGAATTTGAGCAACATAAATTGGTAGAGAACATTTTGTTTTCTGTCAGCTATTCGCAAACTTCTGTAACTAAACCTGCTGTGTGCTCCAAGAGTGACCATTCAAATGGTCAGTTAAATCCTGGGAAGGTACAAAGAGACTTTGTTTTTGTGAATATTTTAGCAAATTAATTGTGTGCTCACACTGGAATTTAAATTACTGCTGGATAATTATACATTAGTTACCCCTGTTTCTCTTGAGGTGAATGATAGAGATAGTGGCTTGCACCAAATAAAATCTTGTAGGAGAGCAGGACTTTCTCACTTCCACTGAATTCCTTGAGTTTAGCACTGTACAGATGACCTATTCATACACTGAGGGAGCATGGGCATAGAGGAAGTATAGGCATGAGTGGACTGGCTGGCTTCTGCGCAGTTACCAAATCACATACACAGAATGAATGTGTGGAGGAAGTGCCTATAGGACAGTGATGGCGAACCTTTTTGAGTCCGAGTGCCCAAACTGCCACCCAAAACCCACTTATTTATCGCAAAGTGCCAACACAGCAATTTAACCTGAATACTGAGGTTTTAGTTTAGAAAAAACGGTTGGCTCCGGCATGCGTTACTCAGGAGTAAGCTTGGTGGTAGTCAGTGGCTTTGCTTTGAAGCAACCGTGCATTTTTTCCAACGGGTGAATCACGACCCTAGGAGGGTTTACTCAGAAGCAAGCCCCATTGCCAGCAACTGAGCTTATTCCCAGGTAAAGGATTGCGCTTTTGTTCTTTGCATGAAAATCAGTGGGGTTTAACAGCGCTTAACAGGGTTACCTACACTGCTTCCCCAAAACTAGGTCTTAGATTTAATGCTAATAATCGAGCCCAGCAGCCCAGGCCAGCCTAGATGTGGGGTGGGGGGGGCACTCTGTTTACGCGTGCCCACAGAGAGGACTTTGAGTGCCACCTCTGGCATCCGTGCCAAAGGTTCACCACCACTTCTATAGGAATACTCTCTCCATGGTCAGCAACATTTTGAAAGCAGTGTCATTGTATGGGAGGTGGGGCCAGTGTGCTTATGTCTGCTCTTCTTCCTCATGTAGTCAATCAGGGTGATGACAGGTCATCTATACAGAGATTTTGTTTCTGGAGATCAGTGAACCCTCCCAAATGTCAAGACAACCACTCGACATCAAAATACCCTAATGACAAAAGTGTCTTTTCCTTGGAAATATGTGGCAGGATATATTCCAGCTTTGGCTAATTTGTGTGCAGCATACCAGTCATGAGTGGGTCCCTGGCCAGTATATCAACTTCAGTGGTAGGTCATATCTAGCTCAAAATATCTAAAAAATAGCTCAAAATATCTGAGAAAAGTTACCTTTACTAATATATTTAATCCTATGCATCTTTGTATGAATGCAGCCCAAGGGGGACTGCTGGAAGATCAGTGAGGGTAGGACTTCCCTAACACCTGCTTTATTGTTTGAATAAATATGTGTAGCAACAGTGGTACCACACAGTGTAGAACATAACCTGAAAATGCTCATAGATAGGCAGTTGTGCAACTTACTCCTACTTTAGATCAAGCTGCAGTTTATTCATAGGAGTAAACTTTAATAATAGGTGTAAGCTTTAATTAGCTACTGTGTTTCTGGCAAATGTTTCTGCATTTTGCTGGATTTTACGTAGCGCTTACACATTTTATCTTTAGCAAATTCAGAACAGCAGCTTTAAAAGGTGTGGTCTTCTCAACTACAGCTGTAATAACCACTGGCTTCCCCCACACACATACACATAAATCAAGTTGAGTTTGCTTTGTTTGCAGTTGCATTTAAATAACTGGAAATTATGCTACTTAATTGGAAAACACTAGAAATGGGATTAATAAAGCACACCCATTATCACAGAAAGTCACTTCAACAAAATTATTATATCTGTTTAAGGTGTAATGGAAGCTTTCCAAGCAGCCTTATTAGCATAAGTTTTCAACCAAAGGCTTTTTTCCTTAGCAGCCAAGTGGAACGGGATGTGAATTGCACTATCTTGGCTTTTTGCCCTAGATCACATCACTTGGGCTTGGTGCACATACCTGAGAAAAAGTACTCTGCATCCCCAAGGGGCACATTAAATAAGCTCCTGGCAAAGAAAAAGTTGTCAGAGGATTTTTATTAAGAAGCAGCCAACTGCCACATTGTGTGCTGGTTCATGAATAATAATATTTATTCATACTGTAGCTGTACAGCATGCTGAATAAGCAAAAGGAGATACGTAGGAACCGTATTCTGTGCATTAATGAGCTGACCACAAATCCAATATAAAAGTTCTGGAAAATCAAGCCATGTCTTCAGAAACAAAATTGGCACAGCTCTCATAGAACAGTTTAACAGTTTACAATTTAAGTAGGTGGAGCATTAATAATTATCAGAATTTCCATGCATATATTTAATTGGCATATGGCAAGAATTCAGGACTCTTTTTCTTGATGGGCAGTTCATTTTACATGGGAAGGTTTCTTTAAAAAAATATTGGGTGGAGTATTCTAGTTCATTGCCTTCATGAGTTAGTAGTTATTTGCTGAAGAACTATACGTGCTTTCTCCTTTCATCCCATACCTGTATTTACTTAGAAGACCTTCAAAGAATTCCTTGAATTTTGAACAGTATAATCTTTGCTCACAAATCATATTTGTCAATAGTATAGATAGCTGGAACCATGACATGCACCTGGAAATCAGTACTTCTTGAGGATGGGCTCTCCTTCAATTGATACTGGAGAGAATGGGACAAAATTGGCTAATTTTGCCACCTTGCAGCATTTTGTGCGACTGGTATTTCTGCATTAGCTCTAGCTGATGCAGAATATGACAGATTGTCTGCTAACCAAGGCTTCACACTGGGATCATATCACCCCTATTCTGAGGAGTCTGCATTGGCTTCTGGTGTGCTACCAGGCTCAATTCAAAGTGTTGGGTGCTAACCTATAAAGCCCTACATGGCTTCGGTCCTGGGTACCTGAGAGAGTGAATTCGGCCATATACTCCTGCACAGGTACTGAGATCAAAGGGGGAGGCCCACCTTCAGAGGTAAGGGGGGGATAAATGCCTTTTCCTACAGTGGCCCCTATGCTGTAGAATGCTTGCCATCCTGAGGTTCACCAGGCCCCTACTCTTTTGGAGCACTCGGTGAAGACTATCCTTTTCACCTAGGTGTTTGGCTGACTTTCCTCGCTGGGAGGGGCCTACTGAGATGTCCATACACCCCTCCCTTTTTGGGGGGTGGGTATGGGAGATTTTAGATTGTGTTTGGGTTTTTAGGATGGGGTTTTATTGTGATTTACTGTTGTTGAATTTTTACTGTTGTGATTTTACAGTTGTATGTTTTTTATTGTAACAGGCCCCGAGACTGTGGAAAAGGGAGGCAATAAATGTAGATAAATAGAAATAGAATTTTATAACATCTTCCCCATGTTCTGGATTGGAAAAGCCAATATCTGCCATTGGATTGGAAAAGCCAATATCTGCCATTCTTTGGATGGGGTTTAATAGGACTATGAAAAGGGTGTCTTTGCCAGCATGGAATGAATATATCTTTTCCATACCATGTGGTTAACATTATGCTTTTGACATAACTAATCTTGTGTTCAGTCTGCAAGATGCTATGTTAAACACAAAGTTGTGTAATAAAATTAATTACTCCAGCAAACTATATTTTGTGGAATTCATCAATAGACTTTGAAGCTGACAGATTGTCTTCAGTGCACAGCACTTCTAGCTGTACCTGCTGTATGTTCTGGGGACACATACTAATTTCTCTTGACACAAAGATTATTAGGGTTGCTATTGAGCCACTGCACAATAGTGAAGACAAACAAATTTCTGAGAGGGAGCTGCACATCCCATATCCACTTTTCTGATTTCAAATGTGCAATAGAAGATTACATAGTAACACAGAACTTGTGACACAAAAATTGAAGCCTAAGTGATTTGTCTGTTTTTAATGCCTTTGCATATTTCATGTAGAACCTCTAATAAGCATTATTATTCTCTTTTGCCTTTCTGTTTTCATGTATGATTTATTTATTTATTTATTTTGGTTTAGAAGCCAGATTTAGATTTAGACTGGTTCCATTATTATTTCCTGATATGCTTTTATGTAGTTCCATTGTTATTTTCTTGATACATTTTTAAGTCAGTGTGACTGTGATTTAAAAGAAGACTGGGTTTTAAAAAATTCTCTTCCTTAGCATTATTGTTGCACCTTGCCTCTAGCCTTGAGGTTAGCCTGGCTAGTATTTTGCTTTCTGTTACATGTCAAGCCAAAATAATTTTTAACCCAAGTTTTAATTAGAGGTTTTATCTTACCAGCTTTTAAAACAGACTGGTTCTGTTTTATGGATAGTTTTTACTCTGTTAATGTCTAATGGTTTGTTTTTTGATGGCTTGTTTTTATATTGTTACATTGTTTTAATTGTAAACTACTCAAGGATAACTCTAAAGTGGTAGCACAGAAATAGCCTGAATAAATACATTAATAAGAAAGTAATAGGTAGGAGAGGAAGAATTAAGAAAGGCTGTTTGGGGTAAAGTATGTTTTGGGAAAATTGCAGTATTGATATCCTAGATATTCGGTATAAGAGAGAGCCAAGGAAACTGGACAAATTCTACAAAGGAAGTGGAGACAAGAAGCCCAATTGATATGAAGTAAAATTCAGCAGCAGAGGAGAAACATAAAGTTGAAGATAAGGCCAGCAGAAAAGATATGTTGGGACCTGAATGACTGATAGAATCTTTTACCCTGTAAACCTCTCCTACAGCATTGTACCCATTCCCATGGACACGTTGCTCATTTTAACTGCCAGTTAAAAAGAAAGTTAAGCTAAATGCCAGAGAGGTGTAGTGGTTAGGCTAGGTTATGGTAGTTGTAGGTTCTGTCCCCATTCTGTCATCGAAGCTTGCTGGATAATCTTTGACCACTTTCAGCCTGCCTTACAGAGGTTTTTCAAAGTTGAGATGGAGGAGTGGAGAATGATGTAAGCTACTTCAGTTTCTAATTGGGGAGAAAGGCAAATACAATCAAGCAAATAAATAAATAAATTTGCTACTTTCCACTAATGTGGGATGTTCTTGGTGAAGGACAAAAGAAACATGAAGTGGCACAGGCAGTGATCTAGGAAGTGACTGGATGCAACATGTCACTTCCTGTGCAGCAGAGCAGGAGCATTAATTCCCTTTAGATTACAGATACAGATAGAAAGATATTGCTAAGTATCTATCTTGATGTCAGGGTGCCTCAGTAGGTTCTAGTTGCTATGGTTACCATCTTCAGCTGGCTTACCTTTCACAGAGACCAGAAAATGAAAAATGAACTGTAATGTCTAGAACAAAGAGGCATATTTTCACAGACACAATAACTGTCTAGCTGACTCAGTATATTTGGAATTGAAATTGTTGGGGACCATCTCAGTTTTGAGTAGTAAACAGAATGGCAGAATCAAGCCTGACAAGACTTTTTAACTAATAGGCAATATTTGGTGGCCAAGTGTACAATTTTTAAAAGAGCTTTTTCAGTACAGAATATAATACATTTAACTCTTGGGAAAATTGTGTTCCTTTGAGAAGCCCCCCTTGACTTATACACGAGTGAGGTGTATCTTAAAAAATATTTTAGGGTTTTTAATTTGTTGGCCGCCAGGGGGCGCAGTTTTTAGGCTAGCGGCACCAAAATTTCAGGGTATTATCAGGTGACACTCCTGATGATACCACCCAGGTTTGGTGAAGTTTGGTTCAGGGGGTCCAAAGTTATGGACCCCCAAAGGGAGTGTCCCATCCCCCATTGTTTCCAATGGGAGCTAATAGTAAGTGGAGCTACATTTTGAGGGTCCATAACTTTGGAGCCCTTGAACCAAACTTCACTAAACCTGGGTGGTATCATCAGGATAATCTCTTTCTGAAGCGAGCCAGGTTTGGTGATGTTTGGTTCAGGGGATCCAAAGTTATGGATCCCCAAAGTGGGTGCTCCCATCCCCCATTGTTTCCAATGGAAGCTAATAGCAGATGGGGCTATCCTTTTAAGGGTCCATAACTTTGGACCCCCTGAACCAACCTTCACCAAACCTGGCTGGTATCATCAGGAGGGTCTCCTAAAGACACTCTGAAATGTTGGTACTGCTAACATAAACATTCCTCCCCTAACAGGCACCCTCAAATTTTTCCCAGATTCTCCCTTTAAAGCACCCTGAGTGGATTTAAAGGGAGAATCAGGGCTTACAGAGCTATTTTCCTTTTTTTCTTTGAAATAAATATTCAAAAACATTTAAGCTACTGATGTCTCAATTAGTGTAATTTTATTGGTATCTATTTTTATTTTTGAAATTTACCAGTAGCTGCTGCATTTCCCACCCTCAACTTATACGCGAGTCAGTAAGTTTTCCCAGTTTTTTGTGGTAAAATTAGGTGCCTCGACTTATATTCAGGTTAACTTATACACGAATATACAGGTAGCTTTTTGAAAAAAGTCCAGCATATTTTTGTGTACTGTCATACTGACTATATGTGACATATTTTATCACTTTGTCATGCTCAAAGCATATCAGAATGTAGAGAATTAGTGTTGGGAGGAGGGAGGCAACCTGGCAGCTAATTTCAAGAAGGGAAAGGGTTATTCCAGCTTCACAGAAAGACATGAATGCAGTTCAGGAGGTTCTGAATGCTGCCGCCTGATTTTTGGCAATATTTAGTCAATAGGAGTCTATTTCACCTATTTTGAAACAACTGCATTAGCTGCCAGTTTATTTGAGAGTTCAACCCCAAGTGATGGTTATGACCATTAAAACCAGTGGTGGGATTCAGCAGGTTTGCACCACTTTGGCAGAACCGGTTGTTAAAATGTTGCTTGTAAACAACCAGTTGTTAAATTATTTGAATCCCACCACCAGAACCAGTTGTTAAAATAATTCTCTTCCAGAAGGAACGAAAGTGTGCTATTGGTATCTTTTTTAGTTTTCGGCTGTTTCTGCAGATCTGCATTCTTTTCTACATGTGCAGAATCATCTGTTTGCAGTCTGTATGGCCACAATCTGCAGTTTTATCTTTCTGAAGATTGGACCACACTTAAATATTAATTAATGGGCTCTATTTTACTCTGCAGCATGATTAAAAAGAAGATAGATATGGAGCTCCTTCTGTGGTTAATGTTGAGTTTTATAAGATGAAGTTAATGCTTTGGGACTATAGTTGCCAACAGACCTGGAGAAATATATCCTATTCATTTAATCTATATATGGAAATTGGGCTCAGAAGCTTTTAATGGCATGAATAACATCCAATTACATCTCTACTAAAGGGCAGGCCATTTTTCTTTCTCCAGTAAGCTGTCAATCCTAAATACATTTAAAATTCTAGTCATTTCACCAGTTTGAGGCAGCATTTTATCTTTACAAATGTTTGGACTGGAAACCCGATTTTAAAAGGAGATAAGGATGCACAGAGTTCTTTAGAAACTTTTAGGCTGAAAAAAGGACATCAAGCTGTCAGTAGCCAAAACCTCTGTTTAACATTGCATGATTTTATTTTTGTCTTTTGCCAAAATATTAAAATGCACCTTGAATTTAAACAATGTGGCATCTTGTGTTTTTTCTGTAAATGCTTGTTTGTAATAGGCTTATATGAATGTTAACTGTATTAATACCTTCCTGTATGCTGTACGTTGGCTGTTTCCTTTCATAAAATCAAGGAAAGACTCGCAAACCGTTGATCTTTAACTGATGACCACTTCCTTCCTTTTACCTTGCTGCTCTTGTTCCTTGCAGGTTTTTATAGTATCCTACCATAGCAGAAGAATGTGTTCAAGAAGAAGAAGAGGCGTTGTGGTTTTTTCTGAAAGTTCTTTCTGTTCGGTATTGTGGCGAACACATGGTCACTGGGGGAAGTGACCTGTCCAATAATATAAATTTGGAAACGTCCTTGCAAGAGATCTGCTACACATTTTTTGTTTAACCAATTTGGTATTTTCAAAAACTCTCGAAACTTCGAAGGCATTTTTCCACCAAATGAACATTTGCTTCTGTAGTTCCCTGTCTACTTTCACAGAAGAAAAATACTTATCATGGCTCTCGTTCTATTTAGTGCTCTGAGTTTTTTAATTGGAATGACAATAGCATTTGGTCCAGTGCCTCGGATCACATGGGAACACAAAGGTAAGAACAGTCATGTCAGGTGAAGATATTTGTGAATATACAGTAATTCAGTGAGTTCCTCACTGATATAATTTATCAAAACATTAGTTTAGGGGTTCTTTTCTAGGCAACTAGGAGATTTTAGATTCTGTTCAATTAACATAAAATAGCCCTTTGAACTGTTTTTTTAACAGGGGCTTGGAGTAGGGAGTTCAGGTTTACTCTCTGATAAGAACACTTTAAGAATTCATTGTGTCTGAAGACGGAAATGTGAGTTCAGTTGAACTTTATTTAAAAAGTTATTCAGGCCATTGCATTTCTTTCCGGGAGAAAAGAAATAAAATAGAAAAGCAAAGACCTTTTCTATTCTGAAGTATTTTCAGAGCAGCTGCTCAGTTGGATATATCTGCTAGGTTGTTCCAGGAGTTTTTTTTTTCCTGAACAGTTGTTGAACATTATACTTCCACAAGTTTACTTTTAGTTGGAACTCTACTTGACTAATCAACAGTTCAGTGCTTCCACAGACGAAGCTTTTCATCTATTTTTCTGTGTGGGTCTTATTCTAGGATCAGTTCTTTGCCCCTGGTTGTTCTTTCTCATCCTTTCTCCCAATTCTTTCTCTCCTCATATGTTCTCTGTATCTACTGTTACTCATGATTATGTAGATCAATCACACATTTTTGATTTTTTACTTTGGATTCTTTATTCACTATTCCCAAATTCAGTTTATCATAAAGTTATGACACTTCTCCCTGTTCAGTACTGGGAAGATGTAGTCTAAGATATGGTTAATTCTCCTATTGGGCTATCCCATTTCACTTCTTGTTCTAAAGCATCCTTCTAGTTTCCAGTAATGATGTTGTGCTTCTTTAAAGATACTAGAATAAATTGTATTGACAGTGTGAGAAATTAAACAATCCTATGAGTGGTCTTTCTTTAAATTAAAAGGTGTCCTGAAATTATTGTATTTTTACAGAAATACATCTAGTACACTTTCAAGAGCCAAAAACGTTTAACTACTCAACTTTATTACTAAGTGAAGACAAAGACATTTTATACGTGGGAGCCAGAGAAGTAATCTTTGCGCTAAATTCATTAAACATTTCTGAAAAAAAGCAAGAGGTAAGCTTGCTTCTTCTTCTTTTTTAAAGTATCATATTCATAGTTCTGTGTCTGTGACCAATAGGCTGATCCTAAACTAGTTTACTCAGAGGTCAGGTCTTTTAAGTTAAAAAAAAATTGACTATAATCCATAGTGTGTTGAGGTTAGAGCTGAATGTTACAGAGACTGTCTGAATAGGAAGGTACGACACCATGAGATGATAGATCTGGCATGCTAGTCTTATATGTGACTTCTGTTTACTTGTGTTGTCTACTCAGTTTAAGAAATAACTGTCAGGTCAGAAGGGGTTCAGACTCCTTCAGTCTATAACAATGTCAAAGATATACAATGAAGGAAACACAATTAATAATGTGAAGTTGTTTATTTTATCATTTGCCTGTGTTCAAAAATGTCCTTTCCCAAGAGAAAAATGATTAGGAGTTGTCTTGAATCTTACCTTGCGTTTGCTTCAGGGAAGCCTTCTAATGTGTTAATTGCTCTTTGTAGTAACACCAAGAAGGCCTTTTGATAGGTAGTTTTTTCTGCGTTCCACCCCGCAGGTGTTGTGGAAAGTCACTGAAGACAAGAAAACTAAGTGTGCTGAAAAGGGCAAATCTAAACAGGTAAGTTTCTAAAATTTGAAACATAGTACTAAGAATTTCAATGAAGTTACATTTTTATTTATGCTTAGTTTAATTTATGCGAGTGTTCATTCAGCGTTGGGGGGAGGTTGGTTTATTTAATGTCATTTGTATGCCACTTTTCTTCCCAAGTGGACCCAAAGCAGTTTGCAGGAAATACTGAACAATTTATCAATTAAATAAATAAAATTAACTCATCCTGCACAAGTCTTGATCGACAAGGGTGCCCAACACAGATCTCAGGTTGTATGTAAACCCAGGATCAAGAACTCTGGCTCTTGCCCTCGGAATTGCATCTGAGGGCTCAGCACCTCCGACCCTGTCCAGGCTTTAAGTACCTGCTAGGAGGAGTATTTTCAAAAATAAATGTATCTATTTGATTATTGACCGCGGGATAGACAGTACAAATGAACGGAAACATTTTTCTTTAAAAGCGCCAGTATGAAAGGGAATCAGACCTTCTCCAAGCAAACTGCTGTTTCTGCCTGTTTTCTTCTCACTTAAGACGTAGCTTTTGGCTGTAACATGTTTGAGGATGTCAGTAAAAGGAAAGAGGAATAACTCTGTCGTTTCTCACCTTGTTGCTGTCATTTTAGAAAGAAGCATGGATCTGGGATTTTTTTCTAATACTACCTCCAAATGGAATTATAAAATTATCTTCTGAGATAGTTTAACATCAGATTTTGATCCACAGCACTAATATGCTCTGGTTACTGATTTTCATCACATCTGACAAGCCTAACTTTCTCTTAGGGTGGAAGTGGAAAGTGCTGTCTAGTCACAGCTGATTTATGGCAACCCTGTAGGATTGGTAAGGCAAGCAGCATTTAGAAGTAGTTTGCCATTGTCTGCCTTTGCATGGGCTAAGAGAGTTCTGAGAGAACTGTTAATGGCCCAAGGTCACCCAGCTGGCTTCATGTGAACAAGTGGGGATTCAAACCCAGTTCTCCAGATTACAGTATGCTATTAATATGGAGGAGTGGGGAATAAATAATCATCGACATGACAATACCTGGGGACAGCAGGGTCAATGAAAAATAACATGAGAAGGTCTCTAAATAGCATGATTTGAAAATCGAGATTCAGAAACTATGGCACAAACCATTTGAGGTCATCCCAGTGATGATCGGCAACCTAGGTGCCATTTCTAAAACACTAGGGCTGCACCTGAAACATCTTCAAATCAACAAAATCAACATCTGTTAGATTGAAAAGGCAACCCTGTGGGATCTACACAAATACTACATCGATACATTACAACGTCCTAAGCCTGTGGGTGAGGACTGAATTGTAGTGAAAGGCCAACAACCAGTTAATAAACTGTCAGCTGTGATATCATTCATCGTCGTCGTCATCATGACTTTGAAGCCACAGTGGTAGCTAGTACTTCGCAACAAAATACTAGGAAAACAGTTTATTAAAATGTCTTCATTTTCCTTCTTCCCTCATCTCTTCTGTTTTACAGACAGAGTGCCTTAACTATGTTCGTGTCTTACAACAGCTGAATGATACTTTCCTTTATGTTTGTGGAACAAATGCATTTCAGCCAGTCTGTGATTATTTGGTAAGTTTGAGCATGAAATGTACTTTGGGGGAAGCTACAAAAGCATTTGAACTAATCTGACTCTGCTGCACTGGGGGATTACATGGTAAAAATAGTTTATTAATCATTTCCCAGTGACTATTTTGTTTCCATCCCATTTTGTTGGTATGGTTCTCCTCTATACTTGTCCCTAATGTTTGAATTGTGTAAACATCCTGTGCTTGCACCCCTTTGTGTCTCCCCCTAAACACTCTAATTCCCTTCTCTACCTGTCTTATCTCTGTCAGCTCCTGGCTATACCATAGCTTCATACTACTGAATGCCTCAAAATGAAGTCTTCCCTGTGCTTAAAAAACTTCCTGTCTGCCTGCCTTGTCTCTGACTCTATCATCACCCTCCTTTGCTTGGATCTTACTTTGTTCTCAAGGACAAGATACTTGATGTTAGACTGTGACCTTTATTGTCACCCTTATCTGTAAGTCTGTCTGTCATCATTCCCATTGCCAGAAATTCTGCTCTTTTTGCCATGCCCTTGCAGCTGTTGAGTCCTTTATTTATGTATTACTAACTTCCCATTTGCTTCATTATGATTTTACCCTTTTAGTGGTGTATCTATCATAATAATGACTCTTTAACTTTTTGTGTAGTATGCTCAGATTACTCTGGCAACTAAGATTGTACTGCTCTCATCTGTCCAACAGTATGTTGGCTTGTTGACATTTCCATTTTTCAGGAATGTTTCCTGGCTTTTGAAAATTTTTATAGATAACCTCACCCATCTCATTGTCTTTATCATACAGATAAAGTATCATACAGATAAAGTAATACTTTATTTACTTTGTTTATTTATTACACATTCCACTTTTCTATTCTTTACCAGTTATCTGTTGTTTCTTCCCACATTTTGTGTTCAGGCATCATTTTTCACTTTTGCTGCCTAACCTATCATGCCTTTCTTCTTTCTCTTTCTTCCAGTTAGGCATTCAAATATGGATTTCTGACTTTAGCTCCACAAACAGAAACCTTTGTTGTTGTCAAAGAATGTTATTTCACACATAGCTGCTTTTCAATATCATGGTGTCTATGCGTGGTTCTGACTCATCACCCCTCCGGCAACATGTGTTCATGTATGCATGTTGGGAAAATAATAGCACAAAAATGGGGAAAGAAAGCATACACATGTATACATCTATTCTACATAATTCACTAATTTACTGTGTTCATTATGTTTTTTATTTATTCATGCAGTATTGTAATTAGATCATAGGTTGAGAAAACTGAATGACAATTTGAAAAATACTCCATATGGTCTAGCCCAGGGGTAGGGAACCTGCGGCTCTCCAGATGTTCAGGAACTACAATTCCAAATCAGCCCCTACCAGCATGGCCAATTGGCCATGCTGACAGAGGCTGATGGGAATTGTAGTTCCTGAACATCTGGAGAGCCGCAGGTTCCCTACCCCTGGGCTAGCCATAGTTAAGCATTTGTTTTTATAGAAGCATTGTTGTGTGCTTAATTTCATCTTCATAATCTTATGAGGCTACACATGCACAGGGCTGCTGCAGGGAAGAATATCTTCAAGCATTCCTGTAGCAACAGAGTGCTCCTTCCCTCTCCCCCTCAAAACCATAGGTGGTAAAACCTCCTGCTGAAACAGTCATGAAGTTGGTGGGGGAGGAAAGAATCTCATCGGTTCTCTTTTCGCCACCATGTGCAAAAAGCACCACGACATGTGCTTTTGGTATTCCTGCTTCTCTGTTGGTCCAGTGGCTTGTTGTTCGAAGCCAAAATGGAGAAAAAGGGCCCAGCTTTTTCTCCATTCAAAAAGTGCTCTAAGTGTGGAATGAAGATGTGAAGAATGATGGTCATGCAGACTGTCTCCTTTGCCTCAGTGACGAACATATCCCAGCCTTATGGAAGGCCGGTGCCCTCCTCACCTCAAAGGCTCACCTGACCCAGGCATTGAGGCTCAAAGTTGCTTTGTATGAGATCTCTTTGGTGTTCGTGTTTCCTTTTGTTCTGGGGAGCAGCTGCCAGTGGCACCACAATTTAAGTAATCTGAAAAACTCCTTGGTGTCTTTAACTCTGACTGTCCAGCCAACTGCTTCAGGGCAAAGCTCCGTCCCTACCGCCTCCATAGAAGGCCAAGAAGTTTTCCAAACCCATGAAGAAAAAATGCTCCCCTCAACACAGAGCCTCCATCTTGGTCAGCCTCCAGATACCCCTGAGGAAACTGCTGTCTTTGTTGGGGGTTCACAACCCTAGTCATCGAGTGGATTGGCATCAGGCTTTGCCTTCCTCTCCCTCAGGCAAAGATACTGATAAAAAATTGCCCAGTTGGCACACTAGTTCATCCTCCCTCTTCAATATCATCCTCCCACTCCGAGGTTTGTAGGAGGCCCTCACCAACTATTGCAGATCAGTTTTCTTCAAGGGCAAATGCCTCAAGGCATTGGGATTCAGTGGCTGGCATTATCAGTGATGGAGATGCCACCAATGATGCTGAGATGCAGACATTTGTCAGCCCCATGCACTCTCCGACACCAAGTCTCCTCAAAGCCATAGTTCGGCTTCATCTGGTAGTCATCAAGATTCCGATTCTTCGAGAGGTGGAGTTTCTCATTTGAGCCGTCACCGCCATTTGTTGTTCTGAAGTCGACCCATGGAATGCCCCACTCCAAGGTGATGAAGGGATGTAGGCATCGTGTAAATTGTTATCAGTAGAAATTGTGGTGCCACTGGCAGCTGCTTCCTGAAAGTGGTCCACATGATTTGCCCCGTCAGGCATCCAGAGAGTCTTCATCAGAGATTTCCTTCCAGGAACTCTCGATGTCATGCTGAGGGCTACATTATTTCCTCCTAGGGTTATTATGGACCTTGATCGTACCCCCAATCATTCTACCTGGGGTGGCCCCTTCCTTCATCATAGCAGGAGTAGATCTTGATCCATTTTGAAAGTAATTGTCATCTGCCCCTGATCATGAGGGCCCGAGAACCCTCAGTGCCAAGTGTCACCTCAACACTGGGAATCCAACAATCTACACCCTTGTTGCTGCGAGCATCAGTCAACCAGTCCTAGACACCTTGGTTCAACCAGCCCTTGCCAAAGTCATCGAGGTCATTGATCCTCCAGTCCTCAGCACCAATAATCACCCCGTCATTGTCGATGCCATTCTTCATCCCAGCTTCAGGATTTGTCCAGGTGCCAAGCTGACAGGTGTTTGCCTGGCTCCAATGGCACCTCCATACCCTTAGGAAGGAGCCACAATGAGCTAGCCAGTTGACCTCTCATTATAGATCTATAGATTATAGATCTCAGTATGCTCTGTGCTTTCCTCAACACCAGCCCCATTTTACCCTTCTAGTAGGTTTCGTGTACAGCATCAACTGTTCTTCAGTCAACAAGGACCCAAGAAATTATCTGGTTCCCAGAGAAGTCCTTCCCCTTCCTCATCTAATCTAATGCTAAGCAAAAGAAAGCATGACTAGATGGCATGTTGTTCTCTGAATGGTTCTTGCATTTTGCTGATTTTTGGGAGTTTACTAGTGATATATGGGTGTTATGCATAATAAAAGTTGGTTACTTTCTGGAACTGGAGTCAGTCTTTTCCTATTTGAAATCAAAGTACATGAGTGGTGACCCCCCACCCCCAGACCTGGTGTAGAAGATTGACTTGCTGCTTCAGAAAGGTGCAATTTTGGAGGTTCCCTCCAGCTATGATAATATTGGGTTGTAATCAATATATTTTTGATTGATTAAAAAAGTCTGGTGGTAAGCACCCCATTTTAGACCATTGCCCTCTCAGTAAGCATCTAATGGTATATAAATTTAGAGGGTTAACACTCATGGACATCCTGCCTCTTGTAAGACCAGGCACCTGGTCATCAACTTTAGGATATGTATTTCCACATTTCTAAACATCCTGACTGCAGATGACACCTCAGTTTCTGTTGTGTATTTTATGAATACACAGTGTTGCGTATACACCTTTTGTATACAAAATAGTGCTGGGTATACACCTGTGAATATATGAATACATCTTTTGGCCTTGCAACAGCACCACAGGTATTCACTTAAGTGCATGGCTGTGGTGGTGGCCCATCTAGCTACTGAAGGTTGTAACACCTTTTTGTACCTTGATGATTGGCTGCTGGTGGGTGATTCGCAGGAGGTTGTGGCCTTTCATTTTATTTATTTATTTATTGCACTTATTTATTGCATTTATAGACCACTCTCCCCCGAAGGGCTCAGGGCGGTGAATAACAGATAAAAAATGCAATTAACAATGATTAAATTCATAACGTTAAAACGAGGTAATCGTTATCTAAACATTAAAATACTATATTATATCTAATATTGCAATTTCTTAAAAACTCAGGAACCATATATAAAAACAGATGGCGGCAAGCCCCCCCTCCTCCCAACCCAACCCTACTCCCACAGGAGGCCTAGAAGTAATTGGAGTTGTTCTCCTCAACCCGGCTGGCCAAATGCCTGGCAGAACAGGTCAGTTAGTGTTGCCAGTGAGACCTTCACACCTTTGGGATTATTGGTATATGAAAAGGGGTTGGTTATGGCCTCTGCTACATCCATAGGCTTTATTGGGACTGTTTGGGACTCTGCTGGCAGAAGTGCTCCTACCTGTATCTAGAGCAGTCTCAATAGCTAGATTGGTACAGAGTTTTGAAGATTCCAGGTTCCAAAGGGCAATAACCATTCAGAGGTTTTGGGGGCTAATGGCCTCTACCTCTGCAGTGGTATCTCAGGCCAAGATCAGAATTCGGCTTTTGCAAACATGGTTTCTTTTCCAGTTTAAACCTCTCAGAAACCACTAGTGAATGAAGGTCTTGGTGCCAAGAGCTGTAATTAGATCCCTCTTCTTTTGGTCACATCAAGACAGTCTTTTGCAGAGAGTCCCCTTGAAAATTCCTGCAACTGACGTACAGCTGTATACTGATGCCTGGTTGGGGTTCTCACTGTGGAGACCATTTCCTACAGAGTATTTAGTCTGAGGCTGAATTACATGAACATGTTATGGGCAGTGAGACTAGATCTTATAACTTTTTCAGAGTTTGTGCCCTCAAGAAGGACCTGGTCATCATGAACAACACCACAACTTAGTACTACATCCTAAATGGGGGGCATAGGCTCACTGCGCCCTTGCAGAGAAACCACATGACTTTGACTTTGGGCAGCAGTCCACAGCATTTTGCTGATTGCCATACATATTGCAGGGGAGGACAGCTTATTAGAGGACATCCTGAGCAGGGAGGAATTGACGGATCACAGATGGTCTATGAACCATTCTTATCTAGGGCGTGTGTTCAACATGTGGGGAAATTCAGCAATAGATCTGTTTGCTCTGCCCTCAGTTTTGCTCCGAAGCAGGAATGGGCTGAGACTCCCTAGAGGATATGCTTCTGTTCACATGGCTTGGGAGGTTGCCAGTGGTGGAGCTACAAGGGGATGGGGGGTGCATATTGCATCAGGTGAACCTGGGGGCGCAAAAATCACCCCAACCCCTCTCCCCCGCCAGGCCTGTCCCCGCCCCACCAGCTAGGCCCATTTTAAGTTGGTAGAAAGCTGTTTTCTGCCGGCTGGAAAAGGTAAGTGAGGGGGCATGGGGGGAGGGGCTGAAGGGGGCAGAAAACATGGAGTGCGACCTGGGTGAATTCCTGGCTAGCTACGCCTCTGGAGGTTGCTTTGTGCTTTTCCCTGTTTCTTCCCCTGCCTAGAGTGATTACCAAATTGCAGTCGAACCAGTTGTCTTGCATCATGATTGCTCCAGCATAGTCCCGGAGACACTGGTTTCCAACACTACCGGGGATGGTGATTATTATGCACTTAATTTTTTTTGACTGAAATTGTCATAATCTTTCCTTGGATCACAGCCTTTACATTTTACTGTTTTTTCTACAGTGTACTTATTGGGCACAATTAAGGACAGTGGACCAATTCTGAACTTCTAATGGGTTGATGTGTTCTGAATTAGCCGTATAAATTGCTTTGACATGTCTTTAGGTAGCATCTCACTCCATCATTGTTCAAACCCTTTCTGGAAAATGTGCAGGAATATAGTAAGTCAAAACCTAGAAGCGTGTTGAAAAAATTGCAGGTTGACTTCACCCTGTCCATAATGAGTTAAAAGTGGCTATGTGAATTTGTTCTACAATCCCATTGAAATCAGAAAGATTCCACTGTCTGCAACTGAGTGCTGGATGCCAACTGTACTAAATTTTGAAATGGTCAGTGAAGTATTTCGTTTCATTGTTTTGTAGAATCTGTTATCATTTGAACTTGGGGGTAGAAATGAAGATGGTAAAGGAAGATGCCCATTTGATCCTGCACAAAGTTATACATCAGTTATGGTTGGTAAGTACAAGCCTTAGATCTTGCTTTCCAATATCTGTTCATAATAATGGGCAGGACCCAGAGGTATGCATGCATATTTTCTTTCAATTTGCTGTTTAAAATATCCAAAGATCAAGAAGCAGTTTGTTGTCTATTCACAGGTACTTTGCAAACAAAAAAAGAAAGCTTTCAAATAAATTCAGTATACTCCATTTTTTAAAAAAATTATCCATCTACCCTATTCTAAAACATCTTATTTTATGTTTACTATAATCATATGTATTTTTGCTTAATTGACAGGAAGTAAATTCCAGTCTTGAGAAACATAATTTTAATTAGAATTAAAATTTGTGTGTATGTAATTTATTTACTTCATTCGTACCCCACCTTTCCTCCCAAACAAGAACTGAAGTGGCTTACACAACTCCATTTTTCCTCACAACAACTGTAAGGTAGGTTAGGCTGAGAGTATATGACTGGCGCAAAGTCACCCAGGAAGTTTCAGTGGCAGATTGGGAATTTGAACCTGGGACTTCCAGATTCTATTCCCTCATTGTTTCACTTTTGCTAGTTGACTACCAAAGCAAATAATTTTTAAATTAATTGTTACTACCAAAATGTTAGCTCCTGTGAAGAGAGTTTACTTTTTTACACAGAGCACTTTTATCAGTAATATGTGGTAAACACAGAGGAGGAGATTGTAGGAGAGACAAGGAGAGAAAATGCACAGTGGGTGTATGAATTGGTCTTCTGAGCTAGGGAATGAGATCAGGAAGATGTGGAAGATATATTGGGAACAGAACATAAAGTGAAAAGTACTGATTTAATCGATTGCATGACTATATATTTTTGATTCATTCAATTTTTTTCTTCTGAAGATGGAGAACTTTACACTGGAACGTCTTACAACTTCTTGGGAAGTGAACCTATTATCTTTAGAAATTCACAACAAAGTCCACTAAGGACTGAATATGCAATTCCTTGGCTCAATGGTAAGGAGGATGGGATGGGGGTGGGGAAATAGCTAGAGAAAGGGACATTTGTTGGCTTACTCCTAAATGTGCAGTCCTGGAATCATATATCTTGCAGAATGTTTCTTTGTTTAATAAAGAAGTGTCTGTGCCCAACACTGAGAGAAAATCTTGAGATAACCAACATTCTGAGCAACATTGGCCTTATTCATGAAGTCATCTAAGGTAGCTCACAAACCCTTGAGTGCCGTGGTTTATCCAGGAGTATTTTGTCCGTGTCAAAATGCTGCTGAGTTTCTGGGAAAAAAACCTAAGGGAAAATAAATGGTAGCACTATTTAAGCTGTGCTCTATTCATGACTGGCAAATCCTTCTCATGAGTCACTTTTCAACCATAGCAGTACATAGGATTCTTCAATCACAACAATACATAGGATTCAAATATTCTTACACCAGAGATATGCTGTGGTTTTCTGAGCCATATTGAAGCTTGATGGTTACACTAAAAATT
This sequence comes from Sphaerodactylus townsendi, assembly GCF_021028975.2. Lineage (NCBI taxonomy): Eukaryota > Metazoa > Chordata > Lepidosauria > Squamata > Sphaerodactylidae > Sphaerodactylus > Sphaerodactylus townsendi. The sequence continues at coordinate 65,220,350 of NC_059431.1, forward strand.
CTAGGAACTGTAAGCCAGAGTTGTCAGTTCAGAGGTTTCTTTGTTAATGAAAATAGTTAATTGTTTTCCATAGAATATGGAAGTTATAACATTTGCGGCAACCAAAATACAAATAATATTCCTTCTAAGACTAAGAGCCAAAGTAGACTTATGGTGTCCATGCATCTGACCCATGAATTCCAACCATATTTTAGAACTGCAGGACCAGGCAATCTTGTTTCTAACACACTTGTAATACTAACACACTAGTACATGAATATTGGTTCCAGCCATCACTTTATCCTTTGACCAGGACAGAAAGGTGCACAATTGTGTATCCATTTAGGTTAAATGTACCTGACTATGGCAACAAGACACTAAGCAAAAGCTCTCTGATTCATATCTCTGCCTTTGTTCAAAATTATTACATTTCATCTTGATTTATTTTTGAGATTATTGTTCAGGATCAGTAATGGTCCCTTGTATTTTTGCATATTTGTGAGGCTGTTATTTCAGTGAGAATATATGTTTTTAAGGGTGTGTGTGTGGAGAGAGAGAGAAAGTGATTGAGCTCATACATTTATCAGCCGCATCCGGTGGGTCCGACGCCCAGCCATGGTGCTCCCAAGAAGGCTTTCCAGCAGTATGGGGAGACTTAAAATGCCAAAAAGCCTCCTAACCATCAGGAAACCCCCATTGGGCTTAATAGACTTAGTAATGTTGGCTCCTCACCCAGCCATTCCCCCGGACCATCCCCGCTATACTTTTGGGGATGTAGAGATGCTGGCACGGGAAACAGTGCCATGTCCCACTGCTGGGGAGGGCTCTGGCAGCTGCCTACCTGCAGATTTGCCCCAGAGAGGACAAATCCATCAGCATGACCCCACACCTTTCCCACCATCGGATTCCCCGGTCCCCCGATGGGATTGTATATTGTCTGAATCTTTTTAATTCTTAATTCAATTCATTTTGGGTTATTTTTTTTCTTTTGATCTTGTTTCTCCTTCCTGCATATTTTCAAAGGATGAAACGGCTGTTTTTGCACCACTTGGAAAAGTGGGGGGGGGGAGGGTCATCTGTCCTGCTATGCTGTAGGCCTGCTCAGGGTCCTTGCTACATTTCTAAATGGCTGAATTAATCTTTAAAATGGGTTTGGGCCATGGATTCCATAGTGTTTGATTTTGCTCTTAGAGAAAATGCTTTCTCATCAGGAAAAAGGTGGCTATGATTAGAATTTGATTGTGTAAATGGGGCAACAGGACATAACACTGGCTGTCCTTGTGGCCGCAGGGCATAACACTGACTGGGAAATGAAAGCCAGGCAGATGGGTCAGTCCCTCCCAGCTGCTTCTCATCTGCCTCCATGTTGACTGAACCAAGTCAGCATTCTGCCCAGTAGCAGCCTCTCACAGGCTGCACTGGGCAGGCTCCCTTCAAGGAGGTAGGGGGCTGGAGTATGACGCTGCTCCTGGATGCATTACCCCAGCCCCTTTCTATAAGAATCCCTGTTGCCCAGCTTCCAGTCTTGCTGTTTCAGGTGCGATGGCCCCTCCCTCCCTATTTTTAAATTATGCTTATTCAACATCTGTTCTTATTTGTTTATCTATTATACTTATCTGTCCTCCCCCTCCCCCAATTTTGGCGAGCCCCATAAGGGTCTTGGGAGTCGTCCTATGTGGATGCTCAGCTTGGGGGCTGTTCCATAGCTCCACTTCCAGATGGTGAGGGTACCATTTATAGGTCTGTACCCATGTGAAACCACTGTTTTGTCACTCCAGTGGTTGGATTGGGGGCATGTTCCATTGACTGACAGGGTGGTCGCCCAATGCCTGGATCCATGACCTACGCATCACCAGTGATCCATTTGCTGTAATCAATAAAACCTGTGGTCATTTTAAACTCAATTCTTTGAGTTTATTTATTTCAGATTCATTTCAGCTGCGGCGCTGCACTTAGGACTTCAAATGGGTGGTTGGGGAGAATAATTCAATTTAAAGAAACAAACTTTGAATTATGTTTGTATTTTCCCTGTGTAGAACCAAATTTCATTTTTGCTGATGTGGTAAGAGCTGATCCAGACAATGCAGATGAGGAGGATGACAAAGTATACTTCTTTTTCACGGAGGTATCTGTGGAATATGAATTTCTTGGCAAGCTGATGATTCCAAGAATAGCTAGAGTTTGTAAGGTGAGACAAACTGAACCATTTTTTTTCCTTTTATTGGATGAGTGTGTGAAGGAAAGCGGGGGTGGGGGTTGCCCTGAGTTAGGTGCCCTCTTTCCTATAACCCAGAAACAGGGTCCTTGATCCAGGTTTTCTCAAGCAGCTGAATTTTTAAAAGTTTACTAAAAAGAAAGAAAATAAAAGGAAAAATACAAACAGGTTTCTCTCAGCTCTAAACAGTTCCAAGCAAATAAAAGCAATGCAATTGAAGGCATGAATCTTAGAATTAATCTTTGTAGCAAGTCTCCTGAGTCTGAAGTCTGAATGAAATGTGAATCCTTCCCTTACCTTATGTCAGGCTTTTTATGGCATCTCTTCCTCTAGTCCTCAAGGAGGGAGAATGATTTCCATCCGATCATTCTTGGGTAAACGCAAACACAGTTTACAGCTTTAATGAGGGGCAAGAGGTTGCATTGTTTACAACCTAGCCATGCCAAGAAGGACCAAATGTTTGCTGTGCTGGATGAATGATTACTAACAGATGTTGAAGTAAACTTAAAAGAATGAAAACACTTTCTTCACAGCGTGAATAGAGAGAAATTGTAGGAAGAATTCATTTAGATACTGCTGTTCACACTTTCTGTTCTGTTCTCTCCAAAACAACATGGGCAACATGAGCAATCTTCAGTTATTCACCCTTGTTATTGGGTGCAGGAGTGACACATGAGAGAAAGGGTCTGTGATTCCTCATGTGTTTTACAGCACAGAGGCCCCTTCCACACATGCAGAATAATTCACTTTCAGTTCACTTTCAGTGTACTTTGCAGCTGGATTTTACTGTGCGAAATAGCAAAATCCACTTGCAGAGAATTGTAAAAGTGGATTGAAAGTGCATTATTCTGCATGTGCGGAAGGGGCCTAAGCTGTGAGGATCCTCTGTATGACCATATATTTTGTGAACCGGAAATGTGTTCCAGAGTGCTTTCAACATTTAATCTTTTCTGTTAATAAGAAAGCAAAGTTGTTCACCCTACCTAGTTACTATCAAAATTAATTTATGTTCTTTAAAGAAACAAGAGTTTTTGTTTTTCTACCTGTACGATTCAGAAGCTATCAGCGGGCATCCAACTATCGTAATTTTAAAAGAAGCAAGATATGGCAGTGCCTGAACTGCCTGATGCATTTCTCAAGGATACCAGACAAAGCTGACATTTTTCTCACACCCACAGGATTTTTTGCTTGACTGTAAAGTGACTGGTAGCACTTTTGTGCCAAGCTGCCACAGCTAGAAAGAAACTGATCACAACCAGTCCGATTCATGTTTTTAAGCCTAACAACAGCAGCCTATACTGGGTATCTGCTTGGCCTGAAACAAGATAAATTCAATTATAAGCATACAGTGAGCAAGTTGCCATATAGTTTGCAACTGGGGTGGGGAGGGTGGTTTTTTTTTTAAGAGGTATGATTTTAAATTGCAAAATGTGATTAAGCAACAAAAACTTTTTCAGTCTGCAAGACATGAAATGTTGCGACAGTGTGAAACAAATTTTCTTTGGCACAGTGGCAATGTTTGTCTGCCTGATGGAAGTTTGTCACTGCTTTAAATTAGCAGTGTTGTGGCTATACAACTATAGATTTCCAATCTTTATAATTTTATGTGCAGCCATATATAGATTGGAGGAGGAAAATATCTACATGCTTTGTTGTTACTGGAGAAAAGTACTAGTTGTCTTTCATTTATAGAAACCTCCTCCATAACAATATTTTACCTGCCTTGAATATATTTCATAATAAAAAAATTTACTTTTTAGAAATGCTGACAAAACAGAAACTGGATATTTTAAAATGTCTTCTTTGCAATAGTGACACAGCAGATTTTTTCAGTGTGGGAAATGTTTCCTGTTAGGAAATTTATACTTCATACTCATTCCAAGGACTAAAGTCCCCTTCTACATTATATTAGTAGCAGGGGAGCCATTATAATACAGCTCCTTCCTGCACCTCAGAAGTACCATCAGAAACCCTAAATCATGTGAAGGAGCCCCTGTTGCTGCATCTTTTCAGACAGACATTGACTCAGTTTCTGGATGGGAGAGTTCATTTTCTTTCCTTGCTTGTTTGTGCTTTAATTCCCCCTGCTTCTTTGCTTAATAAACTGCACTGCATCTTTAGTGGTCTATTTTGTTTGTGATGATTGGTTTATGTTGCACAATGGGCCTTTCCCCACTTACCTTAAGCCCCACGCTACTCTCCTCAAGTAGCGCGGGGTCCCCCAGCACTCCCCACGTCAGGGACGGCGACAGTGCAGCCGCCCCGATGGTGCTGCTGTCGTGCCCCCTCAGTGCGCGGCATCCCTGGCGCTCTTGTAAACGGCGCCTTTTGATGCCCGGGCGTGCGCCAGGGATGCCGTGCACTGAGAGCAGCTCGCGGCATAGGGGGGATCATGGTGAGTGGGGAAACGCCCAATGAAATTCAGAATAGAGTTTGACTCCATTTATGTACTTAAAAGTAATCACATTGGTAGCTAGCCTAATGGGTTTTCATAAATATCTCTGGGAATGTATTCCTTCCAATCATACTTTAAATATGTATTGGCATTCTTCACTTCAATATAGCAATGTGAAAATTTCTGCACTTCCAATAATGCAACTGTATGCTAACTTGAGAGGAATAAGTTGCTTACTCCTGGGTATTTTTCTGTTTAAAGCGGGACCAAGGCGGACTTCGGACTCTACAAAAAAAATGGACTTCCTATCTTAAGGCTAGGATGCTTTGCTCTGCACCAGATAGGAACTTAATTTTCAATATTGTAAATGATGTCTTTATCCTGAAGTCTCCAAGCTTGAGGGAGCCAGTGATTTATGGAGTTTTCTCACCACAGTTGTAAGTAACATTTTTCATTTTTAAGAAGTATTTGTTATTTCTACAAAAAATTAAATCATATTAATTTTAACAATTTGTTTTCGCTTTTGAAGGAACAATGTAGGCCTATCTGCTGTGTGTGCCTACAACATTTCTACTGTGGAGGAAGTTTTTACCAAAGGGAAATACATGCAAAGTGCTGCAGTTGAACAGTCCCACACAAAGTGGGTGCGATACAATGGAGAGATTCCAAGACCCCGCCCTGGAGCGGTAAGTCTGGATTAAAGCTGACTGCTGTTCCTTGGCTTTTGTTCCTAAAAGGTGGAAGTCTTTTCCACCACCTTATAAAAGTAAAGTGCTGTTGCTTGCAGGACACAGTTGGAGGATCCAACCCATTGTGTTTTACATTTGTTAATGGTTTTGCCAATCATGTTTAAATACTTGCTTTAAGATGTTTTGGGAGAAAAATGCAGGGCTGAAGTCTTCTTCTATTTGAAAACAAACCTAAGAATGTAGATATTTATATATAGCTAAATCATGTCTCAGGAAAGGGCAGCCTGATTCAGGTAATCATACCTCTAGAGGAAAATTATTTCAGACTCTCAAGAAGTTTGATTAATTTATTTCCAAGGGTCTATCTTTATTGGCAGTCCATAGTTTAAGGCAGCGGTTCTCAACCTGGGGGTCGGGACCCCTTTTGGGGGGTCGAACGACCCTTTCACAGGGGTCGCCTAAGACCATCAGAAAACGGTCTTTTTATATTTTATATATACCAATTTTATGGTTGGGGGTCACCACAACATGAGGAACTATATTAAAGGGTCACAGCATTAGGAAGGTTGAGAACCACTGGTTTAAGGTATATGTTTTACTCTTCCTCTAAGGTTCTTATTGAGATTCAGGGCACTTTTACAAGGGAAACTGAAGTCTTCTGATTGACATGGTTCAGGCTGATTTTATTCATTTCCCAGAATCTCTGACATTTGCCTAATCTGAGTGTTGCTTCACAATAATGTCCGAATAATATTTGAAATGAGTGGTAGGAACTTGCAAAGAAGCAGCACCTTATTTTGTTGCTGTTCATACCAATGATTAGTACCCTTGCTTAAAAATAAAGTGTCATATAATTGGGTGACTTCATTATTAATAACACTTTGATCAGTTTAAGTATAAATGCAATTAAATATTCAGAAGTAGTAGTAGAGGTAGTAGTTTAAATTTAAAGGATGCGTTAATAATTTTAGCACCTGTTTATCATGTGTCCAGTCTGATTATGTTCCTTTTTAAACTTCTTATTAATCATGCGATCTGTGTTAAATGTACCCAGATTGTGACACTAGTCTGATCTTCTCCCCCTTCTCTTGGGACAGTGCATAAACAAGGAGGCCAGAGCTGATGGTTACCCGAGTACACTGACCTTTCCTGATAAAACGCTACAGTTTGTCAAAGACCATCCTCTGATGGATGATTCTGTGACCCCAATAGGAGACAGACCCAGACTGATAAAACGGGATGTGAAGTATACACAGATTGTGGTAGACCAAGTCACAGCACTGAATGGCACTGTGTATGATGTCATGTTCATCAGTACAGGTTTGTTTTCCACATTCCTAACGAGGTAGTACTATATTAAGCTTCAGAGGTTTTCCAGTTAGGCTGAACCAGTCTTTCACCCGGAGACTGGCAAAGATTGTCAGTACAGCAGCCAAAAGCCCTTGCCTGACTAGTTGGGCTGAATAGATCAATCAGACCAGAAGTAGTGATTAACATTCAGCTAATGCAGGACTGTGTCTCAGAAATTAATTTCCTGTTCTTCCAGGCATTTCCATGCCAGCTTGTCAGCACTTAAGGCAAAAAGATGTTGCAGGTAGATGCATTGCTTCAAAGCAAAATCTCCGGGCAAAGGCTGTGTAGTGTGTTTTATTAGCTTTGGCCCAAATGACACAAACAAGCTGCAAACTTGCATCCTTAAGGTAGTCCTGAGTCAGTGAGATGGGTGGTGGCAATGCATTCCAATGAAAGGCATGGGAGGGGCGGACAGTTGTGGGACCAATGGCTGAACGTCACATCTGCTGAGGCCAACCCTACCCAGCAGTTACGTATTGTTATTGAAATGGTTACAAAATGTACCCATACAGTGTGTTGTACCCAAATGTACCAATGTGTTGGTTGTTGCAGATCAAGGAGCCCTTCACAAAGCTATCAGCTATGAGAACGGGATGCATATTATTGAAGAGGTCCAGCTCTTCCCAAATTTTGAGCCCATTCAGACACTGCTGCTTTCTTCCAAAAAGGTACAGTTGATTGAGAGGAACAGCAGGACAGAGGAAAACTACAATATCCTGCATTATATCAAGAAGGGAAAATGCAGCTGTTGAGTTTGGTAACATCTGGTGCATGACTGTATTATTTGAGAGGCCTCACCAGGGGATGAATGAGTTTGGATCAGTATTAGGAATTGATACTGCAAAAGAATACTGCTCTCTTGAGGAAAGTGGTGACTTAAGTGCTTAAATTCAGAGTGGTTTAGCCCAGGAACTCCAGGCAGCTCATTTAAAACTGCTTTTATTGTAACGGTATTTGCAGTCAAATGGCATTTCAGAGACTGTAGTACCCAGACTGGGGATAGTGTTACAACCCAAGCCCTGCTATTTATTTCCAGTTCTGTAAAACCGAGACAGCCCCATCCCTGGCACTGCAGCATTATATTGTCTACAAGCCTTAAAAATGTTATTTCCTGGAAGAAGCATCAATTCTGCTGTTTCAGGAGAAACATAGGCCCTTTCCGCACGGGGCTAAAAACAGCAGCCCAAGGACAGAAAAACACCGGTCCCTGGGCAGCTGTTCGTACAGGCAGCGCTGCTGCAACACAGCAGCACCGTCCTGTGCGGCCCCGAGCGGCGTGAAGGCGCCGCTTTCCACCTCCCTTCCCAAGGGAGGTTTTTGGAAAGCACTGCTTTCCTGTCCCCCCCCCCCCCCATTCACCTTGTCCTCCAGCGTCGGTCTGGAGGCTGCTGAGACCTGCCCACGCTGCCCTCTGACCCCTGGAGGTCGAACGGCAGCATGGGTGGGTCCCTGCAGCCCTCCAGACGGATGCTGGAGGACGAGGTGAATGGGGGGGGGGGACGCAGAAGAGGCGGCTCCATGCGGAGCAACCTCTTCTGTGCTGTCCTCTGCAGGGGCCCACTTGCATGCTTCCATGCGAATGGCCCCCTCCCCTCCACCGGCATATTTTCTGTTGGTGGCCCCAGTCTTTTCAAATAGAATCACTCTGCAGCACCTATAGCTGTGGGGAAAGGGCGCAGGGCCCAGGAAGATTAGGTGCCGTTCTGCCATGTTCACACAGAACATGTTCGCCCTGCAGGGCTTCACTGCTCAAACGGAGCCACATGTGTATTGCGGTGTGGTGGTGTAATGGTTGAAGTACTGGACTGGGATCTGGGGAACCCAGGTTCAGATCCCCACTTGTGCCGTGGAGACATGATGGATGATGATGGGCCCCCCCATGCACTTCCAGCCTAACCTACATCACAGGGTTGTTGTGAAAATGGAGGAGAAGAGAACAATGTAAGTTGCTTTGGGGAGAAAGGCTGGATATAAATGAAGTAAATAAATAGGTGTTACACTGTCATTCTTCCCAAAACCAAAGTGTGTGTGTGGGGGGGGGGGGTGGATTGCCAGGGCTGTCAGTGGAGGCAAGAAGTTCAAAATAATATCAATCAAGAAAAAAATTATTCTGGCATATCTGCATACTCACCCATTAAACTAGTCCACTGTCAAGGTAAATAGGGTAACACTAAAACGGCTGTATCATCTTTCCTGGCAATAATTTACTCAGATTTCTGGTGAGACAAAGGTAGAGATGAAATGGGATGCAGGATTTCATGCCTAACTTTTCTAGAGGTCAAAAAAAAGAAAAAATAATAAGTGGGGACAAAAGGGGACAGATGCAAAGGGTTAAAGGAAAGTATAGGAGTTTCCCTATTTTGAATGTACATAGATAAATCTGCAGGAATTGGAAGAACTGGGTAGAAGATTTTGCCTCCTGATTTTATCAAGTGTTCAAGAAAACAATATTTAAAACTAGGTGACCGTGTGATCAGAAAATCATGTTGTATTCAGAGTTAGCTTTGTGTAGATAGTCAGCAGATTCAGAAAAACAGATGGGTAAGTTAGAGTTTTTGTGACACAGGTAAAACTGAGAGTCTTAAGCAGAGTTTTACACCCTTTTGACTCTACTTAACATCATAATGTCTGTCATATTTGCACGAATATCTGTTAAGGTGTCAAAGAAATGGAAGATTAAATAGCATACTGGTTTGCTTGATCCATGAGTTGCTCAACAGGTTTATAGAGAAACCTTGACAGTCAGTGATTATACCTCTGGCTACTAGACACAACATGCTTAGCTCTTTTAAAAATATCATAGAGTCATCCCTGTGCACTTCTGGGGTAGACAACAGGGATTCAGATAAATGGAGATTCAAGCCATGAATATCATACTCTGAGATGGAATAAGAAGCCTTTATCATTATCAAGCAGTTGAAAACTTTTGCTCATGTTGAATATTTAAAATGCTGCGTAGCTTCAGGGAGCACAGTCTCTTCCATTACTGTTCAGTTCTTGCTCCCTCTTGTTAAAAAATCTATTTTATTGAAAATGAAGCTTTTGTATCTTCTGTGTGGACTGATATTCCAGGTGATGTGTTTCCATTTTGCCTTGGGAATTATAATCATTCTTATTTTTGACACTTGAATAAGAACAATGGCCATCCATCTATCCTGTGCTTCCTTTTCTCCTTTTCACTTTCTGCAGGGCAAACAGTCCCTCTATGCAGGGTCCAATGCTGGAGTTGTGCAGTCCCCTCTAGCCTTTTGTGATAAACACAGCACCTGTGTTGATTGTGTCTTGGCAAGAGATCCATACTGTGCTTGGGATCCCCAAGAATCTGTCTGTGTTAACTTGAGAGAAAGTGTCGCTGGAAGGTATGTTCATTTAAATGCTTATTAATTTCCAATTATTTGTTATAAAGTAGACATATCTGGATATATCATCATGGCTTCTGTGTAGTCCCACACTGGGACTGCGTGTGTGCAGGCCAGCCATGGAAAAGGTTTCTAGAGCTTCCTAATAAACTAGGAGTGCTCTTTCTCCCTTTCGCATTTAACTACCAAACCATCACATGACCAGGAGGAGGGTCACTAATCTCTTTGTTCTCTTTTTGTTGCGGTGAAGAGAGGATCACAGTTCTGTCTTTTCTCTTCACCTCATTCGTGAGGCTGAGGAGACTTATTTCTCTCAGTAGTAATTCTAGTGAAGAATAATACATTTAAAGAAACAGTGTTTCTGGATGTGGTGGGTTTTCCGGGCTGTGTGGCTGTGGTCTGGTGGATCATCTTACACAGTGTGCAACAGACTTCCCTCTGTGATACACCTCTGAAGATGCCAACCACAGATGCAGGTGAAACGTTAGGAACAAGATCCACCAGACCATGGCCACACAGCCCGGAAAACCCACCACAACCAGTTGAATCTGGCTGTGAAAGCCTTCGTCAATACAGTGTTTCTGGATTTCCACTTTGTTGTTATAACTCAAAATGTCTCCTCAGAACTTTGCCAACATTGGCTTGTGTGCTGAGTTTAAAAATTTTACTTGATATTTTACATACAGGTAATATGGGTTGTGAGAGAGCAAGTTGCCTTGATTGACATGTAGGTTTGCTAGGTAGAAATAGAACTCTTTATCCCCAGACTGCATTAGTCTGCCCTTATGCTCTTTTAAAGGCAGCAATTTGCACCATTCAGTGTCCCGGTCAACAACTACCTGTACACGGGCATTCTCAGTTGTGGCCTCACCTTGGGGAACGACCTGCCTGAGGGGGTCAGGGAAGCTCCCACTCTTCTGTTTTTCTGTAAACTTTGTAAAACAGAATTGTTCAGTAAAGCATTTGTACACAGTTAATTGGGCTATATTCCAATGGAATGGCTCAGGAAGCCATTTTTACAAAGAATGAGTGTGTGGACTAGGCCACTGTGTTATAGTATGTATTATCAGTATTATCCTGCTCCTACAACTTTATCTTGTACTTACGTAATTCTGTTTTCTTCATTGTTAACATATCTAGTACTTCATGCTTTGTTCTAAATTTCTGTAATACTGACCAAATTACATTGCTTAATTAGATGCCACACGCTATTAATTGCATTGACTCACACTTTTTAATCTGCCTTGAGTCTCAGTGAGAAAGATGGACAGCAAATAAAGTAAACATGACAATTTTGGCCTTTTGCATCCCAGTTTGGGTGTAGGTCTCCCATTTTTCTATCCCATTTATCTTCTGCTGCAGGGACAATTAAAACTAGACATCCACAAAGAACAAAGCTTCTCCTAACTATAGGAGAAAAGTAATTTAAAGATGACTGAATTGACTGAAATGAATAAAAATGTAAATATTTCATCATCTTCTAAATATACATTATCTAGTTTACCTACCAATCAGAACACCCCATGGGGGTTCTTTTGTACAATTAAAATTTGATCATTGCCTTCCATACTAATAAACTCCAAACCACTATGATACCTGACTTGCAGGAGCCCAATTGCCTTTTGATTTACTTTTGCCAAATGCTTTTTGAATCTTTATGAACCTTGCTATTAATATGCTGTAGTCAGCAAAAAAGAAACTGAGACCTTACTAAAAGTACACATTTTGTTTCTCTCTTTTCTTTGCCTTGCTTGTTTGAATCATAATCCTACTTCCTTGATATATTGCTGGTACCACCAAGCGTAACTTTGGGGAAATCTGCGGGTGTGGCAGGAGGTTGCTTATGGAGGAAGGAATAGATAGAACATATCAAACATATTATCTTTTCCTATCAATTCACTGTTTCTAGAGACTGGATTCAGAACATAGGTGGAGATGCTTCCTATTGCACTGGTAAGCTTCTGTTTAAGAAATAACACTTTGAAAATTTACTAAGCATTTTTTTCACAGTTTGTTTTTATATTTAACAAGTAACTTTGAATTAGAATTTTCAAAAGGGTGGGAATTTGTTGTACAGTTTGGTTCATTGTTGTTACTTACTTCACTGCATATGGCTGGTTCCCACATTCTGACAACCACTGGAAATATGTGAAGTCTCCCACTGGACTCACTGCTCATCCCCATTCATGTGGAGGTAGCACATGTGAGATTCTTCCACATGGGGACTAAACACAGAACTACCATAATGTATATATCCATGGAAGGTCAACAAGATACCGCCACACTTGTACAAATCATGATGGCTGCATGATTGTTCCCATGTAGAGGTGCTGGTTCTTATAAACAGAACATATCTTGTGAGTGCTGTCCACTGGAAGCCTTTTCTGCACCCAAGCACTATTAGTTAATTAGTTAGATCCTCCCATGCTAAGTAGCATATCAGGCAACAAGTTCTTTCCAGCATTTCCGGTCTTGGGCGAGTGTTTCAACCTCTTCCCATGCAAAGCACTATTATTTTATTTTATTTTATTTTTTTTTATTTTATTGGGCTTGCTTTCAACCTTTCCCAGCCGGAGGCAATTTCAGGATAGTTCACATACATAGTAAAACACAGTACAAATTCTGTAAAATATAGCAAGCAACTAAAGCAATAAAATCAATCTTCTACTCTTAAAATTCCTAATGATGGTGGCAACCATATATCACATCAGGGACCATTTCCAGTCCCAATTTGTCTAAAACATTTCTCTCTTCCACCCTCCATAAACAATAAACTGATGGGGCAGGAGAGGCAGGGTAGATCAGGAGGCCATAAAGATGGAGCAAGCATTTGCTGCCTCAACAAAAGGCCCAGTGGAACATCTCTATTTTACAGGCCCTGCGGAACTGATTGAGGGCTGAAGCCAGGGCTGAAAATGGGCTGGCTGTGGTTGAGGCTAGCCCAATCTCTTTTAGGCCAGGGACTAACAGAACGTTAGTGCTGGAGGAACAAAATGCCCTCTAGAGGCATTATAGGGTAATGCAGTCCCACAGATACCAAGGTCCCAGACCACTCATGGCCTTAAAGGTTAACACCAAAACCTTGAACATGATCTGGAATTCAACTGGTAACCAGTGCAGTTGGCAGATCACAGGACTAATATGTGCTCTCACTAGGGTTCCGATGCATTCTGGGCCTTGCCTATGCATTCTGGATCAGCTACAGTTTCTGGAGCAGTCTCAAGGGCAGGACTGTGTGAAGCAGGTTTCAGTAATCCAGTCTGGAGGTGATAGTTGCATGGATCACTATGTAAGATCCGAGTGGGACCGGTGGGGAGTCAACTGCCTGGCCTGGCATAGATGGAAAAAGAAAGGGAGGGCTCCAGGATAGCACTCAGGCATTTGATGGAGAAAGGGATTAAGGTCATTCCATCTGATTTAGGCAGTTGTAGCTGCCCTTGCAATCCCCCTTGGTCCAGCCACATGTCCTTCGTCTTTGATAGATTACGTTTCAGTCTCTTTTTTTAACTATCTCACCACAGTCTCCAGACACTCAGTCAAGATGTTAGGTGTGGTGGCTGGCTGGCCCACCATCAACAGAAAAAGCTAGGTATCATCAGCATATCGATGACAATGCAGCCAAAGCTCCATGCCAGCTGTGCCAGGGGTTGTATTATAGATGTTAAATAATATTGGAGAGAGGCCAAGTGTACATTTGGGACTCCCTCTTTCCATCTGCCACCTGCTGTCCTCAATCCCAGAAAAACAAGGTCAATCACTGTAGAGCTGTACCCCAAGCTCCAGAAATGGCGAGGCGATGGGTCAAGAGATCGTAATCGACCATGTCAGAAAGCTGCTATTATGTCTAAAAATAACAGCAGTGCTAAACCACTTTGGTCTAGCTGTTGACAAATCTTATCTGTGATGGCAACCAGCATGGTATCTGTTTCATGGCCAGACTGGAAGCCGGACTGGAATGGGTCCAATGCAAATGTATCATCCAAGAACACTTGCAGCTGCTCCGCCACTACTCTCTCAACTGCCTTACCCTGAAGTGATAGATTCAAAGCTGGGTGGTAGTTGGCTAGGTCTAAAGGATCCAAAGATGGGTTTTTTAAAAGAGCAGACGTACCATTGCCTCTTTTAGCCTCTCCAGGAAAACTCCCCATTGAAGGGACAGATCAATAATTTCCTGCAGAATTGCCGCCGGTCTTCACTCACCTATCCCTTAAGCAGGAAGGAGTGTTAAAGTCCTTTCAGGGTGAAGTGGTCTGACCATGGCAGTCTATCCATAGCCATCAGATTCACATTCATCCCCATGGTAAAGATCAGATCCAGTGTGTGGCCTGCTTTGTGTGCAGAATCTGTATTAACTAAGGAGAGTCCCAGAGCTGTCATGGATGACACTAGGTCCACTGCTTGAGATGATGAGGCTGTGTCCACATGTATGTTGAAGACTGGGAAACCTCAAGGCCCAGTCAGACTCGACCACTAGCAGTTTCAGCAGACCATCTGCTGGTCCACTAGGTGGCTGGTATACCAGCATGATCGCCACTTTCTCCACCATCTCCCACACCAGGCCAACATAATCAGTACTGAAGAGATCATTAGGACAGGGATTGAAGGAGAAAGCCTCCCAAATTAGCATTGCAAGCCCCCCCCCCTTTTTCTGGGACTGCTGGAGGACTAAGAAGTCTGGTGGGGTCAGTTCTTTCAGAGTGACCATTTTACCCTCCTGAACCCAGATCTCGCTCTCATACGCATGCTGGAATACTTATATTTAATTAACATAAAGCTGGCTCTTATACTAGAACTTCTTGAAGAAACTATGTTGGAAAGATTGTCTTTAGAATTTTGTTATACTTTCATTGTTATTTTCGCTGATTAAAAATAAAGCCAGTGACTTTCAGAGAAAAATTATTTTCGAAGAACAGATTTTTTATACCCTCCTGAATCACATTTGTTAGTGACATGGACAATTTCAAATCATAATAGAGTTTTTACAAGTGATGGTTTCTATTGTAAACAATATTGAAAAGAGGGTGCAGGGAGACTGGTTTGAGATTGTAATCATATGGGTCCCAAACCACCGTAGAAGCTTATGCCTTCCCAGAACACCATTCTTTATCATAGAATGTGAGCTCTATGCTCATACAGGACCATGCACAATGTAGGGCCCAGGTGTACAGTGGCATTGATGCTGAATTGAACCATGAACTTGTGAATCTATTGGAGTGTGAGTAATTCTAATAATGTTTTAAATCAATTAGTTCTGATTTATAAATGAAGTATTTTATTTGCAAGAGAATGCATATGTAATATACTACATGTGCTTCAGAGAAAAGGATAATACAGTGGAATATCTTCTAAATGTTTCTGATGCTTAGATCTTTCTATTACCTCATCTAACATCTTCAGGGTTGTTAGGGTTTTTTTCATTTTTCCATGTACTATCAATATAAGCCTTAGGACAGCATTTTATTAAAACCACTTGATATATCCCTCGACATCCTGCTCAAAAAATGTTGTGTGATTACTACACACAACTTTTTTCCACTACCTCTTGTGAATATGGCACCTTATTGAGCTGCTGTTAGACCTAATAAATTTGCCATTTCCTGCTAGGCAAATAGTATTTTCTCACTCATTATATGTGGCATCTTACAGCACTTTGAGCTGGTAGATTTGTTATCTGTATTTACCTCTATGGCTTAATTGGCCTATCCCCCCCAAATCATTTCTGATCACGTTCACATTTATTTTGCTGTTCCAGATAAAGTAAAAGAGCGTTCTCTGCAGCACACTTTCAAGCATGGGAGTACTGCAGAACTAAAATGTTCTCAGAAGTCCAACCTGGCCCAGGTGGTTTGGAAATTCCGAGATGATGTGCTCAAGGTGGAAAGCCCCAAATACCGTCTCCTGGAGAAAGCACTGCTTATCTTCAATTTGTCTGAGGACGACAGTGGTGTTTATCAGTGCTTGTCAGAAGAAAAAGTAAAGGATCAGAAGTTCTCACAGGTTTTGGCTAAACATGTTTTGGAACTGAAGAAAATCCAGCACACCACTGTGAGCCCAGCCCAGCCAACAACACGGTCCGAAGGTATTGGAAGAGCGCCCAGAAAGTCAGTTGTCTTCACCCAGGCTCACCTTTCCACTACTCCAGTTGCTGCAGTGACCGCATCCAGGATAGTAACAAACCCTGTCATCCCCATTCTAACAAGTACTGCCTCTGATGAACTCTTGAACTCTGTTGCTGAGGTTCCTGCAAGGACAATGTTTCTCAAGTCAAATGATAATTGCCTTTTGATGTTTCTCTTTCTGTTCTTTTTTGTACTGTTCCTGTGTCTGTTCTCATACAACTGTTACAAAGGATATTTGCCAGACCAATGTTTGAAGTTCCGCTCTGCTTTATTACTTGGAAAGAAGAAGCCCAAGGGAGATTTTTCTGACTGTGAGCAAAGTGTGAAAGAGACACTGGTGGAGCCCGGCAGTCTCCTGACCCAAAGCGGAGACCAGCCAAAGCCATCACATGACACAGGATATGAGACAGAAGCAGACTATGGCAATGGCCACATTCAACATGATGAAGATCACTCAAAATCTTACAAAGAAGTCAAGGACAAGCCTTTTGATGTGAAGTGTGAACTCAAATTTGCTGACTCAGATGCTGAGGGGGATTAAAAGAACATCTTTAACATCCATAATGAAAGTACTGTCATCCTGACACTTTATTTTTGAATGGTTTAAATGTGATAATGGGGCCAGAAAGGGCTATGTATTCTCAGTTGTATCACTGACACCTGGTCATTTCACACCTGGCTAGAGACAAATGTTGCATTTCCTGAAAACTATTCTGTTACACATTTGTTTTGTTTTCTTTTAATTGGCCAGTTTCTGGATCATGTTGTGAATGTCTATGCTTGTTTCTAATGATAATTTAATACTTACACATACAGACTTTTAATTGATTTTTCATAGAAGGCAAAATTTTGCAGCCATGCCAAAAAAAGAATTTAAGTAGCTCAGTCTGCACATATTTAACTGTCATTAAAAATCTAATTTCAGTTTAATTCCAAATTGGAAATGATGTTTAGTTTATCAGATTGGTAAATTATAGCCTTTTGTCCAGATTGGGACATTTCTTTGCAACTAGTGGTTCTTAATGCTCCTCGTAATGCATTAATTGTATTTGATAGCTTTAGCTGGCAAAAGTAATGTTGGATCTTTCCAAAACTATTTGTGTATCTTTTTAGACTATGTTGTATATCGGGATAAATCTGGTTAGATTTGCATAACATTCTCAGGGATAAACTTGGGTTAAATGTTTTTCTTTTTCTTTCTAGAAATGTAAATATAGTAATCAATTGGATGTTTAATGTTCATTTTAGGGTTGTGGGGAACTTGGAGAGATTTTCAAAAAGAAGTTGGACACTGCCACATTAACTGGATTTTATGGATTTGTTTTAAGATTTTAAAATGGATTAGCAGGAAGCTGTAATCCCTGAACCACATCAGGGTGAGAGGAATCTGTTGTGTGGATATGCTGCAGACTTGGCAAACGTTTGTTGA
Organism: Sphaerodactylus townsendi; assembly: GCF_021028975.2. Lineage (NCBI taxonomy): Eukaryota > Metazoa > Chordata > Lepidosauria > Squamata > Sphaerodactylidae > Sphaerodactylus > Sphaerodactylus townsendi. Next base: position 65,237,888 of record NC_059431.1, read on the forward strand.
CGCTCCCATAAGAGACTGTTGGAAATTTACCCTTTTTCACAGTTGGAAGGTGATTAGGTAAAAGGAAGTTTTCCCTTTCCATTAGCAGCATTGCCAAATGTTTTCATGTCACAACATCCACCAACATTTTGAAAAAGCAGCGGAGAATAAAAACACGCTGGAAGAACTGCCTGAAGGGGTCAACCACTTTCTCTCTACTAAGATTCAGATGTACTATGTATGGTTCACAACAGCACCATTTGTCTGTAAAATTCTTTTGTGCTGTACAGTTTTAAATAATTGTAACTCACTGTCTGCATTTTGCTAACTGTAAAATATAGTTAGAGATAGAAAGAATGTTCATTGTTACTTATGCAGTATGTCTAAAATCCCCCCCCCCGGTTCAAACCATCTGTGACCCATGTAGACTATCTTAGTATAAACAGTTTTTATATTTTGCAAGATTCAATTTACTTTTATTTTTCTATTTTTAATTGTATTCATATGAAAATTGTAGAAATAAATGTTCAGTTAAATTGGATTACATCGTTATAATTGGAGGAAAGTGACGATGAAATACTCGGTGTGATATTGAAATCTTGTGGTTTTGTCACAGTAAAATTGGACAGATGTCTTTTCTTGCTTTTATAGTTGCAGGCAGAAACAAAAGAAAGGAAGTCATTTTGAGGACTAATCCTGCTTTCTTACTAATACTGCTCTAATGTTCACTGCTCTTTCTCCTTCCTTACATTCTGTCCTTTGCATGTTCTTTCTTTGGTATGTGAAGTGTTTCTTACAACTTTTTGCCTTAGTGCCCTCTTCTTTTTTTCTTTTCTTTTCTGTTGTCTGTGGTCACAGCCTCATCTCATATAGCTTTCCCTCCTCCTGGTACCTCCTTTTTGTCCTGTGTGGGAAGTGATTCAGCTCCTTCACCTATCAATCCCCAGTCTGGCACAGGCTGTTCCACAGTCATGTTGATGCCACCCTTCTTAAGTGACCAGATCCGGAATGTTAATGCCCATAGCACCTTCTTCCTCTTCTGTCAAGCCATGGGTAAGTTGGAGTGTTCTCTCTTCATGAAGGACTACTTCATTGCTCATTGCATTACTCACATCTTACTTGTATTCTCTTCTATTTCACCTCACTCTGAGGACTTGAGGGAGAAGGAAATGTTACCCAGTAATTTTATTCTATCCTATGATTCTGTTCAGTGGATCCTGCAGACAGTCTCACTGACCGAAGAGATAATCATCAGCAGCACAACTCTTCCTTGTCTCCCATCCCCTTCTGCAGCCCAAAATGTCCCTCCCTTGGAACAGCATCAGATGGGAGTTACAGGTTTGCAGTGGGAGGGATGAATCAGTGAGAATAACCTCCTCCAAGAAATGCTTTGTGGGATCCAGCTCAGTATCTGGGATTGAAGTACTGTACTACATTGGTTTGTATATTGCATACTCTTGGTTTTCTAAACCAACATTTTTTTTTACATTATTGCTATCAGTCCATTGTGCTGATACTCTTGCAGATTTGTGGCACATTAAGTATGTCATTAGGTTAAAACCTTACTTAAAGCTTATGCCCACTAGTGTTGTTCATGTTTATACTGTGTTTCAAGAATGCTGCCATTTTATTATTCAACTAGTGGAATAGTCTAACATTGGTGAAAAGCCATTTCTTCTCGTTTTTAGGGCATTGTCTAGAGTGTGATTGTGCCTTTCTACAAAATGGCAAGACTGTCCAATAAAGCAGTGATTGACCTTCATAGATTGTACAGATTGATAGATGGGCATATGACCGAGGGCTGCAGAAAAGAAATGAACATGTTGCATGGGAAACTTTCCCTCCCTCCATAATGGCAAGCTGTCCAAAAATGGAGGTGAATCTAAGTAGTATGCTGGACAAGATGATCTCTGTCCCTTTCAAATCTGATAGTACAGTTTAATAGGTTGAACACAGCTAAACTAATTATATAATCTAATAAAAGCAAAGTAAAAGGGGTTTTTTCCTGTATGTATCCTAAATATTTTTGACAACTTCTAATTATTTGACTAAAATTCATCATGAATTTACTGTGATAAATTGGGGCTGATTTCCTAACTGCATGACATTACAGAGATCCTGGTTGTTAATATAGTATAGGTGGTGTGCATCTTCTAATTAGAGCAAAGGTTTTAGCTTTGCAAATCCACCAGCAGGATCTGGCTGCTCTGCTAGTAAATTCATTATGTGATTTATTATAGCCAGAGTGTCAGATGCTGCTGTGGCTTTGCCCTGGTAGTTACCCAGCTGATCAGATTAGAAGAATAATACTCTGGGTGCCAACATATTCTTTGCACACACATTACAATCAGTAATTCAGCTTTTCCGGGAAAGGGAACATGGAGAAACTTCAGGCCAGTTGTGGTGTCTTTTGACTTAGATTCACCTCCATTTTTGGACAGCTTGCCATTATGGAGGGAGGGAAAGTTTCCCATGCAACATGTTCATTTCTTTTCTGCAGCCCTCGATCATATTTTGCCACCAGCAGGTCACAGTGTTTAAATGTTCCTTATTTCTGTCATAAGTCGCAAGATATTTGTCCCACACATAACAATCATGTATTAAAGGATGACTGTGGTTACTGATTTAGAGATGTCCCCAGTCTCTCACCAGGTTCCATTTTCAGCTGTCTGGGTCCAACAAGTTTGCTCACTCATGGCAATTCCACTGAGAATTAGAGTTATGCCTGGTTTAGGAAGCCCCGTACCCTGAGTCACATTCAGAGTCCTTGTGGGATGTAGCAAACGCTCAGCCCTGCAAGTTATGGGGCATTTCTAAAACATTTGTACAAAGATTCCCATATATCTCATCACATGAAAGGGAAGTGGTATAAAAATGCTTTCAGTGAAAGCGATATCCTTTGGGCACACGGAAAAAGGGGAGATGGGTTGGTTATACTTGGCTCCTCTGCGTGTTTAGCATTCTTTTGTCACATTCTTTTATCTCTGTTTGGCATGGATCCCCTTCCTGTGCTAACCCCAATCTGATCCATGTGGCTTACAAGGATGATTGTTGGCCGGTGGGGTTGTGCAGAAACTTTCAAGGCAGGAACTTGCTGATCCCAGAAACTTCTCAGATTCACATAACTACAGCAGGACTCTGGGAAGCTGCAGGGTAGCTGCATAAAGTTCATACAAGGTGGAGAATGTTAGTTTTGCAATGCTTCTTATCCCGGGGCAGGGCTTCATCCTCTTTTCAATATTTTCCCTATCTTATCCTGCCTCTTTTATATAGGAACAAAGCCAAGTTTCTTGCCTCATCCTTTGGATTTCACAACTGAACATTGCAAAATATATTGCAGCACAGTGTGTGCGTAACCCCCAGCCACAAAACAACAGAGGTCCACTGAGAAGATTATGACACGTTGAGTGATCTTCAGCTGCTTTTTCAGACTGCCGTTAAGCAGAGACATTGGGAGTGTAACATGATAGTTCTTATATGGACAGTGCAGTCAGATATCAGCAATTCTTTTGCAGAGCACAGGGTCGATCTGGCATGTGTGACTCAGACCTGGGTGAGGTAGGGTGAGACAGTCACTCTGAAAGAGTTGTCTCCACCAGGTTCTTGGTCTTTCATCAGTAGCATACTAAAGGGCTGGTGGGGGACTGGCTATGTTGAGCTGGGAGGCTTTCTCCTACAGGGCTCTCCTTACCCTTGAATTGCTGGGAATTGAATGTATGTGCCTGGTGTGGCATACTAAGGATAGTTTGGCTATCTTGATGGTGTACTGTGCACCTAACACATCATTAGATACCCTGTTGGAGGTTGAGGCAAGCTGGGCCTTGGGGTTTTGCGGCCTCATGGTTTTCGGAGACTTCAACATCCATGTGAATTACACTGTTTCCATAATTCTCCCAATTTGTTTCTGGTTCCACAAATAAAGCAGGCCATACTCTGGATTTAATTTTGGGGGCTGGGATAGGAGTGACTCCAGTTATTAATATTCAAGTGCCATGGTCATACCATTATGCTTTAAAGACCCAGCAGAAAATGCCACACCTTTCCTGTATAGGCAGCAAGCTAATTTATGCTCATCCAACAAGACGTATGGAACCAATAGGATTCCAGAATGCTCTGCAGGACCTGGTGCCTCCCAGTGACTCATTAGATATGTTGATAGGGGACTGGAATAACCATCTCTCTGAAGGCATCAATGAGATTGCACCTTGGCACCCTCTTTGCTCCTGTCCCAATCCAGCTCCATAGTATAACTTAAAGCTGAGGAGGAAGAAACAGAAGTTTAGATGACTAGAGCAGATCTGGAGGAAGACTCGTGCCGAAGGGGTAAGAACATCTTATAGGACGTTTATGAAAGCCTATGAGGTGGCAATAAAAGCTGCAAAGAAAGAATACTTCACAGCTGATATTGCATCTGCAAGCTCGCATGCAGCTCAACTGTTTAGGACAGGGGTAAGGAACCTTTAACACTCAAAGAGCCATTTGGACCCGTTTTCCATGGGAAAAGAAAACACTTGGAGCCGCAAATAATGTTTGACATTTAAAATAAAGATAACACTATATATATATAGGGTTTTTTAACTTAACACTTTTTTACTCCATCGGCCATTCTGAGAAGTTAACATGGATGCACTCCGCCCTCTGCCACGGTGCAGGGCGGCAAGGATGACAGCCAGCTGCTCGGCCTCGGGCTTGCCACCAGGGAAAAGCACCTCCGCTCCTTAACGGGCTATGAAGGAGAGGGGAAGCCCGCGGCACAACCCAGCTGACCCAGCCAAGCCAAGGATGGGGCCGGTGGCTCGGCTCGTGGAGCCACAGTGCAAGGTTCCCTACCCCTGGTTTAGGACAACATAGCAACAGACAACCTTGACAGAAAGATCCCAAAGTGATAGGAATTTGGAGTTCAGCTGTGACGATTTTGTGAACTGTGACAATTTCGTGACAAGGTCTTATCTCTGCCAGGACCTTCCTGCCAGATTTGATGCAATAAAAGAACTAGAGACTTGTTGGCCGTTTTCTGGTCCTTTATTGGATTAATTCAGCCAACTCTCCCAGGACAATGTGAAACAGAATCCTGAGAATAGCTAAGCCATGTGTCTCTTGGACCTGTGCCTGTCCTGGCTTGTGAAAGTAAGTGTGGACAAGGTGTGTGTTCCCCCTGGGGAAATTATCAACCTTTCTCTCAGTACTTGGAATTTTCTCAGCAATTTGAAAGAGGCTGTAGTGAGACCTCTCTTTAAAAAGCCATCCCTAAATCCTTTCAACCTAGCCAATTACCACCCAGTTTCCAACTTACTGTTCCTGGGTAAGCAGTAAGCAGCTGCTGAGCAGCTCCAGGTCTATCCTGGACCTGTGCTGGACATGGGGTGAAAATAGCTCTGAGCAAGCTCACAGATGACACCTGGATCAGGGCAGTTCAGCACTGCTGTTAGATCTTATAGCAGCGTTTGACTTGGTTGATCATACTGTTCTGACCAACTGTCTCATTGCTGCTGGGATATCTGGGACAGCCTTACAGTGGCTGTGCTCATTCCTTCACAACTGAGGGCAGAGAATTGGTGAAAGTCTACCCACCATGAATTTGTGTGCAGTGTCCTGCAAGGGGTGATCCTCTCACCATTATTATTTAACATCTATATGTGCCCTCTTGCCAGGTTAATCTGGAGGTTCCGACTGGGTTGCCATCAGTATGCAGATGACACCCTGCTGTATCTCATGATGGACAGTCATCCAGACACTGCACCTAGTATTTTGTCCAATTGCCTGGAGGTTTTGATAGAATGGATGAAAGAAAGCCAGCTGAAGTTAAATCCACCTAAGAAAAGTTGGATTAATATCCCCCCTTTCCTGTAAGGAGACTCAAAGGGGCTTACAAACTCCTTTCCCTTCCACCCTCACAACAAACACCCTGTGAGGTAAGTGGGGCTGAGAGAGCACAGAAGAACTGTGACTAGCCCAAGGTCACCCAGCTAGTGTGTGTTGGAGTGCACAGGCTAATCTGAATTCCCCAGATAAGCCTCCCCAGCTCAAGTGGCAGAGCAGGGAATCAAACCCGGTTCCTCCAGATTAGAGTACACCTGCTCTTAAACCACTACGCCACTGCTGCTCCTAAGATGGAGGCCCTGTGGCTGAGCCAAAAGAAGCAGATGGAGAAGTGCCAGCTACCGACTCTTGCCGGGGTGCGACTAGTTGAAGCATCAACCATCAAAGAGTTTGGGCATTTTCCTTGATGCCTCCTTGACAATGACAGCTCAAGTGAATCATGCCATTCGTGGCATTCTACCATCTTCACCAGGTGAAACAGACTGCTTCCTATCTGTCCCAGATCCAACTTAACCACAGTGATGCATGTAACGGTCACCTCTAGACTGGATTACTGCAACTCACTCTACACAGATCTAGAGGAAGACTCATGCCAAAGGGGTAAGAACATGTTATAGGACATTTATGAAAGCCTATGAGGTGGCAATAAAAGCTGCAAAGAAAGAATACTTCACATCTGCATTGCATTGCATCTGCAAGCTCTTTTGCATCTTCACAGCTAATATTGCATCTTTGGGCTTGGATTGCCAAAGGAGAGATAGCTGAAGTTCAGAAACTCCAAAAATCTAGAAAAGATATCTAAAGTCCAGAAACTCTGGCTGGTCTCAAATCCTGCAGTGACGCTCCTTATTGGACCTTTGTGGCAGCCACATATTCAACCTGTGCGCCACCAGCTGCACTGGCTCCAGGTGGGAGTACCAGGTCAAAGGTTTTAGTACTAATGTACTGTGGCATCCTGACTCCCTATGGTCTTTGCTGAGCCATGGTTCCACCCCTTCTGTCCCTTCACGGGCAGTGTCTTGCCCATCCTTGCTCCAGGGGGTGAGGGAGTGGTTGAGCTCTGGGAGTCTCCACAGCCACAGGATTGCAGGCTGCCTAACTTGCCCTACTGCTGGAGCCCTCCTCTGCTCACATCTAGACCTCTCCTGGCCCTGCCTTGGCTTGTGGCCTTTCAGCCTCTCCACCTCTCCTCTCTGCTCCATTCCCTGTTCCTCCTTCCTCCCCTCCTCTCTGCTCTCCTTTCTCCCTCCCCAAGCCTCTCCCACATCCCCTTTTATCTCCTCCTACCCCTCCCCGCAGCCTGCTGGCCCAATCGGTTTTGTTGCCTTGGACCGTTCCTCAGGCCCTCCCTGCCCCCTTGCTTTTAACCCCCCTATTAGACGGGGCGCTGGCCATGGGTCGCATTGTTCCAGCTCCATCCGTCACTGGGCCGTCATCCTGGCTGGCCGACGAGGTTCCGGTGTGCTGGCCCCACTCTTCGCTGTGGCTCCTGAGGCAGCGGCTGCTGCCCCTAGTGCCCAGTTTCGTGTCCCGCTACCAGGGCTGCTCCTGGGGCCTGTCAGGGGATCTGGCACCTGCCTGGGGGGCATGGGGGCCATCTGGTAGCGTCTGGAAGGCATCTAGGCTGGTAGGTCCTCCGGCCCTCCCTGTTGGAATGTCTGGGGCTGGGGCTGTCTGCCAGACCATCGTGTGGGCCCTTCCCAGCCCCAGACATGTACAAAGCCCTAAATGGCCTGGGGCCAGTGTACTTGTGGCACTGCCTGTCCCATTATTTCCTTCAATGAACACTTGACTCTTCAAGAGAGAATTTACTTGTGGTCCCTGGTCCAAGGGGAGTCCAGCTTGCCTTGACCAAGGCTAGACCTTTTCAGTCCTGGCCCCAACCTGTTGGAACGCTCTGTCTAGTGAGACCAAGGCCCTGTGGGATTTAATTCAGTTCAGAGGGCCTGTAAGACACAGTTGTTTCACCAGTCATATGGTTGTGGCAGCAATGGAATGGAATAAATACCCAATTAAATAAATAAATAAAAAGGCTCCAGGGATTACAAACTCATTAGTAATTATGATTAGTTCCTATGCCTAATAAAGGTAAGAAATGAAATGAATGAATGAATTATGATTAGTAATGATTATTTATTAGTAATTATTACAAACTCATCAGATTGTAATAAGAGATTACAAACTCATTAGCCTAATATCTGTTTTTGGGAAAGTGGTGGAAAACAATATTTAAAATGGAGCTGCTACTCATAATTATTCATAGCAGAGTAAACTGTCCTGAGGAAGACTCAGATTGATTTCTGCAAAGGGAGGCCCTGCTTCAGAAACCTGTTGGAGTTATCGGAGATCACCAAAAATATACATATAGGTAATGTCATGGCCAGCCCGTGACAGGTAATCAAATAAATATTATATACTTGTGGGGGGAGGGGGGCTTTCAGAAAGTCACTACATGCTCTGAGTGAATATAGTAGCCATTTGGATAAATCACAGATCCCGATACTGGCCAGTAATTAGTTAAAAGAATCAAAGCAGGTATTAAAAGCAATAGACAACTTTTTTAGGAGAGAGGAATAAGCAGAGGAGGTTCTTGACTGGATATGTGATCGAATGCCACAAAATAAGAGTTGCTAGGGGGCAAGCAACAAGTAATCTGGTACCTTGGGAGCTTGTGGTCTCCAAATAACTTCTGGCTGGCTGTGGGTGGAATGCTACCGTAGCTGGATGCTAAGGCAGGCCCACACTTTGCAGGAAAGTTTGTTAGTGCCATAACAATTTCTGGCAACGGGATTGTCTTGTCTGCAGAAAATCCAGTTGCAAAGTGACTGTAACAATAGCCCACTATCCAGCCATGTGTAAAAGCATGGGTTTCTCTTTTTTTTCTCCTTGTCCTAGGGCTGCTGATTGGTGGAGGCTGCTGAAGGGGTGGGGCTTCTCACATTTGTAAATCTTTTCAGTTAGTGCTGAAGGGGTGGGGCTTCTCACATTTTTAAATCTTTTCAGTTAGTCTCTGGAACCAGCGGCTAAATAAGAACATATATTTAAGGGATAGTAGAAGGTATAGGAAACCCCAACTTAAGAGGGAGGCACTAATTAAAATCAGTATTTGAATATCTAAACAAAATTAGATATGAAGGCAGGAAGTCAGCAGGGGGATGGGGGGAGCTTTCCAGTGTTTTGCACTGAGTGTGTCACACATGTATGACTATCTGCCACTAGGGCAGAGGTCATGGAGTGTGCCCTCATGCTGTAATGAGCTCCCTGGCACTCAAGGAGTGATGTCGTAAGGCTCTTGAAGCCAAGGTGGGAAGACCTGGCAGAAGCTGAGAGAGGCAGAGAGGGCAACAAACAGAGGCTTTCAAGTATCTTAGCAGGGTCCCACTTCCCAAGGTGACATCTCTTCAGATGTCATGGAGAGGAATGAGAGTCCTGGGTGACGGAGGGTGCCAAGTCTACAGAGGTGGTGGAAGATGTTCCCTTAGATGGGACCCCCCCACTTAGCTAATGGTGGTCAAGGATATCCTCTACGCACTGAGGGATGCCACCCCCCTCAGGGAGGAGGTGAGCTCCTTGTAGTGGGTGATTCGATCCATTAGGATGATATAGAGAGTTGGGTTTTGTGAGGAGGCGTGATGACCAAAGATGGTGACTTGCCTGCCTGGTGCGAAGGGGAATCACGGATGGACGCATGCGTCTAGATAGAGCTGTTAGACAGTGCTGGGGTGGGAGTCAGCAGTTGTGAGGTCCCACAGTTGGTACCAGCCAGACATTGAGAAATGTAGTCGGGAGAGGGTTCTGGGAAGCCTTCAATCTAGAGCTGCTAGGAAAAAGGTTAAAATCCAGGGCCCCCAAGGTTGCATGCTCTCCGAATAAGCTACCTGTTCCACGCTATTATAAGTAGCTAGGCAAGCTGGAGGATACAGGGTCCCCATGCGCGGATGAGAAGGTGGTGTGGGTGGTGAGGGTTTCAGCTTTGGTTTTCAGGGGAAACCAGGGGAACCTTTTGGGATAAGGCGGTGGCCTGTACAAAAGGGATAATATCATTTTAACCAAAGAGGAACCAGGCTGTTGGAGCTCAACATTAAAAAGGTGGCAGAACAGCTTTTAAACTGATCCTTGGGGGAAAGCCGACAGGAGCTGAGGTGGACTTCGGTTCTGAATACAGAGTCCATGGGGATGCAGACAGAGAGGGAGTATTTTTTCTAAATCAACCGCGATACAAGCTGAGCATAGCAATGTGATAAGTGATAGTGTCTACAAAAGGCTAGAGGGCAAAAACACATAAATCCCAGGTTAGGGACAATAGAGACAGAGTATACAAGTGTCTCTATGCTAATAGTAGAAGTATTCCGGACTCCAAATGGGGGGGAGCTGGAGTACAGAAATAAAGGAGGACATTGATATAGTGGGCATCATGAGACATTGGTGGAACTGAGGAGAACCAGTGGGATGCTGTTATCCCAGGTTACAGGCTCTGGTGAAGTTGATAGGACAGGGCGTACAGGGGTGGCCCTCTTACATCAAAGAGAGCATAGTGTCATACAAAATAGACAATGCAGGGGGAGCTGATTCCTCTACAGAAGCACTGTGGATATCAATACCAGGGGTGAAGCATAGTTTAACATTAGGAACATATTATCAGTCTCCCCGACCAAAGCTTTACGCGAGGATCTCTCGAGATGGAAAAAGAAATTAGAGAGGCTAACAAAAGCAAAAATGTCGTGGTAATGGGCGATTTTTTTAACTTATCCCCATATAAACTGGAAAAATGTATGTTCAGGTCAATAGTAAGGAGAGAACATTCCTGGATATGCTAAATGACTGTGGCTTTTGAAGCAGATGGTTGTGGTAGAACCAACCAGGGGAGAGGTAACTCTAGATCTAATTCCTATGTGGGACCCAGGACTCCAGGTGCGGGAAGTCAGTGTTGTTGAGTCGACAGGGAACAGCCAATTACAATGCTGTCAGATTCAGTATCTCTTGCATGCAAACAAGTGACAACTACTAATGTAGTTACATTCGGCCTTCAGAAAGGGAAATTTCTCAAAGATGAGGGGGATAGTGCAGGGAAGCTGAAAGGGAAAATCAAGAGAGTCAAAAATGTTCCGCGATGCTCTTGGAGGTTATTTAGCAAAACAATCACCTTAAAAGCCTGGCTGGAATGTGTCCCGCAGGTTGTGGAAAGGCAGCGCATTGGTCCAAAAAGAAAGTTTCACACCATGGTTACAATAAGGGAGGTTGAGGAAATTATTAGGAAAAAAAAGATGCCTTCTTTTTAGAAAAAATGGAAGTCCAACTGTGAACTGATAAAGAATAGAGAGAGAATACAAATGGTGGGCAAAGAGAAGCTAGTTAGCTGTAAAGGAGGCAAAAAAGGATTATGAGGAACGCGATACGCTGCGAACATCAAGACTAGCAACAAACAAGCCCTTCGGCACATCAAAAGCAGGAAGCCAGCTAGGGAAGCTGTAGGCCCATTAGATGATGAAGGAACAAAAGGTAAGCTAAAAGATGACAGGGAGATTTCAGAGAAGCTGAATGAATTCTTCGCATCTGTCTTCACCCAAGAGGAGGTGAGGAAAATTCCTGCACCTGAACCAAGCTTCTGTGAAAGAATCCGAGGAACTAGCTTAAGATAGTGGTGGTACGTTGAAGAAGCTCAACAGCCATTGATAAACCAAATGCTACCAAATCCCCTGGTCTAGATTGCATTCATCCAAGAGTTCTTAAAGAGCCCAAGCTACGAAATTACTGATGCTCCCCACATTAATACGCAACTTATCCCTGAAATCAGGTTCCATCCCTAAAGACCGGAAGATGGCCAATGTCACACCAATCTTTAAGAAAGGGTCTAGGGGGGGACCCAGGAAATTATGAACAGTCAGTTTGACATCTGTTCCTGGTAAATTAGTAGAATCTATCATTAAAGATAAAACCATTAAACATGTAGAAAAGCAAGACCTGCACATAAAGAGCTGGTGCATGGCTTTTGTAGAGGCAAGTCCTGTCTCACAAATCCTACTAGAGTTCTTTGAGGGTGTAAACAGAAGTGTGGATAAGGGGGAACCAGTGGACATTGTCTACTTGGATTTCCAAAAGGCTTTTGACAAAGTTCCTCACCAGAGACTGTTGAGAAAACTGAGGAATGAAGGAATAAGAGGGGAAGTCCTCCTATGGATTAAAAACGGGTTGAGGAACAGGAAACAAAGGGTGGGTATAAATAAAGTTCTCACAATGGAGAGATGTAGGGAGTGGTGTCCCCCAAGGATCCGTTTTGGGACCTCTTTAACTTATTCATAAAATGACCCAAGTAGGGGCGGGTAGTGTGGTACGTAAGTTTGGTAGATGATAAATTAAATTATGTAGGGTGGTAAGAACCACAAAGTGATTGCTAAGAGCTCCAAGCGGACCTTGATAAATTAGGTGAGTGAGCTAAGAAATGGCAAATGCAGTTCAGTGTAGCAAAATGTAAAGTGATGCAATATAGGGGCAAAAAATCCAAACTTCACATACATGCTACAGGGATCAGTGCTATCAGTCACAGACCAGGAAAGGGATTTGGGTGCCTTAGTGGATAGTTCCATGGGAATGTCAACTCAATGCATGGCAGCTGTGAAAAAGGCAAACTCTATGCTGGGGATAATTAGGAAAGGAGTTGATAATAAAACTGCAAGGATTGTTTTGCCCCTTATATAAAGCAGTGGTGCGACCGCACTTGGAGTACTGTGTTCAGTTCTGGTCGCCACATCTCAAAAAGGATATCGAAGAGATAGAAAAAGTGCAGAGAAGGGTAACGAGGATGATTGAAGGATTGGAGCACCTTCCTTATGAGGGAGAGGCTGCAGCGTTTGGGACTTCTTTAGTTTGGAGAGGAGACGTCTGAGGGGGGATATGATTGAAGTCTATAAAATTATGGCATGGGGTAGAAAATGTTGACAGAGAGAAGTTTTTCTCTCTTTTTCACAATACTAGCACTAGGGGGGGGCATTCATTGAAAATGCTGGGGGGAAGAATTAGGACTAATAAAAGGAAACACTTCTTCACGCAACGTGTGATTGGTGTTTGGAATATGCTGCCACAGGAGGTGGTGATGGCCACTAACCTGGATAGCTTTAAAAGGGGCTTGGACAGATTTATGGAGGAGAAGTCAATCTATGGCTACCAATCTTGATCCTCCTTGATTTCAGATTGCAAATGCCTTAGCAGACCAGGTGCTCAGCAGCAGCAGCAGCAGCAGCAGCAGCAGCAGGCCATTGCGTTCACATCCTGCATGTGAGCTCCCAAAGGCACCTGGTGGGCCACTGCGAGTAGCAGAATGCTGGACTAGATGGACTCTGGTCTGATCCAGCAGGCTAGTTCTTATGTTCTTATGTTCTTATGTTCTTAAAAGCAGGCTAGGATCAGTTCTGCAGTTCTCTGTGTTAAATCTGTTCTCTCTTATCCTGTACATCTAAACAAAATGCACATTCCTGGAATGGAATGCAGCTTGTTTATAAGTTTCAAAAGCAGCATTTTATGTGCAATGCTGTTTATCTCCAAATCTCCCTGCAGGACTTGTAAAATTTATAATTTCATGAAATAGTCCATTTTGCAAAATGAGCAGGTTGTATATAGTATTTTTTGATGTGATGTTACTTTTTTGCATAAAGGCATTCTGAATCCCTCCTGGGCTACTTCTGCACCAAATAGTTGTTTTGCTCTGCTTTTCCCCCTGTTTCTGAGTTAGTGAGCCTGCTTTTCCTTGGTATATTGGATCCAGTGAAGGATGGTGTTTTAGTTCTATCACCTCAGAGGTATCCTTGTGCTACCCCTTTATTGTCCTTTTTCACATGCATTATGTCAACACAGTGGGATAATGCAAAGTGATGTTCCTAAGTAAATAGATGTCCACCTTTCCTTGACCCGAGAGTGCAGTTTTAAAGAGCTCCCCACACCCCAAGAAACAAACAGACCAGTGCGGGCTTACTGGGACTCATATGTAGAAGGGGGGAGGAGGACCTGATTCCATACTTCTCTCTGTCAATCAAAAACCCTCTGGTCTCCAGCTATGGGAAAGCCCCTTTTCTCACCCAAGTCTCTTGGGTTGAAAGTAAGTATTCCAGTGGTTCGGATCCTGTCTTACTCCCAGTGAAAGAGCCAAGCATAGGCCTGAGGGGTCCCACCCCCACCGTCTTGTTTGGTAACTCAAGAATCCCTTTCGTCTAATCAGCTGGAAATTATTGGTTAGTGCTCAGGACATTAAAAAGGAAAAAGAAATGTTAGTACCCCTCAAAAAAGATTTCTTATGGTGGACTGCTCTAGTGGCATATCAATATGCTGCAATGCTGTTTTTAAAGGAAATGGTAAGGGGCTGCAGCTTTGAAAAAATGTGGCTAGGAATCAGGGCATGGTAGTGGCTTGGGCGGACCTTTGAAAGTACAGAAGAAGAGTTGTTTTTATAGCCTACTTTTCTCTACCTCAAGGAGCATTAAAGCAGCTTGCAGTCACAATCCCTTTCTCTCCCTACAACGGGCATTTTGTGAGGTAGGTGGGGCTGAGAGCGTTTCGAAGGACTGTGACTAGGTCACCAAGCAGGCTTCATGTGGAGGAGTGGTGAATCCAATCCCATTTTCCAGATTACTTCACCACTCTTTACTACATCACCTGGGCAAACAACACAGACTCTACAAAATGTGTTTGGTTTGTGCTGGCACAAACATCTGAAACTCTCAGGAAAAAATTGTATGAAAATCAGCCAGCCTGGAAAATGATAATGTGTAAGGTTGGTGCCAAGCTGAAGCAAAAATTTCCTTAATAAACCTGATGAGATCAATTTTGCTGTTGCAGAACTACTAGTCACACTTTTCTCTTTCCTCTTCATTACAGTACTTTATAATTCCTTATCTTTCAGCAGATGCAAGACGCTAGACCAGAGATTCCCAGCCGGAGTTCCGTGGTACCCTGGGGTGCCATGAGCACGTCCCAGGGGTACCGCGACAACGCTACCAGCCCCCCTCCCTTTGCAGAATCGCCCCCCACACGGTACCAATCAAGCCGGTGATGTGCAAGTAACCCAGAGATTCTTCCCTGCTTTGCTGTTTTCCCCCCAATGGGGCACAAAATGGTTTCTCTCTCTGGCTCCACTTTATCCTCACAACAACCCTGTGGGGAAGGTTAGTCTGAGAAATTGTGATGGGCCCGATGCCACCTGACAAGCTTCCATGGCAGAATAGGAATGCAAACTAAGTTGCCTTAGGTCCCAGTTTGACATTCTGTTCAATTCTGGAATGTCTTTTTGTAAGCATGTATTAAAAACATTTTCAACCATACGCAGAGACCTGACAGAGCCTGTCAGCCCACATCTGGAATTAGAAGGCAGGGCTTCTCCATAAAGCTTCAGCCCCAGAAGCTCTCATTAGAAATTGACCAGTGACCCTAGCCACTCTCCTTATGTTGTGCCTGTAGGAGTTGAGTAATTCTCGCTTATCTCAGACCACAGCTGGCTATGACACCTCGCGCAGCTGGCTTTGCACTTCCGTCCCTTTACCTGTTTTCAATTTAGTCCTTTCCTTGTACACAGTTTTCTAAATTATGATTACACTTTTTTAATTACAGAGAGCGCAAATGGAGGACAAGACTTAACAGGGTCACAGGTTTAGAAATTAGGTATTTGTTTATCAGTTAGATGGAATCATGTTAATAACTGCCTACGAATTTCTCTTCATACCCAAACTACAGTGAGACATTCCAAATACTGTTTTTGCATACAGGAGCCTTCCAAATCCCTAGGTTGCACAATCCTTGTTCCTCGATTAGCACATTTAGCTCATAAGACAGCTTCACGGCTAAACACAAGAGATGACCCTAGCCAGGTGAGAGCTTCCATTTTGATTACATTTTTGTTATCAAATATTCTTTTAGTTCCCTACTGATGCTGTTCCTTCTATGGCCTTTTGCATAGCAATTTTTCTTTGTTAAATCGCACTGTGCAAACAGGTGCAAACAAGAATCTTTTCCTCAGCCCCACCCAACCCTTACAGCTTCTACCTTAGAAAACCATGGCCCAGTTTTTTGGTGCTAGCCATTGATGCAGGCCTTCTTGCATAACAGGAAACCCTGAAGGCCTTGTGAGGGGGCTCCCCACTGTCCTCTGTATCCTTCCTGTAGTGTTTCTTCTTTCCCTCCTCCAGGCAACCCCATATCATCTCCCCATTCCATGCCTCATACTTAATTCTCTCTGTCAGTCACCAACCTGCATTTTATCTCCCTCCCATCTTTAGCAATATTTATTTTTTATTTACCTCATTTATTTTGTTTACTTCATTTATTTACTTCAAGTATTTATTTACTTCATTTATTTACTTCATTTACATCTGTGGAGACCAAAGCAGTGTACATAATTGTTTCCTCTTGCTTTTTTATTTTCACAACAACCCTATGAGGTAGGCTAG
This sequence comes from Sphaerodactylus townsendi, assembly GCF_021028975.2. NCBI lineage: Eukaryota > Metazoa > Chordata > Lepidosauria > Squamata > Sphaerodactylidae > Sphaerodactylus > Sphaerodactylus townsendi. The sequence goes on from NC_059431.1 coordinate 65,254,117, forward strand.
CCTGAAAATATGTGATTAACTTAGGTAATTTTCACAAGAAAATGGGGGTTCAAACCTGGTTTCTCAGACCGTACTCTGAAGCTCTAACCTCCTACACCATTGGGCAGCTTTCATAGGATGGCTGCTGTTGAACAGAAGCAAGCAGCTAGGACTAGCTGAGTCATTCAAATGGATGATATCAAGTCACTCAGTGGTTGTTACCAGGCTGGGGTTTCCAATGTTCAGGAGAGACCTGGATATTTCCCAGAATTACAAGTACTCTCCAAATAAGAAGAGATGGCTGCTTTGGAGGATGGGCTATATGACATTATGTCCATCTGAGGCTCCTCTCCAATCCCTGCCTTCCTCATTCCACTACAAAATCTCCAGGGATAGCCCAGCCTGGAATGCTATGGTTGCTTAGCAACAGCTACTGGGATATTCAGCCACTGGTATGTTCTTTTTTTTTTTTTTTGAGGCTACAAGGACTTTTTATCATTTTTGGGTTTTTAAAAAACCCCAATATATATATTTGGATTTCAGATCTTTCTGAAACATGGGGCCAGAGGCGTATGGGGGGGGGGGAATGGTGCCCAGAGACAACAATTGCTTCGGGCACCCCCACCCCCGTGCCCCCCTTCATGCTTGGAGGCAGGGCTCAGACAGGCACTGCAGCACCCGTCCAAACCTCCCCGTGGTGCGCCCCATCTCTCCCATGGCCTGTGTGGTGCACCCCATCTCTCCCATGGCTCTCCCCTAATGGGGATCACGTTGGCAAGGCCGGCCTCTCCTGGGGGATCATGGGGAGAGAGGCCTCGTGTGGTAGGGAGAGGCCTGCAGGGGGATCACTCTGGTGTGGAAGGACTACCACAGCGCATGAGGCCTCTCTCCCACCTGCGTGCCCAGCCTCTCCTGGGGATCGCACCTGGCCTCTCCCATCTTTGGCCTCCCTCAGCTCCGCTCACGTCATTCTGTCTCATCTTTGATGACGTGGGCCAGGCTGAGGGAGGCCAAAGAGTCTTTGGCCTCCCTTGGCCTGGCTCACATCATCCTGCTGCATCATCTTTGGCCTCCCTCAGCCCCACTCACATCATTCTGCTGCCACATCTTCGACAACATAGGTGTGGCCAAGGGAGGCCGAAGACGATGCAGCAGGATGACGTGGGCTGGGCCGAGGGAGGTCAAAGAATCCATGGCCCTGCCCACGTGGTCCTGCTGCTCTGTCTTCGACAATGTGGGCGGGGCCAAAGGCAGAATTCAGTCTGTGGGAGGCGTGACCAAAGTAGTTGTGCCTGGGGACACAGGTTACGCCATGTCCCCAGGCAGATGCGCCACTGCATGGGGCATTGTTAAGGTTTGTCTTGCTAGTACACAGCTCCAATCACCAGATTTAAGTATCCTCAGATTTGGCCAGTTTTGCTATTAGAATATAAGATATGCATAAGTAGCTTGTTATTTATAACTAATAATGCAGATAGTCAAACATTTCCTGAACTGGAGAGGTTTTCATTATATGGTCCCCAAGTCCTTCCATTTTGAGATGGGGGTTCTTCAGTTTGTTAAGATCAGACTCAATGGCGTGGATCCCAATGAACATTTCCACTGATCAGTGGAGCATGACTTTCTTCTCCCACCCAGTGAATGACCCCAACTTTCTGTCACACAAGACCCCAGGAAGAGACTGTAGGGGAAAGCTGCCCCTCTTTCCATCAGCAGAAATCCTCCACAGGATCCAACCAATGTTTACTTAGCTGATGACTTCCAAAGGTCTTTATTCCTGGTGGCAATTTATCTTACATCTTACTTTGCTAGTCATCTCCTTGAACTTCATTTCCATGCATCATATTTTCATTGACCTTCAGGAAAACATTACCTAAGCTGAAACCAGATTAGCTTCAGAAATAGGACAGAGAATGAAATAAGATGATATCTATAAGACTGTGTCCTGATTGTTCTGAATAGAAAGCTTAGTTATATAATTTATCAGCCACACCTGGTATGTCTTGGCAGGAGAAGTCACTATCCTGCAGTGCAAGTTTACAACAGAAGTTGACTTGTCCTCTTCTGTTGTTGTCTGTTGAGGAAAATTGTGTTTGGGAAAATGATAACTACCTTTTAAAAATGTGAACAGTATTAAATGCACCATTAAATGGCCTTGCCAATCTTCTTAAATACCTGGAACAAAATTCAGGATTACACAATTTCTCACCAGGCAATCATGCTTTGCAGTCTATGTATGGTCAGATCCACAGGGAATGTGATGACCCAAAAGAGTTATTTGTATGCTTTCAGAAGCTTCCAAAATCTAATGCTTGTTGGATGAAAGTAGAATGCAGGAAGAACAAACAAAAACATTGCACTGTGTGATCGAGAACTTTATCTGTTCACTTTAGTTTTCATAGCACTCCTTATGAAAGGGAGGAAAAGATAGTTGAGATGTCAATTCAGCAAGCTTCTCAATTGCAAGAATCCTGACCAATGTAATGCATTATAATGTAGCTTTTGTATGACTTAACCCGATTATGTTTGCTGGCAGATAATGGTTGCTGGGAGTATGGATTGATGAGATGGAAATTCACATGCTAGGAAAGGTAGCGGCGAAGCTCCCAGGGGACGGGGGGGCGCAACGCACCGGGTGCACGGATTTGGGTCACGTGTGGGGCGCAAAATCCCCTGGCCCCTCCCCTTCCCCTGCACCCCCCCCCACGGCGCCCCCCCCACACACTCACTTTAGAAAACCGAGCAGGCTGGAGAACAGGCCTTCCTGCTCGGTTTTCTAAAGTAAGTGGGAGTGGGGGGGGCGCTGTGGGGGGGGCAGTGTGATTCCCATAGCCCCTGTGAGCGTGCTTTCTTACATCTTGTTTTAGGAAATGGAGAACAGGCCTTCCTGTTCTGGTGGGAACTACATTTCCTAGGAGACCCTGGGAAACGTAGTTCCCACCAGAACAGGAAGGCCTGTTCTCCAGCCTGCTCGGTTTTCTAAAGTAAGTGGGAGTGGGGGGGGGGAGGCGCCGCTGGCATGGGGGGGCACCGCGGGGAGGTGCCGTGGTGGTGGTGGGGGGAAAGCCAGAGTATGCACCAGGCGCACTCTGGCCCAGCTATGCCTCTGAGGAAAGGAATCATATGGGAAGTGTTTTCAGGCATTGAGGTCAGGCAAAACATCTTTGCCATGGGGGGACTTGTTTCTTTATGCATTTCTATGGTAGTCTTAATGTATTGTGTGTTTGAGTCAGAGTTCCAAATATATTCTGATTGGCTGTTCCTTATGGGCAGGACCTCTTTTGTTTTGTTGTTACTTATGGAACTCTTGAGCACCATAATGATTGGTGGTGATGTATTAAGGACAGAGTAATAATAATAATTTAACTATGGGTGTTGCAGATTATAACTTTATTGAGAAAATGTGCAAACTATAGATTTAGGCTGCAATCCTAAAGGCACTTTCCTGGGAATAAGCCCCATTGAATAACTTGAGATTTTCAGTAGAGCCTGTTTAGGATTGCTCCTGAGGAGATACTGGGCTGATATAACTTTTGTTCGAAAAGTCACCACCACATGAAGGCCCCTTGAAAGCAGGGAGGTTCCTTTCATTTTCCAGTAGTTTGTCAATGATAGAGCAGCTATACTCTGCCCTTAGTGAACATGGTACTCCACAGATAATGGCAGCTGCATCATGTAAAGGTTCTGTGTAGAGAACAACTGCTTTCCCAACAAAGGCTGTATGTCTAGCATAATGATGGAACTATGATACATGAGGTCATCCTTGGTCATCAGTGTTGCTCCCTTACCCCATCTTCAACTGTTTTATGACACATCAGTGCCACATTTGTTTTTTCAAAAGAAATGCTGGAAGCATTTGTTCATTAGTACTCTTACGGTGATTAATTGACGTGTATTTTGATTCTTATGTTACATAAATGTTGGCTTTTTGATCCTCCAAGCAGCCATGAGGATAAAAGTGAAAGTAAGTATTCAACATGTTTTGATAATTGCAGTGATTAATTGTTGAGATGTCTGCAAGTTGATGGAATGGTTGATTTTGTTTTTGCATTACAATTACACAAGCCCCATACAGAAGATGGAAAAATGCAGCATTTTAGGAATATTAATTTAGCAGTATTAGGACAGAATTTTTCTAGAATCTTTACTGAGGCCAGTTAACCTTAAGGTGATGATAATGATCTCCTATGAAATGTGTATAGTGTTAACTGGAACCCTCACTTCCTTCCTCCAAGCCATCTGGCCAGGAAGGCAGTTGTATCCGTTGCCTGTTAATGAAATAACCTGAAGTTTGAATTATTTCCTGAAGTGCCTGCACTGTAAAGCCATATCTCAAGAGGGAGGCACAGCCCTCTGAGTCTTCAAAGACCTTGTGGAGGCAAGAGGTATGCTTGATAAGCAATGAATTAACTTCTTACACATCTGAAGTTAAGTGTACCAGTTATGGCTAACTGCATTGTTAAATGGCCTTCAGCAGAGAACTGTTATTCTTGTCAGGGTGGAATGTTACCTCAGAGTTGTCCTATGCCTCATTACCATACTAAAATCTCCACCGTGAAGTGGCAAAAGCCCACCTCTTAATGATCATGGGATGTATGACATTCCCTGAAGTGGGTTTAACCTGTAATGCCATGCAAAAAGTTGTGTAATTAGTAGTGTAAAGAAGATTGGCATCTGTACCCCTCTTAATGCCAGAACTTTGAATGTGTCATTACTTCTGCCTTTAGTCAGAATCTATTTGTTTCTGCTGCAGCCTAAATAAATATACTTCTTGCTCTCTGGTGCCTCTAATTGGGTTCTTGGGACACCAGGGTTCTGATTCTGTGCCCTAGTGTGGCTACAGGATTTCCAACCTTTTAAAATCAACCTTTGCTCTTTCCACTTTAGTAGCAGTTCCTTCTACAGGCATTAGCTGTCATTAATGCTTATTCCTATTAAGTGAAAAGATTCCTTCCACATTAGGCTGCTATTAAAGGTGCAGGAGCTTGTTTTCTGCTTACATCATACTCTCTTCAGATACAAACAGTGCATTGTGACACTCTGAGTAGCAAGTAGATACAAGCATTAACCAGAAGATGATTACCAAATTCAAGGTCATGACAAACCTTGGCCTTGGACATCTTTGGGGTTCATGCTCCTACCTTTCCTTTCTCTATTTGCATATAGGTCTGAAAATTTCTGCTTTAAAACTAACTGTGATTTATTAGGAGCTCTAAAGCAGGAGTTGCAACAAGTTGAGGTTTATGTATTGCTTTCAAAGCATGGTTTCTAATAATTGTTTGGAGGTAAAAAATGAAGTAGGCTTACCTTACACATAGCATCTTGTTTACAAAGAACTAAAATGTTCAATGCCAAGGCATTGGATCCAGGGGAGATCAGGTGAATTCTGGAGGACAAAGAAGGAGGCAGAGAACTATAGTGCAGTTATGTAATAAATGAAACAACCTGTTATCAAGCTGAAGGAATTCACCAACATAGGTACAGATAGTCAAGCAGGTGGCTTTTTTACTAGCCGAAGAAAATTTCTCTGGAGATTCATTCCTTGTTCCTGACCCCTGGGCTGGTACTAGCAGGGGCAGGGTAACCCATGTCCCGGGTGCATGCCATTTTGTCACATGGGGGGGGCACTGGGAGCCAGCCAGGTCCCCATGCCTGGCCTCTCCTGTGGCGCAGCAACCCAGCTGGTGCCCAACGGCTCCCCCTGTGCTGGGGTGCCGCTCACCAACTGAGGTGATTGCCATGGCCGCAGGCCAGCTCCCCCCCGGGAGGCCAGGGAGGGCAGGAGACGGCCTGCCACTGTGGTGTCCACCTGGGCCACCGAGCTCCATCTCCCGTCCTCCCTGCTGGCTCCCGTAAGTGGGGTGCCAGGGCGGACGAGGCAGCCAGGCGGGAGGGGTGGCACAGGGAGCCGGTCATGCTGCTGGGTGCCATTTAAGCCCGGTATGCCACTGGATACCTAAAATCATGCCTAAAATCACATGAACTTCTGGAAAGAGCTCTCCCTTCTTCTTCCAGCAAAAGAGGAGAGACAGATACACAGACACAGATAGACTGCACAGATACCCAGACTGAACACTTGCATAAATACAGTTTACTGTTCCTATATTTAGTGTAAATTCATTAGTTATCCAGTAAATTTCTACAAAACAACACACTCACATCTCTGTTATATTATTTACTTGGCTAATTCATTGCAATGCAACACTCTTGTTATACCAAGATGGCCCAGGATTAAACCAGTTCCCTGATCATTGGGCATACTGAGGGAAGATACCATACTTAAAATGGCTTCCAAAATGGTATCTTAAGAAAACTCAGCAATGAAGGAATAAGAGGGGAAGTCCTCCTATGGATTAAAAACTGGTTGAGGAACAGGAAGCAAAGGGTGGGTGTAAATGGGAAGTTCTCACAATGGAGAGATGTAGGGAGTGGTGTCCCCAAAGATCCGTTTTGGGACCAGTGTTCTTTAACCTATTCATAAATGACCTGGAAGTAGGGGTGGGTAGCGTGGTGGCCAAGTTCTATGTGATGATAACCGAAATACCTTTGGAAGTTGTGGTGGTAGAAACCAAAGCAAAGCGATTGGCGTAAGAGCATTCCTAAGTGAACCCTTTGGATAAATTAGGTGAGTGGGCTAAGAAACGGCAAATGCAGTTCAATGTAGCAAAATGCAAAGTGATGCACATAGAAGCAAAAAATCCGAACTTCACATACATGCTACAGGGGTCAGTGGTATCAGTTACAGACCAGGAAAGGGATTTGGGCGTCTTAGTTGATAGTTCCATGGGAATGTCAACTCAATGCATGGCAGCTGTGAAAAAGGCAAACTCTATGCTGGGGATAATTAGGAAAGGAATTAATAATAAAACTGCAAAGATTGTCATGCCCTTATCTAAAGCAGTGGTGCAACCACACTTGGAGGACTGTGTTCATTCTGGTTGCCACATCTCAAAAAGAATATCGAAGAGATTTTAAAAAGTGCAGAGAAGGGCAACGAGGATGATTGAGGGATTGGAGCACCTTCCTTATGTGGAGAAGCTGCAGTGTTTGGGACTTTTTAGTTTGAAGAGGAGACATCTGAGGGGGGATATGATTGAAGTCTATAAAATTCATGCATGTGGATAGAGAAATGCTGACAGAGAGAAATTTTTTCTCTCTCTTTCCTCACAATACTGTAGAACCAGGGGCATTCATTGAAAAATGCTGGGAGAAGGAATTCACGACGCTAGTAAAAGGAAACATTTCTTCACAATAACAATGTGTGTGATTGGTGTTTGGAATATGCTGCCACAGGAGGTGGTGATGGCCACTAACCTGGATAGCTTTAAAAGGGGCTTGGACAAATTTATGGAGGAGAAGTTGATCTATGGCTACCAATCTTGATCCTCCTTGATCTGAGATTGCAAATGCCTTAGCAGACCAGGTGCTCGGGAGCAGCAGCAGCAGAAGGCCATTGCTTTCACATCCTGCATGTGAGCTCCCAAAGGCATCTGGTGGGCCAGGGCGAGTAGCAGAGAGCTGGACTAGATGGATTCTGGTCTGATCCAGCAGGCTTGTTCTTATGTTATCTCTTGCCAGAATTGTACTTGAGACAGGACAAAGTGCCTCCAGACGGAGAAGGCTGGCTTACGCCCCAGGGGCTCGGCTGTCAGCCTAACCTTACCAATTCATGCAGTACATCCTTAACTATCTGTGTTAAAGAACTTCTTCCTAACAAAGAAAGATCCTCAACTTGGGCCTCAATGTCTTGGGAGAGGGTGGACCAGTGAGGCCTTGAGTGGCGATTCATAACAATGCTGGCGCTATTTCCCTAGGTGAACTGTCAGCTGTATGCTTGGCTGCTTTCCTTTTGGTTTAGCCCACCTGAAGACAAAAGCAAAAAAAGAATTTTTGTTTCTGAGGAAGACTCTTCAAAAATTCTACTTTACGTACAAAGTATTCAAATAGTGGATTTATACATTTTGGGGATTCAATTACATGGAACTTGATCCTCACACCAGTTGAGCCTGAGAGGTCTTTGCCAATTATTTCCTATTTTTGGTTTCATTGGATTACATTTATGAGAAGGACTACCTTACATCTTTGTTGTATTTACTATAGAATAACAGTATGGATATTCAATGAAACCTGGACTTTCAACTATAATTGTATTGTATGAACTTCCTATGCATGATTTGTTCACTGTGCTGATTAATATAAATGCATATAGGGATTTGGATCCCAAGGATAATTTGGTTACTACACTTTTATTGCCTCAGCCTGGATGCTGCACGTTGTCTTATATTTACGTTTGTACGTGGCACTCCCATCTTTTGTTATTGGTTTGTGTAGGATTCAGGAAATTCCAGAGGTAGCACTGATACCACCATATCAGAATAATTGCCCATGCAAAGTTCATGGCACCTGCCGAATAAATCAGGGCATTCACCTTCCTCCCTTCCTTGTCCATCAGTGTGAACACCATTCTGGACATGGTATTTAAGGGCGCTTCTTTCCCACTAGTGAATTAGGGGAAGGGTTGTGATAAAAGCAACTATCAGCAGAGCCAGCAGGTTTGTATAACATTTCGATTTTCCTGGGGGAGGCCGACCTCAGGTGGGTCTCTCTCCAACATCCATCACAATGGAAAGGATCCTTATGACAAGCACCAGCTTCACCTGTGAAGTGCCTCCTTGTCACAAATGACCCTCCCTGGATCAGCTGATTTAGGCATGGAATGGACATAGGAGATGTTAAAAGACTTTGTCCTGCGAATCAGCTTGTCCATATACTGCTTGCAGACCATTGGGGAAGTAATCCACCAGTGTGCACTCTCCAGGGAGACACCATCTGTGGCAATGAGTCAGAGTCTCTTTCCAAATCCCTCTCCAAATAAAAAATGTACAGGATAGCCGATGGCACAGATCGAGAAGAAGGCTGACTGGAGTGCAACCTGTCAAGCTTCCTAGCTGCCTGCCCACCGTGGTTTTCCTCTGTTCTTGCTGAATTTGATGAAAGAGCATTTCAGCCGTAGGCCAAGATGGCATGATGCTATTCAGGCCAGTATAAGGCAACCTCCCAGGGGGGTTGCAGAACAGTCTGCACTCCAGAGGTTGCTACAGCCAAGTCCTTTGGCTCATCCGAAGAGGACAGACAGACATTGACCAGGGAAGGTGACAGAAAGTGCAGGCTTTCCCTCGTTCCTCATTTCTGAGGAGGAAGCAGTCAATTGCTGTGGAAGAACAAAAATGCTGCTCAGGTGAGCACCCCCTGCCTGTATTCTGGGGTCGATCCATCACCAGAGAAGAGGACCAGCTATGACATGTCAGTGTTGAGGACCTCCGTAAGGGAAGTGATCTAGGGACTTTTAGAAGAACAGACTCTATCCTGAAGGAGAAAATTGTTCTCTTTAGACAAACCCTCCAGGTCCTTCATCTCCTTTGTAACCTTCTTAGAAGGCAGTGAGGAGGCTGAGTGAGGGGTCACTACAATAACTTTCCATACTTGGCCACTTCAAGGCAAACGGTGTGATCTTGCCTTGCTTTAGGTATATAAAGGACATATGCTCTACAAGAAGAGAAAATGTGCCCCTTGCACAAATACATCAGGCAAACATTATGCTTGCCCGAGACCTGTTAGGGCCACATGATTGGCAGGCCTTGAAAAGTGCCATTTCGCCAGTTGACACTAGAAAGAAAGAAAAACAGGTCTGACTAGCCTGAATATAAAAATGGCAAAAACCAGTCCTAAACTGACTTCTGTAAGGTTGTGTTTTGATGTGTGTTTCTTTCCAGCCAGCTTGGCCTTGGCACATTCCACGGTCTGGGCTGTGTGCCCGGGATAACTGCTGAAGTTAACCTTGCTGTCTGCGCTTATCATATATATGTTTGAAGCTTGCCTTTTCCTATCGTGGGAATTGTATTGGGGGGTTCGGGGAGGAGCTGTTTTGCCCGTAAAAGAGGCCGCCTAGCCTGGGAACAGTCAGAATCTGCATCCCGTGTATGTGACTCCAGAAGTTTATGAAATAAAGAACTATTCCAAGTTGCTTATTTTCGGGTCCTTCGAGGTTCCTTACATTATGCAGATTCTGACTGTTCCCAGGCTAGGCGGCCTCTTTCAGCCCAATGTGACTGGGAACAAGAGCGTGAGGCCCTTGAGAGAGAGCGCGAAGCCTTCGAACTGGAACGTGAGCAACAACGTCAAGAATTCGAATTGGAACTGGCACGAGAAAAAGATGTCCTCCGACAACGATACCTTCAGGATATTACGGTCCATGATAAAGTGATGGAACAATCCAGGCTCGAACTCCAACGCCAGCGGGAGTGTTTAAAAGCTCTTGAAACTCAAGGGGAGGCCGAATCTGCAGTCCAAAAGGCCGAGGGTGCCAGAATTCAACGCGAAAAAGATGCTTTGGATTACAGGCAGGAGGCCCTCACCCGCAGAGAAAGAGAATTGGCAGCGAGAGAAGCGATGGTCCAGAGAGACGGTGGAGTGCCCCAAGCCGCTCCAACTCGGGCCGACGGCGCAACAAGACCTTCACTCCTCCGCCGCTTCCTGGTTTGCGTGCAGCAGCGCCCCCAACAGGTAGCAGTAGCCCTCGCCACATAAGAGTGATTCCTCCAGCACAACCGCCACCACCGCCAGTCCGAGCTCCTGTTCCCGTCTCCGCACCCCAAGGGGCACCGGCAGCTGGTAGAGGCTACCCGCGACCCCATATCCCGGCACGTTTTGAGGGGACCGCTTCTAAGTTACCGTATTTCATACTACAATTGGATGGCCACATGCTAGAATTCGATGATCTTAATCGCTCGGAAGTGGAGAAAGTTTGAGATATCGGATCTGTGCTGGATGGGGATGCGGCAGAATGGTTTGTGGAATTGCATGAATTGGGGAGGGGGCCCGAGCTCCAAACCGTGGCAGCTTTACTTCAGGGACTCAGACTTCGTTTCCAGGATCCGGAGAAGGTGAACAAGGCGATTAAGACTATTAAAACCATTAAGCAAGGTAACAGATCCTTTGCAGTTTTCGCTCAAGAATTCCGTTTGGCAGCGAGTAAACTACCTGACTGGCCTGAGAGCATTAGCCGTGAATATTTCCACGAATGGCAGTAGACTCCTGATATTTAGCACTCTGGGCAGTCATGCATCGCGCAACCGCCACACATGTTCATCAGCAGAAAGAGTGGATTGAAGTGGGAAACATCACTGGCTAACTCCGCCTCTACCCGGTCCAAAGCAGGAAAACTGGGTAGGAAATTTAAGCCCGCTGCCAAACTCTGCCACTTAGCCAAGGCTCCAAGAAAACGGGAGGGGGGCCGTCAGCTGTCAGAAGTCCACATCGATTGTCGCCACGCTTCGGGATTATGCCTGTATTATGGAGGTCTCTGGCCATATAGGGCAGCCAATTGCCCAAAGAAACAGAAAGCCCCCACTCCAGCCCCTCGCAAGTCAACAGCACAAACTCCACGCAAACCGGGACTTAAAAGAGCGTCACAAGCCGTGTTCGATGATGACCCGGGGGAACATGATGACACCGAGCCTGAAGGAGTAAGCCTTTCATCAGCCCCTATGGAGGAGAACCCGGCTCCAGTCGTGGTGAGTGAAGGGGTGCCCTCGCATAACGAGCCACAATGACCTAGACCTTGGCTAATATGTCCAAACACAACACTGATATTAGCACGCATGCGGATTCTAGTCGCTCCCACTGTCTTCAAAGCAGAGGCCCCAAGTTACTGAGCACCTAGGCTCGAGCGTATTGCATTCGGCCAAACTCCATCCCATTCACCCAAATGGATGGTGCAGTCCTGTTAGGGCAAATCTGAAGGCCCGGCAGCATTCAGGAACCCAGCCAGTGCTCCCACGCTGCAGCAAGAGTCAACACCGGGAGAAACGAAGCCTCCATCCTGGCTCCAGTCAGCTGTTCAAAACATCCCATCGTAGCAGTTGGGTATGCCCTGTTACTTCCTCCCCACGAACTCCAGTCTGCCATTCTTCTGGGAGCAGTGCATCGTGCCCCTGCTTCTCACAGACCCCCCTTGTGGGGATCAAGAGGATGAGGGTGTCCCACCGGAAGACCCTACTGAAATTTGGGATGGCCCCCAAGCCACCCTGGCTCTCGATGTTACTCCTGGCTCCCGACTTGACCTGTAAATCCTGCTCTCTATTGGGACTTGTCCAAAGTTTTTCAAGAACAGGAGTGTGGACAGTTAAGCACTCTCCCCCGATCGGGACATTGTACTGTAAAATCCTCTTGGTCCCTAAACACAACTCCCTAAGGGTAGAATAATATATCGAATGAGTCCCACTGAAGAGAGGGGAGCTTCGTGCCTTCCTGGACATGCACCTGGCTCGGGGATTTATTTGTCGGGCCACCACGGGCATAGCCTACGCAGCCCCAGTTCTTTTTGTAAAAAAAAAAGATGGGTTCTCTAAGGCATGTAGTAACTTCAATATCGGGGATTAAATGTGCTGTTCATCTCCAATAAATACCCTTTGCCCTGGATCAAGGATCTCCCCGATGCGTTGGGGAGTTATTTTCACAAACCCTGATTTGGTACCTAAGCATATTATCGAGTGAGGATCGCTGAAGGTTTTGAGCATTTAACGGCATTTAATACTAAATTTGGTCAATATGAATATCTTGTAATGCCTTTTGGGTTATCAGGGGCCCCAGGGGCTTTCATGTCACTCATCAATGACGTATTACAAGAATTTTTGTTTAACAGAGTAATGGTGTATTTAGATGACGTTCTCATATATTCCCAATCGGAGGAAGAGCAATGCCTGCCTGGTCAGGAACAGTGTTACAACGGCTCCTCGATAACTCTCTGTTCGTGAAGCTGTCTAAATGTGCCTTCCACCAGACTTCCCTGGACTACTTAGGTTATCGGATCTCACCAGAGGGCCTGGAAATGGATCCAGCCAAAGTAGCCACAGTTGTTAATTGGCCCGTTCCATCAACCCGCAAAGAGCTTCAATCCTTTCTCAGTTTCGCCAATTTCTATCGGGACTTTATCCCTCAATTCGCCAAAATTGCCTTACCCCTCACTGACTTGCTCCGCACGAAGGGAAAGGGTCCTCAGGCATCCAAACCCGGGGCTTCCCTCCCCTGGTCCCCAGAGTGTCAGGAATCTTTCCAATCGCTTAAATCAGCTTTCACTACAGAACCTGTCTTGAAGCACCCGGACCCCTCCTTGCCTTTCGTCGTGCATGTCGACGCTTCGGACAAAGCTTTAGGAGCAGCCCTGTTGCAGAGAAATAAAGATAATAAACTGGTTCCATGTGCTTACTTATCGAAAAAATTCTCTGTTCCAGAACTCAACTGGACCATCGGTGACAAGGAAACGGCTGCTATTAAGGAGGCTTAGTACGTGGCGACATTGGTTGGAAGGAGCTTCGCGCCCCTTCCAAGTCTGGTCTGATCATAAAAACCTGGCAGCACTTTCTACGCCGCTCAAAATGTCAGCTAAACAGTTAAGGTGGGCGGATTTCTTCTCCAGGTTTGCCTTCACAGTCCATTTTTTCCCAGGCAAGAGCAATAAGTTAGCAGACACATTATCCCGCCTGCCCAAGGGGGCGGACACGTCCTTACGTGCTATTCCACGTACCATTCTCTCGCCCTCACAATTGGGATTGGCGGTCACCCGATCCCAAACATCCGCTCCCACCACCTTACCCCCACCGGGCGTTTCAGAAGTCGTCTCGCCATTCCTACGCCAATTAGAGGAGGTGGGGCGACAGGACGTCCCAACGGGGGAATCTGACCCCCTCCTACAATTGAAGGGGGGAGTTTGGAGGAGAGGAGATCGCTGGTAATGTTCCCACGACATCTGGCTGCAAGCAGGTCCTGATATGGCTCATTTTGGGGTAAGCAGGACATTTCAGATTTTTAAAAACGCTCCACTTGGCGTTCAAGACGGTAATTCTTTGGTGTATGCATCATGCGCAAAGACATTGAAGCCAGAGTATTCGCTGGCTGCCCAGTGTAAGCTGAAGCCAAACCTATTCCAGTAAACCCCAAGGGTTGCTGTGTCCCATCCCTCCAGCATCCAAACCCTGGCAAGTGATTCTCCATGGATTTCTATCACGGGATCTCCCTGAGCGCCATGGCCACCGCTTGTGGGTGGTGGTGGATTTGTTTTCGAGCCAGGCGCTACTTATTCCATGCCCTACCATTCCCTCGGCGCCCAAGTTAGTAAAATGGTTCATTCAACATATCTATCGCTTTGCACTCCTCGCCTGAAAGAGTAGACTTCCTTCACCGCTGCCCCCAGTTCATATATCTAAGTTTTGGAAAGGTGCATTCCTGGAGATTCTGGGCACCGCTTCAGCTGTCGCTGCCCCCCTTACCACGCAAGTAAAAGTGACGGCTGTATGCGTTTTGCACTCTAACAGAACCCTGGAAGGTACCTGCGCTGTTGCTACTCAACTTGTCTATCAAGATAACTGGTCCGAAGCTAATGCCCTCGGTTAAATACTTATACAATGTGCAGTTCATAGTAGTACCAAACAAACCCCTTTTGAAGCGGTACACGCTTCAGCAATTACCCTCCCCTGCCTCAACTCCCAGACCATGCGTTGCAGCCACTTTGGGATTTAAAGCGACTGGATCTAGTCCCTAAATTTTAGGGCAGGAGGCACTTAAAACCCAAGCAGACAAACATCGGACTTATTTTCCTTTGCAAAATTGTATATGCAATTGCCTGTCCGCTTTTGAAAACCTTAGGGACGTGCACAAATATTCCAAGCTAGGCAAGAAATTCATAGGTCCTTTCCGGATTACCCAAGTGATCAATGATGCACGCCTCTGCTGAACTGCCAAATTTTGAGAGTAATATCTACCCTGTTTTTTCTATTCGTTTTAGCTTACTTCCAAGCTGGCTCCAGATTCACCAGTACCTTTGGCACGACCAAACGGAGGTGCCCTGCCCAGTGATTATTGGACGGCCACAAGCATTACACAGTCTGCTGCTATTCTGGACTCTGCGCCCTCGCAAGCGCTTGCAATATTTGGCTTCGTGGGTAGGGTATCCTTCGGGCCATAATCAATGGATTTATGTTGAAAATATTGATGCCCCCTCAATGATTCCTGCTTTTCACAGTCTCTTTTCCCACATGCCGGTGTGGGGAGTAAAGCTTTCTTAGGGGAGGCGGAGTGTAATGCCGTGCTTGACGTGCTCTTTCCTGCGTGCTTGGCCCGGCAACATTCCCCACCGCCTGGGCTAAAAGCCCGTGGATAACTTCTGAAGTTAACCTTGCTGTCAGCGCTTCGTCACATATATGTTTTGTGCTTGCCCTTTCCTATTGTGTGTTCTGTGTCAGGGGGTTCCAGGAGGAGCTGTTTCTGTCTGGGTAAAAGAGGCCGCCTAGCCTGGGAACAGTCAGAATCTGCATCCTGTGTATGTGACTCCAGAAGTTTATGAAATAAAGAACTATTCCAAGTTGCTTATTTTCGGGTTTTTTGAGGTTCCTTACAACTACACTGAAATAAAGCAGTATTAAATGTGAAAAACAAGAACTATGACGAAAACAAGAACAAGAACAAGAACAAAAACAAGAACTATGCGACTCAAGGTTTTACGATTTCTAGTATTGCTCATGTTAAACAACTTCACGGCTCATGTTTGAGTAGACCAGTTAGTCTTTACCCTACGTTCCTTGTGCCTCCAGGGTTTCATCCTCTTGACAGACCTCATCTGATCTCAGTGAACAAAACAACACCTAATAGTAGCTGATGAGTAGGATGTTTACAGATGAAACTGAAGGTGTGCAGTGGAAAAAAATGAATGAAATAAGAATGGAAAAGATGTATTGTGGTCCATTTTTCAAAACTAGTCTGTTAAATGTTGGCATTTTGTCACAGAAATTAGTTCCCAGGGCCCCAAAAGAGCCATTTTCCCTACTATTTGTCCTGAAACATAAACTGAGAAATCTGTACAACTGTATCAAGCCTTTCTACACTCCAAAGGGACTACGGATCACATTGTTGTGTTTGACTTGGCTAATTAGCATGCTGCAATTCTCCACAGGTCCCAAAGATGCACGATTTGTTTGGAAGAAGAATGGGCAGACTATAGCAGGTGTGAAGGAACAGTTCCATGCTCTGGCAGATGGCCGAATGCATCTTCTAAGCTGGGTGACTGACGCTATAGCACAAGATTCAGAGTATTGCTGCCTGGTGGTCTCCAAAGCTGGAAGCGGAATATCAAAAGTGGTCATCAGTGTAGAAGGTAACAGTGTAATGCTGTAAAGAGTCACAACTTGTACAGCTTATTACTGGTAGTCAGAAGACCTTCAGAATTTGTGATGCTGTCAAAGCAGCCAGAGGTCAAAAGAAGTGGCATATATAAAATTGCTTGTACTCTACTAACCAAAATTGGCTCGCTACATAGCAATAGAATATCATATCAGTGATACTAAATCTGACACTATCATTTAACTATTCCCCATAGGTCAGCCAAGGCTCACCTGTGTTAGCCGCAGCTGATTTCCAAGTTACAGTGTAGCGCTAGACCCTCAAGCCAAGGGATTTACTGGGTCTCACATGATAGGTACATCCTAGCCTAGATTAAGTCCTGGCCTGGTTTTAGACATTTGTCAATGGCTTGTAAACCTGGAGCCCATAGGTCAGGTCTACTGTCCATTTTCAGTGCTCCCTAGCCAGGCCTTGAGGCCTTTAAAGTTTAGAGGGGCATTTTCTCTTTCTCATAGAAACCAAGTTTAATACCCACAGAAATAACGGCCCTTTAATGTTGAAAGGGTCAGTGCTCCCTCCTCTCAAGCCCCCCCCCCCCCCCGCTTCCTCAATAAAATTACCAGTATTATTGGGAGTGGTAATAATGGAATCAGAAATGCCAGGGAAGCAGAAGTGGTATCTGATACTGCCAATTTGATCCCTGAAATATTGGGCAATTTATTGGACTGACATATCCCATTGCACACCCTATATACAATCTAAAGCACTGGAGCAAATTGGTGGTTTTATTCTCCATACATGCACAGCTCTAACACAGGAGGCAGAAACCATTCTGCATTATTTCCACGTATCTTCCACTCATTTCAATGCTTTCAGAGCAGCAACACTAGGTAGAATATGTTTTCTGGGTGTGAAATGTTTAGAATGTTGCAATGAAACATATTCTCATAATTGGTATCAGCTCTTGCTACTGAGTTTTTAAGTTTAGTATCTGAAACAGACCGGTTTTCATAAGAGAGCTAATCAGTACATAACTCAGAACACTTTTTTTAAAATCCAGTGTATGAATGCTTAACAGCAAATGTGTTCATTCATTTCTATCCCTGTTTCCGCTTTGTTTGCAGGCAGAGATCAGGATGGCTGGCCAGGAGAGTTTGCTAGCTGGAAAAGTGTCATCAGTGAGCATGACAAAATGATGGAGAGTTGGAAAAAAACATGGGTCAGTAACACAGGACATTTCTGTTTGGTTAGTGAGAGAAATCCAGGCAGCCTTTCCTGTTTGGGCTACTGGCAAGATGTAAAAAAGGTGGGAGAGGTTTTATTCAGAACTGGTCCTTGGCATTTTAGCATCATAGCTCAAATATATTACAATGGTACATGCCACTATGACTCTCAATGGATCCAGCTCCTGGTCTATCTGTTGATGAGCAGCCAAACAGCCCCAGATGTCCTGGCCAGTTGTTTGGCGGCTGTGATGAAATGATTGAAGCTAAATCCATTGAAGATGGAGGTCCTGGGTTGAAGGGATATGAGGGAAGTTGGACATCTTTCAGCTCGAGTGTAACTTACCCCAGCACCTACCAACAGGATTTTAGGAGTGACTTTTGATGCCTCCTAATCAATGGAGGATCAGGCTGCAAAAGGGGCCAAGCTGGCTTTTTATTTAACCTCTGCCAGGCCACGCTAGTGGCCCTCTACTTGTCCCATTCTGACTTGGCCACAGTGATCCATGCAATGGTCACTTCAAGACTAGATGACTGTAACTTGCTCTCAATGCTGGCCTACCCTTGAGTCTAATCAGAAATTCGAACTGGTACAAAGTGTGGGTGCACAGGTCCTTACTGGGACACCGTGCAAGCACACATACATCCAATGCTGCATCAGCTGCATTGATTGACAGTGGAATACCAAATCAGATTCAAGGTTCTGGCTTTAACCTTTAAGGCCCTGAGTGGTCTGGGGGCACCATATCATTGGAACCAAATACACTCTCCACATACACTCCCCAGAGAGCTTCGTGTTCTGCCAATGCCAACTTGTTGGTTGTCCCTGGCTCTAAGGTTATCTGGCTGTCTTCAACCAGGACCAGATACTTTTTGGCCTTGGCCCCAGCCTGGTGGGAGCATTGTGTCTAATGAGACCCAGGACCTGCAGGGTCTCTCATAGTTCTGCAAGGCCTGTAAGACAGAGCTGTTCCACCAGGACTTTGGTTGAGGGCAGCAACGGTATTCCATCTGGCTGGCCTCATTTCTCTCCCTCCCTCCTCTTTCCCTTTTATCCACTTTATGTGGATTCTGTAGTGGTTTATTAATTCCAATCCTAATTCGGGGGGGGGGGGGGGGTTGGAGCCAGAGTTTTATAGCTTTATAATTGGTATTTTAATGATAGCTGATCAGAACTTTAATTGTATTATTGTTGTAAGCTACCCAAAGCCCAAAAGGGGAAGGGTGGCCTAGAAGTCCAATAAATAAATAAGTACATAATTATTCATCCTTGCAAATAATCAGCATTTTGTTAGATGAATCTTGACACAAAATCTACATCATCCCATGACCCATTTCCACATTTGCTCTTGCCATCTGGAATCTGTTGCTTGTCTCCATCCAATATGTTCTGGTTCTCGCCCTGAACAGATGATTACAAGGTTACCTGTATACAGAGCCACCCAGGCTTTGCATTTCTTTGGTCACACAAACACCACTATCTTTGTTCTCTGACCTGTAAGCCTCTTGGCCAGAAGTTGTAAATAACCACAGCAATCCTGAAATAGGAAATTGTTTTGTAACCGTTGTCTCATAGTGTAAGTCAAACAGGAGTCCAGTAGTACCTTAAAGATTAGCAAAATGTATTCCAGTTTAAGATTTTGCGAGTAACTGCTTCATGAAATGCTTGAAGCATCTATCCAAAGCAGCTAAATTTATACTTAAGAGTTCAAAGAGAAAAGGAACAGTGTTCATCAGTTGTCCTGAGTTTTAATGAATTGGAAAGAGCAACAGTGGCAGCAGTGAGGCAGATGTAATTTGATTCCTGCAGTACAAGTTCAGGAGACTGTGCAAACTCTGATCAGAAACACATCAAGCAGGATACGGAAGTCTGAATGAACTAGAGAGAGACTATTATAAGCCAGTAACAATACTTAATATTGATGCAGCGGATTAAAGAACCTGTTTGTGTTTCATCATTCTTCAGGAACGCTGCAACACGAAAGACAAGGTGGAAGGAGCACAGAGAGAGCAAGGAAAAGTCTGGGAACACTTTGAAGGCTGATCATCCTATGAAAGAGAGACTGGGTAGAAGGTCATTCAACTGCACTCAGACTGGAAGAATCTGGGGGAAGTGGAAACAGAAGACCTCTCCTGTTCTAAATAACATGATCTAGGCTGCCAACTTGAACAACCACGTGCTGCCCTTGAAAATTAATCATTTTTCAGTGTTGCAAAGAACTCATCCTCCCAAAAGGAGGTGGAATATTGTGAGACTTGTATTGGTAGGTTGTGATGTGTTTGTTACCTGTAGAGTCTGGATATTTCGTGACCACCGCCTCTGCTAGTGGTGGCTGAAAGGCAACATGAATTGCACCAGTGGTTACACTGATGAAAATACTATGCAGATTGTTTACTTCTAAGCAAGTGCTTAAGGATGGCTTTTTCCCACTCTTGGTCCTCTTTATTCGTTTTCAACAGCATTCCTTCTGAGGCCAGTGCACTCTAGATCAAACACAGGCACATTAATAGGTGCACACAGTCTGATGTCCAGAGTTATTCTGGTGCCACACTTTTATTATAAATGGCATTGTGTATGGAATGAGCTCAGTTAACTGAAAAGTACAGAAATGCCAATCAAAACCCCGTGAGATTCCTCACTGGCTGCAAAATTTCCAATTTTGTTTAAAGACCATGATATTTAAAGGTGAAGATTGTCTATGATTACTCAGACTTTCTTCTGTCACATGGTAAAGATAGGTGCCAGCCAACTCTGCATAATGAAGGCTACACATGTAAAGCAAAACCACTACACCCAAATTGCTTTTAAATCACCTCAAAGCATTCAGCATAAGAGATGCCAAAAATGTAAAAGTGATTTAGCTTGCAAGTGTGTTTCTCATAACTGGCTGGAACACAGTCCTCTCAATACAGTGCAGCAAATAATTAGATCTCCAGTGAAGATCTGCTTTCCATTTATGATTATTTTATGTTTTGCTAGCTTAAATCACTGTATATCAGTCAGTCCAAAGGCTGTATAGAGCAGACAGCAAGATCACTACTTCCTCCCAATGGTGCTGCTTATACATCTTATCTCACCATAACACTAAAGACCACTAGTTGATGATATATAATAAAACAGCCAGACATGCATGCCAGGCCTAGTTACTTCCCGATGTTCCTCCTCCTGATTTTAAAACAGACTGCTTTACATCAGTATGCTATTAAACTATGAACAACCAAAACTGCTTCACATTCAAGACCCACACCTCCCCTCTGCATACAAGTTAGGCCTATTATACAAACCTTGTCTTATACATAACAAGGTCAATTAAATTGGCATGAGAATGCCATTAGCATAACATAGAGTTATTCTGTCCCTCCATTTGGGACATATTTTTATACTTAATTCTGAATATGACTTTAGACCATAGACCAAAATAGTCACATAATAAAATCATGCACAAATGGGAATTTTTTTCTGTGACCATAGGGGAACTCCCAGACTTGCAAAAAAAAGTAGTAAAGCAAAAACAAAAAAGGGAGGTTTTTTTTAAAAAAAAACCCAAATAGTTACCATTAAAGAAAAATGACATTTCATACTGCTGTGTCACAAGATCTCAGCCAACTTTCCAGAAGTTGCTAAGCACCCCAATTCCCAGGGCCACTGCGGGAGGACAGCACTGGGAAGGGGAAAGGCAGCAGGGGGAGGGTCAGCAGTTGCCAGTGGAACCAAATGCTCACTGCTGCTGGAAAGGGAAGGCTGGCGTTGATTCCAATGCCAGCAAACAGGGGGAGGGGGAAGAAAGGACAATGCAGCCAGAAGGTGGCAGCAGGGGGTGCTTTCTGTTTCAAGGTTCTCCATACTACTACTGGCCAGCTGATTGGGGCTCTGGGCTTGGAACAGAATGCTGACCACTGGCAGGCAGTGGCTGGAAGTAAGAAACTAGGAAGAGAAATCACATCCAGCACCCTTTCTGCTGCTATCCTCCTCCTCACTTAGCTGCCAGTTGCGACACTCCTGTGCTTTCTACAAAGCTGTGAAGAACAAACTAGTCAGACGACTGTTGAGCAAGAACACGGCAGGGGGCCTGAATAGAGACAGGGATGTAGAGTGTCAGCTTTAAGAGGGCCAGTAGTAAAACATGATGTTTTAACAGCTCCCTTAGATGGGACTCCTTCCTCAGCTGGTGATCAACTATCCTCTCGCACAGAGGATACTCCTCAGGGAGATGGGGGGTCCTTGTAGTAGGTGATTCGATCATTAGGAATATTGGAGTTAGGTTTGTGAGAGGCGTGATGACCACATGGTGACTTGCCTGCCTGGTGCAAAGGTTGCTGATGTCATGCTTCATCTAGTAGGCTGATAGACTGTGCTGGGGTGGAATAAGCAGTTGTGGTCCACATTGGCACCAACGACATTGGGAAATGTAGCCGGGAGGTTCTGGAGGCTAAATTTAGGTTGCTAGGTAATAGGTTGAAGTACAGGACCCCCAAGGTGGCATTCTCAGAAATGCTACCTGTTCCACGCGCAGGGCGAGCTAGGCAAGCGGAGATACAGAGTCTAAATATGTGGATGAGAAGGTGGTGTAAGGTAGAGGGTTTCAGATTTGTTAGCAACTGGAGAACTTTTTGGGACAAGGCGGGTCTGTACAAAAGGGACGGGCTTCATCTTAACCAAAAAGGAACCAGGCTACTGGCATGCAACATTAAAAAGGTGGCAGAACAACTTTTAAACTGATCCCTGGGGGAAAGCCGACAGGAGCTGAGGTGACTTCGGTTCGGACTACAGTATCTATGGGAATGGCGACAGAGAGGGAGGTTATTCTAAATCAACCACATACAAACGAGGAACACAGCAATGTGCATGTGATAAGTGATAGTGTCTACAAAGGGGTAGAGGGCAAATGACATAAATCCCAGGTTAAGGACAGAGACACGGTATACAGGTGTCTCTATGCTAATAGTAGAAGCCTTCGACCTAAAATGGGAGAGATGGAGTACAGAGTTTTGAAAGAGGACATTGATATGGTGGGCATCACAGAGACATGGTAGAATGAGAAGAACCAGTGGGATGCTGTTATCCCAGGTTACAGGATCTACAGGAAGGATAGGACAGGGCATATTGGGGGTGGTGTTGCCCTCTACGTCAAAGAGAGCATAGTGTCACATAAAATAGACAATGCAAGGGGAGCTGATTCCCCTACAGAAGCACTGTGGATATCAATACCAGGGGTGAAGCATAGTCTAATATTAGGAATATATTATCATCCCCCTGACCAAAGCGCACAGGAGGATTCTGAGAGGGAAAAAGAAATTAGGCCAAAAAAAAACAAAAATGTAGTGGTAATGGGTGATTTCAACTATCCCCACATAAACTGGAAAAATGCATGTTCAGGTCATAGTAAGGAGAGAGCATTCTTGGATATGTTAAATGACTGTGGCTTAGAGCAGATGGCTGTGGAACCAACCAGGGGAGAGGTGATCCTAGATTTAATTCTATGTGGGACCCAGGAACTGGTACAAGAAGTCAGTGTTATTTAGCCAATAGGGAACACAACGCTGTCAGATTCAGTATCTCTGCGTGCGAGCAAGTGACAAATACTAATGTAGTTACATTTGCCTTCAGAAGGGGAAATTTCTCAAAGATGAGGGGGATAGTGCACAGGAAGCTGAAAGGGAAAATCAAGAGAGTCAAAAATGTCCAAGATGCTTGGATGTTATTTTAAAACACAGCAATAAATGCTCAGCTGGAATGTGTTCCGCGGGTTAGGAAAGGCAGCACCCAATCCGAAAGAAAGCCACCATAATTAACAAGAGAGGTTGAGGAAATATTAGAAAAAAGATGTATTTTAGAAAATGGAAGTCCAGCTTGACTGATGAAGAATACGAGAAGGAACACAAATTATGGCAAAAGAGAAGCAAGTTAGCTGTAAGGGAGGCAAAAAAGGGTTATGAGGAACGCATGGCTGCGAACATCAAGATCAGCAACAAGAAGTTCTTCAAGTACATCAAAAGCAGGAAGCCAGCTAGGGAAGCAGTAGGCCCATTAGATGACGAAGGAACAAAAGGTGTGCTAAAAGATGGCAGGGAGATTTCAGAGAAGCTGAATGAATTCTTTGCATCTGTCTTCACCTAAGAGGAGGTGAGGAAAATTCCTGCACCTGAACCAAGCTTCTTATGAGGCGAATCCAAGGAACTAGCGAAGATAGTGGTAGACAAGGAAGAAGTCCTGGCATCCATTGATAAACTAAATGCTACCAAATTCCCTGGCCCAGATTGCATTCACCCAAGAGTTCTTAAAGAGATCAAGCATGAAATTGCTGATTTTCTCACTTTAATATGCAACTTATCCCTGAAATCGGCCTTTATCCCTAAAGACTGGAAGATGGCCAATGTCACATCAATCTTTAAAAAAGGATCTAGTGGGGACCCAGGAAATTACAGGTCAGTCAGTTTGACATCTGTTTCTGGTAAATTAGTAGAATCTATCATTAAAGATAAAATTATAAAACATGTAGAAAAGCAAGACCTGCTGAGGAAAAGTCAGCATGGTTTTTGCAAAGGCAAGTCCTGCCTTACAAACTTTCTAAAGTTCTTTGAGGGTGTAAACAAACATGTGGGTAAGGGGGAACCAGTGGACATTATCTACTTGGATTTCCAAAAGGCTTTTGACAAAGTTCCTCACCAGAGACTATTGAGAAAACTCAGCAGTCAAGGAATAAGAGGAGAAGTCCTCCTATGGATTAAAAACTGGTTGAGAAACAGGAAACAAAGTGTGGTTGTAAATGGGAAGTTCTCACAATGGAGAGATGTAAGGAGTGGTGTCCCCCAAGGATCCGTTTTGGGACCAGTGCTCTTTAACCTATTCATAAATGACCTGGAAGTAGGGGTGGGTAGCGTGGTGGCCAAGTTTGCAGATGATACCAAATTATGGAGGGTGGTGAGAACCACAAAGGATTGTGAAGAGCTCCAAATGAACTTTGAAAAATTAGGTGAGTGGGCTAGGAAACGGCAAATGCAGTTCAATGTAGCAAAATGTAAAGTGATGCACATAGGGGCAAAAAAATCCAAATTTCACAAACACGCTGCAGGGGTCAGTTCTATCAGTCACAGACCAGGAAAGGGATTTGGGTGTCTTAGTTGATAGTTCCATGGGAATGTCAACTCAATGCATGGCAGCTGTGAAAAAGGCAAACTCTATGCTGGGGATCATTAGAAAAGGAATTGATAATAAAACTGCAAAGATTGTCATGCCCTTATATAAAGCAGTGGTGCGACCGCACTTGGAGTACTGTGTTCAGTTCTTCTCAGCAGATCAAAGAGATAGAAAAAGTGCAGAGAAGGGCAATGAGGATGATTGAGGGATTGGAGCACCTTCCTTATGAGGAGAGGCAGCAGCGTTTGGGACTCTTTAGTTTGGAGAGAATACATCTGAGGGGGGATATGATTGAAGTCTATAAAATTATGCATGAGATAGAAAATATTGACAGAGAGAATTTTTCTCTCTTTCTCACAATGCTAGAACCAGGGGGCATACATTGAAAATGCAGGGGGAAGAATTAAGACTAATAAAAGGAAACATTTCTTCACGCAACGTGTGATTGGTGTTTGAAATATGCTGCCACAGGAGGTGGTGATGGCCACTAACCTGGATAGCTTTAAAAGGGGCTTGGACAGATTTATGGAGGAGAAGTCGATCTATGGCTACCAATCTTGATCCTCCTTGATCTGAGATTGCAAATGCCTTAGCAGACCAGGTACTCTGGAGCAGCAGGAGGAGGAGGCCATTGCTTTCACATCCTGCATGTGAGCTCACAAAGGTATCTGGTGGGCCACTGCGAGTAGCAGAGTGCTGGACTAGATGGACTCTGGTCTGATCCAGTAGGCTCTTTCTTATGTTCTTACTTTATATACTACATTACTTCGTATGTTTCTCACTCATCCTGCTTGAAGCATCCAAAAATCTGCTGCTCTCATAATGTATTTTAGTATAATTTTGTTCCACTGGCCCTACAGAATAACATCTTAAACAGCTCACATAACTATAACCAAGTAGCGTAACTTCAGTAGGGTGGACTATTAGTCTGCTTTAAGGTCACGTATTTTAAGGTCAAAAGCAGTCTAGATTTAAACACAACACTAAACTTAGAAAAGAGCAAACCACAGCTGGGACTTTCAGGGCAATGAGAAATACTCTACTGTTACTGAATTAGAAGAACAGTAGGAGTGCTAACTAAATTATGAAGATTCCTGTAATTTAAAAGAAACATGACATTACACAGACAAAAGTGGCTTTTTGATCACTTAATTAAGAAACTAGCAAAAATACCAAGCAGAGAGCAATGATGATTTAGTGATGATGAAATAGTTGCTCTGTAAAAAGCTTTGTTTAATAGCTATTGAACCATCCCACACCACTGAAACCATAAAAAAGGAACAGTGCAAAATGACCAACTAATCTTCTATGTTTGTCTATGCTGAACACATTTTGGAAGAGGGTGCCAAACTCCCACATGCCAGTTGGTGCTCCAGGCAGAAAAGAGACCTCCTGCTAGGACAAAAAGGTTTGATGATAGCCCAAACCAACTTTGACTTTCCACACTCTGACCACAAAGTTCACTCCAGGTCAGAAATGCTGCTCTGTAGAAGGGGCACCTTATCAGCAGGGGCTCTGGGTTCTCCTTAGGCTGTATTTGTCAGTACATGACCAGTCTTAAAAAAGCACCAAACCTAGCTTAATTTTTTTAATGACACCCATTCTTCTTCTTCGATGCCTGTAAACTTGCTATGAGAAAGGTTCCTGAACTCTCTCTAAAGACTGCTTTAGAACACTGCAGCAGAAAAATCAACTTCTTATGTAGAACTATGAATTCAAGCATAGCCCAGTAAATAACAAAAGTGTCTCAGTCTTCCCCATTGACTCTAAAAAGGCAATTCAGGGTTCATTTAACCAAGCAGCTGACATTACTCATGAGCACAGATCTCTTGCTTGAATTGAGCTGTCATTGAACACTGTGTGATAAAAGCATCTGACCTTCACCAAGCTGCTCCATGAACATGGCAGTATCCGAGTGCATCTCATAGTATTTTCATATAACTACCTACTAATGAGGAAGTCTCCACAGTACTTTACCCATTCTGTCAGAGAGAAATGGAATGAGTTTTAAAGTGTGTTTGCTGACCTTGCCAGGGGTTAAGGAAAATTTACAAGGAAATAGCGATGGCTGTATCTGCTTGTCTAAAGCTAGGAAATAGCTGTGTCCTCCTTCATCATTATGATATTTATTTACATGATCATAATCATATCCAAAGAAAAAAAGCCACTTGCTTTAGCATGAAAGTTGTGAGAATGTAAAATGAGAATGTAAAGTCCAGGCATATAAAACTGTGAGATTTTTGGGATGTATAGACTCTTTCTTTATGCTTATGATACAGCAGTAGTACTATTTTTAGGCTCTAGCTGGCTTTTTCAACACTCAATATGGGTGTTTGGCCAAGACAAACCAAAAAGACACTGGTCCCAATTCCTGCCTCATGGTTGCTGTAGGGCAGCTCAACACCTTGGATGCATTAGGTTTTAGGAAGACAGGCAGTTGACTACTTCATAAACGCTTTGATACCAAATTACCACTGAGCAGTCCCAGAAAGCATGTCGCAGGCCTGAAGATGTCTGGCATCTGTTCTTGACAAACCCCCTGGCACATCAAATGAACCAGATGCTGCTTTACCCAAGTACAGTCAAAGCAGTTTCAACACCCAATAATGCAGACAGAGATCTGCTGGAACAGTCCAGAGTTGTGTTCTAGAGTAATTATTTTTTGAAACGAAGTAATAAGACATAATTTAGAAAACATCTTGATTACATTCCCTGTCTTATTAACAGGATAATCAATTTTTGATAATTTAGTATTTACATATCTATATCCATACACAGAGAAAGAGAGAGACAAAACCAATAAGGCCAGAGAAGGCAGTCTTGATTTACTGAGGCTCTTCAAAACCCAACGACAGCATTTCAGCAGTTGCCCGATTTTCCAGCTCCAGTACATAAGGATTATATTCCTCCTCAAGCTTTCTCTTCCAGATTTTAACTAGAAAACATTAGTATGAAAGCAACTTTAGTATCTTTAACTGTTAAATCAAAAGACAGAAGCTGCATATTGGAATGCTCAGAAGGGTAAATGATATTTACTTGAATACAAGACATTTTTCCCCTGGTATGCCATCAACCCCCCCGCCCCAAATGTGTATCTTAAATTCACACACAAGTTACAGTTCAATTTTAAAAACGTATTGTGTATAACATTTTGAGGGGGGTTGTTTTCCATTCAGAATCATTTTTCTAAGTAAATATGACCATAAAAATAAAAGATGGAAATTCATGGAAAACTTTTGCCATCATAGCCTTGAGAATATTGCATTTTGAAAAATCTTGGCTACTAACTTTGGAACTGTTTTATCTCGTACCAAGATTCCAGAACACTCAGCCATTCAAGGACACAAGAATATGCTTCCTCATGTAGGAAGCTGAAGATATTTTGCCAATATAATGGGACCAGTTTTAGAGCAAGGAAAGGAAAGCCCCTCTACTTGTTCAGAACTTTGCTTAGGCTACTGCCAACTGACAGTTAACTATTCCAGAAAATAGCTAAAAGGCTATTTCATTTTTTTGTTCTGTGGGTGCAAAGGATAGCTAGCATGAGCTAGTGCGCTATCATGCACATTTTATTTTTCCCAGCATTCCATAGTACAGGAATCCCCAACTTTTTTGAACCTGCAGGCACTTTTGGAATTCTGATATAGCAAGAGCAGCCACAAAATGGCTGCTGCAGGAAGTGGAGCCAATTATACAATGACTACTACAGTGTAATCAGTGAAGATTCTTCCCTTGTTGTTTCAGCAGCAGCTGCCACTATATTTGCAAAAATCTGCACAGACATTCAGATCTCCAACAGCCAGTCAGATGCCTTGTGGGGCCCCACCCGCTTTCTAAGAACAGGCACCATGTTAGAGATCCCTATGGCACTATAATTGAGATAAGGCATAGATGGTTTCCTTTTGTTCTGCCTAGTGCTTCTAAAAGGGACAAATTTTTTCTGTTTTCCATTTTCACACATTACATACACACACTTTAGCAGCAATTCTTAGATGTCAGAGAGCTTCCCTGTGATTTATATAGTCCCTGGGATTTATACAGTTCTATAGTCACACACAAAATGTCTGTCAAGTTGCCTCTTGAGTGCTTAGGTGAAGTTTCTATTTATATTTTTCTCATTTTATGTGGCCACTCAAATCACTGCATTTTCCAGCTCAGTTTACAACAAGCAAATTGGTTCAGATAATTCTCCATTTAGTTGAGAATCAAGACCAGCATCATCTTGTTTGAAAAGCATACCCATATCAAAAATGGCATATGAAACGAAGACATCAATTTAATTCTAAAACCTAGACAGAAGAGATTGCAGACTGGGAGAAAAAACTCACTGTAATTTGGGACATCCTCATCAGACTCCAGAAAGGGTGCTTTACCAGCATCTTGTATGTTACTCTCTTCGTAATGGGTTTTAGAATGAGTACAATCACTTTCATTTTCTTCACCAGCAGACTCTCGCTGTAGACCTGCAATCATTTCTTTATAGGCCAACCTTGCTTCCATTGTCAGCTCCACCATTTTGTGAAAACAATCCTAATATAAGAAGATATTTAAATATTTTCTATATAAATCTCTTTTAGATTGGTACTCAGCTATCATTTCAGAAGTTTCTTATTAAAATACAACAATGCAAAACCTATCTATTTCCTACCAATGCTCAAGCTTAAGAAAATGAAAAAAATCTTAAACACATTATTAAGAACATTCACTAAGAGACAGTGTCAGAAATGTGCTTGTCAGTCTTGTCTGCCGAGCAACAGGGACTACCCGTTGATCCAAGAAGTGTTTTGCATGAGCTTCTTAGATCCCAGGCTCTGGACCTGCTTATGACTCATGCCAATTTCCTAGATCCACAACAAACTGAGTATTACAATTCCTCTTATGCTACAAGTGCAAAGGTATGTTCTTGCTGAAGGTGGAAATAAAGCTGCCAGCACTGAATGTTGGAAACGGTACAGAACAGAGGAAATTAAATGCTCAGACTGTGGGTGTCTGACTGCAGCAGTATAACAAGTAGAAACCACAAATCTCATATATGACTGGCTGTGATTCAAACTTAGGTTTCTTATGTACATGAAGATATAATTACACATGTCATCTTACCGTAACATGCCTCTGAAGATGCCTGCCATAGATGCAGGCAAACCATTAGGAGCTAAAATTACCAGACCATAGCCACACAGACTGGAAAACCCACAAAAGCCAGCTGATTCTGGCCATGAAAGCCTGCGGCTGAAAATCAGCATGATTTGTATAGACTAATCTTGCAACCACTTTCAACTGCAGAGATCAGTGGAGCCTGTGCAATTGATTTTGTTTCAGATTTGCAGCCTAATCCCACACAATTGAAGTGACTAGTCAATCAGTGCAACAACTATTTAGAAAAGCACACAGTTACTCTCCATAGTCACACTGAACATTGCAGGACCATGCAGACAAGCTGGTATAGCTACAGAATTAAATCCTAACAAGCTGATCCAGATGATCCACCTATACATGATGATGAAATGATGTTAATATGCCAAAACAGACACTGTTGCTGCATGCAAATATAAACAGAAATGCAGGGCAAGAAATCTAATGGACGCAGATCCTAACACATCTCAATACTCTAATTTCTAAAAGTGTTTCAGCTAAAACAAAGCCATGGCAGCACAAGTTGCTAAACAGGAAAAGAATGAAACAGACTGAGGATTGAGTAGTTTCCTTCAGGTTGCACTGCAGATTTCCAATTAGGTCACATTGACTACCAACTGGGGACATAATGGTATGTGCATTTAGATGCACGTGCTTGAACCAGAATTAGTAGCGCATGAAGCATTCCTGCAGAAAATCATTATCTAGTCTATGGCCAATTACACACAATGTGTTTTCTGTGTATGGGAGTGAATGTCCATTGCAGCAAGATTTCTTGTACAGACCTGTTTCTTCAAGCCCCGCTTTCACTTCCATTCTATCCATGGCAAGCGAGACCACTTCTAGCAACAATTTTAATTTGCTTTGCCACCAGAGTGGGACAGATTTGTCAGTGATCACAGCTTTGCCTCAGAGATCTTCCTTCTGCCCAAGGCCAGCCTTCCCTCATCCTCTCATCACTTTGCACACCTTCCCCCAAGCCCCTCCTTCCATGTTTCCAGCTGTTTTAAGTAACAGAAAAGAAACTCACTGACACAATACCGACCTACAATTCTCTTATATTTCAAGATATCGATGTAAAGAGAACTTGGAATTAACAAGCCTCTGGCACCAGCAGCAGGAAGTGTTGTGTGGAGGGGGGCGAGTGGGAGAGAATATTTGCTCTAGGACAGTCCCCTTCTTTATGAACATGTGATCCATGGAACTGCTTTGCTTCTTTCATTTCGGTGGGAGGGATACTTTTGGAACTGTAATATCGAAGTGCTAAAGGCTAAGCCAGCAGTCTCACATGTAATGAGATCTGTGCCTTTAAGAATCACTTGATGGCTAAAGTTAAGAGAACCAGGCCTGGAGAGCTCTCTGAAGAAAACTCCAAGGACAGGAGGAAATGCCTCCTCGTGTGTAAACAGAGAAATGCAAGGAGAGCCTTCTGCAAGTCCACTGCCCAGAGTACCGAGGGAAGGGTTCCATGAGTAATGGGCCTGTGTAACAATAGGAAAATAGGGAATGAGGGAAATGCTAGATGTGACAACCTACAGATATGATTCTACATGAAGCAAGTTTCTCACAGAAAAAAGAGGCAGACAGTAGATTTTCAAACAAACCTATTTGATGCCTCTGAGAAAATAAATGGTTGTTAATAACCCAGAAAATTTCACCAACAACTGCCAAATAGTTAAGCTTTTGTCTTTGTTTTTGATCCAAATGAATTCTATACAAGATTGTGGAAAAAAAAGTTTTGCAAAACTCACCTGAGCACCATCGTAACTGAATATTCCCACCACACTTACAGGAACTGCTTTGTTCAAACAGCGCCCCAGAGCTTTGCGATTGAGAGCAAAGATAAAAGGGATATTCTGTTCGCAAGCAGAGTCAATTATGAGATGCAGAGTCTCATCCAACCCACCTAGTGCAAACATACAAGACAAAGTTAAATGGAGAACAAGATACTGAAACTGCCAACAAACAGAGGAGGTCTTAGTGATTCTAGGACTCTGAGCAAATGTGGAGGCTTGGGCCCCAAGATCACTATCAATCTCCACTGAGCCTTGCCACTAGCCCCACCCCCTGAGTTCAAGCAAGGTATGATGGGTGGGAGCCACTGTGTGATGGGGTGGGAGCCACTGCCAGAAAGCCAGTGGTTCAGTAGCCTCTGCTGAGCTGACAAAAAAAAAATCACGTCTCCTTTCACCATATAGTTATCATGATAGCTCTACATATTCAATAATGGGATCTTTGCTTTATAAACATCTCTCATTACCCAGACCACAAATCATAAATACAGTCTGCGTATGTTTTAGTAAATTCAGATGATCTTTTAAAACACAAGCTTCACCTTTTGACTGAATTTTTTCACAGTTTGGAGAAATTATAACACATTTCAATTTTTTCAACTTCAGGTGTTTCAAGACTTCTCTCAGCCCCATAACAAGCCTGCGTTTTGTCTTGGCCTTGACTGGGTCTTTCTGATACTGGCGGTCTTGGAAACGAACCAGCTCTTTCAAAAGATCAGTTACGCAGATGTCAACCTCCTTACAAAGGACCTGGGTACAGTAACTAAAAAAAAGAACCAACCATTTCAGTAACATGTCAGTTTTTCATCTACTCCATGCAAAAAGAGAAACAGAGTCAGAAAAACACATGGACAGAAGCCGAATACGTCAGGAACAAATCAAAATACTTTATATTTCATACACATTTCTAAACCTTGAAAAAATTAACGGTTTCAGGCACCTTAGCAGAACAACACACAAACTGAAAATCAAAAATATTTATGAAGAATAGCATCTACCTATAAGAAGGCAGGGAAAACCTCAAGAAGGTACACAACAGTTGTGCTCATTAATGATCTATCTGGAAGGCCCACTGGAAAGCCCACTAAATGACATCTAATGAACAAGTGTATACTACCTGTTCATAATTAACAATGAAAATCTGTAGTTTTGCAAATATGTACCACCTTTATACAGCCCAGAAAAATAACTCAGAGTTACATTTATTTTCCAGAACAATACGACATTTGCAATGTATTGCTTTCTGAGTATTTTAGGGTTCAAATAATTTTCCCATTTAAAGACCCAGGCAGGAGTGAGCTTACAGACATAATTCTATATTTTAGTCATGGAAAGGTTGACAGACTCTTGTGGCACATTTCAACTGAGTCTGTTGTAGAAAAACAAAAGGAAGACATTTGGCTCCTTAAAGACAATAAACTCATCAGTCTTTAAAGGTGCCACAAGACTCTGCAACATTTTTTTGAAAATAAACTATTTGAGGCCTTTGATGGCAGTGTGTTGCTTCTTTGCAAGAGAACTGTAGAGACATTAGGGTGCTTACACACAACTAACCACAAACCAATCTGTTCCCCAGCTCCTGACGTGAACATGATACCATGTCCCAGTTACCGGTAGTTATATTTCTGCCATTCAATCTTGGTGGCAGCAAACTGAAGTAACTATTTTCAGGTAAACTTGACTAAATATTTGTTTACCTAATAGCAAGGGCAATAAGACTTGCTTCTGTGCCAAAAGAAGACTGAAGAGTGAGAGGAAGTGATAACTGGTCTTTCCTGTTCTCTGCCATGGTGAGAGCTGCTATTGCAGATGCAGCAGGGACGTAGGTATAGATTTTTTAATGGGGGGTTCGGGGGTGGGGCCACACCCCACCCGCCCCTAGGGCATGGCCACACCTCCCCAAACCCCGCCCCCGGCCCAGCACTTATACAAGCAGCTCTCCGAGGCCGGGGATGGCAGACTCCCCTGCCCTGTCCTCCCTGCCCCCCACCAGCTGGGCTCCCAGCCGGCAGCTAGCAGTTCCTTCTGCCCTCCCCTCTAGACAGAGGAATAGAGGGAGAATGGAGCCCGGTGCAAAATCTGAGTTTTGCGTCCCCACCCCTCGGGCAGCCGCTGCGATGCTGGAATCCACCCCCAAATAGCATCACTTTCAATGGTGTTTAAACTAGAGAGACCAAATTCTCCTTTTAAATCCACCTTAAAGGGAGAATATGGGGTCCCCAGTTAAACAACATTGAAAGTGATGCTGTTTTGGGGTGGATTATCCCCCACCCTGAAACAGCATCACTTTCAATGTGGCGTAGTGGTTAAGAGCAAGTGCATTCTAATCTGGAGAAACCAGGTTTGATTCCCTGCTCTGCCGCTTGAACTGTGGAGGCTTATCTGGGGAATTCAGATTAGTCTATGCACTCCCACACACGCCAGCTGGGTGACCTTGGGCTAGTCACAGCTTTTCGGAACTCTCTCAACCCCACCCACCTCACAGGGCGTTTGTTGTGAGGGGAGAAAAGAAAGGGGAATGTAAGCTCCTTTGAGTCTCCTACAGGAGAGAAAGGGGGGATATGAATCCAAACTCTTCTTCTTCTTCTAAACTGAAGGGGGTGCCGAAGGGGGGTGGATTTAAAAGGAGAATCTGGGCAAATTTGGGGGGTGCCTGCTGTCAGGGGTGCAATTGTTAAGCTAGAAGCACCAAACTTTCAGGGTATCTTTAGGAGACTCTCCTAATGATACCTCCCAGGTTTTGTGAAGTTTGCTTCAGGGGGTCCAAAGTTATGGACCCTCAAAGGTGTAGCCCCCATCTCCTATTAGCTCCCATTGGAAACAATGGAGGATGGGGGCACCCCCTTTGGGCATCCATAGCTTTGGACCCCCTGGACCAAACTTCACAAAACCTGGGTGATATCAGTAAGAGACTCTCTTGATGATACTTCCCAGGTTTGGTGAAGTTTGGTTCAGGGGGGCCAAAGTTATGGACCCTCAAATGTGGAGCCCCCATCTTCTATTAGCTCCCATTGGAAACCCTCTTTGGGAGTCCATAACTTTGGACCCTCTGAACCAAACCTCACCAAACCTGGGTAGTATCATCAGGAGAGTCCCCCAAAGAATCCCTGAAAGATTGGTGCTGCTAGCCTAAAAACTGCGCCCCCTGCAGACCAAAAACAAAAAAAACACTAAAAATGTTTTTAAAACCCACAAACGGGAGGGGGGAGCTTTGGACATGAATGGAGGAGGTTGAACTCGAGAACCTCCCCTGTACCTACGTCCATGAGTTGCAGGTAGGATTCCTCAGCTTTAAATACAGCAACTGTGCCGGCATTTGCTCTTCCAAAGCAAACTCTTAACACAAAATGCATGCAGGTCACAAAGGCTACCTCCCACTTTCCTTCACCTGGACCTATACTCCTCTCAGAACACCCTGAAATGTATGTGAGCCTAGGATTAGGACAAGTAGTCTTCTAAATTCAGTCTCCTGTCATCTAGAAACCATGGGCTGGTATCTGAAAGAATACATCTTTCTATAATGCTGGTCAAAATACTGAGCTATGAAAAAGAAGGCACCAGACAGGAGAGTCACATTTGTCATGCACCTTTTGGCAACTCTTAGCCTCAATCTATCCCAGTGATGGCGAACCTTTTCGAGACCAAGTGCCCAAACTGCAACCCAAAACCCACTTATTTATCATGAAGTGCCAACATGGCAATTTAACCTGAATACTGAGGTTTTAGTTTAGAAAAAAACGGTTGACTCCGAGGCATGCGTTACTCAGGAGTAAGCTTGGTGGTAGTCGGTGGCTTTGCTTTGAAGCAACTGTGCAACTCTTCCAACGGGTGAATTATGACCCTAGGAGGGTTTACTCAGAAGCAAGCCCCATTGCAAGCAACCAAGCTTACTCCCAGGTAAAGGATTGCGCTTTAGTTCTTTGCATGAAAATCAGTGGGGTTTAACAGTGCTTAACAGGGTGACCTACCCTGATTCCCCAAAACTAGGTCTTAGGTTTAATGCTAATAATCGAGCCCAGCTGCCCAGGCCAGCCTAGATGTGTGTGAGGGGGGGCACTCTGTTTGCACGTGCCCACAGAGAGGGCTCTGAGTGCCACCTCTGGCACTCGTGCCATAGGTTTGCCACCACTGATTATCCTTTTTACAGTATGAAACTAATGCCACTGGCCTATCTTATAGGGATGCAAAACTGAAATGTTTTGAATGCTCAAAAGTGATTTATAAATGCTAAGTATTATTATTACAATAAAAATGAACTTCAATGAATTTTTTATTATTCTACATGAGTCTTGTAGAATGAGCCACAGGTTTCCAAACTATGCCTACAGAAATAATGTGGGTTGAAGATCTGAGCACCTTTTCTCCAGTATCTCTTGCCCCGCATGTGACTTCAGGATGCCTCTTATCCAGAGAACCAAACTTCTAATTTCATCACACAATGCAGTTTGCTTACATTGCTCATGTATGAAGTTAATCAAGATACTTGATTTATTGTGAGGGTGTTCAGCTTGTTCCAGTATCTCCTTTCATGGATTGAGAGGTAGATATAACAAGTGATATTCATACTTACTCTCTAAATCTTCTGCTGTGGATCTTGGGAAGGGTGGAATTCAGCTGTGCAGGAACAAGGGAATTTTCAGAGGTGCCACTGACTTCTGTACAGTGCACAGGGACTTCTAAATTATTCTGAGTCACAATTACAAGATCCATAGGGGGTTCTTCTGTAGTCTCTGAAAGTAAAGTTGAATATATACTGGATAACCAAAAGATATGTGGTTTTTGTTTATCAATGTAAGACCCACACTAGACATTTGTCAGTTTTTTTCCCTTTTTGCTGAACAACAGATTGCCAAAATAAAACTGGTATAAAATTAATGTGCACATAAACATTACAAAATAATATTGACAAATCTTTGACAGATTGTTCTCAAGGTATCTTTTGATAAAAAGTAACATTTATAGGGAGAACAGCAATTAAGATTGTTGTATATGCCTTGCTATGACATTGTTTTTAGATACATGCAGTTACAATTTAAGCAACCTTTAAAGATAAAGTAAATTACATCAGTGGGGAAGCTATTCTGGTACGTATGAAATTCAACCAATTACTCAATACATTGAAAGCAGATCAATGCACTGAACACAAAGGTTAAAAAAAAGCAAAGGCCAATAAGAAGAGCTTTTAATGCATCATTCTGTCTTTCAAAATCAGCTGCAAAACATATACTAGACAAAATAATAATGAAGAATGAGAAAAAAGAATGTGTCACATAATATGGCATTTCTTCTAATTTCAAGCATTCAATATTCAGTGCCCCAGAAGTCCTGATATTGAGTGCAGTCAGTATCAGAAACCAGATCAAATTTGGGAAGGAGAAATGAAGATTAAACAGTGACTAGCAGTTTCTGCAGAAAATAAAAACTTGGCTATGTCTGTAATTAA
This sequence comes from Sphaerodactylus townsendi, assembly GCF_021028975.2. Taxonomy (NCBI): domain Eukaryota; kingdom Metazoa; phylum Chordata; class Lepidosauria; order Squamata; family Sphaerodactylidae; genus Sphaerodactylus; species Sphaerodactylus townsendi. The sequence goes on from NC_059431.1 coordinate 65,290,999, forward strand.
GCTTCAAAGTTGTTAACTGTCATTGTTATTTACTTATGTATATGTATATTATCAAAATCCACAGAGAAATAAAAGAGGATCCCATTTCATAAATAACCCTTAGATTTCAATCTGTGCATACATATTATTTCAATTACAATTTTAAAAAGCAGTTCAACATAACTTTTTAGTGACATTCATTTTCTGTGAAGATAAAAGGTTCCTTGCCTAGAAATGAAAACTAACAGCAATCAGATTCAAATTATACCTGCTTTGGTATCTTGAGAAAGTAGTTCATCTTCAGGAGTAGATTCCATACATTGCTGATCAGCTTTTTTCTCTTTCAGGCTCTCTGTCTGATCCAAAAGGTGTTGCTGTTTCCGCTGTTCTCTCTCTTTCAAAATGATCTTTAAAAAACAACAACTTTGATAAAAAAAAATTCCAAACAAACATTAACCTCCTTCCAGGAAGATCTTCCCACTTGCACAAAGTAACTACCTTCCAATCCTTAATACTAGTGTTCCAATAGAATGCAGGAATTAATACAATTTTGAGTGTGTGAGAATTCTGAATTGCCATATGTCTAACTACTGGAGCTACAAACACTATTCATGGGAATACAAGGTAGGAATTGGAGATCTCCCAGAATGACAACTGATACCAAGACTACAGAGATCAGTTTTCACAGAGGAAATGGGTGGATTCTGTGGCATTGTATCCCTGTGGAATTCCCTTCTCTTCCCAGACACTACCTCAAATCTCTAGGAATTATCCAAGCTGGAGTTGGCAATCCTAGCTGCTAACTGCAGCTGCGCGTTTGGGGGGATAATAGGGACTGTACTGTCTTAAGAAAAAACAGACTCACAATGGCAAACAATAGTTGTCCACAGGAAAGAACTAGTATTATGCTGGGGAAGACTCAATGTTCAGATAATAATTCAAATCATTTTGGATGAATTTAGAAGTAGCTTAATCAAAAGTTGACTTCCCTCACTCCCAAATTTAAATAATACTTGGTCTCAGATATTAGCCTTTAACACATTTTTGCACAGAAATAATTCAAAGACCTTTCTTCACAGGCAGGTATATTTAGCTAAAATTGATTTTGTTAAAGAATGGTAACCTGAATCACCAATTAATATGCAGTAGGGTTTTTTTTCTCATAATTGAAGAAATTTAAAACAAAGCAAAGGCAACACCCAACTCCAGCATAAGACATGTTGATGAGTCGGAGGAATAAGAGTGATTCTAGATGTTGAAGAAAGGTTCCAAGTGAATGCACCTTTTTCAATGACGTTGGCTTTTTTGCCTTGGGGACTTCTCTCTGCTTTCCCTTCTTGACCAAAGGCGAACTGGAGTCCAATGGGTTATGAGGAACCTTTTCTTGGTGTACCTGATGACTTTTTGTTACTGGTGTATAATCCTTTGAAGGCAATGTTACTGCACTACCAACTGAAATAAAAGCAAGTGGGAGTGAAAATTGGGGAAGGCAACATTAACAATTTGAGATATGTCACATGACACCACATTACTGGCAGAAAATAATGACTTGACACAACAGCAGATGAAAGTTAAAGCAGAAAGTACCAAAGCAGGATCACAGATGAATGTCAAGAAAACAAAAGTAATACTATGGGAAAATTACACAACTTTAATTACACAACAATGAAGGAACTGAAGTTTTCTAGATTTTCTGTTCCTTGGTTCCACCATCAACCCAAAGAGACACTGCAACCAAGAAATCAGAAGGAGACTGATACTGGGAAGGGTAGCCATGAAGGAGCTAGAAAAGATCTTTATGTGTAAGGAGGTATCACTGAAGACCAGGACAAAGTCAAATCATATTGTAGTATTCCCCAAATACTACGTATGGATGTGACAGTTGGACAGTGAAGAAAGTTGATAGTAGGAAAACTATTTCAATTTTACATGTGGAATTGAATGAGAGTTTTATGGATACCATGTACTGCCAAAAAGACAAATAAGTGAGTTCTAGATCAACTCAAACACTCCCTAGAAGCTAAAATGACTAAACTGAAGCTACCATACTTTGGTCACATTATGAGACTCACTGGAAAAGACAACAATGCTAGGAAAAGTTGAAGGCAGCAGAAAAAGAGGAAGATCCAACATGAGATGACTCAATCAAGGAAGCCCTGGCACCCAGTTTGCAAGACCAGCAAGGATGTTTACAATAGGACATTTGGGAGGTAATATATTCATAGAGTCCCCATAAGTCAGAAGTGATTCAACATGTTGAAAAAACATACCACTTTTTTTTTAAGGAAAAATGCTCTTAAAATGTATACCTGAAAGCACCACAGGCTTTGGTGATTTCTCTGCATGCTGTTTTTGTTCTAAAGCAGCCAGCATCCCTCCCAAATCCAGCTGCACAGGAAGCTGGCTTTTCTTCCGACTGCTCTTAGAGGACCCCTGAAGGAGGAGTAAGGTATATAAAGTTCTTTCACTTTGGAAAAAAGACTGGTCTGTATCTAGAATGCCTATGACTATGTTTCAGGTTCTCATAAGAAAAAAATTCAAGATGGAAAGAACTGGCTTACCTGTGCTTTGCTTTTTTCTGTTATACTGGATGAAGGTTGTCTGCCCACTTTTCTTCCACGTGGTATATCTGGCTTGGGTGTTGCCAGAAGATTGTGAGGATAACCATCATGAAAGTCATATTCAGAATCCCTGGTTAGGATTACCTTTGAAGTACAGAAATGTAACTAAGTCACCATGAAGTTATATATATTTGATGCTTCCTACTGAACTTTCTACTAAAAGTTCAAATTTGCTAGTCCAAGTTCATTGACTTCAGAAGAAAATTAAGAGTGTCATCCTAAGTGCTGCTGGGACTAAGAAAGGTGGAACTCTGCTTAGAATGACACTGTGAAAACGAGTCTATCAAAGAATACATTATATTCATGCAAGTTAGCAAGCAAACATTAAACTGCTCAGCACCATCATTTTTAAATGTAGATTACAGATGTGGAAATAAAAAAGCATGGAAATTTCTTGCACAACTGGGCTCTCCATTCCCATCTTCCTGCTTCAGATTTTTGACCTTACAAAAACCAACACTTGAGGGTGAAGGGGCTTCCCAAGGTTACGGGTAACACATTGCAGGAAAGCTGGCACCAGAATTGCTGGTTCTCTCTGGCATCAATAAAAGTAAATTCTGCTCTCACCACCAACTGCTTGGAAGCAGCAGTAGGAACGAACTCTGGATGGAAACTGAACAATATAGGATACTGCATTAGATGGATGCTTAGTCTGATCCTCCTTAGTGAATCTGGGACCTGGCCTATTTTACTCTGCAATGTAGATAATGCTGACATAGTGCAGGAGGATTATTGTTCAGGTTACAGAACCAGAGGTTTGGTTTAGAAGGGGTTTGCTGTTCTAGACTTTAATGTTTCCTTAGACCAGGGATGGTCTGTACTCTTGAGGGTACTTAGCACTCCAAACAGTGATTTTAATCCAGAACCACTTCAGTGGCACAATTTATAGTTATAATCACCAACAATCATTAAGGATTTAAGGTGGTGCATGCAGTTGGCCATGCTGAAAGCATCATGCACAAACAAAAATGTGAAGGCCCATTAAAAAACCCTGAAAAGCACAGGAAAAAAAGTTCTCTTTCTGTTCCCCTGCTCCAAGGCCTCTTTTCACTTTTTCCGACATAAAATTTTAAAATGTTGGGAGGGAAAAATGTTGGGGAGGGAAAAAATCTCCCATGAAAGAGTTCCTCTTTTAGAATGAGTGACATGCTTTTAAAGGCAAGGCGGGCATATAGGCATTCACAGTTCTCCAAGATACATTTCTGTATCTAGAAGGATTCCACATTTCCATGAGGGAGCACGCAAGGCTTTTGTGGCTTCTCAACAGCTGTTTACCCTCTGGGTGTTCTTTCGATCTGCTGCAGTTGACCTTTTTTCCTCTACCTCAAAGCACTGTGGCATGTTTACCCATAGACTGGGTAGAAAGCAGCTTATTGCCCTACCTTGCAGGAGGGAGAAAAAAGGTCAGCTGAAGGTGGGGCAGCAAATGCACTACAGCTTCACAGGAAAATGGAAACTTCACTAAGAACTTTAGCTCTCTCTAACCCAGTAACAAAATTAAGGTACATGTACTATAATAGCATTCGGTGAGGTTGCAGTTTTCTGGATATATTTGTAATTTTGCAAAACTAAGGCATTTATAACTTTTAAATTCCATAAATATATCAAATATTGCAATTTTATATGCTAAGAAAGTTACCGTATTAATGATTCATATTGAATGTTGTTAAAGCCATACAATTAGTTGTGGTTAAATAGGACTGTAAGTATTGCATATGCTCCAATTCTTCCCAAAATTTCCATCCCCCCCTTCCCCCAGCTAACAGGGAAAAAACATTTTTCTCTCCATTGCTACTAAATTTCTGGAAGTTTTACATCTCTAAACACAAAACTCGAATGAAATGCAACACAGGCAATATCCTTCTAACCCCACTGAATTCCAGGGGCTTAGAAGAATGCAGCTCTAAAATATAGAATCTTCCTCTACACAATCTTGGAAACTGCTTTATTTTCTTACAAGTGAAACTGTCAGTACACTTTCTGCCACACTTCGATTAAAACTGAAATGATCAGACCACTGATGGAATGATTAGACCACAGGTGTTAAATTCGCGGCCCTCCAGATGTTATGGACTACAGTTCCCATCATCCCCTGCCAACATGATGCTGGCAGGGGTGATGGGAACTGTAGTCCATAACATCTGGAGGGCCGCGAGTTTGACACCTATGGATTAGACCATTTATTGTCAAGAAGCTGAGCAAAAGATGCAAAATTGAATCTTACAGTCGCACAATCAATGCAAAAGAAAATATCTTACTTCACTCTGATCCTTGGTAGTAGGGATTGAACAGTAGAACTTTGGAGTCCCTAACTTGTAGTTTTTAACAGTAGCAGCAGCTAAGTCAGGAAATTCTTCATCATCCTGAATCAATGAAAAATTGAGTTAGCCTGGGCTATATTTTACACTCACATTTTCCCTAGAGGTGATCTACCTTCCCTTATCAACAAACCATTTGGAATTCTAGGATGTGCATGTCTGACTCATTCCCAATCTTACAAATACCATCAATGTTGCTAAGCACATTTTTTTCCTTCATATAGATTAACTACTGAATTATTTGTGGTGGACCTATGGTCACAAACAATAAAATTTTACTGCTACTATTTGTGTTGAGTGGAAGAAACCACTGCATACCTCCTGATCTGGGAGCCGGTGAAGTAGTTCATACTTTGTTCTATGAATCAGAATCTTTTGAATCTGAGCCTCATCTCTGCCATGCACTCACTAAGAAAGACACCCACCCTCTCTCTCCCGCATCTGTAATAACAATGCTGACCTACTTTATTTTATTATACTGCTTCTAACAATCCTATAATGTATGTTACGGTCTTTTGACTTTCTAAAACAGTATATAAATGGTACAAATTAATTGTCTTCATTTAAACTTTTTTTTGGCAGCAATCAAAGTTAGGCACTTATGATTATTTCAATCTGAGAACTAAGAAGGTGCATAATTGTTTCAGATGAAAACAGTGGGATTCAAAAGGATGGACTGTGTCCTTTATTAACATAAGTCCACTTAGGGGAATAACCACTATATTAAGTCCCAGTTACAGATTTCGCAAAAAAATTCACATTCAAATTAAAATATTAATTTTTTATGTGGACTAACTGATTTATCTAACACAGCCTTTGATGAGATTAAAAAAATAAAGTTTTCTATGCCAGTACACCATTTGAGGAACTGAAACTGGTGGGGTGACTACATCTGTGTCTGTAGAGTTCCAGCATAGCACTCCATAGCAAAAATCAACAAGCAGGAAACATACACCCATACCCAAAGAAACCTGCAATCTAAATTTTAACAATAGGGAAGACAGGAACAATGATGACACTAAACACAGAATCTGCCAGTGCTGCTTGGATTGCTATATGTACTATGATCAACATTATACTTTCTGCCTGCCATGCTATATCGAATGATATATAAAGGGAAAACAGCACTCTCCAGTCCAGCAGAGTCACTCCTAAGGCACTGTTTCAAGGGCACACACACAAACCTCTGAGGTCACTGGACAATGAACTTCATTACCTCAATTCGTGGAGGTTCCTGCACTAAAGTGCTTTTATTAAGAAGCTTTTCCATATCACTGTTTGATTTGGCCTTCTTTTTCTTCCTCTTCTTTTTCTTCTTCTTTTCTGATATCTCTTCACCGTCACTCCCACTGGCATTCTCTCTCGTTTCTGACTGTTGCAAAATGAAGTTAAAAAAATTGCACATCAGGCTAAAGCTTTCAAGCTAAGTTTGCAGGCGAGCAATATCTCACCTAAAGTTTATGCTGCATAAGAAATATGCTTTGATTTGCCAGCAGCCAGAATACAAGCTATTTCTTGCTTTCAAATGCTTCTGTTTCTGGGTTCCTGGGATAGATGTCACAGCTCCCAATGCTTTAATATCAATCTTGTCTCCAAATCCTTATTTTAGCTCCTTAGCACCTGGTTTTCCAGAATGAGCCTGATGCATCACAGGAAGCAAAATGCCCATTCTATCATCCAGAAAGGGAGAGACTAGAACAAAGGAAAAGAACTACAAGAACTGCAAGAATATCTAAAGACTCCATTGACCCTGATACTTCTTCATATAGCCAAGCACTTTTTACACTTGGGAATATTTAGCTCCACTTTAAACATAGGAAACACACAATGATGATAAATTAGGAGCTGTGAAAGAATCACAAGAGTGAAATGTGGGTTTTTTCCTCTCTCCCATAATACTAGGACTCAGGGACACTCAATGAAACTCAATGGGCAATAAGTACAAAACAAACAAAAATATTACTTTACTCAATGAGTAAAACTGTGGAATTCACTGCCCGGGAATGTGGCAATGACCATAAACATAGATGGCTTCAAAAGTGTGTTAGAGAGAATATGGAGGATGGGACTGTCAATGGCTAATAGCCATAGTAAAAAAATGAAAAGGTCCACATTCATAGGAAGTAAACCTCTGATCCTAGTGCTAGAATGCAAAACCAGGGCCTCTGTGCCCTGTTTGTTGGTCCTCTGAGGTTATTGGTTGGCCACTATGTGCAACAGGTTGCTGGACTAGAAGAACCACTGGTCTGATCAAGCATAGTGGCAAAGATAAAAACAGACAACTCAGCCAAGATGTTAAACACACAGAGGATAATTTGGCTTATTCCCCATTAAGGCAAGGACAGAATTTGAAGTCAAGGTAATAAAAGAACTCGAAATTACAGTACAAAAGAACAAATCAGATCCCAGAAGAGTTTACAATTTTTAATACTCATCTAATGTCTAGCAATATTATTATTATGTCATTCTATAAGAGTAATGTGATGTCTGTTACTGAGCCATATTATTTCTTCCTCACAAGTAAATAAAACACAAACAAGGACAGCATTTTAAAAGGACTATGAAATCTGATATAACATTGTTGACTGGAAACTGATCTTATACCTTACGATCTTCAGGAACACCAACTTTTCCTTCACTGCCAGAATGGCTGCTGGCCACAGTAGAGGAGGGTAAACGGACAGTTCTCCTTGGAGTTTGTGACAGCACAGTAGCCCAAGATACCTGGGTCTCATCACAGGAACTCGAAGACACCTGAGCAGCTGATATTTGACAGAACACCAAATTCAAAATTGCTCAACAACTCCAACTACTGAACATCCTTGCAAAAAAAATGCCCTCTGTTAAAACAGATGTCCTTTGCTCCACCCACATGCCTCCACCTAAAAAACTACCAAAACTGAGTCCACTGTTTCTGGGCGATGATATGAACAATTCCACAAATAGCTCCATGTTGTCTCAGTCCAGAGGTGGGATTCAGCCAGTTTGCAACAGTTTGCTAGAACCTGTAGCTAATTTTTTTCTAGTTTGCAGAACCAGTTGTTACCAGCCTGGCCTCTCTGCCCCTCCCTTTAAACCCAGGTTCTTAAAGGGAAAGGATCTTTCCCTTTAAGAGCCCTAAGGGAAGGACAGAGGCCAGCCTAGAAAGTGGAGCTTACCAGGCAAGACGAGGGGGAGACCTCTAGGCCCTCCTGGCTGCCTGAGACTGATGCAGAGCCTCCAAAAGTGAGTGGGAGTGGGGGACCAACCCAGGCTGTTGGGGGCCCGGCAGAGGCCTTCCCTCTCCCCACACCCACCCCAAAAGTCCAGCTGGGACCTTGTAGGCCTGGCATAGACCTTCCCTCTCCCCCCACCTACCCCAAAAGGCCAGCTGGGCCCTTGGGGGGCCTTACAAAGGCCTTCCCTTCCCCCCACCACCCTTTCCATTTCCCCCACCCCTAGCCTCCCCCACTAGCTCAGCTGGCATTTTTCTGAAAGGTGGTGCTTTTAGGATGACTTAGTGCAAAAATCATGTGTTTTCCAAGGAGGTTTTTGCACCACTGTGGCGCCACGGGGTATGGAATGCGTGACCAGGGGCTTCAGCTGTGATGTGCTGGTTATTTGGGGTGACCAAGTGCAAAAATCAGAAGGATCCATGAGGATCTGAGCGTTTTAACTACATTTTTGTGCCACTGTGGTGGCGTGGAGCATGGGATGCAGGATTATTGTTGGGGGGCACAGCGCCTGGGAGGCTCCCGAGTACGGCAGCCATTCTGCTTGGAAAGGGGTCTCTCAGCTGGGAAACGCTCGAGTACGGTGGCACACCGCCGGAAAAGGGTCTCTCACATTCCCCCAACTGACCTCTCCTTCCAAAGTGTAGTTTCGGAGAAACTGCTGAGGTTGCAAGACCTCCTGGCTCCAATGTGTACGTGCAAGATACCAAATCCTCTGCTCTAACCCATGCTCTTTGCCCCGTCCATTGTGTTGTGCTTCCCCCCACGTGCATGCTGTGTTTGTTCTTCCACTTGTAAACTGTCATTAAAAGGGCGCGGAGAAAGACGGGACGGCAGAGTTGCCCTGGCTTCTCTCACTGGCCGAAACGACATGCTGCCTCTATTGCTGTAAGACAACAAGTGGCGCCCAACGTGGGGCCCTCGGAACTCACCACCCCAACTCATCGTCGTCTGGAACAGACCCCTGGTGCACCCCATCCTTCTTGGACCCCTTATCAACGTGAGTATGGGTTCATGCCTTATCTCAGGAGAAGCTAGGCACGTCGAGGAATTACAATTCCTGACGCATAAGGCGAAAAGTCCTGTAGCAACTAGAGATTTGTGGGAGTTGGTTGAGGAAGTAAACAGGCAATTACCCAGATTTGGGGATGCTCAATCTGGCAGGATTGGCTTGGTACTTCACTCAGAACCCCACGCTCCGATTCGTGTCCTCCACTCATCGTTTCAGTGCAGGCACACAATCGAGCAGCAAGTCCCCGACCGCTCTAAAGCGGTGGCGGACCTCGTTTCCTCCTCCCCTGCCAAATCGCCCTTGCTGTCACCCCCCGCCTGCCCTATGCCCATTGTCCACCTTCCGTCTGCCCCTGTTATTTCTCCTCCATCCGACCAGCCCCTCCCAGCTCTAGCAGAGCCGAGCGAGGGAGAGCTGTCCTTACAAACAGCAGAATGCCTTAAAGCTGAACTGCAAGATAAGAAAACTCTAAGTACAGAAAATGCAGATCTCCTTGCCCTGTGCCCGGCACACTTCACTGAGAAGCAAGATCAGGATAGCAGTAACATAGGAAGAAACGGACTGGATTTTAAGCAAGGTACAGGATCCAGCCACCCTCAGCAAAGCCAAGACAGTATTAAGCATTTCTCTTGGCCACAGAGTAATTTCTCAGCTCTCCAGCAAATGTTAGATCACAGCCCTTGTTTCAACACAAGCTCCAAGATTTGGACTGAGCTAAGAAATTTAAGCACAGCAATGTCTCTATGCGACAAGCAGCCCACAGAAATTTTGGTGACTCCTCTCCTAGATAACAAAGTCCAGAAAAAGCCCCATTCTGTGCTTCTTCTCACCCATTTCCAAGACCTAGGTAAATTTGGCTAGGATTGCCTGGAGTTCATAAGGTTCCAGCCAGAGACCAACAGTAAATTGGTGCCTGGGATCTGGCAGAGACAAAGTTACAACATCCAAGGACATTTTCATACAACTGCTTCATGTTAGCTAGCTACCTCTTAAAATACAAAGACACTATTGTAGACACACTCAGCATAGCCAGACAAAATTTTCTTCATCCTTTCTGTGCATGTTTATGACTTCAAATACAGAATACAGAAAAAAATGCCTTAAATCTTTAACAGGATGCAGTGTGATCTGATACTCAAAAGTTGTAGCACTTACAAGTTGTAGTACTTACTTCCAGTATCAGAAGAATTTCTTAAAGTTCTTTCCAGGGGCAGCCTTTTCACAGATACTTCTCCCTACAAAAATATACACATATATAAAGATAAAATAATCTTGTAGACTTAAGTACAAAAAACTGAGTATCCACCATAATTTACCCAGCAAAAATTTACCTAGCATTTTAAAAAACAAATCACCACGCAACAGTCATTCTTAAATACAATTAAGGTTAAAATTAATTTACACAGAAAAAATACATTAAAATTTACCTTGGGTTTGACTGGGGTAGAAAATTGACTCAGCTCAATTAGCTATCAAACCAACTGGAAAGAAGGAAGCCCAATCCAGATTGGGGGGGGGGGGGATGTGCTATGAGAGTGGTGCTAGGCTGCACAAACTTCATGATATGGTGAAACCCAGAAGTGGGCACCGCGAGACAGCTACACTGGCATTTGAGTAGATGCCAGCATGGGGGCGGGGGGCAGGCAGGGGTGTTCCCAGAGGTGGACCTGACTTTAGTTGGTTTACATCTGGGCTTTTGAGGCAAGAACACCATGGCCAAGGCCTCAGACTTACACCACTCAAAAGGGTGGCATAACTCAGTTCAAGCCTATGGAGGGCTTTCCAGGTGGCTTCCCCCCCCCCCTTTTTGCTGCCTCCCAGAACCACCTGAAGTCCTCTGGTGTGGCAGTGGTGGCACCATCCCTGGCTACTAGACCCCTTTGGATTGGGTTGCAAATTACACCTTTACTTCAGACTTGAGAAACTGTCATTTTTAAACAAAGTCTTTTCAGAAACCCTTCAACATAATTCAGTGCTTATAATTTTATGCCTAATAAAGGTTTTTTGGATTTTGATTTGGCTTATAATTCAATCAAACTTTAATTCTAGCTCATCTGTTAATATATCTATGCATTTTTTAAATTAGGGTTTCCTTGTCTCAGATACAATGACAAAGAAGCTGGGAAGCAAAAATTATGAATATAGAAAAATAAGAAGAAATGAATAATGCAATTAAAAATAAGCCAACTCTAACTTTCAGGATTCAAGGCAAAAAGAACTTTCTGAAATTAATGGGCAAGTTGTACTTCCTAAAATAGTCTACGAGTATGGATTGTCTGTTCTTTCACCAATGCAATACAATCTAAATACCTAGTTTACCCAGACATCCCAAGAACTCAACTCAAATGTTTAGATTGACCAGAGTACACTTGTTAGAACCTGAAAAAACTGGAAGTCACAAAGGAAAGCATGATAGTGGTGGCATATTTGGGCTAATCAGGTAGAGCTGATGAAAACAGCTCTTGATCACAGTTGATATTTGATGCTCTAACAGTACCGATATAAAAATAATCAACACTTAATAAAAAAAAAATAATTCATGTAAAATGAAATTTCAACATAATTCAACCATTTAATTACTTTAAACTGAATTTATGACCACATCATGAATTTTTAAAAACTGACATTTCAGTCAGTTACCATACAACACAAAAGTTAAAATAGTCCGTAAAATAGATATAGGAATACCTGTAAGAAACAAAGTAAATTAGAAAAAAACATTCCTGTGGAAAAGCCTAATGATGATTAAGGAACAATTCCTACTGTAGTTTCATACATGACAGCATCCAACCCTACTGAAATGATAACTTCTCTATTCTTCTACATTTTTAATCTAAGAAAGCACAACCAGCAGATACACAAGTAAGGCAAGTGGCTGCACACTGACAGCTTTCTATGCAACTCAGCATCAAACAGCTAACCTCTTTGGTTATCAAAGCAGAAATCTGTGGTTGTCCTGTGGATTTTGAAGGCAGCATATCTCCTTCAGCTGAGCTCAATGCCTCCCAAGTACATTTTTGAAGTTTCAGTCGATCATTACTCCCCAGACTTTGCAATTTTGGGAAATCTGATAGGGTAATTTCAAATTCAGGTTCTGGAAGCGATTCTGTATTTGGAATGTGCTTGTATTTACTGTTCACAGCTTTACCACGCCTGTCTAATTAAAAAAAAGTATGCAATTACATTATGCACATCAGGGTTTTATTTATCTAATAATCTTCTGTTTAACACCTTGAGTGTTTTTTTAAGTAAAGATAAATACATTTCATAAAATAAATAACCATAGAAAGAGATACAAAGAGAGGTACAAAATTGGTTAGTGAAACATAACACTTCAAATGGAAATATTTCAAAACCATTTAACTAAATAATTTGAAAACGAGTCTGAGCAAAAAATGTATATTGCACAATACAAAAATAGTTCATGATTATTAAAATTTATGCAGACTTTGTATAAAACAAAAAGCTCCATAGAGAGTGTTTTTCAATCTCTTTGTTTAAAAAGCTCATAAAAGTCAAGGTTTTAACAATGGCACTCAAAATACAATAATGAAGAATAGAAGCTAACTAATATTATCTTTGGATTGATTTGTTTGTAACATTTTTGCAACATACTGAATCAATCAATAACTGATGATATACCTGATTGAACGGGACTTCTACCACGTACAGCAGAATGAAATGAGCTCCCTGTTGTTGTGCCAGAGAAGTCACTACCTTCGAGCCTTTTACAGTCCAGTTTGGGTTCCTCATGTTGTGGTCGCCTCTGTACAAAAACCACCACCATTGTTGGAATTCAATGTTTAGTTGCCATATTTGTGCTATGCCATATTAAGTCTGTATGTTATTATGTGGCAGTTGGTGATATTGTTTGATGTTAAGTAGAAAAGGGATACTTTGTATCAGCGTAATTTAATCTTTCCCTGGATGATGAATCCAAAACTCCCACTAGAAAAGCACAAAACTCAGAAACAGTGTGAGGAATTTCTCTCATCTGTTAATCCAGTCCTTACTTTACTCATAAGATTAAGTGATGTCCACTTATTTTATCAAGTTTGATATCAGTAAAATTGTCCCAGCTCAACAGTATTTTAAAAAATATTCTAAAAATCACTCTGATTGGGAAAGGAACTTCTTAAGAGGGAGAGAATTTGGTGTAGTATTTGGGTTTTGATTTAGGATCAGGGAGCTACCCAGGTTCAAATCCCCATTCCACCACAAAGATTTCAGACTTCAGAAGGGTGTTGTAATGATAAAATGGAGGAAAAGAGAACTATGCATGCTACCCTGATCTCTTTGAAGAAAGGGAAGGATAAAAATATGATCAATGATTACACCCTTGGAACTTTTCTTCACTGTTTGCCACTATGCACAGTCCAGGAATGGAAATTACCAATTAAAACTAAACAACTGAGGGACCCTCAAGCACTTGCGGTAGAGGATCTCATGTTCCCTTGATCCACTATTCTCTCTTTCTCATTCCAGCAATCCTCCAGACTTACATCGTTTTCTCTTTCCCATTCACCAGCCAACCTACCTTTATCTGCACCCATCCCTCAAAGGTCAAAACTGACATGAAAACTGCTCTACCCTCTTTTGCTGCCTTTTATTAACAGAAACCAAAGCTATAATTAGCAATACTGTTGAAGCTGCCAAGGAACAGCCACAAAGGGTGTTTGTTTCTTAAAGCTATAGGCAAAGTTTCTATTATTTGAGGAGGGACAAACACACACACACATGCGCACACTCCAGCATATTCCTTTCAGATTTTTCTGCAAACCTGGGGCTTTTTCAGGTTTTTTCAGGCTCCATTCTCCAGATTTAAATGTCCTAGATTTGTTTACACTGGGAATTAGATATAGTGATGATCTTTACCCACCTCAGGATAATTTATGAGATTCCTCTAATAATAATTCCTCTAATTCCTCTAATAATAATTCCTCTAATAATAACCTTTGTTATTTGTTATTTTCCAAATAACCTTTGTTATTTTCCAAATAATAATCTTTGTTATTTTCCAAATTTTAGGGCCACAGCGAGGCCTGCCATTTCAGCAGGGTCTTTGCATACATAATAGACCATGAAGTCATCCACTAACCATCCTGGAGGATGGGTAGATATAGTTGTGGAGAAGCAGGGTATATGCCAGAGAGTTCTAGCAAAGATGGAGCAGCAGAAACATGTTTTGAAATCGAGTCTGGCACAAAAACTATGCCTGGAGGACAGACTTACACCCAGGTCAGAAAAACATGCCATCATCACTTACACTCAATAATGATAAGAGAAAATTTGTACCCAGGCCTGGTGGGTACAAATTTTCTATTATCATTATTGCGGGTGTACCTTCCCCTTAATCTTTAGTATGGATCATCACTTACCCTGGCAACGCTTCCAGTCTCTTTTCTGTTGAGAGAAGTATGTTTGACATAGTCTCTGTTTTGTCGAGAAGAGCTGCAGAGCTTAGAGGTCTTATCACATGAAAAGCTGGGAACTGTGAATATATTTGGTACAGAACTGGAGTATTCTCCAAGCGAACTACATCCCATAAGACTCTGAGATGCATATTGCGAAACAGAAGTGGTAGTATCCCAGGGTGTATCTTGAACATATTCCTGTTGTCTAAATAAACATATTGCTCTTTAGTTCAAGTACGATCACATCTTTAAAACTGTTTTTGCTTGAACACATTTTTATTGGGAGTCCAAACATCGACATATCTGATGATTATATCACTGTTTTAAGCAATAAACAACCTTGGTTTACTTTGCTAAGCATCTTAGGGAAAGTAGTGAATACAACATCACAGAGGGTTTAGTACTGAGAACAAGGATGATCTGTTAAACCCAAATAATAGAGCATTTATTTGAAGTATGCGATGTCTTTCATAAATTGCAATCACTAATATACTGACATATGGAAGAGGTTAAAATCAAAATACATAAGCATCATCACAAGCATAGGATGCACAGTAGGGCCAGAAAAAATATTTCCCATTCTTAGCACCAGTACCACAGACAGCTACTATTTTGATAACAACCCCACACAGAGTTCATGAACAACTATTGTGGATTGCTAGGCAACAGAATCAATTTTTAGATGCAAAGGATTTTTTTTTCTGTTGTGCTATATACAATAATAAAACAAAAGAACTGGACATTTATCCTCCCAACTTCACAATGAATCACTTTAGATATAGGAGGATACATTGGATGACAAATTGATAAAACCTTTATTTGTTTCAATTCTCCACCATCCAAGTGACAGCATTTTAAATGCTGTATCATATATCTAATTCAGAACTAATATGTGAATCTTAAACATTCCTATAGACAGGGATGATCTGGGGAAAAAATCTGTAAGTAGGAAAAAAATTAAGCTGGTGGGGGGTTGATTTAAAATCCTTCTAAAGTAACAAGTGGTGTCTGTGCACATGTAGAAGCTGTACTAAAAACCTGGCCAACATCTTGGGTTGACTAATAGCCCAAGAAACAACAGGGAAAAAAACTTTTAAAAATGTTTACAGAAAAAATTAACAAGATGGCTAACAGGAGAGGATGCAGAAAATTGGGCAATTGTTTGACTGGGGTTTAAAATATGAATTGGGAGGAAAAGAGTGGGAGGACATCAGGGGAGGGAAGAGACTTCCCCTCCCAAACACACCCTCCCAAAGCTCCCTTTTAAACACTGTAGAATAGAAAAGCATTTTTAACAGAAAACAGATTGTTCACACACAATTCAGAGCTCTGTGTTGCAAAAGAACATGTTATACTGAGGCAGGAAGGGAAAGAAAACCATTATGATTGTGTATAAAAGCCACACACAAAAAAACCACATAGAAGGAATGAAACAACAGTAGAGCCTTAAGATTCATCCACAAGAGCTTCAAGTTCCTGGGGGTTATTGACAAGCTGCACAACAAACCAATCCGTTCAAAATTATTGTGACCTACATGCCATTTATCTTTCCCAGAGAATGCAATTTTCAATTTATCTGAAGAATCAACATATACTGTATCCTTGGTGGTCATTAAAATAGGGTTCAAATCTCTCACAGGATAAGAATTCACATGCTGCTCACTTATCTATGTCTTAGTACAGGATATTTAAGACTACCCTTCTCCCCAAGGCAAAACCAGCAAAATAAGAATAACTCCCCACGTGGGCTACAATTAGGTCTCAGAAAAGGCCTCAAAGACCTTGGACTCACAAATTCCCTCTTCTAATGTGTTGAACCAAGGTTGATGACTTCCTGGTTTGTAACAAACTGTAATTTGTTGTGACATCTAAATCAGGTGCTTTAACAAACTGCAGGATATCAACAGGGATTCTATCTCTATTCTACCACTCTACTGAACAGAGTGAAACCTTCTCCTAAACATGGGTGCTACTAGGTTAAAGGGTGCTACTAGGTTAAAGGAAGATTCCTTAGACTGAAGAAATCCTCAAGCTTAGATTTAGATCTACTCAACAATTTATCACTTATGATAATACTTGGGCACGCAATGCCAATGTCACCATTATCTGTGAAATGAATTGTGAGATAGCAGTTTCCAAGTTGTGTACTGAAGGGATATGCCAGTTTATTACCAAACCACTGCATAAAATTTAACTCACCAAACATCTTTAAGTATTTAAATTCAAGACCTTGGTAAGTTATAGTTCCCCAAGAAGTGAGATTAAGAAGGTACATACTTATCCACTGGTGGTTCCTGTACATTTGGGTAGCATGTTGTATAATATCTAGGAAAGACACATGCTTCTGAGGGTTCTGACCATGCCACTGTTACCTCCGCATATTTTGGAACAAATGGTTTGACCTCTGCTGATAACTTGATGCCCTAAGAAACAAAAGGGGGTTTGGCTACATGCACTTTAAGATTAAACAGCATATGTGAAAATCCCCATCAATGTGAACAATGTGGTCACAAGAAGAAAAAGCTGGTGCATTTTTGCTCTGCTCAACCAAAACAGGGCTAAAGAAATTAAATGAACAAAAAGAACAGACAGAACAGCACCAAGCTTTGGGCACTCAAGCAAACTTCTTCGAGATACAGGTTTTACAAATATCTGATTTCAGATCACAATGCAAAAATTCAAGAGTATCTTTACGGCATGCACTCTAGAAACTGTTTTAACATCAGACCCAAAAAACTCTTGATAATTAACAGTTGCAGAAATGAGCGCTAGCTTGGTTATTAACTGGAGTTAAAGGATCAGGATCAAGCTACAGGATCACTGTCTCCTGTTTTATGCAAAATGTCATTCCATCTGACCTAGCCATGGCTTAGCTCCAAGATTCTCAAGGTTAGGGTTCAGGTCAGTTAACTGTAAAGCCAAGGACTGGTAAAGAAGCCCAGGAGAAATAAGTAACTGAGACAGTCACATTCATCTCTAACACTAGGTAATAGCATAATAGCATTACATCTGTATGGGATATAATAGAATTAAGCAAAACAGCCAAGACAAGCTATTCAGTGAACAGTCTGATAGTCTGCTCACTGAACACCCTCTGGTGGTTGTATACATTCTGACATAAAGACAAAAAAAAGCCACCATTTCAGTCCAAAACATGAACAGGTGTTACATTTGTGCAGTGCATGAATTTGTAAAAGGGGATTTAACCTGAATTCTTGAAAACTTCTCATGACTACTTCAGACACTAGAGAAAAGAGTAACCAGAAACCTAGGCTGATTCTGCATGGGCCAAAAACCGCGGTGTGAAAATGGTGTGAAAACATTATAAACCCTTTTACACCATTTTAAACTCTTTTACACCGTTTTCACACCGTTTTCACACTGCTGTTTTTTGCCCATGCGAAATCAGCCCTAGTTGCTTTCATTCTAAACTATATCTATGTTCTCTTTAAAGCCGAAACCTAACTAACATAGAGGTTTACACAATTCCCTTATTACCTTATAACTTCAGGACTGATTGTAAATTTAAAACCATAATTTCTAGTCGTGTTTGATTCTCCAACAACTGTTAAGGCTCCACAACACTTTTTAAAACTGTAAGGTTGTCACTACTTTTTCTAAAATGAAATATTCATAGGATTCTAATATAAACAGAATAATGCCTTGACCCCATTGCCACACTTTCCCCACAAAAATGCTAATAATTTTAGGCTTATACTACACTCAGCATCTGACTTCAACATTGTTATAACAAAGCAGTTATTGTTTGTGTTTTAACCTAAGATGTACTCTTAGTGTGAATTAAAATTAAAATGTGAAAAACTCTACACATATATATTTGCTTCTTATGGTTTTAATTCTGCAAGACAATAAACATATTCACTGGCCTTTTCCGCACGGCCCTTAAATGGCGCCCTGGGGACGGGATAAACGCCGTCCCCAGGGAGCCATTCGCACAGGCGGCGCTGCTGCTATGCAGCAGCACCGACCTGGCGTTGCTCCCCCTCCCCCTCCTCTTCCCCCCTCCCCGTCCCACTAACCGTGTCCCCGGCGTCGGCTTGCTGGCCGTCGAAGCCCCGCCCACGCTGCCCCCCCGACCTCCTGACGCCGCCCTGAAAAACAACCCTTTAAAGGGTTGTTTTTCCCCAGTGGAAGTGTGTTGTTCAGTAGCGGTGCGAACAGCACCGCCGGGATACCGCGCTGTTTCCCCTCCCCCCCTCACGTGTCCCGTGGAATTACGGCCTGCTGGCGTGAAGCCCATACGCTGTCCTCCGACCCTGGAGGCCGAGGGGCAGCGTGGTAGCATTTCAACGAGCCAACAGCACTGCTGGCTGAATATTGAACGAAAAGCAACTCCATGCCGTCTGCCAGCCTCTCCAGAAGGCCCGTCCGCATGCTTGCATCGCGAGCGGCCTTCAGCCTCACGCATACGGCAGAATTCTTGCGGCGTGGAAGGCTAACGGCGATCTTCGCGGAAACAGCCACTGTGTTTTTATCTAGGATTTATGTCATCTGTTTCACTACAAACAGTCCCACTAAAGGCAGAGCTTAGTCACTATAAATGGAACTGAATGTTCCCTGCTGATTTTAACAGATAGTAAAAGTGACTCATTCTTACTTCATTAGAGTGGGGCCACCAAATAGTGGTTGGCTACATCTCTCAAGATCTGAGAGCCACAGTACATCTGAAAGCTAACCTACAAATTTCACTTTTTCTCCATTTTTTGTCAATGGAGAAAAGTGAAATTTGTAGATTAGCTTTCAGATGCACTCTGGCTTTCAGGTCTTGGGAGATTTAAATGTTAAAAGAATGCCTCCAACAAAAATAAAGAATTGGACTGGCCCGTTTAAAGACTGAAATTCTTGGAATTTATTTTGAATTATACAACATGGTTCTAGGGGTGTGGAGGTTAAAGTGCCAGACTGGGATCTGGGAAACCAAGGCTCAAACCAACAATGACATGAAAACGTGATGGATGATTTTGTCTCTCAGCCTCAACCCTGGCAAGTATTGGGATGGGAAAACACCAGGGGCAGAACACAGAAGAAGCTATTGCAAACCACATCTGAATTTCTCTTGCTTTGAAAACCCTACAGGGGTCATCATAAGTCAGTTGTGAAATGACAGCAAAAAAAAGGGATATAGAAAAAAGGTTTTTTTAATGTCAAGGCTAGGCAAGCCAAAGAGAACAATGTCAACTATTGATGTGAAAAAGTTCCAGTACTACCTGCCCATTCCTTTCTTGCACACTTCATTGTATGAAAATCACTTAGAGAGTTATCAGCCTCCAAAATTACAACTGATCCCCAGATCAGTTCCCTTGGGAGAAAAATGGCAGGCAGACTCTATGGCATCATAATCCACACTAATCTCCTTCCCATCCTCAAGCTCTGCCCTCCTAGGAACTGCCCCAGACCGCTAAGAATTTCCCAAGGCAGGGATGGCAACCCCAGAACTCTTCCAGGTTATGGGGAAATTATAGCATAGAATCTTACAGGCTAACAGGCTGAACTGGGCATGACTTTTACAGACAAAAACCCATGCACCAGAATAAAGAACTTGATGAATAAAATGTTGCCTGGAAAAGGCTCTTGCCCAATTACATATATTAGAACAAAGGTCCCCCATGTGGTGCTTATGGGTGCTATGAAGCCCATCAACACTTTTTCTGGCACCTGAATGGGTTTTTTAGGAAATGGGTAGGGTCATGTAGGGCTTTTGCCCCAAAATGTTTCTGTTGGATTGTTGGAGACTTGATTGGCTATGTAGATTTTTAAAAAATGTTGCTTTGGCACCAGCTGCCACCACTGAGTAAGGATCTACACTGGGTTACTGAAATCAAGCTGTGGCAATCATTTTGTAGCTGGCTCCACCTCCTGAAGCATCCATTTTGTTGCTGCACCCAACATACTGTGTCAGATTCTAAATGTGCCCACACACTCAAAAAGTTAGGGATCCCTGCACTAGAACATATGTAAAATGGACTAAAACAACCCCTTTTTAGCTTGAAAAGTGACTTCAGGTGGCGGTAGGGCTATCAGCTGTAGCTTGGGAAATACTGGGAGATTTTGCAGATGGAACCAGAGGTGGCCAGGGTTTAGGAAGAGACTTCAATAAAATATAATGCCATAGTGTCCAAAGCAGCCAAGTTCTCCAGGTAAACTATTCTTTATTGCCTGGAGATCACTGTTAATTACTGGAAATCTCCAGATACCACTTGGAGGTTGGCAGCCCTAGGTGGGAGGAAGAGGTGCATTTTTAAAAACTTTTGCTTCCCTGCTTTAAAACACAGGCACACAGGTATTTTCTTTTCCTCTCAGGGTGGGATAAAAAGGCACCAAATAAATAATTGGCAAATTTGTATGTCAAATAGCAATGCCAGCGATATACTTCTGGAGTCTCATTACCACAGAAACAACTCCTGACCTTTTTGTAAGGCGGCACAGACTGGGAGGTCAAAATGACCAAAGAAGCCAGTCCGCTCTCCTTGCCCTTGTGACACCCCACTGGGGAGAGGTGCAGTCAAGATACGCCGCCGCCGCCCCCAGCCCCTCCTCTCTTGGTTTATTCCCAAGAGAACATCAGGGCCAGTAAAGATTCTCTTCTGAGGAAGACAAGGAGCTCTGTAACAAAGGTGTCAAAACAGCATTCTTTTTTGGTGCCACCGAGATCAGGGGATGAAGCCGATGCAGCAGAACACGCTTCAGCTCCGATCCCAACCGGTGCCTCTGAATATGGAGGTTGTTTATACACCCGATGAAAGTTCAGTACGGGATAGACATTCAACAAGTGAAACCTGCTGCATTCCCAGCCAGGAAAGAAAAGACTCCACCTTCTGAATTTCTGCGCGTGGGACTGCTGCTAAAAACAAGGAGGGAGGGAGAAGGGACAGGAGTGCAGCACGGAGGCGTGCTTTGTGAATCCAGGAATCCCTTTCTTTGCGCCAGGAAGCCTATGAGAACTGGGATCGGTGACGCAGTTTAGACAGGTAGGGAGGCCAGGCGGAATCCATCGTCCTTGTCCCTTTGAGGATCCCTATGGGCTACTCTCCACCCGTAGCGGAACAAGTAGCGAGTAGTCGGGTGGCTGAAGGGGTCGGCTGTTTCACGGCGCAACCTGCACACCTTTCCTTACCTCGTTGCTCGCTTCCCTCTCTGAAGTCATAGCGAGGGGGGAAGGGAGGGCCGAGAAAAGTCCCACACCCCGCCAGCGAGCAGTCCCAGCCAACTTCCCCCAGCCCGCACCACCGCGCACAAAATAGTCGCACTGACAGCGCCGCCTGCGTCTCGGCTGTCCCAACCAATCAACTGCAGGGCAGCGCTCCCATGACGGCCGCCATGACACCAAGGGCAACACAGGAAATTTCCCTTCAGGTGAAACTGTTGATAGGCGTTTTCGGGGAAATGTGAAGGCTTACTATTTTTTGTGGGATTGAGGATGTTGTAAGGCACTTTGATTGTGATATTTTTTGTTACGCTGTTTATTAACATTTTCTTACGCTGTTTAACCAGACTTCTATTTCAGCTTCTATTTCACTTCTATTTCAGCTAATCAAACTGCCCTAGCCTAGATATCCCCAGGGTAGCCTGATCTCGGATCCCAGAAGCTAAAAAGGGCCAGCTCTGCTTAATGTGTAGATAGACAACCTCCAAGGAACACCAGAGATGAGACGTGGAGTCGGACGATAGCAGACTGCTGTTTTCAATATATATAACTTAAGTGCTGCATGAATCCAATTTGAAATTTTAACTTCTGGAGTTATACTTTATACGGTATTACTAGTATCAAAATGTTGCTTGCAAGTTTCTTAATTGCAATACTACAGCCAAACAGGACCTGCATTTCCTACTGCATTCCTGGTTAACATCCTCCCCACCCCACAATCATTTACACATCATGTAGGAATAATTACTTGTTCAAAAAGATATTCATACTATTCTTACTAGATAGATATAGGCAAGGGTCCAAGCAGTTTTCTGATGAAGTCTAATACTGTTTTAATCTCCTGCAGTCTGAAAAATACTTTATATTTCTGCACAACAGTATTGTGTAACACTCTAGAGCCTATTTTAAATGCTTAGTAAAGGTTGAAAACAGTATTGTGTTACCATTTTAGAACAGCTTCATTAGGTCAACCTAGTGTAAATTTAACCACGAATGTCTATGATCTTTCAAAATCTATCTGTAATACAAGTTTTCAAAATATAAAATTTAGTTACGCAGTATCAAGGGCTACCTAATTTCCATAACCTATAAATTGCAGCATGCTTAGTGTTTGTTTTTCTTCCAATGGTCAGCCAAGAACACACACCCTTGCACTTCTATTTCAGCTAACCAAAGAAACTTATAGGTTAAAACTGTCAATACTTCCATTATGAAAATGGGCCTTTACAGCCCATTTTGTCAAATTCATATTTTCTAATAAATATCTTAATATAGCTTTAAATAAAAAACTATATGGACTATTTTTCTTATTTGATCCAAGAGCCAATGCCAAATTATTGTCAGCAAAAATGTTGGCACTCCTGACAAAAAAGCTTTCTCTGGTAATTGCCTAGCTCTACAAGCCCATTTCTTCATGTTAGTTTTCCCGTTTCCTTCACATCAAGTGAAAGCTTTGAAAGTAACACAGCACTAGATAGTGGCAAATTAAGTTCCTTGCAGCTGATTAAACATTGTATTGTCGAATTGTATTCAGCTTCTCTGAAGATGCCAGCCACAGATGCAGGCAAAATGCCAGGAGAATGCTGCTAGAACACGGCCATACAGCCCAGAAACCACACAGCATCCCTGTGATTAAACATTCCTATTTATTTTACATACTTCTTGGGACACCATGGTGCTAGTGGCAATCCCATAGGGTTTTCAATGCAAGAGACATTCAGAGGTGTTTCATCAGCATCTGCTTCTGCACAGCATCATTGTTCTGTGCTGCTGTGATCACAGCAGCAGTGGCGTAGTGGTTAAGAGCAGGTGTACTCTAAATCTGGATTTGATTCCCCGCTCTGCTGCCTGAGCTGTGGAGGTTTATCTGAGGAATTCAATTAGCCTGTGCACTCCCAACACATGCCAGCTGGGTAACCTTGGGCTAGTCACTGTTCTTCTGAGCTCTCTCAGCCCTACCTATCTCACAAGGTGTTTGTTGTGAGGGGGGAATGGAAAGGAGTCTCCTTACAGGAGAGAAAGGGGGGATATAAATCCAACTCTTCTTCTTCCTTGGCCTCCCACCAAATTTCTGACAAATCAGGCTGTCCTGGGCCACCAGGTTGGAATGTTTTCTTCACATTACAGAGGGACATTGTAGACATTCTTAAAAAAAATTGATGTAGTACAAGATAATTAAGGGGGTGCATTTATTCAGTTACAACTCTTTACATCAGCTGCATAATTTGTTTAATATCATAATCAGTAGGAATATACAGCGCTGTTTCGGTATAAGGTGAAATACATGAAATATACACAAAGCAAATTATCTAGCATTAAAACAGGTTTTATTTCATCAGCCCTACTTCAACAGTTCAGAAGTCAAAGAACTGCTCCATATGCTATACAACAAATAAAAGCACTAGATATCTGAATATTTGAGAATCCAGTCAACAAATCCTATGTAACTTGTAAACTTTATTGAACACAATGGACAGTCAAATAGGCACTTAACAGTACAAACCATAGCAGCCTACTTTGCATTTTACTGAGCTCTGTTGCTGTGAATAATACAGCTCATGCACAGGTAATGACTTTTGTACTTTTTTTTTCAAGTATTCACTGAATACTACCAACATATATACATACACCCATATACATAAAGTTCCAGATTTCAAAGTAGTTTCTAGAAGTTATTCATTTCTGCTGGCCTTTTGGAAGGGGTCTTCTAAAAAGAAGAATGTGTGGCTCTGTGGAGAGAAAAATGGAAATTATTATTATTTTGTTGTCGAAGGCGTTCATGGCCAGAATCACGGGTGTTGTGTGGTTTCCGGGCTATATGGCAGTGTTCTAGGAGCATTTACTGCTATTGTTTGACAACAGACGCAACACTTACACAAATGCTCAGTCAGCATAGATTTTTTTTTACAATTCTAGATGTTAACTGGGTTGTTTTGGCTCAAACTTCTGTCTGCTACTGCAAAAGTAAGCAACCTCATTTATTCAAAACCCAAAGAGAAGACATGCAAAAAAGGGATCCTGCTGACAAAGGTATTTTAACTTACCTGGTTCATGAATCATATAGTGGACCCAGCCAAGGCTTTGCTGTACACCAAGTCTTCTCCATTCTTCCTCAGTCATTAGATGAGTTTTTGGTACTTGTTTTGACAGTTCTCTTGGTAACATTACATGCCTACCAGTAAGAAGTTAAAGGCAAATTACATTCTTGCAACAATACATAACTGAAGCTCAGGAAAAATATCCACTTTTCCATCGGATTCAGGAACATTTAAAGTATTTGAGTTAGTAACCTTGGAATTGTTTTACTATTGTCCACAATTTATGAAGCAGATGCTCTTAATTTAATGCCTTAAAATTACAATAAACATTATTAAACTTATTTATTCCTCACACCAGAAGAAAAACTGTGAGTACTTCATTGCTACAGGGCAACCTAAGCCCAAACATTAGGCTTGTAATTATTTGTAATCTTAACAAGAAAGTTTAAATAAATGACCCTTTCTGTAGACCATAAGCAAGTGCACAAGCAGGTTGCACTTTGAAATATTAATGAAATTCAAGAATCAACAGTTAAGGGCTGAGTGCTGTGGACACATCTTGGGGCACTTAGCATTTGTTTCTCAAAGTAGTTTACAATGTTTCTTTCCGATTTATTTATTTGTGTAAATTTATGTCCCACCCATCACCAAAGTCCCTGGGCGGGACTCTCCACTTTATGCTCACAACCACCACCCTGAAAGGAAGATTAGGCCAAGAGTCAGAGCGGTCTAAAGTCTCCTTCACAGAATGGGGTGTTCAACCTGGCAGTCCAAGAGCCTAGTTCAACAGCTGAACTACTATATTTTGTTCATGAAAGCCCAGCAATCAGGCCAAGAGTCACCTCCGCCCCGCTCATTCAATCGCCTGTCTCTCGCCCAACTCAGTTCAGAGGTGTTGCGAGGGTAAAGTGGAGGCGAGTGATACATTCGCCGCCGCAAGGCCACACCAACGGCGCCACTGCCCTCCCAGCGCTTCAGCAATTCCCCTAATTACATATAATAAATTCCCCCTTCACGACCACGCTTCCACTTTAGCCGGTTAGGTCTCCTGTAGCCATCTTCCCTTTTTGTGGAGCGGACCCCCCCTTGTCCCACTCCTTCGTATCCTATCCTATTTCTCGGGAAGGTGGAAAGGACACAATTTCCAAATAAGCTGAGCATGAAGAGGCACGAGGAGCCAAAAGACGGCTCGGCGGGAGAAAGAAGCGGCGTCGCTTTGAAACCACGAGGGGGGCAGGAAAGCCCACACAAATATAGACAACGCCCCCGCCCCATACACTTGTCTCGATTACTTCTCTCTGCCCCCACCTCCCCTCTAAACCCTCTCACCGGTACTCGTAGTTCTCGTCGAAATATTTGTCCGAGTAATAGATCTGCTTGTGGGACATGATGAAGGCTGCAGCAGCCCCCGAAGCCTCTTCTCCCTCCCCGACCACCGCAGCAGCTCCCTTCCCCGGTCGACTGACCTCGCCTACAGCCACCACCCCCGCCCAACTCAATTTGAATCCAACGTTTCGGCAGTGATTGGAAGGCGGCGCGGACTAATGGGAGCGAGCGGACGCTACCACGTGACACGGTCGGGAGCGATTCGATTCCTCCATCCTCTTCTATTCCCCCGGGCCCTCGCTCAACGTTTCCGCCAGTCAGAGGACGCCTTGAGCGAATCCTAGCGTCTGCATCCAGACATGCGCATTCTTGTCCTTTAAACTGCCAATAGGATTGTTTTGGGGAGGGAGACGGTTACTGGGTAGACTAGTCGTAGTTTCTAGAGGTTTTAGCCTGAAAGGAGGGGGGATGAGTTCTTAGTCTCGTCTTTAGAGAGACCTGAGCAACAGTTCTATGTTTGTTTCCTTGTGAAGTGGGAGGGAATGTTGCTAGGCAGTTTCCTAGCTGGGATGTGTTAGTTGCCGCAACATACTTGACAAAAAGCCGTGATCTGTTGCAGTAGCAAATTTGATGCGGTCCTGTCCATTCTTGTTCTGAAGTAAACCCCATTGAGTTCAAGGACGATACTCCTTAAACATCTGCACCCCTCCCCCACAATATAGTTTGCACTCTTTGTGCTCCATTTAAACTGCTGTCTGACTTGTAAAAGCTTCAGCTGGAGTAAAAATCGTTAGTCTTGGAGATGCTATTAAGTGGGTGGGTTTTCTTTTCTGTTTTTGGCTGCCTAGATTAACGAGGCTATCCCCAGGAATTATTTTCCCACTGCCAGAGGCCTCCACTCTTCCCTCCTTGTCTTTGATGAGCTGATCACCTTTCATGGTTTAGGCTTCAGTGATTATCCTCAGCTGGTTCCCCACCTGTTTGTCTTGATTGCTCATTTAATTTTTCCTGCACAGTGAAGATTTGCTTTATCTTTTTAAGGTCCCTCAGAGCTCATTCTTAACCCTCTACAGTTTTTGCCTTTACACAATATCGGTGTGTGGAACTTCTGATGTTAATCCCCAAGTTTCCCTTTCTACCACAGATTTTTTGTTTATTTGTTTTCCATATAAATGCTAATGAATTGCTGGACCCTACTGGCTCTGTTATTTATCTAGAATGATGATATTTCCCAGAGATTTCATGTGGAGCTCCCCCATGAGATCTTCGCTGCCCCAGCTCAGTATAGTGATCCCATCCCCACGGAGACCATTGGGCTGGTCTTGCCAGCTTGCTCCCCCCCTACGTCTATACTTCCTGCTCTGCTAACCCCTTCTACTTCCAAAGTCACCATGCCTCCCACCAGTAGTGCCCCCCAGAATGTGCAGCATTTCAAAAATCTGCCAGGAGTCCACAGTCACTGAATTGCAACAGAAAGAAATGCTGACGGAAGAGAGGTACTGCCGTTTTGAACCCTCCTCAGAATGCCCCATAGCCAATCTACAGGACAATGAGGCATGGAAAGGGGAAGATGCTCGCACAATGGCCTTAAGCCAAAAGTCCTTCGTGAAGAAGAAGCCCCCTTGGCCCTCTCCAGCTGTAAGGTTCAAACCAGATCTCATAGCCTCTGAGCGCTGTGCAAAGCCCTAAGCTCAAAGCTCCCAGTGGCAGCAAAATCGTCCAATTACCTCAGAGAGAGCAAGATCTCAAATCAGAGTGCTGAAATCCTCCTCGTTACTTTTTTATATATTGTTGCTCTCCATAATGCCTATGCTTATGTTCTGTATGTCTTGCCCTTTCAAAGAGACCCCTAAAGTTTTCCCCTCATAAAGAGGGGATTTTTCCATTAACTTCTAAGCTATGCTCTTGTGCTTCAATTAAAGTTTTTTCTCCTTCTGATTATGTGTGCCAATGCCTTGAAGGCTTAGCCCATTACAGCATCCGCCTTAAGCGGGACACAGCTGCGTCGTTGCTCCCTAGGATACCGATGGGACCTGCTTCAAGCCGCCTCCCATCTTAGTTTAAACCTTCAAAACTCTTCTTCAAAGCCTCTCGCTTGCAGAACCTTTCCCTTCGTCCATCTGAGCCTACACTGCCACATTGGCGTGGCGCCAGAATTGGCCATTTTCATGCTCCCACATTTCCTGCTGAGCGCCCCCCTGGCCTAGATCACGCGGTTGCCGGGGGGTCTGTCCCCAGCTCCACACCTATCTGCACACAGCCTCCGCTGTGAAGGTAGGAAGCGAGCTCAAACCGGCCAAAGTCTCCCTTACAGGAGGAGGGGAAGGGTAGAGCTGACTTCAAACTCCTTCCCCGCCTTCTTTTTCTGCACACCCTCCTTCTCTCTCATGGGCTGGCGCACCCCCACCTCTAGATCTGGGGATCTGACAAAAGGTTTTTCTTGCAAACCCCACTCTCAAATTGCTTTCGTGTGGTCGACCTCAAGCCCAGGAACTGCTTTTCTTTGCATCTTTCTCTGAATCTTTCCTATAGATGCTATATTACTGATATGACTATAATTGTGAATTGTTTGAGTTACCCGACCTGGTTGTGACCTCTCCCTTCTCCTAAGCCTTGAGACGGTCGGCTGCCTTATGTATGCATGCTAGCGTGTTGCAAGTGATCGTTGTCGGAATGGGCCAACTGCACCCTAGAAAAGCTTGGCCAAAATAGCCGAAAGAAAGGGGAGTAGCTCCCCCCCCCCTATTGATTAATCAAGGTCTCATCCAACAGACCATATCCAAAGTACTCTTCTCTATTCTCTATCAAAAATTGCCCGCCCCCCCCCACTCAGGGCTCGAGGGCTTTCCATTGTCATCTATAAGAACTAACTCAGCCAGCACGCCAAAACCCTGGGGGAAAAGCGTGCAGCTTGTTTTTTCTCTTCTATACAGGAGTCCAGCTTCGCCATGCCAGGCCAGCCCCATCCCGGAGATGGAGCGGAGGGGCCTCCCTGAAGGATCCGACCCCGTCGCCCTGTTGAGAGAGCCAGATGCCCCAGCCTGGGCCAAGATGGGAGGGACCTCTCTGGAACCAGTACACCCATTCTTCCACGGAGATCGCAACCCTGGCTGCCCCCCCCCAGGGGAATGGCAGCCTAGACCAGCTTATGGCTCAAAGGTTGGCAGCTGTGTGTAGCTGCTCCTCATCTACAGCCGCCATTCTCTCTCCCTCTCTGCCGCCCCCTGGCTGAAACTTGGAATTGCAGCCAGGAACATTCCTGATAGATTAACCCTTGGAACTCTCCGCTGTTTTCAGCCGCTTGAATAATTGTTGGAGTGCCTTCTCTCACAACCTTGCTCGTGAGAGTCACTGGTTTCCTGCAATGCTAAAGACTATCAGTAGCTCTCCCTACATCTTGAGAAACCCATGGACTCCCTGCGCCATCGGCTCTGTAGCTTTGGTGGTCAAACAGCAAGAGCCATGCATTGGACAATTATGCAATACGGGTTTGCCTTTCCCTTCCTTACATCTAGCCTAATAGCCCTTTGTTTAGCTATGCTTATTGTTTTCATTTATATGATGTAAGCCTATCTACAAACATGCATGTCTTGTATATATATTGTTATGCCAACGCAATGTCTGATGCCTTGCCCTTTTATGCCCATTGGAGCCGACCTCCAAAGGGGTGTTGAATACTATGATGACTGATTATTGGAAGTTACTGCATGCCTTAATTTTAGAAGTTATGGTATTTGCTGTTGTTGCACTCCGCCCTATCTGCCTGCCGGGACTCTCTACACCGTCTCACCATTGTTTTGCATCAGGCTTCACCTCGGGAGCCCAAGCACCGGTGCCGCTCCGCCCCTCCCCTCGACCCCCCTTTGCCGGAGCGACGCAGCGGCTCTGGCCAAGGCGGAGTATGTTTCCCTTGCGACTCCCCTTGTGGGAGTCCCCGGACTTGTTTCATGTAACACTAAGACTATCGGCCGTTCTGGCCTGTGCCCTTGCGAAGTCTATCAACTCTACCTCCACCGCTCTGGATGCCCTGGCCTCCGAGCAGCAAGAACTTCGTCAAGCGACCTTAGATAATCGTGCCGCTATTGATTACTTATTGTTGTTGCATCACCAAGGTTGTGAAAATGTACGTAATATGTGTTGCTTTAATCTCTCTGATAATTCCCAGTTGATTCATATGAAAGTACGTGAGCTGTAAGAAGTTGTCTCTAATCTGAAATATGATGTTTTGCCCCATTGGTGGTCAGCCCTCTGGAGCTGGCTGCCGGGAGGATGGTTGAGTGCTATTGTGCAGCTCTGCATTGGTCTAATTGTGTGCCTCGTTATCGGATCTTGTTTCGTTCAATGTGTGTCTAATATTGCCTGTAACGTGTGTAAGAAGCCCCTCGAATTTCCCTTACCCCGCAACCAAGTTCTAATGTTACACAAGCAGCTCGGTCCCCCCACCCCCCCCCCCCCCCCCCACAACCCCCCCCCCCCCCAACACCACACCCCCCCCCTCCCCCCCCCCCCCCCACCCACCCGCCCCCCCCCACCCCCCCCCCCCCCCCCCCCCCCCCCCCCCCACCCCCCCCACCCCCCACCCCCCCCCCCCCCCACCCCCCCCCCCCCCCACCCCCCCCCCCCCCCACCCCCCCCCCCCCCCACCCCCCCCCCCCCCCACCCCCCCCCCCCCCCACCCCCCCCCCCCCCCACCCCCCCCCCCCCCCACCCCCCCCCCCCCCCACCCCCCCCCCCCCCCACCCCCCCCCCCCCCCACCCCCCCCCCCCCCCACCCCCCCCCCCCCCCACCCCCCCCCCCCCCCACCCCCCCCCCCCCCCACCCCCCCCCCCCCCCACCCCCCCCCCCCCCCACCCCCCCCCCCCCCCACCCCCCCCCCCCCCCACCCCCCCCCCCCCCCACCCCCCCCCCCCCCCACCCCCCCCCCCCCCCACCCCCCCCCCCCCCCACCCCCCCCCCCCCCCACCCCCCCCCCCCCCCACCCCCCCCCCCCCCCACCCCCCCCCCCCCCCACCCCCCCCCCCCCCCACCCCCCCCCCCCCCCACCCCCCCCCCCCCCCACCCCCCCCCCCCCCCACCCCCCCCCCCCCCCACCCCCCCCCCCCCCCACCCCCCCCCCCCCCCACCCCCCCCCCCCCCCACCCCCCCCCCCCCCCACCCCCCCCCCCCCCCACCCCCCCCCCCCCCCACCCCCCCCCCCCCCCACCCCCCCCCCCCCCCACCCCCCCCCCCCCCCACCCCCCCCCCCCCCCACCCCCCCCCCCCCCCACCCCCCCCCCCCCCCACCCCCCCCCCCCCCCACCCCCCCCCCCCCCCACCCCCCCCCCCCCCCACCCCCCCCCCCCCCCACCCCCCCCCCCCCCCACCCCCCCCCCCCCCCACCCCCCCCCCCCCCCACCCCCCCCCCCCCCCACCCCCCCCCCCCCCCACCCCCCCCCCCCCCCACCCCCCCCCCCCCCCACCCCCCCCCCCCCCCACCCCCCCCCCCCCCCACCCCCCCCCCCCCCCACCCCCCCCCCCCCCCACCCCCCCCCCCCCCCACCCCCCCCCCCCCCCACCCCCCCCCCCCCCCACCCCCCCCCCCCCCCACCCCCCCCCCCCCCCACCCCCCCCCCCCCCCACCCCCCCCCCCCCCCACCCCCCCCCCCCCCCACCCCCCCCCCCCCCCACCCCCCCCCCCCCCCACCCCCCCCCCCCCCCACCCCCCCCCCCCCCCACCCCCCCCCCCCCCCACCCCCCCCCCCCCCCACCCCCCCCCCCCCCCACCCCCCCCCCCCCCCACCCCCCCCCCCCCCCACCCCCCCCCCCCCCCACCCCCCCCCCCCCCCACCCCCCCCCCCCCCCACCCCCCCCCCCCCCCACCCCCCCCCCCCCCCACCCCCCCCCCCCCCCACCCCCCCCCCCCCCCACCCCCCCCCCCCCCCACCCCCCCCCCCCCCCACCCCCCCCCCCCCCCACCCCCCCCCCCCCCCACCCCCCCCCCCCCCCACCCCCCCCCCCCCCCACCCCCCCCCCCCCCCACCCCCCCCCCCCCCCACCCCCCCCCCCCCCCACCCCCCCCCCCCCCCACCCCCCCCCCCCCCCACCCCCCCCCCCCCCCACCCCCCCCCCCCCCCACCCCCCCCCCCCCCCACCCCCCCCCCCCCCCACCCCCCCCCCCCCCCACCCCCCCCCCCCCCCACCCCCCCCCCCCCCCACCCCCCCCCCCCCCCACCCCCCCCCCCCCCCACCCCCCCCCCCCCCCACCCCCCCCCCCCCCCACCCCCCCCCCCCCCCACCCCCCCCCCCCCCCACCCCCCCCCCCCCCCACCCCCCCCCCCCCCCACCCCCCCCCCCCCCCACCCCCCCCCCCCCCCACCCCCCCCCCCCCCCACCCCCCCCCCCCCCCACCCCCCCCCCCCCCCACCCCCCCCCCCCCCCACCCCCCCCCCCCCCCACCCCCCCCCCCCCCCACCCCCCCCCCCCCCCACCCCCCCCCCCCCCCACCCCCCCCCCCCCCCACCCCCCCCCCCCCCCACCCCCCCCCCCCCCCACCCCCCCCCCCCCCCACCCCCCCCCCCCCCCACCCCCCCCCCCCCCCACCCCCCCCCCCCCCCACCCCCCCCCCCCCCCACCCCCCCCCCCCCCCACCCCCCCCCCCCCCCACCCCCCCCCCCCCCCACCCCCCCCCCCCCCCACCCCCCCCCCCCCCCACCCCCCCCCCCCCCCACCCCCCCCCCCCCCCACCCCCCCCCCCCCCCACCCCCCCCCCCCCCCACCCCCCCCCCCCCCCACCCCCCCCCCCCCCCACCCCCCCCCCCCCCCACCCCCCCCCCCCCCCACCCCCCCCCCCCCCCACCCCCCCCCCCCCCCACCCCCCCCCCCCCCCACCCCCCCCCCCCCCCACCCCCCCCCCCCCCCACCCCCCCCCCCCCCCACCCCCCCCCCCCCCCACCCCCCCCCCCCCCCACCCCCCCCCCCCCCCACCCCCCCCCCCCCCCACCCCCCCCCCCCCCCACCCCCCCCCCCCCCCACCCCCCCCCCCCCCCACCCCCCCCCCCCCCCACCCCCCCCCCCCCCCACCCCCCCCCCCCCCCACCCCCCCCCCCCCCCACCCCCCCCCCCCCCCACCCCCCCCCCCCCCCACCCCCCCCCCCCCCCACCCCCCCCCCCCCCCACCCCCCCCCCCCCCCACCCCCCCCCCCCCCCACCCCCCCCCCCCCCCACCCCCCCCCCCCCCCACCCCCCCCCCCCCCCACCCCCCCCCCCCCCCACCCCCCCCCCCCCCCACCCCCCCCCCCCCCCACCCCCCCCCCCCCCCACCCCCCCCCCCCCCCACCCCCCCCCCCCCCCACCCCCCCCCCCCCCCACCCCCCCCCCCCCCCACCCCCCCCCCCCCCCACCCCCCCCCCCCCCCACCCCCCCCCCCCCCCACCCCCCCCCCCCCCCACCCCCCCCCCCCCCCACCCCCCCCCCCCCCCACCCCCCCCCCCCCCCACCCCCCCCCCCCCCCACCCCCCCCCCCCCCCACCCCCCCCCCCCCCCACCCCCCCCCCCCCCCACCCCCCCCCCCCCCCACCCCCCCCCCCCCCCACCCCCCCCCCCCCCCACCCCCCCCCCCCCCCACCCCCCCCCCCCCCCACCCCCCCCCCCCCCCACCCCCCCCCCCCCCCACCCCCCCCCCCCCCCACCCCCCCCCCCCCCCACCCCCCCCCCCCCCCACCCCCCCCCCCCCCCACCCCCCCCCCCCCCCACCCCCCCCCCCCCCCACCCCCCCCCCCCCCCACCCCCCCCCCCCCCCACCCCCCCCCCCCCCCACCCCCCCCCCCCCCCACCCCCCCCCCCCCCCACCCCCCCCCCCCCCCACCCCCCCCCCCCCCCACCCCCCCCCCCCCCCACCCCCCCCCCCCCCCACCCCCCCCCCCCCCCACCCCCCCCCCCCCCCACCCCCCCCCCCCCCCACCCCCCCCCCCCCCCACCCCCCCCCCCCCCCACCCCCCCCCCCCCCCACCCCCCCCCCCCCCCACCCCCCCCCCCCCCCACCCCCCCCCCCCCCCACCCCCCCCCCCCCCCACCCCCCCCCCCCCCCACCCCCCCCCCCCCCCACCCCCCCCCCCCCCCACCCCCCCCCCCCCCCACCCCCCCCCCCCCCCACCCCCCCCCCCCCCCACCCCCCCCCCCCCCCACCCCCCCCCCCCCCCACCCCCCCCCCCCCCCACCCCCCCCCCCCCCCACCCCCCCCCCCCCCCACCCCCCCCCCCCCCCACCCCCCCCCCCCCCCACCCCCCCCCCCCCCCACCCCCCCCCCCCCCCACCCCCCCCCCCCCCCACCCCCCCCCCCCCCCACCCCCCCCCCCCCCCACCCCCCCCCCCCCCCACCCCCCCCCCCCCCCACCCCCCCCCCCCCCCACCCCCCCCCCCCCCCACCCCCCCCCCCCCCCACCCCCCCCCCCCCCCACCCCCCCCCCCCCCCACCCCCCCCCCCCCCCACCCCCCCCCCCCCCCACCCCCCCCCCCCCCCACCCCCCCCCCCCCCCACCCCCCCCCCCCCCCACCCCCCCCCCCCCCCACCCCCCCCCCCCCCCACCCCCCCCCCCCCCCACCCCCCCCCCCCCCCACCCCCCCCCCCCCCCACCCCCCCCCCCCCCCACCCCCCCCCCCCCCCACCCCCCCCCCCCCCCACCCCCCCCCCCCCCCACCCCCCCCCCCCCCCACCCCCCCCCCCCCCCACCCCCCCCCCCCCCCACCCCCCCCCCCCCCCACCCCCCCCCCCCCCCACCCCCCCCCCCCCCCACCCCCCCCCCCCCCCACCCCCCCCCCCCCCCACCCCCCCCCCCCCCCACCCCCCCCCCCCCCCACCCCCCCCCCCCCCCACCCCCCCCCCCCCCCACCCCCCCCCCCCCCCACCCCCCCCCCCCCCCACCCCCCCCCCCCCCCACCCCCCCCCCCCCCCACCCCCCCCCCCCCCCACCCCCCCCCCCCCCCACCCCCCCCCCCCCCCACCCCCCCCCCCCCCCACCCCCCCCCCCCCCCACCCCCCCCCCCCCCCACCCCCCCCCCCCCCCACCCCCCCCCCCCCCCACCCCCCCCCCCCCCCACCCCCCCCCCCCCCCACCCCCCCCCCCCCCCACCCCCCCCCCCCCCCACCCCCCCCCCCCCCCACCCCCCCCCCCCCCCACCCCCCCCCCCCCCCACCCCCCCCCCCCCCCACCCCCCCCCCCCCCCACCCCCCCCCCCCCCCACCCCCCCCCCCCCCCACCCCCCCCCCCCCCCACCCCCCCCCCCCCCCACCCCCCCCCCCCCCCACCCCCCCCCCCCCCCACCCCCCCCCCCCCCCACCCCCCCCCCCCCCCACCCCCCCCCCCCCCCACCCCCCCCCCCCCCCACCCCCCCCCCCCCCCACCCCCCCCCCCCCCCACCCCCCCCCCCCCCCACCCCCCCCCCCCCC
The DNA here is from genome assembly GCF_021028975.2 of Sphaerodactylus townsendi. Taxonomy (NCBI): domain Eukaryota; kingdom Metazoa; phylum Chordata; class Lepidosauria; order Squamata; family Sphaerodactylidae; genus Sphaerodactylus; species Sphaerodactylus townsendi. Next base: position 65,326,509 of record NC_059431.1, read on the forward strand.
CACCCCCCCCCCCCCCCACCCCCCCCCCCCCCCACCCCCCCCCCCCCCCACCCCCCCCCCCCCCCACCCCCCCCCCCCCCCACCCCCCCCCCCCCCCACCCCCCCCCCCCCCCACCCCCCCCCCCCCCCACCCCCCCCCCCCCCCACCCCCCCCCCCCCCCACCCCCCCCCCCCCCCACCCCCCCCCCCCCCCACCCCCCCCCCCCCCCACCCCCCCCCCCCCCCACCCCCCCCCCCCCCCACCCCCCCCCCCCCCCACCCCCCCCCCCCCCCACCCCCCCCCCCCCCCACCCCCCCCCCCCCCCACCCCCCCCCCCCCCCACCCCCCCCCCCCCCCACCCCCCCCCCCCCCCACCCCCCCCCCCCCCCACCCCCCCCCCCCCCCACCCCCCCCCCCCCCCACCCCCCCCCCCCCCCACCCCCCCCCCCCCCCACCCCCCCCCCCCCCCACCCCCCCCCCCCCCCACCCCCCCCCCCCCCCACCCCCCCCCCCCCCCACCCCCCCCCCCCCCCACCCCCCCCCCCCCCCACCCCCCCCCCCCCCCACCCCCCCCCCCCCCCACCCCCCCCCCCCCCCACCCCCCCCCCCCCCCACCCCCCCCCCCCCCCACCCCCCCCCCCCCCCACCCCCCCCCCCCCCCACCCCCCCCCCCCCCCACCCCCCCCCCCCCCCACCCCCCCCCCCCCCCACCCCCCCCCCCCCCCACCCCCCCCCCCCCCCACCCCCCCCCCCCCCCACCCCCCCCCCCCCCCACCCCCCCCCCCCCCCACCCCCCCCCCCCCCCACCCCCCCCCCCCCCCACCCCCCCCCCCCCCCACCCCCCCCCCCCCCCACCCCCCCCCCCCCCCACCCCCCCCCCCCCCCACCCCCCCCCCCCCCCACCCCCCCCCCCCCCCACCCCCCCCCCCCCCCACCCCCCCCCCCCCCCACCCCCCCCCCCCCCCACCCCCCCCCCCCCCCACCCCCCCCCCCCCCCACCCCCCCCCCCCCCCACCCCCCCCCCCCCCCACCCCCCCCCCCCCCCACCCCCCCCCCCCCCCACCCCCCCCCCCCCCCACCCCCCCCCCCCCCCACCCCCCCCCCCCCCCACCCCCCCCCCCCCCCACCCCCCCCCCCCCCCACCCCCCCCCCCCCCCACCCCCCCCCCCCCCCACCCCCCCCCCCCCCCACCCCCCCCCCCCCCCACCCCCCCCCCCCCCCACCCCCCCCCCCCCCCACCCCCCCCCCCCCCCACCCCCCCCCCCCCCCACCCCCCCCCCCCCCCACCCCCCCCCCCCCCCACCCCCCCCCCCCCCCACCCCCCCCCCCCCCCACCCCCCCCCCCCCCCACCCCCCCCCCCCCCCACCCCCCCCCCCCCCCACCCCCCCCCCCCCCCACCCCCCCCCCCCCCCACCCCCCCCCCCCCCCACCCCCCCCCCCCCCCACCCCCCCCCCCCCCCACCCCCCCCCCCCCCCACCCCCCCCCCCCCCCACCCCCCCCCCCCCCCACCCCCCCCCCCCCCCACCCCCCCCCCCCCCCACCCCCCCCCCCCCCCACCCCCCCCCCCCCCCACCCCCCCCCCCCCCCACCCCCCCCCCCCCCCACCCCCCCCCCCCCCCACCCCCCCCCCCCCCCACCCCCCCCCCCCCCCACCCCCCCCCCCCCCCACCCCCCCCCCCCCCCACCCCCCCCCCCCCCCACCCCCCCCCCCCCCCACCCCCCCCCCCCCCCACCCCCCCCCCCCCCCACCCCCCCCCCCCCCCACCCCCCCCCCCCCCCACCCCCCCCCCCCCCCACCCCCCCCCCCCCCCACCCCCCCCCCCCCCCACCCCCCCCCCCCCCCACCCCCCCCCCCCCCCACCCCCCCCCCCCCCCACCCCCCCCCCCCCCCACCCCCCCCCCCCCCCACCCCCCCCCCCCCCCACCCCCCCCCCCCCCCACCCCCCCCCCCCCCCACCCCCCCCCCCCCCCACCCCCCCCCCCCCCCACCCCCCCCCCCCCCCACCCCCCCCCCCCCCCACCCCCCCCCCCCCCCACCCCCCCCCCCCCCCACCCCCCCCCCCCCCCACCCCCCCCCCCCCCCACCCCCCCCCCCCCCCACCCCCCCCCCCCCCCACCCCCCCCCCCCCCCACCCCCCCCCCCCCCCACCCCCCCCCCCCCCCACCCCCCCCCCCCCCCACCCCCCCCCCCCCCCACCCCCCCCCCCCCCCACCCCCCCCCCCCCCCACCCCCCCCCCCCCCCACCCCCCCCCCCCCCCACCCCCCCCCCCCCCCACCCCCCCCCCCCCCCACCCCCCCCCCCCCCCACCCCCCCCCCCCCCCACCCCCCCCCCCCCCCACCCCCCCCCCCCCCCACCCCCCCCCCCCCCCACCCCCCCCCCCCCCCACCCCCCCCCCCCCCCACCCCCCCCCCCCCCCACCCCCCCCCCCCCCCACCCCCCCCCCCCCCCACCCCCCCCCCCCCCCACCCCCCCCCCCCCCCACCCCCCCCCCCCCCCACCCCCCCCCCCCCCCACCCCCCCCCCCCCCCACCCCCCCCCCCCCCCACCCCCCCCCCCCCCCACCCCCCCCCCCCCCCACCCCCCCCCCCCCCCACCCCCCCCCCCCCCCACCCCCCCCCCCCCCCACCCCCCCCCCCCCCCACCCCCCCCCCCCCCCACCCCCCCCCCCCCCCACCCCCCCCCCCCCCCACCCCCCCCCCCCCCCACCCCCCCCCCCCCCCACCCCCCCCCCCCCCCACCCCCCCCCCCCCCCACCCCCCCCCCCCCCCACCCCCCCCCCCCCCCACCCCCCCCCCCCCCCACCCCCCCCCCCCCCCACCCCCCCCCCCCCCCACCCCCCCCCCCCCCCACCCCCCCCCCCCCCCACCCCCCCCCCCCCCCACCCCCCCCCCCCCCCACCCCCCCCCCCCCCCACCCCCCCCCCCCCCCACCCCCCCCCCCCCCCACCCCCCCCCCCCCCCACCCCCCCCCCCCCCCACCCCCCCCCCCCCCCACCCCCCCCCCCCCCCACCCCCCCCCCCCCCCACCCCCCCCCCCCCCCACCCCCCCCCCCCCCCACCCCCCCCCCCCCCCACCCCCCCCCCCCCCCACCCCCCCCCCCCCCCACCCCCCCCCCCCCCCACCCCCCCCCCCCCCCACCCCCCCCCCCCCCCACCCCCCCCCCCCCCCACCCCCCCCCCCCCCCACCCCCCCCCCCCCCCACCCCCCCCCCCCCCCACCCCCCCCCCCCCCCACCCCCCCCCCCCCCCACCCCCCCCCCCCCCCACCCCCCCCCCCCCCCACCCCCCCCCCCCCCCACCCCCCCCCCCCCCCACCCCCCCCCCCCCCCACCCCCCCCCCCCCCCACCCCCCCCCCCCCCCACCCCCCCCCCCCCCCACCCCCCCCCCCCCCCACCCCCCCCCCCCCCCACCCCCCCCCCCCCCCACCCCCCCCCCCCCCCACCCCCCCCCCCCCCCACCCCCCCCCCCCCCCACCCCCCCCCCCCCCCACCCCCCCCCCCCCCCACCCCCCCCCCCCCCCACCCCCCCCCCCCCCCACCCCCCCCCCCCCCCACCCCCCCCCCCCCCCACCCCCCCCCCCCCCCACCCCCCCCCCCCCCCACCCCCCCCCCCCCCCACCCCCCCCCCCCCCCACCCCCCCCCCCCCCCACCCCCCCCCCCCCCCACCCCCCCCCCCCCCCACCCCCCCCCCCCCCCACCCCCCCCCCCCCCCACCCCCCCCCCCCCCCACCCCCCCCCCCCCCCACCCCCCCCCCCCCCCACCCCCCCCCCCCCCCACCCCCCCCCCCCCCCACCCCCCCCCCCCCCCACCCCCCCCCCCCCCCACCCCCCCCCCCCCCCACCCCCCCCCCCCCCCACCCCCCCCCCCCCCCACCCCCCCCCCCCCCCACCCCCCCCCCCCCCCACCCCCCCCCCCCCCCACCCCCCCCCCCCCCCACCCCCCCCCCCCCCCACCCCCCCCCCCCCCCACCCCCCCCCCCCCCCACCCCCCCCCCCCCCCACCCCCCCCCCCCCCCACCCCCCCCCCCCCCCACCCCCCCCCCCCCCCACCCCCCCCCCCCCCCACCCCCCCCCCCCCCCACCCCCCCCCCCCCCCACCCCCCCCCCCCCCCACCCCCCCCCCCCCCCACCCCCCCCCCCCCCCACCCCCCCCCCCCCCCACCCCCCCCCCCCCCCACCCCCCCCCCCCCCCACCCCCCCCCCCCCCCACCCCCCCCCCCCCCCACCCCCCCCCCCCCCCACCCCCCCCCCCCCCCACCCCCCCCCCCCCCCACCCCCCCCCCCCCCCACCCCCCCCCCCCCCCACCCCCCCCCCCCCCCACCCCCCCCCCCCCCCACCCCCCCCCCCCCCCACCCCCCCCCCCCCCCACCCCCCCCCCCCCCCACCCCCCCCCCCCCCCACCCCCCCCCCCCCCCACCCCCCCCCCCCCCCACCCCCCCCCCCCCCCACCCCCCCCCCCCCCCACCCCCCCCCCCCCCCACCCCCCCCCCCCCCCACCCCCCCCCCCCCCCACCCCCCCCCCCCCCCACCCCCCCCCCCCCCCACCCCCCCCCCCCCCCACCCCCCCCCCCCCCCACCCCCCCCCCCCCCCACCCCCCCCCCCCCCCACCCCCCCCCCCCCCCACCCCCCCCCCCCCCCACCCCCCCCCCCCCCCACCCCCCCCCCCCCCCACCCCCCCCCCCCCCCACCCCCCCCCCCCCCCACCCCCCCCCCCCCCCACCCCCCCCCCCCCCCACCCCCCCCCCCCCCCACCCCCCCTCCCCCCCAAACCCCCCCCCCCCCCCCAACCCCCCCCCCCCCCCCCACCCCCCCCCCCCCCCCCCCCCCCCCCCCCCCCCCCCCCCCCCCCCCCCCCCCCCCCCCCCCCCACCCCCCCCCCCCCCCACCCCCCCCCGCCCCCACACCCCCCCCGCCCCAACACCCCCCCCCCCCCCCCCCCCCCCCCCCCCGCCCCCCCCCCCCCCCCCCCCCCGCCCCCCCCCCGCCCCCCCGACCGAACCCCCGCCCCCCCCCCCCCCCCCCGCCCCCCACCCCCCCCAGCGGGAGACTCGCCAGGGAACACGGGACCTGGCTCCCGCCAAGCTGGCGATCTCCACCAGATGTTATCTCCGCGTCTCGTCTCGTTCTTACGCTGACCACGTGGGTCGACTACAGTACAGCAAAACTGATTTTCAGCCAAACATTTTGTTCACTGTTTATTTATTCACTGAGTAAAAGGCAGGGGAAGAGGCAGGCCCCTTTCCAGAGTTGTTTTGGCATTTGAGGAAGGCCTTAGGGCTAGGCCTGGGAGCAATCACTGGGTGACTTGATACCATCTGACCTGCATGAGTCACCTAGGTCTGGCTGCCTTGTTACTGTTTAACTCCAGCCACCCCATGGAAACCAATGTAGTGTAGTAGTTAATGCTTTAGAGTAGGGGCTGGAAGATCCTAGTCACCAGTCTGTTATGGAAGCTTGCTATGTGATGTTGTGTCAGTCACATACCTTCTTTCTAACCTACTTCACAGAGTTGTGAGGATAAAAAAGAGCAGAAAATGATGTAAGATAATTACATAATTTGGTCCCTACTATGGGGAAAGGTAGGGTAGAAATGAATTATATAAATAATAGATATAGCTGAAGATTTGAAGCTGGAAGCCTCACTATGAAGGCCCAGGTCACACAGACAGCCCAACTGGTGTTTTACCATCTTCAGCCTGGTAGAACTCGCTACTGATAAGCACAGAGCAAGGTCAAATAACCAATTCCAAAAGATTCCTCTGTTCCAGAGTTGTATTCAGAAGCTGCAGCTTTGGGAACACTCCTGTGTGAAAAGCAGGAGGAGGTTCTAAGCATTGTTGTCAGCAAGCATTAGTTATAGTCTTACAACCTCCCCCCTTCCTGTCCTTTGGCCATTGGCTAAGCCAAACTGCCCATCATGTTACCAATCCTTCTCCCCACCCTGTACCTACTTGTTAGTATACTTTAGCATACACTCTGTCTCTTTGCCCATTGGCTGGGCCACTCCTGACATCCCCCCCTTTTGCTCACTTTTACCTTCTCCCATATTTGGGCATTCTCTTATGTCATACCTACCCTGGCCCTTACCAGGATCTGGTTGCCATATCAACCAATCCTGTTTTTCTCCCCGTTATCTCTCTTGACTTCAATTTTTGCATTCTTTTAACCTTACTTAGCTACATTGGTGAATTTGCAGCTTCTTGTAAGAGCTAATGTTTTGCTTAAATCTTGCATTTCTCTAATACCCATAATAAAATGGCTTGCCTTAATACATATATATGCTACCCCTGTCACTACCGCCTGAGATTAGGGCCCTGTGGGATGTATCACAGGCAGGTCCACAGGGCCTTGAAAATGCAGATGTTCCACTATGCCTATGGTTGAGGCAGCCAGGGTCTATCATTAAACCTGGGCTCCTCTTCCCCTCCCTTTCTTTCCTTGTCCCTCTCCCATTTTTATTTTTCTATTGCCTCTCCCTGTGCCCTTGTCTCTTCGTCTCTTTTCCCCCATCTCCCCTACTTGTGTCAGGAGGGGTGTGTTGCTGCTCCAGCACAATAGCCAATCAGAAGACGAGGAAATTCTGCCTACACATCTACAGGCCAGGATGTTCCAGGGGTGGGGGCAGAGCAGCCATTTGTTGGCTCCTACTTGGGGTTTAGGGCCAGTAGCATAGTGCCCTAGCCCTTGCTGGAAAGCCCTCTTGGACACGGCAGGGCAGTGCTGTAGTGCCGCTGCATCTCGTCACCGAGGGGTTTGGATGGTGCTGTGGGTTTACCTAGTTTTTTCTCTCTTCAAATTATTTACTTTTATGACTAATCTTGTTTTCATGTGTGCAATATTATGAACTGCAATAAAAAAACCCTTCTCTCTCTCTCTTGAAACTCAGCCCACTCTTGTGTTTTTGCAGTTTATAGATTATGGATATATTTCGGGCAAACTGAATGCAGTGCTTCCTGCATCTGTCAAAAGGGGTTTTGGCTTTCTAAAGGACATGCTGCAATGATTTTGTTCATCTTTAAGAAACTTGTGAGATTCTTTGTTATTTCTACCACATTAATAAATGGTCGAAATGGGTCAGAAGATTCTCAGACCCTGGAATGCTGCTTAACCAAATTGACAATATTTAATTTAGAATATTATTTCCATAATGCAGAATCCCATGGTAGAAAATCTGATACTCAAACAAAAGATAGTGAAGCATGATACATAGCTTTACTAAGATCTGTTTCTTGGACTGTGCATCACACCACTGTCCCAGACTTTGCTGATTAATGTTTAATGAACCCTTTCCTTTTGGTCTGAAAATATTGTTCGTTCATGATTAACGTCTAAAGCATGTATAGTTTTACAAATTCATATGTTCAGACGGCTTGTATATATTACATTACATACATGCACACATAATTACATTAGTCATTTTTTGCATTGCTAGTGTAAACCTTTCGATCATTGCGGGTCTTTGTTAAATGAGGGAAACAATGACTATGTGATTAGGCCAGTCCTGGGGTCTGCAACCTGTGGCTCTCCAGATTTTCATGGACTACAAATCCCATCAGCCACTGCCAGCATGACCTCTGGACCAGTTAAACATACAAAGAGGGAGGGAAAAAACTCGCCAAAAGGCAAAGTTTGACACACCACCTTAGAGTATGTTATTTTTTGAAAACATTTGTGTATTTTTTTCCCCACTGAGAATATTTGGCTGTTTTGCTGTACATTCTGTTTGGATTATTACAAAAAATGAGAAATTGGATGGAAAGGAACAGATGGCGCCAAGCCTGGGATTGTTTTGTCATTTCGGTCTGATTTTCTGTAATGGTGCTGTATGAGAACATTATGATTGCCTAGAATTAAACAAAACCTACATAAACAGACTCCTTACATACAGCTTAAGTTTTGCTCAAGCATATCGTCTCCTCTATATTATGCACTTTCTTATAAAGTGTAACATCAAAAAATGCCATTGGAGGGCTCACTGATTCTATTTTGTATGTTTGGAAAGGTATTTTGATGTGGGTCAATATAGGTAACAATCACCCATGTGTAGTCCAATGCTGCACATGTAATTTAAAAATTCTAGTGAAGCTAATGATTATCCACAAGTAAGCAGAGGTAAGGACTAATTATTGTATTTATTTGATTATTTTATTTATTTAATAAATATCTTGCATTTATCCCCTCCCTAATGCTGTTGTTAAACCATAAATTGCAGAAAAAGAATAACTTGTATAATTAAAACCACATAAAACACAATGACTAACATCTCCACTTCTTACTTTTCATTGACTTATTCCAACATGCTCTGCTATCATATGCTTGCTCAGCTGGGAAAACGCATTAGTTACTTTAGAAAAGGGATCTGCCTCACAGAGTTAGTGAGAGGAATGAACTTTATGTATAGCCCCTCAAGCTCCTTTGAAAAATGGTAGGATGAAAATGTTACAAATCAAGCACATACACACACAAAAGGCAGCCTGGAAAAATTGTCTTATGATGTTTTGGAAAGATGCTCAGTGTAGGGAAAGCTTTAAAGAGAAAGCATGGTATACCCTCTAGAAATTTTTTCTGCGTGCTGCTGTGTGCAGGCACAGATTGTAAACTTATGAAAGTGCCTCTATTTAGCCTAGGACACTTTATGGTTTTTGAGCTAGGCTCTGAGTAGAAAGCCAGTGGAGAAGTTGGTATGTCAGTGTTAGGTTTTCCTTACGACTCATGACTAGTTGCCAACTTTGGGTTGGGAATTCCTGGAGATTGGGGGCGGAACCTGAGGACAGTGGGGTTTCTGCCTCTGACGTCAACATTTTTCACCAAAAGCTAAAGAAATGCCATTTTGAATTTTTGTTTTTAGGCATGAAGAAATGTTTAAGGCTACACTTACCAAGGGAAATACCTGAATGCTACAATCCAACACAACCTATGGAGAAAAGCTATGTTGATAATAAATTGGTGTAGTGTATAATTAGTCCAGTGCACAAACCAAACTCTTAGTTGATTCAGTGCAAAAGATGTACAGGTATTGAGACAGAATACAGTAAAAATTACTATACTTTCCCCATGGACCTCTATTAAGAAAGCCATGCTGAAGGAACCCCCTGTAGCAAATTTGCAGAGAGAGAGAGAAGGGAAATACTTACAATGCCATCTCAAATCTCTCACCCACAGGTCCATGTTGCTATGACAACATTCAAGCCCACTCACATAAATGCAGCAGCAAATTCACCTTTGGCAAGAAATCGATGCATAAAGGAGTGTGAATGTAAAATACATTTACCAATTTAAAAAACCCAGCAACATGTCCTACTGAGAAAGGAAATTTATGGCATAGTGTGGCCATTCCCTTACCCTAACATCTCACTAACAAAAGACAGTTGTAGACAAACAGAGCAAATGTATTTAGATACAGGAAGCCAGTACACAAGCCCTTCAAAAAGGGAGAATAGAATCAACCAAGAGTTTAGTTTGTGCACTGCACAAATTATATGCTACACCAACAGACACCCACAAGGCCACCCTAAGAAGAATCACACCATTGATTTCAAGGGGCTAACTCTACTCAGGATGGCACTGTAAATGTCTTAATGCAAAAGATACTCTGGATGACAGATTAACCCTTCACCTCAGAAATTAGATTCCATTCTGACCACCAACCTCAAGGGTTAAACAGACACCAAAGAGAAGTTTAATAAGTGCTGCTAAATTCATAAATGTAATGCATAATTGTAATTGTAATCTTAACTTTTCACCATTTTGCAACTCTCATAGGTACAGTGACCTTTTAATATCAAATACTGGCTCAAAAAATGTAAAATCAGTCATGGAGAAGTGGTCGGATATTGGATCAGGACTGTAGCTTAGAAAGGGGCTATGCTTTCCTGTGTGTCATCTCCCACATCAAAGTCGCTCTCCTCCAAAGCTGCTCTTTAGTCACAACAGCAAGAAAGACACAGCATATTAGACTTGAGTTTCCCCTCCCTGGGTAGCTTTGGGATAGGATGGTTTTGATAAGGCAAAGGATACTAGCAGGGTAGAAATGGTTAGCACGTCTCTCTATTGCACCATGGCCTTGATGCAGTTTATGGTATCCTATGGCTTGCTTTCAAGCATTAAAAAGACTGGGTGATCCCGTCACAGACCTTATGTGTTCCGCATAATTTTTTCCCATTTTAGAAATACAAAACAAGGAAACAACTATATTTGAAATGATATTCAATTAGCTTGTTTAGGAATATATTGATTGAGCAACGATAATGTTAAAATGTAGTAAAAGTAGCATGTTTACTGGGCAAATATGAAAACAAGGCCAATTTAACACTGGATTAGTGCCATCCCAAGCAGAGTCACGCCATGATTGAAGGAGTTTGTGCTGTCTCGGCCCTTTCCGCATTGGCCATTTACAGCAGTCCAGGGACGGCAAAAACGCCGTCCCTGGGCAGCTGTTCGCACAGGCGGCGCTCCTGAATTGCAGCAGCACCGTCCTGTGTGGCCCCGAGCGGCGTGAAGGCGCCGCTTTCCACCTCCCTTCCCAAGGGAGGTTTTTGAAAAGCGCCGCCTTCCCATCGGCGCAGTGCAAACTGCACCGTGCCGAAGGCGCTGCTTTCCCGTCCCCCCCCCCCACTCACCTTGTCCTCCAGTGTCAGTCTGGTGGGCTGCTGAGACCCGCCCACGCTGCCCTCTGACCCCTGGAGTTTGGAGGGCAGCATGGGTGGGTCCCTGCAGCCCTCCAGACCGACGCTGGAGGACGAGGTGAGTGTGGGGGGGACGCAGAAGAGGTGACTCCATGCGGAGCCACCTCTTCTGTGCTGGCCTCTGCGGGGGCCGCTCGCATGCTCCCGTGCGAACGGCCCCCTCCCCTCCACCGGCATAATTTCTGCCGGTGGAGAGGCGCCCTTTCTGCTGTGCAGAAAGGGCCTTGCCTCAGAGTTCAGAGAGATAGCCAGAGAGAAAGGTAGGTCATGACGCTGAACATTCTTCTTTTCTATGTTTCTAATGCTATTGCTTTGATATGTAGACTGCTATTCTTTTAGGGAATCTTCTTTCCAGCGGACACCTTCTCTTCACACTCTTCTCCATTGTGGCACCACGGGGGCAGGGCATACATCCTAGTTAGACCAGATTAGAACCCTGTCTTTACTGTATCCTGTCTAAAATGAAGTTTCTTACAATAAAGGATTGATATTTATTTTGTAAAGTTAAATAATCTCCAAGTGTAATTTTGTTTCTTAGCAGCACACACAACACAGATCGACTCTACTGTGCTATGTGCCTTGAGCACTCTTTTTTTTTGCTGTCAAATCACAGATGATTTAGGATTTTCAAGGCAACAAACATTCAGAGGTGGTTTGCCAATTCCTGCCTCCACATCACACCCCTGGTATTTCTTGGAGGTCTCCCATCCAAATACTTTCCAGGGCAGAGGCTACAAGTGTTTGACTGATATACAGGTTTTCATGGCAGAGTGTGGATTCAAATTCCTGAATCCTAGTCCAACACTTTAACTACTCACATTAGCCCTCTTGACCACGCTGCTAATTTTATATTTCAACACTTAGCACATAGACTCTACTTGAAATGGAACGGAACAGGCAGTAGATAGTCCCATTACATTTGTCATGGTTTATAAGGGAGTCCTCTTAGGCTGTTTCCACATGGGCGGAATACAGCGTCCCAGGGATGCTAAAAACAGTGTCTCTGGGGAGGGGTTCGCACGGCTGCCGCTGCTGCATCATGGCAGCGGCAGCCTCGCAACCCCCGAGCAGCGCGAAGCCGGAGCGAGGTTTTTCGGAAACAGCAGCTTCCAACTGCTGTCGCGCAGGGCAGGGGGCGTGTCCCCTGGCCTGGGCGACGCGCCAGAAGGTCGGAGGGACAGTAGCAGGCGCTTGCGTGGACGGGCGCAGCCTCTGGCGCGAGGGCGCTGGTGCTGTTCTTCCCTGCCCCTTTACCGTGGGACTGGCTTTTGTGCAATGTATCCCGGAGGGCAACGTTGGCATCATATACGCCAACGTACCCCCCAAGTGTGGCCATGCGGAAACGGCCTTAGTTTGGACCATTTAATTAATTTTTAGCTATAAGTTTTAGTTACTTGACACTATTTCTGTGTAAATTTTTAAGTGGGTGAACAGCATCCCCTCCTCTATTAGCATTCATTTTCAAAAAGTTGTTGTTATAGTATTTATTGACATTGTCTGAATTTTCAATGTTAAAAATTTAAAGAACAGGAATTTAAAGAAAGTTTTACAGCCCAACTGGGGGGGGGGGTGTTGTGGAGGTGTTGTGGCCCTACACCAGTGGATTAGCCCTTCCTGGGCCACTTGCCCCAGCAGAGGGGCAAATATGCCGGTGGGCAACCACCACAACAGCCAGATGAAGTGCAGAGGTCCACATCAGCGTTCCTGCATCCTGCCAGCTCTGCCAACATCTCAGGGGCATTCCAGGGGAGTGGTGGAGCCAATGTTAGCTTGCTTCCACCCCAGCTTTGCATTATGTCACCCTTTTTGATGGTGTAAACCCATTGAGCCCAGTAAAGGGATTTTCAGCGGTGGGGAGAGTTTTTTGTTTTTTGACAATCCCTTTAGAGGGCAGCGTCGCAGCACTGCAGCAAAACTGGCCCTGGCCCCCTTAGGGGCCTGGATTGGCCTGCCTATTGCCTTTTATTCTTTTTGCTGATATAAGATGTGGAAAAATGGAGGACAACTCATGAATGAGACAAAGGATAGCAACAGGTGCCAAGAAACTTTTTTGTGAAGAAATGCTGCAGGCAGTCAAGCTAAAACACTTGACAAGCGCAAGATGGTTTCTCCCTCCTTGTGTTATAAGCCCCTTGGTCGACTTGTAGTAGGTCAAAATGAGAGATAGAAATTTAACAGTAAAATAATACAATTCACGAGGGGGGAAATGAGGGAACAGAGCTGTAGCCTTAATGCTATGATTTTTTAAAAATCAACAAATAATGTTTTCAAAAGTTTCTTTCAGCAGAGGCTACATACACACAAGCCATGTAGCGTTTTGTTCTTGTGAAACATTCCCCTCCCCCTCCCACCGCCCATGCATTTCAGTTGAACACTGGATGCGACAGATTCCCATTGGGGTTCATGTCACGTAGCAGTGAATGAACCAGATTGCATGAATAATGTGCTCTTTATTCAGTGATTGGATAAAAATGAATGCTTTCTCCACCTACGTACATCCAATCTGTACTGCTTCCTGTGAGCTTGTTCTTCCTGAAGCTTTAATTATTTATACATGGAGAGATGACAGTTACAAGTAGTCACGACTCACCAGGTTAACTCTCCAAATGCCACATTTCATTTTCATACCCAGCAGATTTCACAAAGCCTTGTGGAATCAAAATGCTAGGAGTTTGGATGTGTTGGGCTTTCTCGTTAGAAAGAAAATTAAAATCAGCTTGAATATTAGAAGAGCGGGTTTTTGTTGTTGTTGAAAGAATGAGATCCAACTGCCTGCCTTTGAGTACATGTAAATGAACTTGACTATTTGTATATGTAGACTTCAAACATCAGTGTGAACTGTCTTTTGAAAGTTAATAGTGAAATATAAGGTACTGGAAATGCAACAGATCATCTTCTGGCCTCCATCAAACCAAACCCTAAGTTTTCCCAGCAGTGACTTCAGGCATGGATGAGTTGTAGCAGGTTGAAGAAACAGGGCAAAATTCAGGCATTTTGATTGTATAGAATGACAAGAAGAATATATGTCAGATAGCTACAGAAATAAAACAATTTTTATAAATGTCTTCATTGGGAGAATTATCTGTTTTGATTTCTTTCTTCATTCTCTTGGTTGGGTTTAGGGTTTCATTATCTATTAATTCTCTCTATGTGTTTTAAATCATGGTAAATACAGCAATATCCATACCTCATTAATAGACAAAAAAAATGAGAGTGACATCTATCTTTCTTTTTCAGTATCTGACAAAGGAAAGTAGATCAGATGGTTTTGCACCATGCAAACAAGGAATTAACATCAATGGAAACATAAGCCATTACACAAGATCTGGGGATGTTAAGGATAGGTGAAAACTATGGATTGCACTTAAATTTATGGACGGAGTTACTGGATTACTTTTAGATATGTGTGGACCATCCTGTTTACAGGGCCACCAAAGTGGAAGGGAGTATAGAGGTACAGAGTGTCCTAGGCATGGGTTGTTCGGGGGCCCCCAAAAGCCTCCCTACCTCGTTTGGCTCACACCAAGCAGGATACCTACAATCTCAGCGCTTCAGCAACAGCTACAAGTCTCTCTACTATTTTATAACTGTTTGGTTTAACCTTTTTCTTGGCATGCAAGAACTCTCTTGTTGCAAGTGATAAGTAAAAGGACAATGTGAGCAATTAGGGATTCCCAGAAAGGCTTTTTGTTTCATTAAGTGTTGGTGAACTCTCTATGTCAGGGGTAGGGAACCTTTAACACTCAAAGAGCCATTTGGACCCGTTTTCCACGGGAAAAGAAACACTTGCCGCAAATAATTTTTGACATTTAAAATAAAGATAACACTGTACATATTGGGAGTTTTTACCTTTTACTCCGCTCATTCTGAGAAGCGCATGGATGCGTCTGCCCTGCTGCCTTCAGGGCGGGCAAGGATGGGGCCACAGCTCCGCCTCACCGGCTGCCAAGAAAGTACCCGCCCCGCTCCAACGGGGTGGGCGAGAGGGGAAGCCCGCGGCACTGCCCAGCTGGCCGTGGGCAATTGGTGCGCCCACCCTGCTGCCTGCAGGCGGGCAAGGATGAAGCTGGCGGCTCGGCCTCGCCGGCTGCCAAGAAAGCGCCCGCCGCGCTTCAACGGGGCGGGAGAGAGGGGAAGCCCGCGTTGCGGCCCAGTCGACCGTGGGCAGTTGGTGCACCTGCCCTGCTGCCTGCAGGGCGGGCAAGGATGGGGCCGGCGGCTCGGCTCATGGAGCCGCAGTGCAAGGGCAGAAGAGCCGCATGCGGTTCTCGAGCTGCAGGTTCCCTACCTCTGCTCTATGTTCTTTAAATATGTGAGAGGGAGAAGAACAAATCTTTTTCTAGGGTCCTTGTTGGCTCGTGACAGTTCTGCCAGTTTCTTTCTTCTAGAATTCAGTATGTTCTAACAGCAGTGCTATTCAGTCATGACAAACGGTTCAGATATTTTGATGTATATGTGTTCTGCAGTTAGTAGTTGCGTACTATGGCTAGTAGTATCCCATGTACATGTATATTTTCTATGAGGTAATTATAAAAGTGAATTATTATATTCATCTTTGTGGCTCCTGTGCAGTCCCGCATATGATTGTCCATGCAAAGGCCAGCTGAAGACAGAAGTTCTCAACATTCCAGAACTTTCTAAACTGCTGTTCTCCCCTCCCATGCAGAGTTGACATTTCCCACCCAAATTGGGATATGACGAGGGAGCCCCCTCAGTCTTCTCTTTGCTGCTGTGAAGAGAGGTTGTATCTTGGAGCTTTTTCTTCTTCACTGAAAATTGTGAGTTTGATCTCCTGCTATCTAGATTATGGCATTTTTAAAAGAAGCATGAAGACTGTGGAACAAAAATGGTGCCGATGGGCACAGCTCTTTTTTTCCTGGGGAAAAATGCCCAGTGTGCCCAATACTGGAGCCTGTAAGAACTATTGCCAATTCACCCCCAAATATTGGCACAATTAAAAGCCAACCCATGGGAAAAACACGGGGGGCTCTTCAAAATCAGCTCAAAATTGCACACCAGTTTAAGATCTGATGAACAAATAGGATTCAAAGGAAGTTTCAATTCCTAGAGTCACCTTGGAAACACTGCCAAACAAGTCCAAGAAGGAGTCTAAACTTTCAATGTCTTATCCTCAGGGCCAAACTAGAGGACATGCTGATTGAAGGCTCCCACACAGACAGTGCACTGGATAGAATGTGCAAAAATAAGCTCACTGTCACATCTTAGTGTTAATAGGTCTTCAACCGCATCCTACAAGCCAAGATTACTTTCCCAGGCATAACTACTATTACCGAAGGCCCTACAGATATCAGCTTGCTCAACAGTGCCAGCAACATTATGCCCCTTGTATACCCAGTCTCATCAGGGTAGAAAACAGCAGGAGAAGCAGAGGAACAAACAGCATCCTAGCTCCCCCCAACCACAGGAACAATATGGTGGTGGAGGTCATTTACATGACTAGCTGATACTTTTTGAACAGGTTGGGTTTTTTAAAAAATGAGAGCTGGTCCTCCATTATGGAGGACAGTTGGATTTTATCCATAGTTGCCAAAGGCTATTTTTGGAGTTTACTTTCATCCCTGCTTACTAAACACCTAGGTTGCCCCCCCCCTCCCACATGTTAGTTGAAGAGATGGCCATCCTCCTTGCAAAGGGTGCTATCAGGAGCTTACCCAACACAAAAGTTAAGTTGGGGTTTTATTCAAGGTATTTTTGGGTAGAGTAAAAAGGAGGTGGAATAATGTGTATTTTAGAATTCGGGGCCTTAATAAAGTGTTGAAAGGTTAGAATGGTGTTGCATGATGCTCTCCCTCTTTTGGATTGGGGGATGACATTTGCCGTCCTTGATCTCAAGAAAGCTTACTTTTATATTTCTATCATGAATCATGTAGAAAGTACCTGAGGTTCCAATGTAGTGACTCATGCTTCGAGTACATGGTATTGCTATTTGGCCAGGCTAAGGCTCCTAGAGTTTTCTTTTACAAAATGTATGTCAGCTATCTCCCATCTTAGATTAAAGGGATGCACAATTTATCCCTACCTGGACAACAGGCTTTGTCAATACAACCAACAAAACTCAGAATGAACTGGCAATAGATACCCGTAAGTTCCTAGGGTTGTTCATTAATTGGGACAAGTCCCAATTGAACCTGTCATAGTATATGTAGTTCATTGGTTCCAGCCTGGACTCTACAGCAAGTAGAGCCTATCCAGTCAGTTGATGGGGTACACATTCCATCCAATTTATGGTGATATGGTTTTCAACTAAAAGATTCCAAAAAGGTGTTTATATTCTGAAATTATCAGGCCCTATGACCTCTACAACACTTGTGGTACCCCATGCCAGACAGCACATGAGAGACTTCCAAAACTGGGTTACTCTCAAAGTCAAATTCAGCATAGATTTCAAGTGGTATAAGCTGTCAGTGTTTAAATATATTATCCATTCCCTTTGTTGGTGAGCATTTAGGGTAATTTGTTGAAGAAGTGTGAGTTTGGTATCCACCTGCATGCAATGCAGATATTCTCTGATGCCGTCCTATGAGGAGTTCACTGCAGCCACCTCTCATTGAGTGGTCAATGATCCAAACAGGAGTCTTTTACATAGGGTGATTCCATACAGGCAAAATATAACAGGTTAAGGGGTATGAAAAAAGCATTATGAGGGAGACGTTCCCACAGAACTCACCCCCCAAATGCTTCTAAACAGTTTTATTTTGCTGAAACCAGGTTAAATGAAAATTGCTAAATTAGCAATTTTCCCCCTTTAACCCGGGTTTTACACATTTCTTGCTTGCCTGTGTGAACTATGGCAAGCAGGAAACATTCTGTTTCCTACCCTTCTGTCCACCATTATGGTGGATTCTCTAGGCAGCCACCATTTTGCAATGGTGTATTTGTTGGGGGATTCTCGAATGGGGGGATTCTACAATGTGCGTTTTGTAGGGAAACAAAGCATTTCCTGTGCGAAATACCCAGCATCCTGTTAACAGACTCCCAGCAATCCTGGATGGCCCCTGCACCCTCTGTGAGAATGGTGAGACAGGCAACACGGGTTCGTTTATCCTGTTTGTGTTGCCTGTGCAGAAGGAACCATATTCACCTTCTGGAAATCAGAGTACTGTTAATAAGATATGCTCTCATATCTTTTGCAGCAATTTTGCATGGCAAAAGAATCCTGATGGGAACAAATACTATGACCCCCTTTTCAACCTTATTTGGTATTATTCCCTGGACTCTAAGCTCTCACCTTTCCAAACCTGGATATAAAAAGCATATTTTATTTTGAAGCATTGTCACTTGCTCTTTAACTGCGGACTGAATCCTTTTCCAAAATTTGATGGCTCAAAATCACCTGTTTTTGAGCAACTGCTTAGGCTGCCATTGTCCTTGCTGCTTGTTCTCTTTTGGGGTTATGCTACTGATGTTTGGACATTCACAGATTGGTAGCTATAGTTATAACCATCCCTGCATTCTCTTTTGCTCTGTCTCTTTGATCTCTTGGCTTCTCTTCAATGCTGTAAGATGCATCATGTTTAGATCCCTGGAGTGACAGGCTTTTAAAGTGAAATTTCTACTATTGCTAAATGTTTGGTACTATTTGGACTACTTGATATTTGCTAATTCTCAATCCAATGTCCTGCTCTTAGTGTATTTAAATACATTAAACTCTTCTGAAAGCAGGATTAATTTTGGTTAGTGTTGTTTTGTTGTTATGTACCTCTATTTTCTTGCAACACAGAATACATCACATTTGATACTGGCCGTTTCATGTCTGAAATACCACTATTGTTAGAATTTCACTGCTGAGTATGCACAAGCAAGGTTGGGGAAAATAGTTGCCCCAAAAAGCTATGCAGCAGTCTGCTGACAAGTGATCTCCAAGTTCAGAACACACCTGAAAATTACATGCAAGAAATATATTTATTTATTTATTAGGTATATTTAATATATTTCAATATCACCATTCTGCTATTGCATTCAAATTGGCTTACAATTCAAAATAATACCTACGATCTAATATACACATAAAGAAAAGGGTATAGAAAGGGAAGAGGAAATTCAAAGTCTGCTTTGATATAGATATGAAGTGTGTGTCTATGAGGAAATCTGGATAGTTTCTATGTAATTATGAGTGGCTGATATGCATTTATATCTTCTCTTGGAAATAACATAATAGTGTAGATGTATTGAGAGCAACTTCACAATTAGTTTGGAATCACCAAAACAGGAAATGGAGGTGGATTTCACTTGCTATTACTGTATTTTCATTATATTTCGGAATTTGTTTTCTACCCTTGTATCTAATTGATAAATACCTCTAAGCTGATTTATATAAAAATAGTGAAATATGTAAGATAGTAAAATGTCAGAATATGTCCATAGGGGGCTAGAGATCTCCTGGGATTGTAATTGTTCTCCAGACATCAGAGATCAGTTCTCCTGGAGAAAATGGCGTTTATAGAAAGAAGGTGGACTCTATGGCATTATTCCCTGCTGAGATTCCCCCTCTTTCTAAAGCCTTTCCTCCTCAGGCTCCACCTTCAAATTTTCAGGCATAGCACTTTTCCATATTCCCCTCCTGCCACAAGTTTGGTGGGTGGTGAGATCAGGTAGGCGGTGGGTGGGGCGACATCAAAACTATGAAGTTCTTTTTTCTTTCCAGCAGTTTCCTTCTTCTCTTCCAGTGTTGCAGTTGACATCCCGGTTAAGTTAACTGTTATTCTATTAATTTTTAATCTGTTGGTTGTCTGCTTTTTTTGCACTGTTTTGCCTCCCATTCAAATACTAGCCAGGGTAGACCTTGATTAGCTAGCCTGGATTATCCAGATCAGAATAGGTCTGGGGATATCTGGGTTCAAATCTCTGCTCATCCATGAAGCTCATTAGGTGACTTTGGGAAAAAGGCTAGAATCCCCTCACCTATACTCCACTTTTGATCTTATAGAATCATAGAGTTGGAAGAGACTGTAAAGGCCATCAAGTCCAACCCACTGCCATGCAGGACACCAGTGGCGTAGGGGGGGAAATGGTGTCCGGGGCAAAATGGTGCCTGGGCCCCACCCCCTGCGGTCCCCCCACTTACCTTAGAAAAAGCAGCCTGGCTGGGCCGCCGGCTGAACTAAGATGAATGGGGGGTTGGAACCCCGCTCCCTGCCACGCCCTGCTCCCCTGCTCCCCTGCTCCCCTTAATTCAGCCGAGCAGGCTGTTGAAAAAGCAGTCTGGCTGGGCCGCCGGCTGAACTAAGTAGGAACACACAATCAAAGCACTCCTGACATATTATCATCCAGCCTCTGTTTAAAAACCTCCAAAGAAGGAGACTCCACCATCCTCCAAGGCAGTGAATTCCACTGCCGAACAGCCCTGATAGTCAGAAAGTTCTTCTCAATATTTAGGTGGAATCTCTTTTCCTGCACCTTGAATCCATTACTCAGTGTCCTAATCTCTGGCCGAATCCCCACTGAGAAATTAATCTAGATACATCCAGGTTTCAAAAGAATCGGCACCTTTTCATCAAGGTTTAACCATCCCCACTGCAGCATGTTGCTAGTGAAGACATTTGTACCCATCACGGATTTAAAAAATGCAGCAATTCCCATGGACATGCGATCTGCTCGGAGGTTTGTAAACGCCATCCTGAGGTTATGTGCAGAGATGTTAATCAGATATAGTGCTCTAGAATAGTTTTTTATGGTTTTAAACCACGGACCTAATTTTGACTGGGAAATTATGGAACAGTCAATCATTACATCCTCATGGTGAACCCGGTCTCATCAATCAGCACCATCTCAAGTCATCTGGGATAGTATTGCATGAGAGAGTAGAACCCAAAAAATTGGATTGAGCTCTGTCTGCATTAAGGATTTAAGCACTGGAGGATGAAATCTGTGTTTGAAGTCCCCCCCCCCACATTTTTTAATATCGTTAGATGTGCATGTGTCCTAAATAAATGGAGACCAAGCTCCGCTCTCAGCAGAACCACAGGGGAGCCTCTAGAAAGTGTTAAATTTGTCTTATAAAAGAGTTTTGAAGAGATTCTAAGTTAATGAACACCTGTTCTTTCCAGTCTTTCCAATCCCAGTCTTCTCTACCATGAAATAGACAGGGGATAATCTTGCTTACAAAGAGTTTGAAGGCTGGATGCACAAGAAACCCTCCCTTCATATAGTAGAACCTCATAATGGCTCTAATGGTCTTTAGAGCTGTAGCTTTTATCTTCACTAAATAGATGCTCCAGGTTAAGGTTTCACTAAAGGTAATTTCTAGGTATTTGAACGAGCTGCATTGTTCATTACGGGTTCTCCAGAAGAATCTTTTCAGTTTTCTCCGGAAAGCCATAACTTTTGTTTTGGTGTAATGTATGGTTAGTGCTTCTTCCATCGTATGTACCCAGATTAGGAAGAAGCCTTTTTAAGCCAATTCTTGTCAGGAAGAAGACCATGTCATCCACATAGAGCAGAATAGAGATTTTTTTGCTGGCCCTTAAGAGGGCAATGCAAATTCTGGATCATCCAACTTCTACACTATATCATTTAGATACAAGTTGAACAGCAAAGAAGCCAGAATACAGCTCTGCTTAACTCCCTTTCTGATTGAGATTTCTTTTGTTAGAGAACCCAAAGTACCCACTTTAATTTTTGAGAACATTTTTGAGTGCAATTGACTTGAGGAAATACAAGAGAAGTTTGTCCAAATTTGTTATAATTAACTTCTGCCAGAACCTATTCCTATCAATTGAATCCAAGGCTGAGGCTGTCAACAAAAGCCACATATAATGCTCTTATAGGCCTTCTTTAGAGTTGTGGAATCTAGAAATAGGAACAAGTTTGCCACTATCAGTATGAGGTATTAGATAGCACTTGAAATGCAATTGTTCATTACTTGTTTTTTGTATCCTCATCTCCTAATAAATCTTATGCTGGTAACGTTAGCCTCTTCTTCTGGTGTGCATCTGAACCATCCCCTTTCTGGGATAATTGTCCCCATATCAATTTGTATATTTAAAATGGAGGTGGTTAAAGTATTTTCTTTTCTTTTTAAAATTCTTCTTTATAGAAGCAACTGTGGTTTGTAGCCTTTACAAGGACTAAGTTGAATATTGTGAGAAAACCTCACCACAGCCACTGAGTAAACCACATTAGAGCAGCTTGTACAGTGTTGTTGTTGCTGCTGCTAACCTGTTCTTTAACAAGAACAACTTCGAAATGCAGATAGGGTTGTAATGAACATCACACAGACACACACTCCTTAGCAACAAGGTTGCTGTGGAAACAGTGCTTGAAAATGGAAGTGTGTGAGAATTTTTTATTTGAATATTGAAATCTGAATTTGTAAAATAGGGAAAAGTAAAACTGCAATTCTATTCTCCTCTTGCATCTTTCTGTTGCAATAGCCTAAGCACAGTTCTGTTAGCACACACCCTGGAGCATGTGGTCCTGGGCCCTGCATTATCTAATTCAGCATGGCTAGACATAAATGCCCAGTGCAGAGAAATTTAAATGTTGCAAGCCCACTTACATATATGTTTTCTCTGGAATACATTCACAACCAGGAAGCCATTGCTTTTAACATCAGTAGTGGTTGTGATTTCTCTTAATATTTATGACCTTACGGGAGAGAAAGGGGGGTACAAATCCAAACTATTCTCGTCTTCTTTTCCAGTTTTTTAAAATTTAATCAGCAGTTGAATATCATGATAACAATCTGTGTACCAGATGCTTGAAATTCCAAGTTCTTTTTAAAAGTAAGTATTTAGCCCATAGCTCCCCAATGGGATGCTTATGGGTATCATAACACCCCCACCCCCTTTCCTGGTACCCCAAGTGTTTTTAGATAGTGGGTGAGGCCTGATGGGTCTTTTGCCCAGCAAGGTTTCTGTGTGGCCATTGGAAATTTGATTGATTGTCCAGATTTTTTGAAAAAACATTTCTTTGACTGAAGCTGTATCACCACACAAGGATCTTTACTACAGGACTGAAGGTAAGTTACAGCACCCATTTTGGAACTGCCTTCCTGCAGCACCATTTTTTTTTGGCAGTCATTGTGTGGGGGTGCCCATCACACTGTGTTAAAATTCCAAAGGTGCCTGCAGCAGAAGTGGGATTCAGCAGGTTCGCATCACTTTGGCAGAACCAGTTGTTAAAATGGTGCTTGTAAACAACCAGTTGTTAAATTATTTGAATCCCACCACTGGAACTGGTTGCTAAATTATTTGAATCCCCCCACTGGCCTGCAGGCTCAAAAAAATTGGAACTCCTGCTCTAAACCCTTTAATTGTGGAGAGACACCTTCCCCCTTATGTCTCAGCAATAAAGGGGACCACAAACTTGTATTTTAAAAAAATGAAAGCTGAGAATTCAGAGAACTTGATACCTAGATTATGAGCTGCTGCTTGTAGCAGACAGTGGGAACAAGGGTCGATTCCCCACTCACCATTTGATGCGGGCTATTCACGGGAAATAACCCGGGGTCCTGCAGCACTCCCCACTACCCCAGTGGCAACAACGCAGCCACTCTGATTCTGCTGCTCTCCTACCTCCTCAGTGCCCGTCAATCCTGCTCCTGGGCGGAAGAGCACCTTTTTGTGGGGAAGTCCGGGGGTGAGGAAGTCCGGGGGTGACTCCGGGTTTGGGTTTCCCATCCCTGGTAGTGACGTGGAGCCTTTTGCCAAATAAGGAAGCAGGAAATAAGGAAGCTTTTTTTAAAGTAGCGTGGAGCTGAGATCAACGTCTATTTGTGGCAACAAGGGGTCAGTTAACAATGCAAGGGAGCACTCACTTAAAGCTGGCATTTATCCCCTTTTGCCATTACAACTTCTATGGTTTACCTTGGTAAGACAGCCTTGTGCTGCAGTGTAAAAGCTCGCCAGTTCTAATCCCGCCAGGGATGAGTAATTTTTTTAAAAAATCGTGTATGGAGGAATTGGGGTTGATTTTTGCATAGGACAAGGTTTTTCTGTTTGCTGCCAAGGGGCAGTTAACCTGGGGTTTCTATTGCAGGGGGCAAGTGGCATAACTTTTCCCCCTCACCCAAGCCACCCAGCCCATTCTGCCTCTCTGATGCGGACTTTTCAAAATAAAAGCAGTATTTTGTTGCCCCAGCGAAGATGTACGTACCACCAGCAGTCATAATAAAAACTCCCCAGCAGGGGGGAAGGAGTAGAGCGTGCCAAAGCCAAGCCACCCTGTGGAAAAGCCACCACCGCAGTTGGGGGGAGAAGACGTGGGAAGCCCCCTCTGCAAGGCTGCAGCCGGGGAGGCGCTGCCAGGCTGAGTTGGCACTGGCTTGGGCCACGTGGCGGCTCCTAGGACGGTTTGCTTTGGAACATGGCACCTGCCCACCCATCCTGACCTGTCACCAGTTGGTCTCTGCTGGGCAAACGGGCCAGCGGGCAAAGCCAGGGCGCCTCTCCTGCCAGGCCAAGCAGGGCTGGCAGTGCCGCTACAACCAGGAGGGTGTTGCGGTGTGGGGACAGCTGCCGCCTCTGGGGACCTTGGGTTTACAGCCTCGTCTAACTATTCGGTAATTGGCCCAGGTAAATATGTTGGCACCTCGTCTGGTTTGAGCTTTTTTAGAGCGGGGGAGGAGGCAAAAGTGCCCCCGCTGCTTGGGAAGGCAATAAAAAAAAATCCCGCCCAGCAGCAGCACCAGCTGCAGCAGCAGCCGCCAATCAGGATGGCCCCTGAGCTGAACGCGCGTACCACAGCTTCAGAGTAGGGAATCCTGGTGGCTGCGGCCTGATGATTGTTTGTGGGGCAGAAGCTGCAGTGGGCACGCTGAAACCGGGCTCAAAAGGTCCTGGCTCTTCCCAAAATGGTTTGACTCTATTTAGAGTGGGGAATCGACCAAGCGTAGGAGAAATGACTGTAATTTGAGCAGCACTGGGAAGACCCAAATTTTCCTACTCCTAAGGCAGACATCCAGACTTTGCTGCAATCTTTCCCAAAACCCTTATCCAAAGATCAGACAAAAGCCAGTGAAACCCTGGGAAGTGTCGAATGCACCACACTAGTTTGGAGAAGCAGTATATAATTCACTTCCCAACATCATCAAACTCAGGGCAAATCAACTGTGTGGAAACAGCCACTGTCAGTCAATGACCAAGTGAGGCAGAGCACTCTTGGAGACAGCGTATTTTACCTCAGGCCAGGTAATGAGATTAAATGTGGTCCTGCTCACTGGTGGATTCCACACAGCAAATGTATAATGGGTTGCAGTTATTATAAAGGAACCCATTTTCCTTTTTCCTGTTCACATGCATGCTGTGCAGGCAGTGACTAGAGCCCATGGAAACAATCCGGGTTGCTTTCACACCTTTGCATTGAAATGCTTCTCTGTTTTTTAATTTCCTGCAACGCATGTCTAGCTGCACAGGCATACAGAAATGAACCCCTGCAGCCATGCCAATCATCTCACAATAGGATTGACTGGACCTGCATAGCTGCACATGTGCAACATGCAAAAGTTTTTAAAAGAAAGAAAAAGGGATCTCCCTGCAACGGCAGGGCAATAATGAACATATTTCTGTGGCAGGCAGATTTCCCTTACTGTGGTCAGTGCAGTAAAAGGGAGGGAAATAAAGTATCTCCTCTACGTAAATAAAGTATCTCCTTCACAAAGTATCTCCTGGCTCCAACCCAGGATATTGTAAAAGTGCTTAGTGGTTTTCAAAAATCCCAGGCTGAGGGAAATAAAATGGGCAAACTCATTTTGGAGACGGGACCTGTGTGAAGCGCCCCCCCCCCCCCGCAATGGTTCGTATTATGCTCTACACCTGTTATAGTTGCCCTGTGCAAAATCCACCACGCTCCTTTCTTTGTTCTGGTAGTGGCCAGGAACTTACTTACTAGTCCATGCAATGACAAAGGATTTTTTTCCACATCAAGAATAGGAGGGGAGAAGAAGTATGAACCACAATGGAAACTTGTTGGCAATATTTGGATGCTGCCTGCAGCACCCTGGTGCCAAGGTTTCCTTCCTTTCTGGTGTGCGCTTAACAAGCTGCAACCTTGATTTGGCTCTTCCCTGTAACCCTTTCTTTCCCATGTGAACAGCCACAGTAATTGAAAGAGGGACCTCCACACCTATATTATTCATTGGACTACTGGCTTAAAGCAGAGCAGCTGATCGTGTTGGCTTTTGGTGTGTTGAGAGATGGGTGGAACGTTTGTTCCCTTTCTTTTCAGTGCATCATGCAAGAATTGGTGAATTCCCATTGTACCTGCCAGTCTGAATCCCTAGACCTCAAGGTATGCCTCATCACTGTTCTGATCATCAGGATGCAGAAACCAACTGAGGGAATAAATTCAGTGGGAGGGTGGAACAAGAAACTCAGCAACCTGCAAACAGCTCTAGCACATTCTCCCAAAATCTCTCTGCAGAAAAACATCAGAAAAAGTATGCCTTATTTATTTTGTAATTAAGTATTCATCCTTGGTGGTGCTTTTTGTATACAATTTTTTTTAAAAAAAGAAAATCGACCTGTGTATGAAATGGAACCTTCTACTATTTAGCAAGTCTTTGTTGAATGAGTCATCCTGGCTGCTTCTTATTGGCTGAGACAGTGAGCATCCAAGGAAATTGCTTGGTAGAGGCTGCAAGGCCCCGCTTCATTCACAGAAATGCTGGTATGCTAGCCAGCTCTTTCATTCACATATACCAAATTCCATTCACATTTTCCCATTTTTTTATCTGCTTCTAATGAAGAAAATCATTTCTGAATGACAGAGATTTGTTATTGAACACAAGACCAGAAATGATCTATATTATGTATATTTGCTGTTGCTAGGGTAGCAGGAGGAAAGAAAAAAAATGAATGCAGTGTGGATGCTGTAGCAGGCTTGCAGTGTGATGAAAGGCTGCTCTGCAGATCACTAGAAATCCGCTTTTACAATGAATAGGACATTTGCATTCATCACTACTGGGATCAGAGGTGCTGCCTTCATTTATGTGTCATCAATTATTCTCATTAAATACCTTCATTGAAAGATGCTTTTGTGTGATTGCATTTTATGTACTCTAGTCTTTAGAAGGGGAAGAAGTGGAGGATACCCTTTGGGTAATTGATTGACTTGTATGTTGCAGTTTGATTGCTTTGCTTTTTAAAAAGTTGCAGTGCCATTATGCTGATCGGTCTTCTCTCAGTATAGTTAGATTCATAATTTGCAGTGTGGCTAGAGCTCAGTCACCAGTGTATAATTCAGATTTTGTAGCTAATGTTAAATTCTGCATGCTTACAACAAATAGATGGAGTCTTTTAAAATTTTTGATATGTTAGCTAGTTATCTTTTCAAATTAGGATTTTAAAGTGTGTTTTGTATTGTTATTGGTGTAAACACCAGTATTTTTCATTTTTATTTTTAAATAAAGAGTTACCAGAACATTGCTACAAAGTCTTAAACAGGCTTCTCTCATTAGGGATTTTCAACTTTAAATTAAGCAGTGAAAGCTCCGATTAAAGTACCTTGTGCTATGGACAGTCAGACTGAAAGGGACCATATTTTAGAAGCCTCTTGACATTGTCATTGATCAGAAAGTATTTTTCTTCAGCCATAAGAAGTACTTCGTGTCATGAGCATTTAAAAAAAACGTATCAATGCAGGGAGAGGGGATTAGGTACGGTTGTTTTCCCAAGAAAAACAGCAATGGAAGCATTATTCTGTGAAACAACCTTTTAAGATAAAGCATTTATTAAAAATAGATTTTATATTTTCTGAAAGAAACAAATCAGATTCTTTATTTATAGTTTTAGCACTCACCATTGAATGTGTAATGCTGTTGTGTAGCTTGGTTGTCTGAAAACCTTGTCAGTAATTTGTGTGCTGGAGTTTACAGAAATGTTATTCATTAAAATGTTAGTGTATTTCTGCCTAACTATGACATATTGTATAGAGTGATAGGTCTAGAATATTGGGGGAAGGGGGGGATCAGGTTTTAATAGGATAGTAATTCAGGTGGGAAAAAAGTTAATGCAGTTATTTAAAGCTATCACAGGCACTGACCCATGATTGTAAAAAAGTGTAGGAAGGAAAGATGAGGGAAAAAATCTGTTTAAGATAAAGAAAATTTGAGAATAGATTGGTAGTGGTGTGCTGTAAGTGGGTGGATATTTTCCCCCTACAGGAAGTGATTTGCAGTGTTCGCTGAGCCTTTTGTTGAAAAGGGACCTTCTCATTTGTGTGAGTCATGCTTTTACTGTGAGCGACTTGGCAGCTCTGAGCAGGACTGGGATCTTTCTCTTGCACACAAAAACTACCGCTTTACCAAGATTGACCATGGAACCGTAAGCAAAATTCATTTAATTTTTTTTCTTTAAAGGAAAGAAATTCCCCACATAAACAAATTTTTACTGACCATTTTGGCTGTTCATCTGCTATGTTAGCACAGGAATTCCTTGATTTGCATGAATGTACGCACGGTTCCAGATAGAAGGGCATGCTTCAACGTACCAAATATAACCGCTTCAGGAATGATTTGGTGACATCAGTTGATGATCTTATCCATAATTTGTCCATGAACAGCAAGATCTCAGCAAGTGGAACAACTTCGACACCATCACCATCACCATACCTGGTCTTGCCTGAGGTTCTCCAGAAGGACCAGGATGGACCAACTACCCTTTGTACTCTTATGCACAAAGTGTCCCACCGGAAACTTTCGAACACAGGCAGCCTTTTGGGTATCAAAAATCTCTCCTCTGCAGTGAAGGAACTTGCTGTCTCCAAGTTGCAGGGTAGCTCAGCAGCAGACGCTTCAGAGAACACATGTAATCTTGCCTCTGCTGCTCCGTCTTCTCAGCAGGGCAAGAGCAAGATGAGTACAGGGAAAAAAAGCTGGACAGAAGAAATGCATCTGGGAGGTGAAGACTGGCATCAAGGGAGCAATGTTGCAAACAAAGTCTCCCAAGGATGGCTACATTCAAATGAGAAGATACTGGGACCCGGAGTGACGTACATTGTGAAGGTTGGTCTGCTTTCTTTCCATTCACTCTTTTTTCTTTTTTAATCAATGGAAAATCTTTCTTGTTTCAGTAGCAGGCCGGAGAGGCTAAGAGGACCTCTATTTGCACATTTCATTTCTGAGAGTCTTGTGAGGAATGATAAGTACAGAAAGACATTGTCAGAAAACCATGTTAATTTGTTTTAATTAAGGAAACATGCATGCTGACTTGTTGGCAGTTGAAATTATTTAATTCAATGGAAAAGGAATATTTCTTTTTTTAAAAAGGCTTGGTTTTCCCTTGGAATATCACACAAATATTATAGATATAGGTTTCAAGCGTGTCTGGTGCTACCTATAGTACAAGAGGTAAGAATAACCTTTGTGTGGCATGGTCCTGTGCTTACCTTTACCACATTTAAACCTTAAATAATCTCTGGTGAAATCTATGTGTGTGTGTGTGTGTTTAAATTTTCAAATATGTGTTGTGCAAAAGCCACAGCTTGCAGTATTTTCCTTATTTTGGAAACACAAAATATTCTGTCTCCGAGAGGTGCAGACAAAATGCAGTCTTGTTTTACATAACAGACATTCAACCACTTTAACAGCATTTGTTTCAGCATACTGATAGTCTAGATGCAGTGAACAACCAAAACAACCTCACATGTGTCTAAGTCAATGTGGTTGACACATTTGAATGTTCTTAATGTATATTCTGAACAGGGTATAATAACGTAAGACTTGCAGATTTATCTGATGGCTGGCTTGACAGGAAAGAAAGAATCCAAAGTGTACCCAGATCACCTGTCTCAAATATTGCATTTTAGATGATAAAGTCTTCCTAATTGAACAGATTTTTAATTTGCTGTAGTGCTAGGCAAAACAAAAAAATCTTAAAAATAAATTTTAATGTGTACAAAATAAAGCTTGATGCTCTCAGAGGAAAAAGTTACAGCATTTGAAGTTGTGCAACAGGGTCCTCTTAACCTGCAGTTAGTCTGGGACCCCTTGGTTCGTATGTCCGTCCATCTTAAAAGCATTCTTTGGTCAGATGCGGCTATGAGACATGGTGATTGTTTCACTATGGTAATTACAATCAGGGATTTTGTTCAGAGTAATATTTAGTAAAGATTACAGTCCCCCTCCCCCATGGTAATATCAAACTGTCCATGGCATGTAAAATGAAATGAGATCATGACTGCAGCCTTAGCTTACATGCTAAGTGCTATTTGACAGTTAAAGAGGCAAGTAATTTGAGGACAGACTTCAGAGTAGCTACTCTCTGCTATTATCCCACTAATTAATATTCTGGTCAAGAAAGAAATGCTGTCTACCAAAGTTGCATGCTGTTTACAAAGTTCAGAAAATTGAGCAATGCCTATATTTTATTACTGAGGTGTTGTGAGTCATAAAACATAAGCATAATTCTGATTTGTTTCCAGTGCCTAATTATTTATTTTGCAGTTAACTAACAAGGCTCAGTCCTAACAATGAAAAGCAAATAGGCATTTTATCACTTATAATTTAATATTGCAAAATTTATTTTAGATGTTACAGTTGTGATTGCCCACATTTCCAAAAAAACATAGTCTGAAAAGCCATAATGAATATTTTATTTTATTAGAAATGCAAGATACTAGACTATAAGCACAGTATGTGGGAAAATATGCTGTGATCTGGCAAGGGTGCAAGATAATCAATATGCCCAAAGTTGCACATCTGCATACGTATTCCCATCTATGTCGTAAAATCCATTCAGATCCCATTGCACTGGCTATATATATTTTTAGAGAAGGATGTGCACCTCCTCTGAGGGTCCCCTGTTGTTAATTAGTGCAGCTAGATGTTTAAAACCGGATTAGGGTTAAAGACTTGTGTAATCCTTTATAAAACAAATTTTCCTTGGAAGGGGAGGTGAATTTCTCTCTGTGTGTATTTTAAAGCATTAGTTCTACTTTATTTCCCTTTTTTTTGTAAAGTCCCTTTCCCTTTACAATATCCCCTTTGCAAACATTACAGTTAAGACTTTTTAAATGTTTAAACCTGTTCATAATCAGGTGTGCAGTCATTGTGCTGATTTCAGTGGTCCTTATGTAAAAGTAGTCTAGTTTAAGATTGATTTAAAAATAGTAGGATAAAAATTGATCAAAAAAATAAATAGAGATAAAAGAAACATGTAACTTTGCACAGGCTTGTAATGAAAGCTGGAATATTCAGCTGTTAAAAACTTAGGCTTTTAAACATAATACATTGCTGGGAATGACAACTTTTCTGAGACCTGATATATTCAAGACAAATGTGAATGAAAGCAGAAATGACAATGCATACTAAAACACTACAAAACCTCTATTGTCCAAGAAGAATAAAAATTACAATGTCTGATTTTAAAAAGTAATTGTTGAATATTAATATCCAGCCCACCACTGAGGCATTTCAGTTGAGCATCTCTCATTGTCATTACTACTGATAATGACAGGTATCTTCTGAAAACCTATAGGAGTTTGTCAACTACTTGTAATACAGGCATACCTATCTCCATTCCTTTAATGCTTTGTATTTACTCAGCTTTAAACATATTGAGAATGACAAGATTGGTCCATTAAATGGCAACCAAATCATTTCACAGTATTTGAATGTATACGTTTTGAGAAGCCAGCTGTAGGCTTTAACAATAATCTTTATTTATTTATTGTAAGACTGTGAAATGCAAAATTCTAAGCAAAGTTACACTGCAAGTTAGGGTGCTGCAGTCAGTGGGCTGGTCTGTCAAGCAAATGTGAGTAAGGAAGGATAGGATTCCCCCCCGCCCAAGAGTCTTGTGGGCCCTCCATTTGCACACATCTAATGTAAAGAGTATCTAGAGATACAATTCCTAAATTATCTTCCCTTTACTCTTCCAGCTTGGAC
The DNA here is from genome assembly GCF_021028975.2 of Sphaerodactylus townsendi. Classification (NCBI taxonomy): domain Eukaryota; kingdom Metazoa; phylum Chordata; class Lepidosauria; order Squamata; family Sphaerodactylidae; genus Sphaerodactylus; species Sphaerodactylus townsendi. The sequence continues at coordinate 65,358,026 of NC_059431.1, forward strand.
AACCTCTGGCTAATTTCTCATATTCTGCTCTTGGGCAAAGGTGTTCAAATGGGTGGGGCAACTCAACAGCAGAGATTTATGGGAATAATGACACTTTATATTCATCCAAAATCCATATTCTGCTTTCAGGTTGATCTAATTGGAAGCTACTTTGGCTGCTCTAGTGGATGGCCCACACAGCAATATGGGCAAGTGGAATTTGTCACTACTAGATTTTCCATACTTCTCAGTGGCTTTCAGCATTGACCATGATATCTCTCTGGACCACCTTGCTAAGCTGGTTGGCTCTGTTAAGTAGTGGTTACATCTTCTTGGAGGTAGTGTTGCACAAACTGCTTTTTTACCCTGACGTGAGATTCTTCAGAATTATCCCTTATCTCTATGCTACTTAAGATTTGCATGAAACCATGGAAGAAATTGTCAAGAAAAATTGGCTGCATTGTTACCTGCACGTGGATGACTTCCATGTCCATCTCTGGTTTCCATCAAATACTGGGGAGTGATAGACTGGATGGAACTGAAAGAGCTGAAACTTAGTCTAGGCATGACCAGCTTATTGTTGTTTGGCAGCAAACATCACAGGACAGGGGTGTTTTCATTAGATAGGACTGTATACCACTGACATCCCAGATTCTCAGTGTGGGATTGTTGGTGCATGTCATTAGCATAATTAGTTGGATTGTGGAGCCATCATCCTATGCCCTTGGCTACCTAGGGAGTCAATCTTGAGATCATATTTTATTACCAGCACCTAGTCCCTTATTAGTTTCTAAAGATCAGAGCTTGGTTACATTACAGCATGGTTAAATTCCACTCTACTATTTGAATGTAGACCTCAAAGTGAACCAATGGCTGAGAGAACAAGAAACTGTACAGAGGAACTCAGTTTCTTGACAGTGGATCTTTCACTGTTCCTGGATAGCCATATGGTGACAATTGATTCATAAGATCGGCATGAACTGGAAGCAACTTGACAGCACTTAATGCGCACAAACAACACTGCACATTGGAAACAACAACAACAGGCATACAAAACAGGATTAAAAAACCATTCTAACTAATGGGCGACATGTGTAACATTATTAACAACTGGAGAAATAAATTAACAGTAACTTTTCATCATACAAAACAAATTATCTCCTTTCCCCTTTGTTTCCATACTCTTGAAATGTTTGGATGTGAGCTGCTTTGAGAGTACATCTGTCATTTTTGGCATATATCACTTTGTAAAGCACCGTATACATTCATAATGGCAACAACAACATTGGAAGTAGTAATAATCACTGCTGAATTCAATTAGGATATGTTAAAATATTTTCATTATCTAGCAGTTGCCATATATTATTATTCATATGAAATTATTGTATGTGTGCTTTTAAAAAAAGATGTAGTGTATTCTTGGTAGTATATTTTCCAAAACAGTTCAAATCTCACATTAATTTCACGCAACATTAGAACTGGAATTATCCAGTGGATTTTTGAATTTTATCCACAGAAACTTTGCCATATTTTTTCTTAGAGAAAGGTATTGTTACGACCTTACCTACAAATGGTAAGATGAAAACTAGACAAGAAACATTCTGAAATGTAACCCCTAAAAAGTCACAATCCACTGAATGGTAGACCACACACACAATTGAACGAGGTCCACATCAGAGTGAACCCGGACATCTGGTAATGTTATAGCAGTCAACTAAACAGAACAATTGCATTAGGTGAAACATAGGTAGGGTAAAGGAGTGGGTGAATGCCACATATGTGAGGGAGAAGCCAAGTCAGGAAGTGTGCAAGTGAGGCCCTCTGAAAATCATATTGTTGATCAATCTATAGCTACTTTCTGTAGCTCTCTTGGATGGTTTCTGACATACCTTAGACAAAGAATTATAGCAATTACTTTGATATGGTGAAAGTTTGGTGTCTGAAGGGGCTGCTGGAAGATGAGTGACACAAACTGCTCTGTGATGCTATTGGGAATGCATTTTGCAAATGGGTACAATTTTTTGGTAATTTGGTAACACTAGTAATTCATCTTAAGTACAGAACAAAGAACAATTGTACTGCTGCATAATGCATGTTTGTGTGGTGCCTCTGTATGTGTCTGTGTTTGTGCATACATTTTATAAATTCAGGTTGCTATTACTATTTTTTGTTATCATTTATTTACAGTAGAATTTTAAGAGTCCTTTGAAGTGTATATCTTCATACTACAGCCCCAGACATCACACGATTGATCAGGAAATTAATTGCAAACAGCTTTGAGCTATTTAAAGAAGAGCCTAAAATAAAATGTACTGACTCACAGCTGCACAGTGGAATACTAAAATGTACACTGACCTCTTGGGAATCTATGTGATGCATATAAAACAATGTTTCCCAACATTTCTTTATGGAACTGAATTTTATACTCTCCTAATACAGATCAAATATACACAAGTGTAAACCTTTATTTTGCAATGTTTGGAGAAAATGTTGCTTAATTTTTTTTCTCATAATCAAATTAAGAACTTCTGAAATATCTTTTGTTGCTATAAAGGCTTTGGTAATTGTTAAAAATAGTCTACATAACACATTTTAGTGCATAAATTCCATTGCAGTCTTCCTATTATTAGTGTTAATAATGTTACCAGTATTAGATTGGGATCTGGAAGCCCCAGCTTTGAATGCTGCTGTGGAAACTCACTGGCAAATAACTCTCAGCATAACATACCTCACAGGGTTTTTGTGAGATAAAAATGGAGGCGATGATAATTATATAAGCCACTTTGGGTTGCCATTGAGGCAAAAGTCAAGGGATAAATGAAGAAAACAAATGTGTGTTGCTACCTAAAGGTCAGTCAACCTTTCTCAGGCTTTTTAGTGACTCCATGGGAGAATGGAGATAAGATACAGTGCCTCTGGGTCCAGCAGCATTGGAACCATCAGATCACACTAGTTTGAGCAATGATCTGAGCAATGACCCAGTTACTTAAAAGCAAAATTTCAGCTTCACAAAATGCCCAACAAAGCTCTAATGGACTGGAGAGGGAAACAAACCAAATCATTGCACTATAGGGATTGATTTTTACAAAGTAATTTCTGGAAAACATTGAACTCCTCCATTAAAGATTAGCATTAGTCTCCACAATGCATTTCATTCTAGAGAAATGTCTTTGTTAAGCAACAAGGTGAAAACAATAAATAGGGTCAGCTATATTGGGACAACATATCAACCCGTCAGCCCGTTTGTTCATTCTGTGAGTTGATCTGAGCCATTTTGCATGTGATGAAATGGCAACTGGGGACAGACCATACACCTGATCCAGACTTCTCTGTCACATATAAAATTAAACTTGCTCACATCATCCAGTGGGAAAGCTCCTACTGAAAGTTCATACTAAAAGGGACAGAGACGTGCAGATAACAGAAAGGTCAAGTCAATTGTATTTCTTGTTGCCGTTGCTTGTAATTTTTAAAAAACTGACTACTTTCCTTTCCTTTGCTACAAGGATCTTAGGCCAGTAAGCATGGATGTCTCTTGCTTCTCTTCCCATTTTTTCCTCATAGCAATCTTTTGAGGCAGTTTAGGCTGAGGCCCAAGACCACCCAATAAATTTTAGGATAAGTGGACATTTAAACTCTGGTATCCCAGCCCAAGTTTACCACTCTATTATGACATATTTCTATTATAATTGTTATTGTAATTAACAATGACATCACAAAAGGAACTGAAGACTAAAATAACTCCCGATAAAACATTTGTGCTTGATATGCTATTTCATTAGGGAATAAGTGATTGCGTTAAGAAGCAATATTTTGTAATTGTTTTATGATACTGATACAGCACAGAGTTCATATTTCTGTATAGGTAAACTTTGGTGTTCTGAATAGTCTGAAACATAGCCCTGGAACAAATACATCTTGGCTTTCTTGTCCATTTATATTAAGCTTGTGGATATGGATAACAAACTTAAATTGACAACATTTGTAACAATTCTTCATGTGCTTGACAGTTATCTCCTACACTATGAAAGAGATTTGTTTTGGTCTGACAGTACCTGCTTAGCAGTAACTGACTGACAGACTGCCATGATGGCAATTCTGTGACCAGTTGTGGTACCAAACAGGGACATAGGTATAGATTTTTTATGGGGGGGGAGGTTTGGGGGTGGGGCCACACCCCCACCCGCCCCTAGCGCATGGCCACGCCTCCCCAAGCCCCGCCCCTGGCCTAGCGCTTATAAAAGCAGCTCTTTGAGGTCGGGGATGGCAGACTCCCCTCCCCTGCCCTCCCCTGCCCCTCCCCTCTGGGCAGAGGCATAGAGGGAGAATGGAGCCTGGTGCAAAATCTGAGTTTTGCGCCCCCCGCCCTGGGCAGCGGCTGTGATGCTGGAATCCACCCCCAAACAGCATCACTTTCAATGGCATTTAAACTAGAGAGACCAAATTATCCTTTTAAATCCACCTTAAAGGGAGAATCTGGGGTCCCTAGTTAAACAACATTGAAAGTGATGCTGTTTTGGGGTGGATTATCCCCCACCCTGAAACAGCATCACTTTCAATGTGGCGTTGTGGTTAAGAGCAGGTGCATTCTAATCTGGAGGAACCGGGTTTCCCTGCTCTGCCACTTGAACTGTGAAGACTTATCTGGGGAATTCAGATTAGCCTGTGCACTCCCACACATGCCAGCTGGGTGACCTTGGGCTAGTCACAGCTTTTTGGAGCTCTCTCAGCCCCACCCACCTCACAGGGTGTTTGTTGTGAGGGAGCAAGGGGAAGGAGATTGTAAGCCCCTTTGAGTCTCCTACAGGAGAGAAAGGGAGGATATAAATACAAACTCTTCTTCTTCTAAACTGAGGACCTCAGATTCTCCCTTTAAATCTATGCCGAAGAGGGTGGATTTAAAACGAGAATCTGGAAAAATTTGGGGGGTACCTGCTGTCAGGGGTGCAATTGTTAAGCTAGAAGCACCAAACTTTCAGGGTATCTTTAGGAGTCTCTCCTAATGATACCACCCAGGTTTGGTGAAGTCTGGTTCAGGGGGTCCAAAGTTATGGACCCTCAAAGGTGTAGCCCCCATCTTCTATTAGCTCCCATTGAAAACAATGGAGGATGGGGCACTCCCTTTGGGAGTCCATAGCTTTGGACCCCCTGGACCAAACTTCACAGAACCTGGGTGGTATCAGTAAGAGACTCTCCTGGGTCCAAAGTTATGGACCCACAAAGGTGTAGCCCCCATCTTCTATTAGCTCCCATTGGAAATAATGGAGGATGGGGGCACCCCCTTTGGGAGTCCATAACTTTGGACCCCCTGAACCAAACCTCACCAAACCCGGGTACTATCATCAAGGGAGTCCCCCAAACAATCCCTGAAAGTTTGGTGCTGCTAGCCCAAACAATGTGCCCCCTGCAGGCCAAAACCCCAAAAAGAACTAAAATGTTTTTAAAACCCACAAACTGGTGGGCGGAGCTTCGGACATGAATGGGGGGGGGTTCAAACTCGAGAACCCCCCCCTTTACCTACGTGCATGGTACCAAAAATGTGCATGTGTGGGGATTGCCATGTGATCTCACCAAAATAGGAAGTGATAACAACCCCCCCCCCCAACTCATAATAATAGGAAGAATTTTTAAGGTGGATGGAGGCTTATGGGGCACATTTTATATGGATTACCACTGCCATGCCTATGCAAGAAAAATCCTTCTTTCCATGGTGGGGTGTGGGGAAGGAGTTGATATATTCAGAGATGGACCTGGAACAGTAATGATCACTTCTGGCTATCTTATGCCACTATATTGATAAAGTGCTGTAATTTTACAAAATTAAAAAATTGAAAACTTTAATGAAAATTTAAAAAAAACTCTATAGGCTGTGGGGCTGTCTCATAGTTATGATGGCAAAACATGGGCTATAATTGGGGGGGGGGGTAGAATTGGTACTGGAACAAAAGTACTGGAAACTAAGGTTATATATCTGGAATCATCCAAACCAAAAACAAACTAGAAAAAGCCACTGGAGTGTGTGGGGGTGTGATGGTGGCAAAAATGCTCTGCTGGGCTTCCAGGTGGGTTCTGCTGAACTGGCCAAAGTTCCCCTCCCTTGGTGGGTTTTTCTGGAAGGAGCAATGGTGCCCTTTTCTTTCCCTGTGGCTGGTTTCCAGGGCAGCAGGAGAAAGAGGATGAGGCATCCTAAAGGAACAAATAGTAGAGCTCACTGGAGCTTTCCTATTTGGCCAATGGCTTTGTATTGCAGTTTTGTTAGGCTGCTGCTGTCTTACTATGGACTGTAAGAACCTCTAGAGAAGGGAGGGTGGAAGTGGAGGCAGAAAGTCAGAGTGACCAATAAGATTTCAAGCTAGGGACAACAATGCTTTTTGGCCAATCACAGAAGGTGTTTTTGGCCTGGATTTTTTTCAAAATGTTCTGTGCATAGCCAAATAGAAGGACTGGCTCCAGCAGACCCCATTCCATACTGATGTTTGAGAGAGTTCAGTGTGTAAAGTGTGGCTTTAGTTGCTGCTTCTCTCTCTGATTTCTGGTTCTTCAATTGCTTCATCCCTTGGATTACTGCATGCCTGTATTGGATTCCTCCTGCCTTCCTTACCACCCTAGTCAAAAGATGTTGAATAGTTTGAAATGATTGACTTATTTTCTAAACAATTTGGTTTACTTTATTTGTTTTTTTGTGATGTATGCCTGTTGCGCATTTATTTTTTTGCATGTTTGTGGGGAAGGGGGGTCAGGGCCTTGTAACGGCTTAAAGGGCTTCAGTTGCCTAGACTTTGGTTTGGTTTCCCTGCTTGTGAAAAGCAGTTAAAATGGTTTTTTTTGTATTTTGGGGGCATAGTGTGCATGGGTGACTCTGCTGGTTTTTTTCTGAGCTGTTTTTCTTGGGTGTTATTTGTGTGTGTGTGTGTGGAGGTGGTTCCTTCGCCACTTCTTTCTTTTTCTTGAAAACCCTTGTCTTCTGGTGTGGGATAGGGGAAAGACATGCCAAAAATCCTTGTGAGGCTAGAGGGACTGGTTGTATTCTCCTGTTTGGTTTCATGGTTCTTGTATCTTTGCAGTTTTGCTGAGTATTAGATTGTATTTGTATTGGATTTCATTGTTTGTATTGGATTGACTTGTGAGTTTCTCTGGGCTTCAAAAGTGCCTCCACACCTTCAAGTGCCTGACATTATGCAAGTTTATTTTTTTCCTCCACTGGAAACAATGGAAGAGTGGGGACCTAGGGTAACTGTTTTGCTACAATTGCATTCAATTGGAAATCTTTGTGGAGCTTTTGGGTGGGGGCCAGGAAGGCTACTTGTCAAGGTAGATGGACCAAATTTGCAACACAGCTGCTGGTGACTCTCCTCAGAAAAACTCCCAAGTTAGGTGACATTTGAGTGGGTTCAATTCTAAGAGCACCCAAATGGAGGAAAACTGGATGCCCTTAAAATTGGATCCCCTCCCACCCAAACCTTACCAAACTTGGGGGTACTTCTGAGGAGAGTCAGCTGCAGCTGCGCTGCAAATTTGGTGCCTCTACCTTGGAAAAAACCCCTAGAGCCCCACAGACATTTCAAATTGAATGCAATTGGAGGAAAACTATTGTCCATCTTCCCATTAAAGTCAATGATAGGAACTTTTTTCTCCATAGATGCTCGGGTGTGACTTTGACCCATTAAAGTTTATGGGTAATTTTGGGGGAAGGGCTCTGGGGGTATTTTTCAATGTAGAGGCACCAAATTTGCAGCATAGATCCAGGCAGTCCTAAGAACTCCCATGGTTGGTAAAGTTTGATTCAGGAGATTCAGTTTTATGTCCCCATCTTCCAGTGGAATTTTCAATTGTTTCCCAGGGAAGATGGGGGCACATTCTTTGGGGACCCACCCCTTGAACCAAACATCACCAAACCTGAGGGTTCTTCTAAGGATAATCATCAGCAACTATTCTGCAAATTTGGTGTCTCTACCTTAAAAAGCAGCCCTCCCAGAACCTTGAAAACAATCCCAATAGACTTTAATTGTTAAAAAACTTTTGGGGTTCTTGAAAAAAGCCCCCAAAAGCCATTTACTGGTATGGATAGTTGGATTTTTCAGCTTTACCAAAAACTTTCAGGTCCAATAAGCCTGAATCTGAAAAATACCAGAACAAAACTGATGCAAACACTTACAGGAAAAATTACACATTGGAACAAATCCCCCAAAACCTACAAAAAGTGTGAGGCAGAAATGAGTAGCTAAAGAGAGTGTGTGGAAGGCAGGGGATAAACTGAAATAGTCTGGGACCAGGGCCCTTTCTGCACCACAACGGTGTGGAGGTGTGTCGGCGTAAGACGCTTCTAGGGACGGGACACCCCCCGGGACTGGCGTGTGGCATGGATCTGGTCCTGGGAGGGCGGTATATGGCAGCGCGAGCCTTCACACAAAGCGTTATTTCGAAATTGGTACCGTTGCTGTAGACCATAGAGTGCTTATCTCTGAAAGTTTGTCCCCTGGTCACCACTGTTGCCAGCAGAGGCTAGGACACGCCTCAGGGCTGGAGCTAATGGCCAGAGTCGTGAGGCCAGTGTGGTCCCCTGGCTCTCATGCACGGAAAGCTAGAAGCCAGGAGACGAGGTAAGCTTTCAGGGGGACATGGTGCCTTCCAGCTGCTGCTGTTTTCACGACAGCAGTTGGAAGCCGCTGTTTCCGGAAAATCTCGCTCGGGGAGTGAGATTGGGAAACAGCGGCTTTGCGCCGCTGCGGGGGAGTGAGAGCGGCGCTGCTGCGGAAAGGGCCCAGGACTGAGACGATAAAACCACATGAAAATGCTCTCAGTGGTAAAATAAATTTTTGCATACCAAATATCTCAAGTTCAGTCCATAATGACTTCAATAAGTTCTTTTCCTGATTAGGTTTAGGGACAAATTCACATGTTTCAAAGATTTTGCAGCTATCACTGGGACTTTTGATCTCATGTACTGAAAGTTCTATGATTTCCAGGTAGGTCAGTCCCTGATCTGGACTGGGACTATGATGCATATGGCAAACCCCTGAACCTAGGAGCAGCAGTGGTGTAGGAGTTAAGAGCTCATGTATCTAATCTGGAGGAACCGGGTTTGATTCCCAGCTCTGCCACCTGAGCTGTGGAGGCTTATCTGGGGAATTCAGATGAGCCTGTACACTCCCAGCTGGGTGACCTTGGGCTAGTCACAGCTCTTCTGAGCTCTCTCAGCCCCACCCACCTCACAGGGTGTTTGTTGTGAGGGGGGAAGGGCAAGGAGATTGCAAGCCCCTTTGAGTCTCCTGCAGGAGAGAAAGGGGGGATATAAATCCAAACTCTTCTTCTTCTTCTATTTGTTTTCAATCTGAAATAGCCCTGGGGAACACTATTTGCCTGTTGGGAAACATGTGTGTAATTATGGTTGTATGTATATTTTCCTAATGGGGCCAATAGCAGCTTTCCAGGGGCATTTCAGGTCAGGGAAATGGAGTGGTGGGATGGGTGGGCAGGAAGGCTGAAACCCTGTCTCCATACATGCTGCAGTGCTAATCAAAATTGGACCTGTATTTACCTGGGAAGCATAATGTTTCCAGTGCACATGTAAGCCAAAGTTTTGTGACGAGAGACTTCATGCAGAGGAACTTATTCTGAGCAAAAGAGAACAATGTCTGACTTACTATAGTGTATCTGCGTTTGTATATTTAGCGTGCTGATAAAATGTGAAAGAGGTTGTAACATTGAGCCTTCCAGATTTATGGAACTTATGTTTAAGGAACTAGAATCTATATCCCTCATTTTCCTTTTTCAGGGACAGTGGAATGATTTTCCTTCGAAAATCCTATCATAATATGATAGATTTGTAAATAGCCTAGCACAGTTTTGTAAATAGCCTAGCAAGGTTATACAATATCATAGCTAGAACAGTATTTGAACACTGCGAGCAAGACCTGAGCAGAAAGCATAGACTCCTGTCTCTAAGGAGAGGACTTGATAAGAGACCAATTTGATGGATTGGATACGTCACCCTTTTTATAAAGGGGGATTATAATTGCCCTCATCCAGGGCTCTGGAATGTTCCCATTAGTATTTATGATAGTAAATAGTTTGGTTAAAATGGGAGCCCAGAAATCAGAGTGTTTCTTGAATTGTTCTGGTGGAAGCCTATCTGGGCCAGCTGCTTTCCCTAATTTTAATTTAGCTATAAGGGAGGCCACCTCATCGCTGCAAACTGGAGGCCAGACTGTCAGATCTTCCACTGTTAAATTTGGTTTAGTGAGTTCTGGAGGCTTTAGATTGCAGAAGATAGTTGCAAAATGTGCCGTCCAAGTTTCTGCTGATATCTGGGGACCAGGAATTGTTTGGGATTTACCAATGTTTGAGATTGTGCTCCAAAAACTCCTGCTGTCCCTTGAATTGAAGACTTCATAGAGGGATTCCCAGATTTTCATTAAATGAGCTTTCCCTTTGGCCTCAAGAAGATCTTGATAATTTTTTCTGGCTGATAAATACTCTTTGGATAAGGAGTTTCTCCAAGATTCATGATGATGGAATGACTTTCTTAACTGTCGCTTCTTTAATATACATTCATCATCAAACCAGGTAGAAGGATTGGATGATCGGGAGGTCTTGTGCACTGGCTGATCTGTTGCACAGTGGGGCAAGAAATGGGAAGCCAGGTCATAGAATAGTTTGCAGGTATCCTAGACTGTTTTAGCATTTAACAGATTTTGAGAGCGGTGGATCATCTGTTCTGCTTTCAAGATGTGGGTGACTTTTAGTTCCGTTTCATGAGACCAGTGAAGGTGGAGGTGACGAGGGAGGCCTTCTTCATGAGTTGGCTTCATAGAGCAGAAGTTGTTAGTTAATTTAAGAAGGAGAGGAGAATACTCACTTTCAGTGTGGTCCATTACTAGAAAATTTTTGATTCTGTTCACCAGGTCTGGCAAGGTTATTAAGTAGTCTATCACACTCGCCCCTCAGGCAGATCTAAAGGTGAACTTCCCAGGGCAGTCAAAAGGGGGGTTGTCCATTTAAGATAGTCCTGTTTGCTGGGAGATAAAGAGTAATCAAGAGGGACGTCATTTGACTTCCTGTTATAGGACAAGGAGTCCGACAGAGCTTCCCCAATGTTTAGGCCTGGTTTCTTGTACAGGGCTATGTCATTTGTACCAATCCTGGTGTTAAAATCGCCCACTATAATAATGGGTGTCAGGGGATGTGCCTGCTCGAGCAGGGATACATATTGATAGAAGCATGACCAATTCTCTTCCAGTTGTCTTGACTCATCAGTTGGAGGTAAATAAACATCCACTAGTAGGAATTTCAACTCAGCTTGTGTGATCAGAAGTGCCTGGGCCAAAGGCCGGCATGGATTCAGAACTTGTGAAATAATTTCCTAGTTTAATGCTATCATACAGATACCTGCTCTCATCTGTCACTTAGGCCTTTCCGCACATGTGGGGAGCCGAGCCTCCACCAGCATAATTTATGCCGGCGGAGGTTCGGGGGCCGTTCGCATGCTAGTGTGCGAGTGGCTGGCACTTCCCCCTCAACCGGAGAGGTGGCTCCATATGGAGCTGCCTCTGGTCGCCCCCCTCCACTCACCGTCCCATCCAGCATCGCTCTGGAGGACTGCATGGACCCATCCACGCTGCCCTGCGACCTCCAAAGGTTGGAGGGCAGCGTGGGTGGGTCTCTGCAGCCCTCCAGAGGGATGCTGCACAAGATGGTGAGTGGAGCCAATGGGGAAAACAGCGTCTTCCCGCCGGTGCGGTTCGCACCGCGCCGACAGGAACATGCTGTTTTTCGAAACATGCTGTTTTTCAGGGGCGGCTTCATGCCGCCCGGGGAAAGCCAGGACGGTGCTGCTGCAAAGCAGCAACGCGTCCTGTGCGAATGGTCTCCCAGGGACCGCATTTTTGCCATCCCTGGGATGCTGTATAAGGCCTGTGCAGAAAGGGCCTTAGTTTTGATCTTAAAGACTGTGGTTGTAATGGAAGTGAACCTGCCAGATAGTCCTCTCCGCTTGTCAAGGTCTCTTGAAGAATAATAATATTAAATTTAGATAGAAATGCAATTGAATCTGAATCATTTATGCGAGTATACCAGCCTGATATGTTCCATGACAGAATGCTGACACTGTTATTGAGTCTTAGTCAATCTCCATGTTGGGATGCATCTGGCACCTGTGTCAACTGTGGGGAAGCTATCTACATCTCCAGATCTATTAGGCTGGGGAGTTGTTTGCAGTAGGAGGGATGCAATCCTTCTCGTAAGGAATGGATTCATCCCGTTTGAGCTTTGACTTTCAGTACGATGAGGTGCCGGCCCGTTCCATACCAATTAGATTGTTGGCTGAATTAGCGAGATCCTTTAATTCTTGTGCCCAGGATTTACCTACACTAGAACTAGGAGGATTGGGGTTGAAAATCCTGAATGGGTGGGTGTCTAGTTCAAAGTCATTGAGAGGTGTACCCATACTTGGGATTTGACTGATTTGGGTGGGGCAGACGAACTGGGATGAGGATATGAAAATTGGCATCTCAAGAGAGTCTGTGTTATGGAAGTCTTGGCCAGAGTTTCTGCTTATCTCAAATTTCCCATCCTCATTAGGACCAGATATTGCATTTTGACATGCATTATCATGTTTGATCGTGATGGGCATCTGGCCTTCGTTTATAGGAGTTACAGTTGGCCATAAATCTTGGATTTTTGTAACACTGGTTTCTTTAGCTGAAGTGACCAGAGCAGTTTTTTTGACAGTGAACGTATTTGTATGGGTTTAGAACTGGAGATTGTTTGCTTGTTACATGACTTCTATTTGTCCCAAAACTCTGGTTGACTGTGGCCTCCAAGAAATTGGGAATGCTCAAAGGCATCTGGGGAGAGCATCTCTGGTACACTTCCCTTCTGTTCTTCTCCCTCATCCTGTTGCATATAAACAGTGATTGAATGATTGAATTTTTGAAGACTTGAGTGGGAAAAATACCCTTGTGCTCCAGATGGTCATTACCTTTCGCCAACCGTTGTGGGATGGTTCTTGTGGCAAAGGTAAGAATTATTCTTTGGTGTGCATTAGAACTGCCAAGGTGTACCATTGGTGCCAAGTTGATTTGGGCCGTCCATTGTTTTAGCAAGATACTCAGATGTCTTTTGACTAGGCCTACCGACTTCCAGTCCAGTTGAGTTCCACGACGTGGGAAGATAATTAAACAGGTTTTATTACATTCGAGTATTAGGTTCTGTGATTTATGAGTATTTAAGTCTTTGTTATACTCTGTCTTACAGGCCAAGAATGGAAGTTGGCTTCTCACTGAAGGTGAAGTATTTGGAGGGGTGGGTCTCTTTGGCACCGTCTGGAGTTCAGGTTCTCTGTCAAAATGCAATCTAGAAGATTGGTGATGTAGCTCAGGCTGAGATTGATGTTATTCTGTTCTCTATAAATATTTTTTATGGTCACAGCCATGAGTGTGTAAATAGCTTCTGCCTGTTGTACGGCTGTCATGTTTACAGTTGTGCTCTCCATTCCGTTTGCTTCTGTCTACATTAGCTGTTGTATAGTGCACTTGTTTGAAGAGTCAACAGGGCCAGGACTGCCGACCATCCCTGAGTTCGCTGCTCTTCCCTCTCAATCTCCTCTGCACTATAAGGGAGTGACTATGTGAGTCACCTCCTCTTCCTGAGTCAAGGGGGGAAACTGATTGGAAACAGGTATTGCATACTTAGGAGTACAGCTCTCAGTGTTCTTGGAACTATTAGTAAAGAAATCCTCTATCTTAGACTGTTTGCTCCTTGGGGAGGAGCTAGATTCACCTGGGTCTCTTTGTTTTTTTCCTTGTGCCATGGTTTAAATTAATTGAGTTAAAATTTTGTCCACAGGTATTTCAATTGGAATATGTAGTTAGTATTTGACTCAGTGCAATTATCAGTTAGTTGGTGATAAATGAGGTTATTAAAAGTTGTTACAAGGGTTGATAAAAGTCCTGGCAAGCCGTGTGGTAGTTTCCTAGAGTATTCCAACTTGGAGACTGTAAACAGAGATAAGCTGGTTGAAAACAAACTTCCACAATTGTTAAATAAGTGTTCGGGAGGGAAGGAGCACAGCTGCGGTTTATATTTGGAGAGTTAAAAGCATGAGTAATTAAAATTGAAAGTTAAAAGTCATTATTTATGCAGCAGCTCGCCCTTCAAAGCCGTCTGGACGCCATCTTTCTCATGTGAATATCAGGCTCCTTACGCATAACTGGTCTTAGTTATTTGGATTTCTTTGTTCTTCTGAAAGTAAAATGTAACTATAAACTGGAATTACTGAGTGGAGCTCTGCTGTTCTTAATCTTCTTCCATTAGAAGGACTCTGTGGTCATTCACAAATAAACTAGTGGAGTCAGCACATATTCATATTCAGAGCCCTTTGGGAGTTGGGTGGTATATGAAATAACAACAACAACAACAACAACAACAACAACAACAACAACTATTATTATTATTATTATTATTATTATTATTATTATTATTATTAATAATAATAATAATAATAATAATAATAATAATAATAATAATAATAATATAGTTCATTCATGTACAATTATCATCCTGGATTTTTCCCCCATAGAAGATGTTTTTATGTTATTGCATTGGTGTACAAGAGACCAGTTCAACCTGCAAATATCATGGTGAATTTTCAAAGATGAGTGCCTCTTTTCTATTGTAATGCAACAGGGAGACAGATTGCTTTCAGACAGCCATGAATTCAAATCTGCCTAAGGAGGCAATTTCTAATTTTAGAATAGTGAGTAGCTGGCTGACTGTCAGCAAGCCTTTTCAGGGATTTTCGGCACCAGCGCTACAAATAGCTGATTCTGAGAATGCTTTTTAAATTGTTTAAATAATATAGTTCTGGGCAAGAGTTTCTGAACATATTAAGGTGACAGGTTACTTGTTGCTTCTGGGTTTTTTTCTTTAAATATCTTATTCGCAGTGTATTATTTCTATACTATGTACTTTGTCCAGGGTGATGTTTCAGATTTCATTGTTAGACAAGGTAGGGCTGCTGTCCTACACTTGACAGACCTGGAGAAGGGATTAATAGACTCTATCATTATATTTTTCAAAGAGGGAGACTTAGTTTTTATTACATTAGTGCTATTTTGTGGAATAATTGGAAAATGCACAGGAAGGCATGAGATACTTCCCTTATAATTAATTTTTGAAATCAGTGGAAGCTTAAGAAGTGTAAAACACAAATCAGATGACCAATTTCTGCTGCAGGTATGTTAATCACCTCCATGTTTCTTTATCTATCTATCTATCTATCTATCTATCTATCTATCTATCTATCTATCTATCTATCTATCTATCTATCTATCTATCTATCTATCTATCTATCTATCTATCTATCTATCTATCTATCTATCTATCTATCTATCTATCTATCTATCTATCTATCTATCATCTTATTTATTATAATGTTATCCTGCCTTTTCTTGTTCTGAAAGGTGGAGTATAATAATAGTTTTAAAACGAAACAAAATAACCAATAACAAATCTCTCTCCGACCTTAAAATAAGCTTCCCTTTTAAACCCCCTAGCCTTTCCTCATTGGCTATAAAAAAGATAACTCTACCTGGCCTATTTCCCTACACAAATTAAGCAGAAAAGTCTATTCAAATTTTGCTTTGCTTCTCCCAAGCTAGGAGGCCTGGAAACTGGCTTTTTGCTTTAAAAACAAAAACTCGAGAATTCAGATCAGCTAACGGGCCAAGTGGGAACCAGCTGGCATGCCCAAATTGCAGGTAAAACCCAGCCAGTGTAACTGTGCCCCTCTTTGTGAGCTGTGAAAGGGATGCCTTGGTTTGGCAATGGTTGAGCATATCAAGATACCCAGCACTGTGGCCGTGAGTCTGACTAACTGTGAGGAGTAAAGGTCAGAGCAAGGCTTAATAGGAGATGGATTGTGATTGCCTCTTATATTCGTCTATAATGCTTCTTTCAATTATGTTTATAATGTACATTTAACATTTTCTTTCTCCCTGTAGTATTTGGGATGTATAGAGGTCCTACGCTCCATGAGATCTCTTGACTTCAGTACTAGAACTCAAATTACCAGGTAAGGTAAGGTATTGCAAACACATTCCCACAGCTGTTTTTTGAACTGCTTGTCCAAAATAGACATGCCATTTGAACGAGAACTCAAAGGGCAAAGAATGTGTGTTGCCTATTATATTTTGGATTTGCAGGCATGTGCATATGACAGGAGCTTTCTGTATTTTGGGGTCAAAAATACTGGAATTTTATAATTATTTGTAGATAGTACAGAAATTTACATGTTATTGACTGTACAATGTCCAAATATTTAGCAGGTTGGCTGTTTTGGGGTCAACTACTATGCCATTAATCTAGGAAGGAGCTAATTAATTTAATGTGAACTGATAGTTTGATAGCAAACAGATTGATGGATAGCTCTAGGGAGCTGGAAAGCTATAGATGACCAGGTACTCAGTCCCCACAAAGACTACATTGGATAGGTTTGTTGTTTGAAATGCTGCTGCTGCAGAGGTGGAATAGAAAACCTAGGCCAGTGATGGCGAACCTTTTTGAGACCGAGTGCTCAAATGGCAACCCAAACCCCACTTATTTATTGTGAAGTGCCAACCCGGCAATTTAACCTGAGGTTTTAGTTTAGAAAAAACCGGTTGGCTCCCTCTTCCTCTGCCTGAATCGAAAGCAGAAGCCTGCCTGCTCGTTGTGACTCCAGCAAGCAAGTCCCCGCGACGACCGCCTTCTGTGCCTCTCTAGCATCTCTTGCCTCCCTCTGCTCGCCACCCCTGGTAGGAAGGCAACAGCCACCCGGAGCACAGGCACCAGGCCCACCAGCTGAGTCCTCCCTGCTCACAGCAGTGTGCGCACGTTGTGCTCAGTGGCCCAAGCCAGCCTAGATATGTGTGTGTGTGTGTGGGGGGGTGATTTTCTGCCCCCCCACATGACAAACTCTGTGTGCGGGTGCCCACAGAGAGGGCTCCGTGCGTCACCTCTGGCACCCGTGCCATAGGTTCGCCATCACTGACCTAGGCAGACATATAGAAGAATATTGTGGCAGAGGTAGAGATTGTAGATAAAAGATGACATTCTCTTATGGTATTTTTTAATTTGCCCCAGATAAAAATAAAACTGTTCTGGAAGCTGTGAAACTTAAGACAAAGTTTTAACCCAACCAGCTTCCTGGTATAGTAGTTTTCTACTTTTAGAGTGATTTTGTGACCAAACTGTGTGATGCAGCTAAACTTGGCCCCATTGCTTAGTAGCACTCTTGAAACTGGGTACCTGAAACTGACTTCTGTCAGGATCAAATTCAGGTTGTGAGCAGAGCCTTGACTGCAGTACTTACCATTCTATATCACAGGGCTCCCTCAAAAGCCAAAACAGCTGTGGAAAAGACCTTGTCCCTCTCATCCACCTATACAGTGATGACGAACCTTTCCGAGACACAGTGCCCAAACTGCAACTCAAAACCCACTTATTTATCGCAAAGTGCCAGTACGGCAATTTAACCTGAATACTGAGGTGTTAGTTTAGAAAAAACAACTCATACGTTAACATCTTTTGTCTTAAAAGAAAAACACAATAACAGAGCTTTCAATGATATAAATGATAGGTTCGCCAACACAGCTATAGGTTAATCAAATTATAAATGATACATTTGATGTCGTTAAAGGCGCAAAACAATTTAGGCTTGCTGAGACAATAAATATTGCATATATCTCAATTTTTCCTAAAATCGCCATTTCCACCCCCCATTCCCACCAAAGAAACCCCCAGGGAAATGCATGTTTCTCTGATTGCCTCAAAATTTCTGGAAACTTTACATCTCTGGGCAGAAGTCTTTCATATTATGCACCTCCTGGTCTGTTTTAACTTTAGATGCCAGAAACCGTACTTGGGACCTTCTACATTGGAAGCATATGTGTATGCAAAAAAAAAAGTTTGTAAATGCAAAACGCACATCAATAACTATGTTTTAAAAAATGCAGGACAACCCACTAAGGAGGGAGCATGCTCACTGCCTCCCATAAGCAAAGGATCACTGCAAGAGGCTGAAGAAAAAAGAAAGGCTGGGGCACGGGGGAAGCTCCAGTTTAGAATATGGTTGGAAATGATAGATATTATGAGTGGGTAATGATAGATATTATGAGAAGCACATCTCTACCCACCCCAGTGTCCTCCTCTTCTAGAAAGTGTGAACAAAGTTCACTTTGCAACTCAGCAGCAACTCAGCAGCATCCAGATCCTTTGCAGCCAAATTCTCCAACCAAACAGCCCCGGATAAACAAGGCCCAAAATGGGAGTCAATTGTGGGAACCGATGCAACAGGGGAAGGGAGAAATAGGGAGGTTAATGGGAAGGAGTCCCGCACTGGGGTCCCTATTCTTTCCCCTGCCCCTGGCCCTCCATTGCAGCCCTGCCTGGGACCCCCGCAGGTGGCCCAGGGGAAGATCCGACGCCAGACAAAAGGGGCGGCATAGTGTTTAACAGCCTCTATCCTGTACTAAATCGCCCCAAGGCCAGGCACCACCCCCACCCCCACCCCCGACTCACTTCCTGTGCCAAATTTGCCCCCATTGCACCTTGGCCGGCACACCGTGGCGACGTTTCAGACTCTCCTCCACTCCAACCTCCTCCACGTCAGTACGCGACCAGCTTCCCTGCCGCGTTAACTCCATTACACCGTGGCGGCTGTCGGACTCTCCCGACACTAACCGGGTGGGAGGGAGGTGCTGCAGAGGTCGCAGGTTCGGTGGGGCTGAACAGCTTCGTGTCTGTTTGGCAGTTCAGTGCCTGTTGCAGTTCAGCAGCCTTGGCGAGGGGCGGGGAAGGGGACTGCCCTGCCTTTCCTTTGGAAAGTGTACTTCTCCATTTAAAATCTCAGTTGTATTGTTGGAGGGTGGCAATAATCTTTTGAGCACTCAAAAAGACACCTCTTGATTTTTGGGAAAATAGGGTCAGTTTCAGGGCGAGACAGTTCAGGTGTCAGTTTCAGGGTGAGACAGTTCTTCCTAGAAATGAAAACTGACCAAGCTGAGGTGCTCGTGTGCCCAGAGAACGGCCTCAGCGTGCCGCCTCTGGTATGTGTGCCGTAGGTTCCCCAACACGGACCTATACTGACAAAACCAAGGTTTAAATCCTGGTAATGCTGTTCTTGTTTGTGGTGGTAGTGGTGGTAATGGTGGTGGTGTCTGTGTTTCACACGTTCATGGTTTCAAACTTGGATTTAAGTATTTACAGATATGTCCCTATTGAGAATTAGATATGCTGATAAGATAACCATTAGTAAGTACATAAGGTGATAATGCATAGAGCATCTTTCTAAGCATTGTTTGAGCATCCCTGATTTATTCTGGAAAAAATGTTTCTTAGGTATTCTTATATAGGAGAGAAAATATAGCAACTTACTTCATTTTAAATTTGAACTCTAAGCTATAGTATCTTTTGGGGGGAGGGTGATAGAGGAACTGAAACTACCCAGTTCTTTAGCAGAGAAAATGCAGCAGAGTTATATAAAAAGGTGTTTTAATAAAGTTCTGAATATAAAAACTCAGGCTACAAAAATATATTTACAAAAAGAGGAAATCAAAATAATCATGTGCTAAAAAGTACTGGCAAGCAAACAAACTTACACAGTAAACAAGAAAAAATTCAGCAACACAGCACAGCATACAATCATGTAGCATAAGGACAAGATGGAAAGGAAAAGGTGGAAGAGGAGAGATAAGGAGCATGGAAAAGCTACACCATAATATGCAGCATTAAAGGTCACCCTCAATTGACAAATTCTGCCCAGATGCCCTGCATTAATGTACAACAACCAAATGGTGTGATTATCTTGCTCCTGCAATTATTTATTTATTTATTTATTTATTTATTTATTTATTTATTTATTTATATTTATATACCGCCCTCCCCAAATTACTTACATAAGAGATGCCAAATATTCTAACAGAGGAGACATTTTCAAGATGACAAGATGTTGATATCTTAAATGTTATAATGTTGGAATGTGCTTCAGATATGTTTGTCTATGTTAAATGAAGTCAAATTGCTTCTGCCTCATGGCTACCCTATGAATCAACTTCCTCCAAAACTTCCTATCGTTAACAGCCTTGCTCAAGCCTTGCAAACAGAGGGCTGTAGCTTCCATTATAGAGTCAATCCATATCATACGGGGTCTTTCTCTTTTCCTGCCTCCTTCAGCTTTTCCTAGCATTGAAACATCACTCAGTCATGAAGCCATAGGCTAGTCTATCTCAACCAAACCTATTGCACAGAGTTGTGTGGATAAACTGAGGAGGGGATCTCCTCAGAAGGGTTGGCTAAAATGAGATAGATAATGCTTCAGTATATTGTCAGATATTTTACTATATGGATCAATTGCAATAGACTTGCTTCCCTTATATTTATGGATAATAAAATTGTCTCCATGGAGACTGGTTGTAGTTTCTGTCTCTTGGAAAATCTCTGGCCTGGATATCTCTGGCCTGGATTCACTGCACAGTGACTAGAGTATAGTTCAAGAATGAGACCCTTTCTGATCCCCCTTTCTGTGGCAGTCTACTGACTTCCCAAAAGTAAGCCTCAGAAGATTGATTGGGATGTAATGAAAAGGCTACACTTGTTGGAGGTGGAAATAATCACCACTCATGTTAGCTTTTGCATAAATGGAACCAGACACTGAACAAGCAAAGGGGCTGATTTTTATTCATCCACTTTCTCAAGGCAACCATTTCTCCTGCATCCCATGCCATTTCTGAGGATGTCCCACCTATAAGCAGTTGCTTTTTAGGTCTCATGGGTGGCTGCTGTAGCGAGAGGAGGGAATCAGAAAAGATCCCTTCTGTGAAGCCTGGCCCCTTTGTGGTAGTTTGTTTCCTATCCTTTGACTTTGGTAAATAATGATGGCCCCTCACGTTAATCTTAATAATCCTTGTGAACTCCTAGAGGATCTGGATTTCCTATTTGAAAAAATGATGTCCTAAACACAATAAATTATAGCATTAATATTTTAATATTTTATTTTTTAAATTTTAAAATATTTAATATTTTAATGACTTCCATCTTGGGCTTGGCCCATTCCCTCCCGGCTTTTAGATCGGGTGCCTGATTTTATTTCTTTGTTTTCTTTAATTCTGATGTATCTGTTGCTGCTGAAATATTTGTTGCTGCTGTAATTGTGTCATTTTATCGGGTTAACCTTTATTTATGTTTTTATGTAACTATAATTGAGTATGGTTATGACTGTGAGCCGCCTCGAGCCCTTCGGAGGTGAGGCGGCCTATACAATCCAATGAATGAATGAATGAATGAATGAATGAATGAATGAATATTATAATTAGGTCTGAACTGAAGTAAAGAATACAATTCTTTCAGAATTTTTGGGATGGTATGATTCAAATTCAGAACAAGACTTACATTTTCTGATTATATTATATGCCATACTACCATCCAATATGTATTTCTTCAATAAAATAGCTGTCCTTTTAAAGATGAGCTGTTAAAATTAGGGTTCATAATGTTTATTCCCATCTCTGTTATATAAGCTGTTTAGAGCTCATGTGGGTTTTTTCACGATATTTCTGTGGACCTTTTTTGTAGTACAATCAGACTTTAGGAAATATAACTTCAGGCAGAGTTGAAAATACTACAGAATCTGCAGAAATGACTGAAAAAGTCTAATTTTCAATTACTTGTTTAAGGATGTGGCAATTTATAAAAATGAAGACTTTGTTCTTCTGAATTGTTGAGTTTGAAAACTAGATAGGACATTTTTAGGGACTCTGATAGTTCCAGTTATGACTGGAAGCAACTTTCATATAATTTGGTACAGGATTGCACAAAATTGGATATATAGTTCTATACCTAACTGGCATGTAGTTGCCATAATTATGTGAAAGAATGTGCAGACAAGTGTCCAAGAGGCAAGTATGGTTGTCTGTAGCAATCATCTTTGCTTGCAGTTTTCAGTTTTTATACTTGTGATCAGGCCATTGCTCTGCTCTCAGTTACATCTTAAAGTCTATATATGGGAGATTTTAGAAAAAGGAAATTTTCTGTAATTATGGTATGAAAAAGTGAGAGGTGTTTAATTGAGAAAATTTTTCTCTTATCTCTCGTTATGTTTTTGAAAATTGCAAATATGTGCCTGCAAAACATGGATAATTAAGATATAAATTGTGCTAAGAAGCATATGCTCCTTTCTGACCTGATTCAGTATGTTTTTACAGGATTTTCTCCTCCCGCTTCCCAAATTCAGTGCATTGATTTCAGTGGGTGTAGACTGGAGAATGCTTGTGTATAATTACACTATAACAGCCTTTTGCTCTATGTTCATTGCCATTGGAAAGAAATCTGTCAGCAAATTGTATTATTTTGTTACTAACAATTTCCATAAGCACTTTCCTTGTGTGCTTTGTGTTCCTTCTCTATCTGATAGGTATATATACTCCTGGAAAAAGCAAATACATTAAGGCAAAACTTACTGTTTAATCTCAGTTAAATATTTGTTTGTTTGTTTGTTAAAATATTTTCATAGTTATTAATCTAGGTAAGTCCACTATGGCAAAAAAGGTTGTATTTCCTTACTGTAGCACACCAAACAGTGAAATATATTGTGTAAGTATAGTTAATTTTGAGCCTACCCTAAACAATAAATGGCTAAGGGAATGGAATGTTGTGACGACAAACCCTACACCAATGGGGGACCAGGACTCACACAGGCAGTCCTCTTCCCCAAATTGTTGGGCAACATTCCATTCCCTCCATGGAGCAGTGGCACCTTAGCACCACTGATTCACAGGCCCCCATAAGTCCTCCCGCCTCCCCTCCATTTCCACTAGCTAGTCCAGACCCATGGAACAGCTGCTTTGCGGGCCCACAGAAGCCCTCCTGCTTCTCCCCACCTCAAACATTTTACCCTTCCCTCACCCTAAGCCTTACCTTTGCATCCTCTCCCATCCCAATACTAACTTTTCTCCAACCTAAACCACATTGTCCAACCCTCCCCACACTCCAAGCCTCATCTTCCAACCCTCTTCCTACTCTAACCCTCCCCATTCCACCCTCCTCACCCCAAGCATCACCTTGCCACCCTGCCTCCATCCCAAGCCTCAACTTTCCTCCTCCAAACCTTACCTTCCAACTCTCCCCTTACACCTTCCAACCCTTCCCCTACCCCAATCTTCCCCCTTCCACCCTCCCCCACCCCAAGCATCATCTTGCCACCCCCCACCCAAGCCTCACATTTCCACCCTCCTCATACCCCAAACCTCAATTTCCTTTTTTAAGGTGGCTTACAAATAATAATTAAAACATTACAGAACAAGTCCAAATAAATTTCCCAAAATACTTTTCTCAACCCTTAAAGGATAGCTGCTATTCATGCCTCCTCAAATGATGTGGCAAACAAGCCAAGCAGCACCTTCTAGAAATACCCAATGAGGGGGCTTTCTTTCCCTCTTTAGGAGGCCCATTATGCACTGTGGAAGCCATGATGGAGAAAATCCAAGTTTTGGTCAGGACTGGCAACTCTGGATTTAGAAATTCCTGAAAATTTGGGGGTAGAATCTGGTGAGGATGGGGTTTGGGGAGGGGAAGGAACTCTGGGGTACAATGCCATAGAATCCACTCTTCAGTCAGTCATTTTCTCCAGAGGAATTGTTCCCTGTAGCCTGAAAATTGGTTGAAATTCCTGGAGATCTTCCGGACACCACTTAGTGGTTGGAAGTCTCAACTCTGATCATGTGTGGTGGGCCATTCTGACTGGAAAAACAGCATGCGGGGCAGCCTGATGATTGCAGTTGATGCACAGAAACACATGGGTGGTGATGGTCCCTCAGATATATACATCCCAGATTGTGATATCCAGCATTGAAATGATAACCAGACTCAGTACAGATTTACTTTGACCTATATGTTCCAACTTCCAGGGGGGAAGGGGGGTGGCGGAGAGAGAGAGAGAACCATGTGAATTGGCCCAGGATAGTTTACCACATTTAAAGATAGCATTTTAAAGTATTTTGTCCTACTGATCCATGACTGTAAATGGGAGCTAGTTAAAATAAGACAATCCCCTACAATGTGTGAAGCCCTTGTTTTCAGTTCAGTTCATGCACTTTCAGTCTAGTGCATAAAGCATAAAGGTAAGTCTAGCTGAGTTGTTGCTCTGTTGAATTTACTCCATAGTAAGTGTGCTTATAACTACAGCCTTTATTTATTAAAAATTATGCCAAAATGAAAAGTGTTTGCTGTGTTACATTATTCAATTTTGTAGCAATATTTCTCAAGAAATGTTCTTGTGAAATAAAATATATCTGGTGAATGCTTGGCAGTATAAAGAACTGTGGAGAAAATTCTGGCTCTGGCTTGACTTTTCTTTTGATGTGAGTATTGTAAAGCCACAATCTAATTGCAGAGTACCCAATTTGGACTCATAAGAATGTGTTCCAGCACCATTCCTAAAAGTAAGGAAGGAACCAAGCATAGCCATTTGGTATAGACATATTTTTTGTCTCTCTCCAGGGAAGCGATCAGCCTTGTTTGTGAAGCTGTACCAGGCACCAAAGGAGCCTTCAAAAAAAGAAAGGTATTTGCCGTATTCCCTTGAAAAGTTGATTGCATTACCTCAAGCTCAGCTGGGAAGCGGTAGTTGCAGTTTTTGCCAAGTGGAGAGTAGTGTAAACATCATTTCAAATGTGCTACAACATTGCTGTACCTGTTTTCACACTCATGTTACACAAATTCAGATGTGAAACCCAATCCTCTCCCAAGGTCTTCATATAAATAAAGTGAATAAATAAAATCTTAGATTTCATCACATTTTAGTACTTGTGTCAATGACAATGCAGAGGTTATGCATTGTATTTGTAATCTAGCATTCAATATTCCTACCTCCTTTACTTTTGACATTGTTCAGCAAATCTGTCTTCTAATATATCAAATTTCCTTCATGCATTTGGAAAATCTGCTGATGTTATGAAAGTTTGTGATAGAGAAAGCCACTTCAGGCTGCTTAATATGTTACAGATAACTGTTCACTTTCTTATGTTCTTATCAGCTAACTATGTGGTTTTCTCATAGTCTGCAGAAAGAGCAAAAGGACCAAATTGTCCCAGCCAGCTGGACAATCTTTCCATGTGATAGCAGCAGCTATGTGGACTGATTTAAAGTGGTTTCCAGAGGGTAGCCCCTGCCCAGTCTTTCTTCAGTATGCCACAACACTTCTGGCAAATTTCCTTACAACCTAGCTATGATATCAGAAGTGAATTGGATTGGAATCAAGTGCTAAAAAAGCAATGAGTATCTAGAGACAAGACAAGAGGGGGAAAGGCTTCAGTTCCCCTCATATCTTAGTTCCAGGGTTTTTTTTAACAGATAGACTAGACCCTCAACCCATCACTAGGTGTTTCCCTCACTGTCATGTTTACCTTGGCCCTCTGTTTCTTCATTTTATATGGAAACAATCTTCATTTTCTTTGCTGTACTACTTTCCTTCCCTTTTCAAACTGGCATGTGTCTTTTGCAAAGTTCAGGCAGCTGCACAATGTTGATTAAGAGGTCACACTCTGAACTAATAAACCCCCCAAGGCTTCAACGTATGCTATGTGGAGTGAGATGTCATCAAATTTCAATAGAGTACTAACTCAGATGTGTGATTCCTCCTTCCCCTTTTTTTTTTCCAGCCACCAAGTAAAGCTCTGTCTGGTATCTTGGGAAAAAGCAACCTTCAGTTTGCAGGAATGAACATAACTCTGAATATATCTACCACCAGCTTAAACCTGGTGACACCTGATTCCAAACAGGTCTGAGATTCTAATCCATGTCCAGCGTAATTATAGTTTCATGATTCTTATTACTTGTTATCTGCTTGATTATTTCTATACAAGTGCTCTCTGGTTCTACAAAAATTTTCCTGAGAACAAATTAATTCAAGTCAAATGAACCGTTCATATGCTTACATTTCCTGACTTGATCTTAGTGCTAAAGATACAACAAAATGCATGATAAGGAACAATTTTTTTAAATAGAGAGAGAAACTTCAGCCAGCCTCCTTTCTTCACTGGATTGATTTTCTTAAAAAACAAAGTCATTACCACAGCTGGTTTTTCCCAAACAGAATTTGTAATTTCTTTTTCATACAACAATAAAAATGAATTCAGCCCCCAAACTCTTCCTTTTTATGGGATACAGTTGAGCATCCGCAAAAATTACGGTGTGTTTGAGGAACCTTACTAGCCACATTTTCATCTTTATTAAAAATATGTAGTGTCCTTTATGTCAATTATTTGCTCAGTAGAGTCTCAACCCTAAAGGGCATCCTGCTGGTGGTTTTGATTAGGGGATGAATGCATGTGTATTTGGTGCAAACTGTTTCTCAGCACCACAAGCAGCATGTGTGAAGGACTCCCAGCTGTGCTCCTAGGACCTGCATGGCAGGATTCAGACTGTGATAGCACAACAAGCCCTCCTGCTGTGCTAAATCCTGGTATTTTCAGTTTAGTACCCAAGAGCCAACCTGAGAGCAGAGTGGAGGGAGTTGGCACCTGGGTATACTGTGACTGAAGATTCAGGATTCATGACTTCAGTCATCCATTTTTGCTGGGATTTTGGGGGTTTTGGTTTCTGATTTTACTCTGTTTCACCAAAAGAAAACAATTGTAAAGCCATTTGCCACATGCTGGATTGTCTTTGTTTTAGAATGTTCCTTTTGGGTCCTAATGCCTACCTAGTTCTAGATATAAAGTAAATAAGCAATAAATAGTTCAGAGGCAAGCAGGACTTCCATTCTGACAACTCCAGGAAGGACCATGATTCTCTTGATGTCCACCAATTTCTGTTCAAATTTCTCAGCTCTATTCAAATAAAATTTCTGTCCAAATCAAAATAGTATTACAGAGAAGGAAAAAATGACAGACAGTGAGCAGACAGAAGCTACTAACTTCAGCAGAGGCAGAATTGCTGATACTCTTAGAAGCAGCCTGATACCAAAGCTTCTTTTGAGGAGGAAAAAGTTAAATAAGAGCCACAAGTACATTGAAAGGAATTTAGGTACAGCAGCAGCCCCTGTAGGAGCCTGGCATAAGTGGTAGTTGAGCAGAAAAGCAGGAGGGTAGGATTATAACTTCCTTAAGTCTGATTCTACTGTATAGGATCACTTCCAATTGTCTTTGTCTGACAAGGAAAGAAAGTAACATCTCATAACTTGTGGCAGAAAAAATATCATCTACGGACACATGATAATGGGTAGGAAGACAGATACAGCTTCTGTTTTCAGTTCTTGTTTTCTTTGGAGGGGTGCAGGGCCAGAGCGAGGAAGAACTGGCCTGGGGCACGTGTGAGCCCTGCACCCCTGCCCTGCTCCTGCCCTGCTGCATGCCTGGTGCATCGCATTCCCCTTGCCCCCTTGGCGCTACACCACGTGTGTGTGTGTGCACGCGCAAACAAAATGTTTGCCTCAGCTCTATCTCCCATACAGTTCTTGTCGCTGCCTGGCATCCAGAAGATGCAAGAAAAACATTGTTCCATGTGTTCACTGTGCACTTGCCTCTGGGGCAAACTACTATTGATTTCTAAAGGAAATCTAAATGGAAAAGGGAAAGTCATATTATTTCATAGTAAGAGTAACAAAGTACCAGAGAATAGCATACCTCAGGCAGGAGCAACTTCTTAAAGAATCAAGGAAGCGTTCCATAAGCTACTGATGATTAGTGGAAACACTGATAAAGAAATACCTATCAGGAAAAATCTATTCTTTTTGCAGGACCAGCTTGGCTGTAATAATTGGCAAGAGTCACTGTAAGTTTCCCCGCCAATTCTTGCCTCTTCCTGTGAGTTCAAACTCTGCTTGAACTCTCTAAGCGTCATAGGGCAGGTGCCAGGATAATGAACATCATAGAATCATAGAATCATCATGCAGGCCATGTAGTCCAATGCCCTGCTCAATGCAGGATCAGTCTAGAACAGTGGTGGTGAACCTTTGGCACTCCAGATGTTATTGACTACAATTCCCATCAGCCCCTGCCAATTGGCCATGCTGGCAGGTCTGATGGGAATTGTAGTCCATAACATCTGGAGTGCCAAAGGTTCGCCACCATGGGTCTAGAGCATCCCTGACAAGTGTTCATCCAGCTGCTGCTTGAAAGTTGCCAGTGAGAGGGAGCTCACCACCTCCATTGATTGCCCTGCTGAAATACTGTTTCCATAAGTTTGTTTCCTAATGTCCAGCTGGTGCCTTTCCACCCATACTTTATACATATTACTGGCAGGGCACCCGTGCTTCGCTACACATACTTCATCACAGGCTCTCTATTAATTTCGGGGTGACATTCAGCATACTTCTTTACAGCCTGTTTGTGAACTTTGGGGTGACATGCAGCATATTTCCTCACAGCCTGTCTGTGGACTGATGGGTTTGTTTTCGCATATTTTGCAGCAGCTTCCTGTAGTTGTCTTTTTCTAATGCAATGTGTTATTGCTCTCTTTCACCCTGGTGGGCTCCAAAAGACGTCATGTGGAAGCAGCCGTTGTATTTTCGGGATGCAGAAAGGAAGTGTTCTGCCATTGGATGCTGATGAGTGAGAAGGCTGTGAAGAGGTTCAGGGTAGGGTTGAAGGGCAGGGAGCTGGACTGTACCGCCACTGCAGCACATTCCTGGGACTCATCCTGCCACTTCAGAACACAACACCAAGCACAGGGTGATCGGAGGCCGAGAGCAGTAAACTTGTCTGCACAGTAATCAATCAGATGTCCATATGCAAAACCCAACAAATGTTTAGTTGTCCAAGGTGATAGTGTGGTTTGTAATCTGTTTTGATTGTATTTGGCTGTAGCAGTGTTGTTAACGTGTTGTGAGGTGGGTGGGTGGAGAGTAACTTTTTCACAGCCTGTCTGTTAACTTTAGGGGTGACATTCATGCATGCTTTTTTTGCAGCCTGTTTTGTTGGAAGCTGGTGGTGTTTAATTGTCACCCTGCCAGAATGTTCGTTACCAGAATGTCTGTGGACTGAGGGGGGTTGGTTTGCCCCTTAGAATGCTTGTAGCAGATTGCCAGAGATGAGCAGTTAAAACAGTAAAATGTGTAATAACTTCGAGTAAAACTATGAATATTTTGAAAAATCCTTTTCTTAGTGAGCACCTAAACCACATAATGAACTGGTGTGCCAAATTTCAACTTTGTAGGTTCGGTGGTTTTTGAGTTCTTTGATGAGTCAGTGAGTCAGTGGCCGTTTCCCGAGTCATATATGCCACGCTGGGGATGGAATCGGCCCGAACATGACGCCAATACGACCCAACCCAGGACCCGCGGATTAGCGCACGGGCCGGTCCCGGTAGCTTGAAAGGGAAGAGCGGCCCCCCAGAAGCCATGCGTCCGATCGACCTACCTCTTTTTTCTCATGCGATACCATCCAGAGCATGTTGCGAGAGTCCAGGGAGTACCGCCCCCTGCCCTGCGCGACGCTTCTGGAGTGCGCCCAGTGCAGAGCGTATCCCCGAGTCACCCAGTGCAGGGGCGTATCCCGGAAGGCCTCAGCTTAATGGCGCCATGAGCGGGTTGCACGGAGAAGGTAGGTCGATCGGGCAAAGGGGGGAGGGATGGCGCCTTCCAGCAGCTTCTGATCGCATGGCAGCGGCTGGAAGCTGCCGTTTTCCAAAAACCTTGCTCAGGGAGCGAGGTGGGAAAATGGCGGCTTTGCGCCACTGGGGAGGAGTGAGGGCAGCGCCCCCCCATGCGAACAGCTCCCTGGGGACGGCGTTTTACCATCCCCAGGGCGCTGTATTTGGCCCGTGCGGAAAAGGCCAGTGAGTGGTATTTCGCATTTATAGATATAGATTACAAGTTCTATCCTTTGTTGCCAGCAGGTATGGTTCCCTGTCCTCTTCCAAATAAAAGCCTTTCGAATCCTTAAAGAGAGCCATCATGTCCCTTTCAACCTCCTATTTTCTAGAAAAATGCCTTCAGTGCTCCTATTTCTTGTTATAGTAATGACAATAACAAGTACACTTTTGTTTCACTTTTCATTAGTTAATAAATGCACATCCCCTACTATATAAAGAAAAAAGATCTCTAGGCAGGTGGCATACCATACTCATATGGATCCTCTTCTGATCTCTCAACAGATTATAGCAAACCACCATATGCAGTCTATTTCCTTTGCATCGGGAGTAGATGTGGTAAGTATTTTTGGTTGTTGTCTTTCTTCTGTGGTACTGATGTCAAAGGCTTGATATCAGAATATATCTGACTCTTAACTTTCTCAAGGAGACATTGCTAGCTTGATATTTGCAGTTAAGCTCTATGGGAACTGAAAATTTCCCTTAGTGAAAATTTAGAGCAAAGCACTATCCCTTAGTTTAACTTGGGGCACTTTTGTAACATATGAAGAGATTTCCAGAATATGAAGAAATTCCCAGTAGTATTGAACTAATGATAACCTCATGATGTGTGTGTGTGTGGGGGGGGGGGGAGGTGGAGATCATAAATGGCATCGTGAGATTCAGTGTGGTGTAGTGTTTAGAGTTTTGGTCTAGAATAGGAGAGATCCCCAGTTTTAATCTCCACTGTTCCCTAGAAGCTTGCTGAATGTCTTTGGATCAGTCACATACCCTTGGCCTAACCTACCTCACAGGGTTGTTGTGAGGATAAAATGAAGAAAAAGAGAAGTCATTTTGGGTTCTTGTTTGGAAGGAAAGTGGGATATAAATGAAGTGACTACAAAATACAAATAGTGGTTTGAAAATCAGTTGATGGGATCTTATGTATGTGTATGTGAACAACTTCTATATTGGCAGAGGTATGATAAACTATAGCTCCTAGCCCTGAATGACTACAAAGAAAGCTGACAGAAGAAGAATAGAAGCATTCGAGTTGTGGTGTTGGCGAAAGCTACTGCACATACCATGGACAACTAGGGTGACAAACATAGAAGTCTTGAGCCACATAAAACCAGACACATCACTAGAAGGGAAAATAACCAGGCTTACATACTTTGGTCTTGTGATGCGATCAAACTCGCTAGAAAAATCTATGATGCTCGGACTTGTCAATGGCGGGAGAAGACCTGGACACCAAAGAATACGATGGCTAGATACCATAAAAATTGATACAGGCATGAACATCAACCAGCTGAAGGAAGCAGTACTTAATAGAAAAATATGGAAAGAGCTTGCATATTGGGTCGCCAAGGGTCGGGAACGACTGAATGGATAAGATCATCATCATCATCACCTGAGTCCAAGAGCACCCCCAACTTAGAAATAAAGCCTTTAAAAGTCCTACGTTGTTTTCTCCTGTTGCCCAATGTGGTAGTATTTTGGGTAGACATTAAAGTCTGGCGTGTTGATGGACCCCTCTTTTGCTCTATTAATTCAGTAGATTAATGAGCCTGAGATGCTCACAAACTACACCAAGAACTACTCCTGTGATTGCTTACTTTTGTTGACCAAGAACAACCTCTTTCTCATACTGAAAAAACTAGTCCTTCACTTTCTCCCTTCCTCTTTCAGATCCAAGTTCAGGTTCTGCACAGAGCCTACTGATGTTTTTGACTTCCCAAAACAGTTGCCCTGATTGGAATAAAAATGTAGGACCTAAGTTGGAAATATTGTCAGTGAGCTGCATCCCAAAACACCAAGACTTTATTAAAGCATACTGTTTTCTGTGGCTTGCACTGAAGAGAGAAGTTAACTTAGATTCTCATCCAACCAGTTTTCTTTAAAAAATTATTTTCTGAGTAGTGGAATCATCACTGGCTGTTGTGGGTTTTCTTGGCAGCACATCTGTGTTCTCGTAGTTTCTGCTCCTATTGTTTTGCCAGCATCCATGGCTGGCATCTTCAGAGGAATGTCACAATAAGATGTGTTTCTCTCTGTGGCACAGTGTGAAGTGTGGTGGAGCATGTGGTGTGGTGGGATATTCCTAAAGATTGGAATATGGGGGAGGGTTTTTTGGAAGAGGAGACACCTCAGCAAAGTATAATACCATAGAGTCCACTGTCCAAAGCAGCCATATGCTGCAGATGAATTGATGGCTGTAATCTGGAGATCAATTGTAATTCCCGGAGATTTCCAGGCCCCACAAGAAGACTATATACAGTCCACTCTACCTTCTCATTCTGTTACAAGTATAAGGCATACCCTTATTCTCAAAGCATGTGTATAATGTACAATACCTTCTGCTGTTCTCAGAATTTCTACCAGAGTAATTTCAAGAAGATTTAATCTGGACTTCTTCCTGAGAAAGCAAGCACAGATCAGAATGCAGAGAGAAGGGCACCCCTTTAAAGATGTGAATACTCAGGAGTGTTTTCATTATCATCTGCGTGTCTTCTTCTAAATGTTAAAAAATGATACCCCAGCTTTGCTTCTGTCTTTGGTGCATAAAGATAGTGTGCCCTGTTTCATTGTAGGATTACCTGTGCAGGATTTTCTACCTGCCCGACTAATTTAGCTGCTCTAGATTCTAGAATCTAATCTGATTGATATTTATAACATACTGGTCACCATAGCATCCAAGCACAGGCAAACAGTTGTGAATAGTCAAATAAAACGCAATTCATCCTTATAGCAGCATTAAAAGAAATCCACTTATTCATCACAAATGCTTTTTCTCATTTCCAACCCCTCTTCCAGGATACAACAGACTACGTTGCATACGTAGCCAAGGACCCTGTTAATCGCAGAGGTAAAGTTCAGCTTTACATTATTTTTTCAATGTCTTGGGTTTTTTACAAGGTGGCTTTTAATTGTAAGTCACCTCCAGAAGGATTCTGAAGAGACGATCTAGTAATATTATCAACATATAAATAGACAGCACTTTCCTCCTTTTGAAAATATAAATTGCTTAGATTATGTTACCTCTGTTCTTTATTAATATAATGATATATATGTATATAATACTTTATTTGGCTGCTTGCTAATATTTGTATCTCACAAACCTCCATTTCAAAAAGCTCAGACCAGCATTTTAGGAAATAGGTGAGGCAGAAAGGCAGTAACTACTCAGCCCACCTACACCCTACATGGGCAAAAGCCAATGAGGTTGACAGTGAGCAAAAGGTGATGCTGCAAGTTAATTTCCACCAACTTGCATGGTATTGCTCTTGTCATATCTGACGTTCAGCTTTGTTGCAGAACAACCAAGGGTCCTTAGTTTCTGATCAGTGGGTCCAGCACTTTGCTGCCCAATGTAAATAAACATGAGTTCATTGTCACTTCTCAGCCTTCAGCTGGGAAGGCTGTCAAGACATCAGAGCAGCTCTAGTGTTAAAGGTAGCCAGAGTGGCCATGACACTTTTTAACTATCCTGCTTCATTATCTACACAGCCCACTGACTGAAGACATGCTAGAGTTAGGAACAGTTCAATCTAAATCTAGAAGTCTTTACTTCCTATCACACACACTGTCTTCTATCTCAGAAGTCCACACTGTCTAATAAATAATAATAAGCCTAGTCAGGGTTTTTTTTTTAAATGCTTGAAGTTGTTCAAATTACACAAGTAAAAATAATGTTAGGCATATTTTAGGGATGAACAATAGAGTTCTGTTTTTCTTTTTAGTTCTGTTTTTTGGGTAAAAAAAGAATGGCTTGTACATGTCCTTTTGCAAAATGTGTATATTTTTTAACGCAGCAAGTAGCTGTGCTCATGAAAAAGTCTGGCTTAGGCCAGACTCTAAGACAGCAACTTAGGCCAGCAACTAAGCCAGCAACTGAAATGACTAACAGTGCCATCTTAGGCAGAATTACACCCTTCTCAGCCTGCTTATTTCAATGGACTTGGAAGGTTGTAACTCTGCTTAGGATGGCATTAAATGGGACCCACACTGCTTGCTGGGAGCTCTCACGATGCAAGGCTACCTTTTGCAGAGTTATTTTCCATTGCTAGAGATATTAGCCAGGAAATATAATTTTTTTTAAAAAATCACGATTATGTTGGATAATACTGACCAGTAAAATCAGATTGCCAGATCAGGTTCAGAACTGTTATGATGGAAGGCAGGTGAGCCAATGATTTCAGCAGAATTCTTCCCTATATAATTCACATGACTTGATAGCTCTCCTGAAAAAAAACCAAAATTCCACCTACCAGTTCTGCGACTTATACACTCCATACTTTTATCATGTTTACAAAATGTAAAATAAGGGGTGTTGAAATCACCGATGATTTATTCTTGAATATTTGCTTTCTCCTCCCACTACTTTTAGCATGTCATATCTTGGAATGCTGTGATGGTCTGGCCCAGGATATAATCAGCACTATAGGGCAAGCATTTGAACTCCGTTTTAAGCAGTATTTGCAGTGCCCTTCAAAGATTCCTGCTCTTCATGATAGGTGAGTGACACAGTGGAAGAATGCTTTCTAGTGGAAGTGCTGTTTCCTTTAATGCATACGCTGTTTCCTCAATAAATTGGTGAAATAAATGATAACTCGATTTGCAAGAGAACAACCGGCTGTAAAAATTTAAAGTCAATTCTTAGAAAATCTAGTCTATTCATCAGGACTACAATAATATGTTTGGAAGCTAATGTTTGCTGGCTCCAAACTACCATTATCTAAAACAGGAAATACAGTAGCGATCAAAGCTATTTCATTGCCGAGCACCAATTCTATCTCTATGCATATGAGAGGAAGAAGCAGATTCTCTACAATGAATTGGGTCTATGGCAACATTTTGGAGCAATTAAAAGGTATATTTGCAAGATCCTGAAAAATTAGATCCCTCCCTGTAGGCAATCCTACTATGGCACTGTTGGAATCAATATATCTTGTATAATCTTTGAAAACCAGTTATGAAATATATTGTGAAAATGCCTGATATCAGGATGCAGAAATATGCATGTGTCTGAGATATATGAGTAGAAAATAGTGCACTGGAATAGTTACTACTATTGTGTAGTTACAAGTAGTGTCCATTATGTTAATCCTAAGGACACATAGACCAACTCGAAATCTATTGACCCAAATCAAGTAGCCTTACAAAGTTTTGGATCAGACTGATATGTGAGGTTGATCTAACAAAGAAGATTAACAATTCAGGAACCGAATATATTTGGCACAGTTTGGATGTTCTTGTGGCATGGTAAATCTGGGAAGCCAAGAAGCAAAATAGCAGAGCTTTTTTCTTACAGGATGCAAAGTTTGGATGAACTTTGGTTGGAAGAAGATGGAGAGGCAACAGAACACCCTTATTATAACAGCATTCCAAACAAAATGCCTCCCACTGGAGGCATGGTTGATGTGAGGCTCAAAGCCATGCTCCCTTCTGTTTCAGATGAACTTCAGGTAAGGAATCTAATCCTTGCTTTGTTTTCTCATCTCTTATTTTAATAGAGTGAAATAGCTAGAAGAAATTATGAGGGGAATATTTCTTGATTTATTTATAGAAAAGAAAACTATCAGAGAGCCCTTTTAGGTGTGATTTAGAGATTTTGAATAAGTCTTCATCCTGTAAATGATGGAAGAGAGATTCTGCAGCTTTCCTACCTTCAAGGCTCCTGGACATGAAACTCTTGAAAAAAAATACATGCATAAAATCCAGTGTGCAGATGATAGTGTGATCAATAGTGAGATCAATATTCTAGAAAAGTATCTAGGAATTGGTAGTGTAGCTTGGGCCCACTCGTGTTGTATGTTATTATGAACATTGTGATGATACATTACATTCATGTAACATGTATTACTTCTTGGAGTCTCAATGACAGGACAGGCAGGGCAGAGAAAATGGAGTCTTGTTTTCCACTGAACCCCCAAATTGTTTTTCAACTTCTCTAAGGCCCCTTCCGCACACACAAAATAATGCATTTTCAAACCACTTTCACAACTGTTTGCAAGTGGATTTTGCTATTCCGCACAGCTTCAAAGAGCACTGAAAGCAGTTTGAAAGTGCATTATTCTGCATGTGCGGAATGAGCCTAAGATTTGAAACAGGTTCTGGTATGAGGTCCCAATAGGTCGTCACAGGTCCCAATAAAGAGCCTCACAGTAAAAATGGTATGCATACGCAAGAGATATATTGGCAGCTTTGGTGCTAAAAGTGCTTGCAGTTTATTGGCCTGAAAGATTTCAGAAATGTTTGTGTCTAGAAATTGGTCTTGGGCCATTTAAAAACTTGTCTTGATAAATATTCTCCTTTACAAGTAAATCATAGAAATTAGGATGTATTTATGTCATTTGTCAGAACAGATCCATTAGTTGAGGTGTACAAGTTACACATGGGCATTTTTTGACATTGCCCTTGTAAAATAAGAATATGGGTTGAATCCAGTCTAATTTTCCCAATGGCAGTATGGAACTTTCCTGCTTCCCCACTCATGCTGCAGACCACTGATCTCCACAACGTGCTGCTCCTAGTTGACTGGGAATCCTGAGACATGAGAAGAGGAGGGTCTGCAACAGGAAGGGGGAGTTGGGGGAAATGGCCAATTTAGTCTGGACTGAACTCTGTGAGAAGAGTCCTGATTAATGTTAATTGTTGACTTTCACTCAGTTTCTCACTTTTGTCAGATCTATTATATGTAAGAATTAAACTACTGAAAAAGTAGGTAGACTCAGCTAAAAGTGTACAAGTTCCAACTCTGTTTGCAGAAATGCTGGGATAAGCCTTGATCCTTTTCTGGTCACAGGTAGCTGTTATTTCATTGCAAAGCTAAGGTGGCTGTTATTTCACTGTGAAGCAGAATCATCATCATAGAAGACAAAATGCCTGAACAGTCCCAATACTGTCACCAGTTATTATCATATCATGGGGAAGATACATGGATTTATGCAATTTTATTTTGCATAAAAATACTATTGGAATTATTAGGCTGTCAAGTTTATTCCGGGAAAGGATGACTGACCTGGAGGAGTTCATGTTATAGATGTAATATACCTACTTTGTCATTTAGAATTACAGGGGTTAATAATACAGGAAAGGAGTGCAATTTCTCTGAAGGTCATCATTACTCTCATCCTCCTATGCAAACTCATTCATAAAAGAATGCTCAATCATAGTGTCATACGAATGAACGAAGACTGGGTATGGGTAGAATTGCATCTGGACCAATCATAAAACAGACCCACTGAAAATGCATTACAGTTTTTAAAAGTAGAGTTTGCATGAAGAATATTTTTACTACCACCTTAGTCTGCGTCTGCAATGGGAAGTGAGCAAATATACTACCAGAGCCATCACATAAGAAACACATTTGGCGAGGATTCACAACCAGGACCCAGCAGGCAAGGTAAGCGGGGTTCTAAAACTGATTATGTAAAGGGTGTCAAAATTGCATCTGGAGTTATAGCAATTATCAATTATCAGAGGGACAGAGGGGAGGAGACGGGGGCTGGACCAAACAAGGACAGTAGTGCCAACTGGAGCAGGATCTTTTAAAAATTCCCACTGTCCTGTTCACATAGTCTGCAGACTTACTTGGACTGTGAGATTTGCAAAAGATGATACTGAACATGGTTTGGAAAGATCAGAGAAATGCAGGGAGAAACTTAATAAGTGAATGATTAGAGGACAACATTCTGTGCATATTCCAAAAACAAAAAACAAAAACCCAAAGCCAAATCAGATCAAA
This sequence comes from Sphaerodactylus townsendi, assembly GCF_021028975.2. NCBI lineage: Eukaryota > Metazoa > Chordata > Lepidosauria > Squamata > Sphaerodactylidae > Sphaerodactylus > Sphaerodactylus townsendi. The sequence continues at coordinate 65,395,575 of NC_059431.1, forward strand.
ACTTCTTGTCTTTATCTTATTGCCTTTATCTTTCTCCAGTTGTTGTGTGTCTCTGTGTCTCTCTGTGTGTTAAGTGTCATGAATTTGCCTCTGACTTATGGTGACCCTATGAATTAATGATCTGCTAAATGACCTATCGCTAATATCCTTGCCCACGTTTGCAAACTGAGGGCTGTGAGTCACTTTATTGAGACTATTCATCTCATGATGGGTCTTCCTTTTTTCCTACTGTCTTCAACTTTTCTTAGCACTTTTGTCTTTTCCATTTACTGTTATTTTCTCCCAATAAGAACAAAGTACAACAGTCTCAATTTGGCAATATTAGCTTCTGGGAAGAGTTCAGGATTGTAGTGTGCTAAATTGAGACAAAAAGATGTGTTCATGCTCACAGGGTCTTTGGACATCTACAACATGCCTGAAGGAAAGTCTAATGTAACACCACCAGGAGAGATGCCAACCTATGTGAATTCTCAGCATATAAATATGGAAATTCTGCAAGCGCTTCAAGCAGATGCTGAAAATCTATTTAGTAGAGCAACCAAAGACAGCAGTCCAGGACAAGATCTTTTTGACATGAGTAAGTTATTTTGAAAATGATAGCTTAAAATCCTACAAAATTAATTGCATCTAACTGGAAATGTTGTTTTAGTGATCATGATTTAATGTGATGGTTTTATTGGTTGTACACCGCCCAGAGCCCTTTGGGGATGGGGCGGTATATTAAATCTGATATATATAAATCTTATATATTAAAATCTAAAATTATATATTAAAATCTATATTAAAATTAAATCTTATATATATATTATAACGGCATGTAGCAATTTATATATATATATGCCATTATAATAAATAATGCTACATGCCATTATAATAAATAATTCATTACTCACTAGTAATGAGCATCACAACTTCCTTCCTCAGCCTCTGCCATTGTGTATGTGTGTTTGTGTGCATAAAGTGCTGCCAAGTCACAGCCAAACTGATGAGTAGTGATGGGGGAGGGCTCCTAATTTCTTGGGGTAGAGGGACAAAGGCTTTCCCTAGTGCATACTAACCTTGTCGCCTGCTACAGCAGCAGCAGACAAACGAATACAATATCACCATCATGAAATTGTCTTTAGATAGCATAAGAACATAAGTATACCCTACTGGATTATAACAGTGGTCCATCTAGTCCAGCACACAGCCAGGTAGTTGTCCTGGAGGGCCAAACAAACAGGGCAAAGAGACTGAGGCCCTCCCATGCATCTTCTCCCACTAGTGGTATGTAGAGCTTATGTATATAAAGGTTGCCTTCAGTCTGATAGGGTGGGACTTCTAAGTACCTTTTCTCTGTGTGCCCCAGCTGCAGTAGCTGGAAGACAAAACTACAAGTAGAGAGGACTTCATGGCAGTGACATAGGTATAGATTTTTAATGGGGGGGTTGGGGGGCCACACCCCACCCACCCTTGGGGGCATGGCCACGCCTCCCAAAGCCCCACCCCGGCCTCAGTGCTTATAAAAGCAGCTCTCCGAGGCCAGGAGTGGCAGACTCCCCTCCCCCCCACTGGCTGGGCTCCCAGCTGGCAACCGGCAGTCCCTTCGCCCTCCCCTCCAGGCAGAGGTGTAGCTAGGGAAAATAGAGTCTGGTGCAAAATCTGAGTTTTGCTCCCCCCCCCCCATGAGCGACCGCTGTGATGCTGGAATCCACCCCCAAACAGCATCACCTTCAATGGTGTTTAAACTAGGAAGCCCAGATTCTCCTTTTAAATCCACCTTAAAGGGAGAAGCTGGGGTTCTCCCCCACCCTGAAACGGCATCACTTTCAATGTTTAAATTGGGGACCTCACATTCTCCCTTTAAATCCATACCAAAGGGAGTGAATTTAAAAGGAGAATCTGGGGAAATTTGGAGGATGCCTGCTGTCAGGGATGCAATTGTTAAGCTAGCAGCACCAAATGTTCAGGGTATCTTTATGAGACTCTTCTGATGATACCACCCAGGTTTGGGGAAGTTTGGTTGAGGGAGTCCAAAGTTATGGACCCTCAAAGGTGTAGCCCCCATCTATTAGCTCCCTTTGGAAACAATGGATGGGGCACCCCCTTTGGGTGTCCATAACGTTGGACCCCCTGAACCAAACCTCACCAAACCTGGGTGGTATCATGAGGAGAGTCTCTTAAAGATACCCTGACATTTTGGTGCTGCTAGCCTAAAACTGTGCCCCCTGCAGGCCAAAAACAAAAAACACTAAAAATACAAAAAATACCAAATGGGGAGCAGAGCTTCGGGCATGTAATGGGGGGGGGGGATTTGAAGCCGAGAACCACCCCTTACCTACATCCTTGCTTCATGGAATGAATCTTTGCAGATTCCTCCTTTTCCCTGTAGCTCCTTAGAATTCTGCAATGTTGCTCATGAAGATCAGGGAAGACGATATAATGCATTAATTACTAGTATTGAGCAACACAGCTTCCTTCCTCAGCCTCTGCCATTGTGTATGTGTGTTTGTGTACATAAAGTGCTGCCAAGTTACAGCCAAATTATTGCAGTCCATTAGGGTTTTCCAGACAAAAGATGGACAGTGGTGGTTTGCCAGTGTTTTTCCTCTGCGTAGTGACCACGGTATTCCTTGAAGGTCTTTCATCCAAGTGCTAACCCAGGCCAATACTGCTTAACTTCTGAGATCTGATGAGATCAGGCTAGTGCTAGCCCATAAGACACACACTCCGATGGGTAGGGTGAAACCGTGATGAAAAGGTGCTGTTTCTTTTGAAACCTGGATGTATCCACATTTAATTTCTCAATGGGGATTCGCCCCAAGAGAGTCCCTTCTACTCTGCACATCTCTAAGGATAATTAAAAACAAAACATAGCAATTGATGACATAAAGAAGGAATCCACTGAGTTATGTGAACTAACCATTTATTGTCATCTCCCTTAGAACAAAACATCTAATATGTAAAAAACATTCTTTCAAGGTTCTAATTTTTTAGAACATTTTCACAGAAAAATGTTTTATAACTCTTTTTAATCACAGAAAGACCATTCTAAAGGAAAATATGCATCAAAAAGATTGTATATACTGGATTTCAGTTATGTCACATGGCTCTTCTCTCACTGCTTGTGTATGTTGAATCTACACTATCATTAGGCTCCTTTGAAGATGCTCTCAAGAACCAAACTCCTGGGCCCATTTTGAACAAGGCTACCTCAGTGGAATGTACCAGTCCTCTTCTGCCCAGAGCAGCTCACATGGCAATAGCAGGAGACCTGAGCTCAGAACCCTGGTACCAAGGGGAAATGAGCAGGAAAGAAGCAGAGCAGCTCTTAAAGAAATGTGGAGACTTTCTGGTTAGAAAAAGCACCTCCAATCCAGGATCCTATGTGCTAACTGGATTACACAATGGACAAGCCAAACATCTTCTCTTAGTGGATCCTGAAGGAACTGTAAGTTTTTAAAGAATGCTTTAAAGAAATCTTAGAATTGAAATCTGTTAGCATAGAAAGCAAATATATTCCTTCATACTGTTTCACTGTGATCATTGCCTGTGTAATGGGATATTCAGGTCAGTCTAGACAGAATTAGCTTCATTTCAAGAGAGAATAATATACAGCAGCTCCGTCCAAGCTGGAGGTGGTGGGCTGCCATGCCAGTGTAGAGCTGCCCTGCCACTCCCATAGAAGCTTCCCAGTGGTGTGGGAAAGCTCTCAACGTGCAAAAGCCTCCCCACCACTGAGAAGCCTCTGTGGTCTGCAGATTGGGGATTCAAACCAGATCCTAGTCCAATTCTCTAACCACTATAAATGCTACCTCTATAAGGCTATTATTGTGACAGTATCTCAGAAGTATCTGCCAAAGTCTATACCACCTCGTTCTGTTTAACAGAAGAACTTCTGCAGTGAAAATGAAGTTGTGATTTTAAAAACTGGGATTTAAAAATGAAACCTAAAATTTGTTTCTGGCCAATAGCCTGGGCTCAAAATCAGGTAACAGCCAAACCTTGGGAGAGGAATGGCTGCAACTCATGGAATGTACACTAGAGGGCAGTGAAAGACTATTTTGGTAATAATGTACTTCCCACTAAGCTAAATTAGTCTGTGGTTGCTTCTACTTGTGACAAGCCAAATACTTCATAAAGAGAAAAGTTGCATTTCAAACGTTTCTCTCTCTTTCCTCTGTGGGTCAAAAAGTGTTTAACTTTTAAAGCAAGGCTTTCTAATTCAGAATCTAAAATGTACAGTCAATGTACATGGCTCAGAATTCATTTGCCCAAAAAACATTTATGGTCAGTATTGTTTCAGAATACTACTTATTATAAAAGATTTGGATGGCTTTCCAAATGGTGTACATTTTTTAAAGTATATTCTGTTTCTTGTAGTAATAAAAGCTATTATTTAGGGACTGTTTGAGCATCAGGACTCCCTATTTTTTTTCAAATTGTGAAACCCCACCTTTTGGTAACAGGAAAGCTGATTCCCTCTCCCTACATTGGGGATGTGGAGAACTGGGGTCATACCAGAGGGTCTGTATCCTCGAAATTCACTCCCCCCCCCCCCAGTATCAGTATCCCTCTGATTCTTCATATGCTGACCACTACCTCCGGTACACCACAAGGGGCAGTGATGGACAGTCAAGTGTAGGCAAGGAAGTTGGGATAGTAGATCACACGAGATGTTACAGAAAAGACACCTGCAGTTCTGATTTCCCATGTTTCTGCTTTAGGTGCTCAAATATTGAACCAATTGCTCAGGAAATTGTATCTCTTTCAGCCCACATGGAGTCTCAGGCCAAAGTTGCTACCTTTGGTAAACATAAAAATCTTTCTCATAAACATAAAAAACATTTTTTTCTTTTTAGGTTCGGACCAAGGACCGTGTTTTTGACAGCATCAGCCATCTCATCAACCATCACCTTGAAAACAATTTGCCCATTGTCTCTTCTGGGAGTGAACTCTGCCTCCATCAGCCAGCAGAGAGAACACAGTGATGAGAAGAACAATGATTATCTCTGTTTAGCTACTACCAGAGAAGGCCTACAAACTTATTTCCATACTAAAAGATTTATCACCTGTTGTATTTTCTGTAGGTTAATGAAATACCATTTCACATAATACCAAGAAAAAGAAAATTCTTATTGCCCGCTAGGGTCAGTAAATCATGGCAAAACTGCTGGCACACTCTCCCCTTTTAAAATGACTTTAATAAAAACATTCTGATTCTTTAATATGAATATTGACCAAACACACACATTATGTATAAATATATAGATATTTATATTTTTAAAATCAGTCTGCTGTAAGTATAGAACAAAAATATTCTGCTCTGTGCTTTCTTAACTGAAGCAAAGATGCCAACTCTAATTGTTCAGATGACTGAATACATTTCAAAGATCTAATAAGCACAATGAGAAAGGAGTAAGCAGGCAACCTTTGATGATTAAATACCAGTTGAGAGAAAATTATTCTAAGAGATAGAATTTCTGCAGGGCAAGTTACTTTGAAGCAACTTTTGAAAACATTATTCACTGACTCTTAAATACAAAAGCATTTTCTCTTTCTGAATGTCCCACTGACATTCTTATATAATGCTACTCCAAATTGTTTATAACTTGCTTTGACTTTGACTTGTTGTGAACTCTTTGTGTATAAGGTAAATGCATCGATTTTTCTAATATATATCTTAAGATAAGCTTTGATTTATTAAACCAATGGTCGATATTAAGGTTCTTCTCATTAATTCACTTCTTTGCCAAAGGAATTTTGGTCATTCTTTTTTATTTGCTTATTATTTCATTTTTGATTCTGCCCTTTTTTCATGGAGCTCACACTTTGCTTGGAAACAACATCTATAGTAGTCTATGTACATTGATTCACTTACATTTTCATAGAGGCTTGTAAACTTATGAATACTATGGAGAGAGTGTAGATAGAATTTTTCATCCTCCTTTTTTATACAACAAGATCATGGATTACCCATTTAAGCAGTGGAGTTAGGATTATTTTTATTTATTTATTTATTTATTTTATTAAACTTCTATACCGCCCTTCTCCGAAGGGCTCAGGGTGGTGTCCAACAATTATATAAAAACAGTTAAAATCCATTCTACATTCATTTCAGTTAAAACCATATGTAAATTATAAAAATTTAAAAAAATTAAAAATTTAGATGCTGATTAAAATTGTTTCCCCTTCCCCATTCTTGCACCCACGGAGGCCAGATATTTGTCACAGAAGTGTGGCGTCATCCCGGCTGGCCAAATGCCTGGCAGAACAGGAAAGTATTTCTTCCCAAATCCCATAATTAATTTTCAGCATTTATTCCCACAAGGTGATGGTCATGGCCATTTACTTTAAACCAAAAAGGAGACAAAGTCATGGAGGCTGAGCCAGTTTCCTGGCCAAGTAACTCAAATGGCTGCCTGGGGCAGCATAGTCTGGTAAAGATGCTGACCCAGCTGGTGGTAGTGGGAGGAAGCATCAGGCATAGCCTATACCTGTTGCCACCTTCTAGAGCCATGCTGTTAGCTGCCAGAGGATGATATGTCCAGTTTCTCTGGAGCTCACTTTTTTCTCACCCACTGGTGGCATGGGAGGAAATGATGGGTTTCCATATTTCCTGCTCACTCTGTCCAAGGGAAGTCCTAGCAGCACTGACTGTATATCTGAGGTTCTGCTTGTCAAGTCTCATGTCATTCTGCTTGCTTCCTACTGGCTCATTGTTAGTCAGGAAAGAGAGGCGAACTCTAGCCTTCTTCCATGATGGTGGATCAAGTAGCAGTGGGGCAGCTCCCAGGCCCTTTGACCACGCTGACTCTCCTCACTGCTGCTGTGGCTCCACACCTCCCCCACTTGAGCCCTGGAGAGATCCCCAGCATGACACTACATCACCCAGTATGTGTGAAGGGTGATGCACTGGGAAAGTTTGGAAAGGAAGACCCGGAAAGATTTTTTTTACGTTAGCTTTTAAAAAAAACTTTTTAAAGCAGTATTTTCCTGTAATTCAGCAAGCAAATTCTGTCGGTGTAAAAAAGAAACTGGTTTCAAAGAACATAGGAAAGAGCCTGTTAGATCAGACCAAAGTCGCATTCTCACTCTGGATCTGCAACCTGTGGCTCTTCAGATGTTCATGGACTACAAATCCCATCAGCCCCTGCCAGTATGGCCAATTGGCCATGCTGGCCAGGGCTGATGGGAATTGTAGTCCATGAACTTCAGGAGAGCCACAGGTTGCAGACTCCTGATCTAGTCCAACACTCTGCTACTCGCAGTGGCCCACCAGATGCCTTTGGGAGCTCACATACAGGATGTGAAAGCAATGACTGCTCCGGAGCACCTGGTCTGCTAAGGCATTTGCAATCTCAGATCAAGGAGGATCGAGATTGGTAGCCATAGATCGACTTCTCCTTTTAAAGCTATCCAGGTTAGTGACCATCACACCTCCTGTGAAATCATATTCTAAACACCAATCATGCATTGTGTGAAGAAATGTTTCCTTTTATTAGTCCTAATTCTTCCCCTCAGCATTTTCAATGTATGCCCCCTGGTTCTAGTATTGTGAAAAAGAGAGAAAAATTTCTCTCTGTCAACATTTTCTACCCCATGCATAATTTTATAGACTTCAATCATATCCCCCCTCAGACGTCTCCTCTCCAAACTAAAGAGTCCCAAACGCTGCAGCCTCTCCTCATAAGGAAGGTGCTCCAGTCCCTCAATCATCCTTAAAGTTGCCCTTTCACTGCACTTCTTTCTTTCTATCTGGTTCGATATCCTTTTTGAGATGTGCTTAACACCAGGAACTGAACACAGTACTCCGTAAGTGGGAGTCGCTTGCTCCAAGTGGGGTGTACAGCGACTACTGCTTCTTCTTATAAGGGCACAAACAATCGCCGATTTGCCGGGTAGTTTGCGACATTATCCATTCCTTCCCTAATAATCCCCAGCATAGAGTTTGCCTTTTTCACAGCTGCCATGCATGCATTGGGTTGACATTCCCATGGAACTATCAACTAAGACACCCAAATCCCTTTCCTGGTTTGTGACTGATAGCACTGACCCCTGTAACGTGTATGTGAAGTTTGGATTTTTTTGTCCGTATGTACATCACTTTACATTTTGCTACATTGAACTGCATTTGCCATTTCTTAGCCCACTCACCTAATTTATAAAGGTCTGCTTGGAGCTCTTCGCAATTCTACCAGTTATGTGCATTATTGAGTATCAGGTACTCTATTTGGTCTGACTTCATGGTAAGAAATTTTTCACACATTACTTGTGTTAGCTTTCCAAGTTCATGTAAATTAGCAACAACAATAAAAATTCATTTTCTATTTTAGTGTTATGGATACACACAGTGTATAACACAGGCAGCTATTCCTCTGTTCCTGTAACTCTATTAAGGCTGCAATCTCCTGCATACTTACATGGGAATAAATCTCACTGAAACCAGTGAAATTTTTATGAGTAAACTGATGTAGGAATGAGCTGCAGATCGTTTCTCACCTAGGGCACACTTTATGGACTATTATTAATGTTGGAATCCTTCTGCCACAGGCAAACTATTCCACCAAACAGAAGTCACGACAAATAGTTGGAAGGTATGGGCAGTCACTGATCTTACCCATTGGCAAGGCATCAAATATTTTACCCAGACGAGAAAAGTCATCAAAGAAGATCATATTGGAGAGGTGGCCCTTCAGATTATGTGGGTCCCAGGCCATTCAGAACTTTGCAGGTAATAACCAGCAATTTGAATTGTAACCAGAAATGAAGCAGAAAACAATTGAATTCCTCATTCTGCCTAACTCCTGAAAGTATCAACTTCAGAACAAATTATAAAAAGGGCTATGGGAATGTTTCTAGTGACTCTCATGGGGTTGCTCCATATCAGGGGACCTGAAAATTGCAGGCAAATATGTCCTGCAAGGATATTTCAAGTAACCAGATTGTATTCTTAAAAAGAAAATTAGTGAAAACATTTACATAGACAACTAGATGAAAATGTAGCCTGCTGGGTGACCTTGAGCCAATCAGAGTTCTATCGGCCCAACCACCTACCTCACAAGGTGCCTGTTGTGCAGTGGTGGGATCCAAAAATTTTAATAACAGGTTCCGATGGTGGTGGGATTCAAACAGAGGCGCCGCTGCACACATGCACCTCGAGTCCCTATTGGGCTGGGAGGTTGCTTTAGTAACCCCTTCTTGGCACTCAGAAAAAATTAGTAACCACTTCTAGAGAAGTGGTGAGAACTGGTTGGATCCCACCTCTGCTGTTGTGGAGAAAGAAAAGGAATGTGATCAAATAGGAAGGATTAAAAAAACAATTAGAATCATGCAAAGGTTTGGATTTGAAGTTGCAATTTCAAATTTGGGTCTGTTGTAATTCTGAGAAACCTGAATCAGGCTGTAACAGTAGGAGCCACTAAGTAGAGAGGAGGGCATACAATTACGAGCCATCCCTTCCCATACTACACTTTCTCCAAGGAGGCCTATAGCAGCCACCACACTGTGATGACATTATTTGCCCTGGGGAGAAAAGAGTTATTCCTGGAAAGACTGATGAACACTTTTTGCCACTGGTGCAAACTAGATACTGCTCCATGGTTCCTATATAATGAACAAAATCCATCAGCACAGACTCATCTCTTTCCTCCTTAGCCACGGCTTGAAAGTCATGGAAAGTCATGTAGGTTCAGTGGGCACCCTGTATGGGTTGCAATTAACACTGTGACATCCTAACAATCTGCTGAATAGGAAGCACTGTCTGTTAATATCAAACATTTTCATGCCTACTTACAAGATAACTCTTTTGGGACGTTTAATCATGGGTGCAGAGCCCTCGAAAAATGAAATGTCACCTTTTTGGGAAAGGTGGAAACCTTTTCCTGGAAACAAGGGATTATAAGGCTTCCAAATCTCCCCCAAACCTTTGTGACAATTTATCTCAGGATAAAAATCCAGTAGGCTGCAGAGTTTGTAAACATGGTATGAAGAAAAAGAAGAGTTTGGATTTATACCCCACCTTTCTCTCCTGTAAGGAGACTCAAGGTGGCTTACAAGCTCCTTTCCCTTCCTCTCCCCACAACAGACACCTTGTGAGGGGCTGAGAGAGTTCTGAAGAACTGTGACTAGCTCAAGGTCATTCAGCAGGAATGTAGGAGTGGGGAAAGAAATCTGGTTCCCCAGATAAGCCTCTACCACTCAGGTGGAGGAGTGGGGAATCAAACCTGGTTCTCCAGATTAGAACCCACCTACTCTTAACCACTACACCATGCTGGCTCTGAAGAGAATATATTCCACATGAAAATAGGGAAACATATGCTAGATGTCTGACAGGTGTGTCCTGCATTTCTTATTTTATCATCATGGAATTATATTCTTTCCTTCCTCTGATCTGTGTGCTGTGTAGGTAAGTGATGAGAATCTGAAAACACTTATTGTGTTTACCACCATTTCTGGCAAAATTCCAGCTGCCAGGTGGTATATATTGATATTTGGGCATATGCACTGTTTGGCAGTAATGTGGAATTTTAGAATGGGGCTACTCAGTGAATATGGCTACCATCTGATTATGCAACTAATTTCTGTATTAAATAATAAAATAGGAATACTATAAATCTCAAAATCCTGAAAAACAACAGCCCATTACGTTTACCTTGAGGCTCTTCATGAGCTCTTCAGTATGAAGTGGGATTGCAGAGGGATCTCCTCAAGTTTTTCTGTTTACATGAGAGGAGGCATCCCTTCCTGAGCCCCCAGCTTTTCTGTAGAGAACTCTCCAGGCCTGGTTCTCTTAACTCCACCCATCAAGTGATTCTTAAAGGAACAGATCTTTAAGGCACATATTTTTATTCTTAAAAGCACAGATCATACAAAACCTGGTAGTAAAAATGTTCAGCTAAGTCTTTAAACTGCACTTTTATTCATATTCCCATTCCAAGAATAATTTCCTCCCCAAATGAAAGAGCAAATAAATTCCCTGGCTCACACACTGCCAAAGAAGGGGACATATAGAGCTCTGCTAGAGCCGATATTCTCTCCCCCTCTTCCTGCTGCTGCCACTGGAAGACAGAGAGGCTTGTTATTTCCAAGCACTCTTGTTCTTATTATGTTGAGATACTGATCTGTCAACATGAAATGTAGAGGTCAGTGTGTTTTGGCTAAGCCTGTGCGAGTGATCAGCTTTTAAAAACTTGAAACAGCCAGAAACATGGAAGGGGTGGGGGAAGGGTGGTTGGCCATGGGTGGGAGAAGGAAGGTTGGTTGTGGACAGAGGGAAGATCTCTGTGGCAAAGCTCTGCTCACAGGCAAATCTCCCCACTCTGGCAGCAAAGTAAATTAAAAGTTGTGCTAAAAATGGTCTCACGTGCCATGGACAGAATGGAAAGTGAAAGCGGGGCTCCAAGAAACAGGTCAGTATGAGAAATCTTGCTGTGAGGGACATTCACCCCATCATGCAGCAAGCACATTGGCCCATGTTTTCCAGCACTTTCTCTGCAGTAATTTAAAGGAAGGGCTTCTGATTGGGTTAGGTTTTTGTTAGCTAAATGACATATTTGGCTGGTGATTACTACATTCCTTGGGGGTTTTCTGCCACTAATGTATCACATTAAGAATTAAAGAGGACTACAGAATGATACCAGCTCACTGGTTACAAGGGTGTACAGCACTGGCATTTCCTTTGCACTTTTGATAGCACTTGTACCTCAGATTTGAAGATCAGAACACACAAAAATGGGCACCAAATGGTGTGACTCCAAATGGTGGTAGAAAATACTGTCAATTTGTCTTGCAATTTCTTGGGATCCTTTATCCCCCAGGAACAACATTTTATGGGACTCACTGGGTTGCAGTGGGAGAGAGAGTCAGGAAATTTCATTTCTGTCATCTGAAAATAGAGCCTGCATCCAACCCAAGCAGGGGAATGTTTCCTCTGGGACATCAGGAACTGCCATGCGGAAGACTGCGGAAGGCATTAAATTGCATCCCAGCTAGGATCGCTGTATTTAAAGTTCACAAATATTCACCCCCTCCCTGCATACATTAGACAGCCTGTGACCCCATGTTTTATTAATTGTTCTTTTCTCTTGCCTGTTTTGGTTTTAACTTCTTATTGCCTGCAGGGTTTCAGTTAGCTGTGATAATTTGTCAGGAAAGGCAGCAGATAACTATGTTGTATGTTGTATTGAGAGCATTCATTCATTGCAGAAGAATCTAAAGCAAGTTAGAAAACATCGCTTCACTCTTGGGTCTAAGGCAGTAAGTTATACAGTACAACACAGTACATTTTAATGTATTACAATATAGCAAAAACTTTCATAGTATCTAGGAATATACCTCTGTAGTGCCCAAGGTTCCTTTAATCAAATAGCCAACCAACAGAAGAGAATTTCTAAAAAGCTTTATTTGCAAAGAAAGGGGAGCTGTCCCACCTTCCACAATACATGCACATATATACAGTTCCCTATTTACGATACACACATCCCTCTTTGCTCTTTCATTGGCTAAAAATACTAGGATTTCCACTCTTTCCAACTGCCTTTCAAATGTCACTCCTTGATATGTTGCCCCCCTTCCATATTCTTCCTGTATGTTCATTATCGATGCCCACTATGCACCCCTGGGTGTGTCAGTTAATATTCATCCGTTCATTAAGAATGCGACTTGGCTGTTTGCCCATAAAATTCATGCCTTTGCCCTACTTTTGAGCAGTTTGGGGGTTCAACTAGCCCTGATTGGATTTTTCCAGCCTGACCTCATGATCTGCTTCTTTCCTGTCTTCAAAAAAACCATCCTTTCCCTGTTTTCCACATTTCCATGATCCAATTCTTATTGGGGATTTAAGTGCCCTTATCCTTGTAGTTCTTATTTAACTTGCATTCTCATATATATTTTATTAAGACGTTGTCCTGTTGCTTTTTAGACATATTTTAAAAATGCAATACATTATGTTCTACTATGTTCACAGTTTCAGAATTTTACATTTCACATAGTATGAAAGGTTAATGTACTAATTGCTTACAAGATTTGTAACTGCAAAATCACAAAATATGCAATCCAACATGTTTATTATGCATTTCAATGATAGCCATTCAGTAATATGGGAGTGAAAAGAGGACTATGGATCTTTTCAGAGGGGCCTGAATTGCAGCAAGCGCAAGTCCCAGCCCACTGACATTAGCTAATTTATTTCCACTTATACACCCTTAGGAGCTTGAACTTAGATACTTTATTTCAACAATACTGCATGAGATACTGTGTGGAAATCCCCTTTAAAAAGCCTTTATAAACACAGTTGAGTCACAATTTATCACTTAAGTATGGAATCCTCCCAAAAGTTATGAGCCTTCCCACACATTTAATGTCCAGCCTCAAATCTCATATATTGACAAGGATGAAGGTACAAAGTAGCTGTTACCTATCCATAGTCTGGCTACTTTATTTAACAGTTATAGAATGTCTTATCTGGTATATAAATAAATTATGGTTACATGAAATCTCCATCCAAATTACAAAATGTAACATAACTAAAGAGATGAATATAAGAAAAATTACTCAGTACTTGAGCTTTAATGGTACAGCTGCAATTGAACACTGTGCTCAAAATCCTATGGCACAGCCACAATCTTGTACTATGCTCTGGGTCTTTAAATCCTGACAGTGTTGGTTAGTTTCACTTGTTCCGATATCTCCTTCAGAGGAAAATCATCAAGATGCTTCAATTTTATTTATAATACATACCAATATGATATCCTGTTCAAAGCCACATTGCAGGTTTTTTGGTACAGTTGTATCAGAAGTATGGCATAATCAACTTTTTTTGGCTCACTCTTTTCAAATACAAGGTATACAGGGCAAGAACACATATAGACAGGTGAACAGAAAGCCCCCATGAGTGAAATGTTAACAGAAAACATAAACAGAAAAGTTCTACCAAATATTTCATAGCTTCACATGATATAAATTTGAGATGGTATATTTGTCAATGAAAATTAACATTCATCTACAGAATGAACATTCGAACATGATTTTTTAATGATTCAGGTCTATTAGCACAGACTCTAATTAGGGTTGCTAGACCATGGCTAACAGCCAGCGGCAGCTTTGGGGGTGAAGCCACGGGGGGTACATTGTGCCATCACATCACTTTTGGGAAAAGCCAGCAGGTATGTTGAGTAGCTCTAGGAATTCCCAGGAACTCTAAGGCCGTTTCCGCACGGCCCAAAAACGACGGCCTGGGGGCGGTAAAAACGCCGCCCCCAGGCCGCCGTTCGCACAGACAGTATGCGCTGCTGCAAACGCTAGCAGCCGTACCGAATCTGACCGCGCCTTCAGGGTTACGCATTGCTATCGCCTAAATTAACACCCGAGAAGCGTCTTTCCCGCTGGCGGTGCGCTAACCGGCGTCAAGCAGGGAGTAAAGATCGCTATTCCCTTCTTTCTTCGGTGCGATACTCTCACGATACGCCTCCATCGACCGCTTCAAAGCATGGCCGTGGAAGCCCTCGCTTCCACACTGGTCCTTCGAATTCAGTGGCCGAAGAGGGCAGCGTGGGCGGGCTTCCACAGGCAGCAGGCGTAACGACGGGACATCGTGGAGACCCTGGGTGGCAATAATGAGAGAAGAGGCGGCTCCGTCGCGCGAGCCGCCTCTCCTGCGAGGGCTCTCTGTTACCTGTCACTCGCGACGCCATGTTGGCGAGTTTGCGCCCACGCCGACCCAGAACTCTTGGCGATGCGCATATCAGCATGGCGTCGCTGGAAACGGCCTTGGATAAAAGAGATGCTATCAGTGCTTTAAAAAAAACTTTTCACTTACCACTGTTTGGAGTGGCAGTGAGCAATGGCAGCTGCTGGTAGAAGTCCTGGAGCAGCCTGGCAGCCCTAGCACTTATAATCTTCTGGGAATGTAGGGGCTTTTATCTGAAACATTTGGCAGAAAACATTCCACTTTTAGTAGTCAATTTACGCTTGCCTTATGATGGGCTTTCAGCTATGCAGGTTGGACATTTTTAAACATTTGTCAAAATGCAAAATAAAAAATATATGCATTGATTTTTAATAAAAACCCACAGATAATACATGCATGAAATTCCAAGACACATATTTCAATTGAATTCTAACAACCTTAAATAATAAAAGGAGATTCAACAACAATGAACAATTATTGTGATTCTTAAAAACTAAAAAAAACAAAAACAATTTCTTCTCCCAAATGCCTAACAAGGAGCTTGCAATAATGACTGCAAGTCAAATTACTGGGCTGGCAGAGTTCTCCCTTCCCCACACGAGAGAATATCATTTGATAGTAGCACACAATACCTTAGTTTTGCTACAATACTCTTGCCATACAGTTGCCATTGTTTTAAAAAATGTACAGATAAAGAGGCCTCAGCTTTGACATATCTGTTTGTCCATGTACATGTTACATCCTTATGACATCTTCATTGTGCCTTCATCAGGGCAAAGTTTATGTCCCATCTTAAGCATTCATTTCATGGCTTGGCTATCTCAGGGTCTGTAGAAAAATTCCTGTAGTGTGAATCCTTTAGCATAAGTATGAGAAACACAAGGGGGGAAAAGCACAATATGGAGAAGAAAACATGTCCATTTTGGCCTAAATGGGGATGGTTATTTTGACTGTCTGCAGTACTTAGTGTACATTCACAACTATTGACTGGATGTTATCATGTCCTATGAGTTTCTACTTCTAGGACAATTGAATGAGCAACTATGATATTATGGAATGCTTGCAAACTATCTGATTCCTGGAAAGGCTCATCATATAATATTTGATCATTTAGTCTGATTGAAAGCTATGCTTCACACAGAGCCTACAAGAGAAATTGTATGGGAGATAAAATGTGGTAGTTATTGGTGACTGAAACGCAGGTTTCATATACTGTTTCAAATAACAGGTCCTTTTTTCTGCTTTGCTTGCCTACTACATATGTATTTTGGATCAAAGTGCACCAAGAAAATCCATGTCAAAGGTGCCATCTTTCTTCAGACAGACACTAGGAGACTTCACAAAGACTTTGCCCAAGTCAGTTCTCTCAGAGAGCTAAATCTGGTCCAAAATGGTTCATGCTAAGAAAAAGCAGGCATTCCAAGTTATCATTTTCTTCATAACTGAAAAGCATTAAGCCCCACTAGATGTACCTCTAGTTGGCTCTAAAGAGCCACACAAGAGTCCTTGGTTTGCAGAGTTATCAAGCTTCAGTTACAAAAATTTCCATTCTGAAATGAAGACTCATTTTTTCCAAGTGTATATGATATTTTTGTTTGTGGGAACTCATCTTTCAGCTTTTGGGTATTGCTACTATTACTGGATTTGCTTCGACTCTGATCTGGTGTGGGTTGGATAGGCAAAGACGTGACATTGGCCCTCACCAGACAGTCACAAACAAGGCGGAAGAAAGCCCGACGCATTTCCTTACTTGCCAGAGTGTAGATGATGGGATTCATTGCTGAATTGAGGACAGCCAAGGCAATGAAACCATCTTCTTTGTATAAAATAGGATACTTTGTTTTGCAGGCCACATCAATCAGCAGCAAAATAAACAATGGCAACCAACAGGCAATAAAAACTCCAACAACAATCACAACTGTCCTAAGCAATGCCAATGATCTCTCTGAGTTGCTGTGATTTGTGACATTACGGCTACTGGACTTTACCAAGATGTAAATACGTGCATAAAGGATGACAATGGCCACCAGAATGGCAATGAAGATGCTGATGCAAAATGCTACATATTTCTTAGAATAGAGTGGCAAAACAGTGGAACAGTCTGGTAAATTGTCAATGCAGTTCCAACCAAGGATTGGTAAGGCACCCAAGGAGACTGAGATAAGCCAGCATGTTCCAATAAGCAAAAAGACCCTGTATTTTTTATTAGCGTCATATGGCCTCATTTTGATCATAGTCAAATGTCTTTCAATAGCAATGGCCAATAAGCTAAAAGTAGATGCTCCTAGAGCCACAAACATGCTGCCTTCCCGGACAAACCACATATTCATTGTCAGACTCATGGTGTTGCTCCCAGACATCAAAATGTTCACTTTGTAAACAATCCCAGCCAGCAAGTCACAGAGAGCTAGATTGCCAATGAAGAAGTACATGCGGTTGTGAAACTTATGGTTTTTCCATATGGCAATCAACACCATCAGGTTCTCCAGGATGATGAAGCTACAGATGATTAGAAGTGCAATAGTAGTTGGGTCTATGCCTTTTTCCCGATTTACTCGGTCGCCCTTTCCAACATAGTCGTAATGAAGTTTTATTATGTGGTCCAACACTTTGTTCTGATGATGAGTGGTTGATGTGGTGTTCACAGCCATGGTTTCTAGACTGATAAATTTAAATAATTTCCACGTTTTTCCACTAGGGGGAACCCATATTACATCCTGTGGAATATTCCTTTGGGGATTCAACTGGCTTCTTCTCTTACAGATTGCACATCACCATTCCCGTGCACCAAAACCAGGACCTTTAAAACAACAACAAAAGTCACAATTACTCCATCTGACCCAGCTGCCATACAGCACATTTAATATATCTAAAACATCATAATCACATATATGATAAAATATATGAGAAACATCTAAAATGCTCAGCTAATCATGTTTATAGGATGGATTATAAGAGACATCTAGTCAGCTTTCCCACTTGATCCTGTTCAATTCTCCTTTCTACAACCCACATGGCTTTTGTCAATGCAGGTCCCACAATCTCCCCCTATATCCATTTTAGGTGATCAGAGGTGTCCTCCTTCTCCCTTTTTCAGCCAATGCCACCTAACCCACCCCCCTCCTTACTACAACTCCTGTTCCACATGACCTTTGTCCATGCTGGTCCATTTGTCCTCAGCAGAGTCTTTTCAGCAATAAAAGGAGACCCACTCCTTCCTTTTTTCACCAGTGGATAAATTGGTTGGATCCAACCCATGGGAATTTTGCCATAGGTGTAATTTCTCCATAAATGTGCAACTAAAGGTCCCTAAAGAATAGCTGCCACTTGTCCTAAAACCACTGTGTTCCATATACCTTTCCCCCAAAACATGTGGCGGTGAAAGACACAACAGGATGGGTAAAATGTTACAAAGGGAGAATGACACAGGGATAAGATTTATGACAGCAGCTTTCACAATGTTGCCTTTCAACTGTAGAGCAAGGATGTGTTACATAAAATATAGCAAAAATCTGACATTCACAATGCATTTTAAAGCTATTTTAAAATGAAAGTCAAAGGGCAGACGATGTACTTAATGGCATAAGTGTAAGATTGAAGTGACATCATAAGACAAATGGGCATAATTCAGCCAAACCCGAGCACTTTCAGCTCCCTGAGATTTCAAAGGAAGAGATAAGCAAATCTGAAACACTTAACTTTCAGTCTTTCACTTTCAGTTTCAGCACTTAACTTTCAGTTAAAGAATTTAAATGTAGGCTAATAAGTCTTAAATCTGATGATCTTCAACTGGATTTTGCCTATTATGAAATTTGCAAACTAGAAAATGTGGCTTAGGTAATGGGATTTATTTACTGGGTGTGCTATTCAGTTCCAATGATTATATAATTAACTTATTTAAACCATTTTAATGCTGTCTTTCTACTCACCTCCCTCCTTCCCCCACATGACCAAAATGGTTGGGTATATTAATAAGAGGTAGGCAATAAGGGGGTTTAAAAGTCAACACCACCACCTTGAATTGAATCCAGAAGCAAACTTGGAGCCACTATAGGTGGAACAAGATTGCGGCGAGCCATTTCAGTCAGCCTTCTGACTACACATTCTGTATTAATTGAAACTTATGGACACTCTTCAAGAGTAGCTCCAAGTGAAGTACACAGATATATTCCAATCTAGATGTTATCAGGCTATACACCACATTAGCAAGATCCTTTCTGACCAGAAAAGGCTGTAACTTATGAGTCAGATGAAGGCACTTGCCGCACATGCAGAATAATACACTTTCAATGCACTTTGCAGTTGTGCGGAATAGCAACATCCACTTGCAAACAATTGTAAAAGTGGATTGAAAGTGCATTATCCTGCATGTGCAGAAGGGGTCGAAGTTGGCAAAAGCTACTTCTAGGCTCAACTGACACCTATTCATCCAACAGGAAGCTTTGGTCCAGCAGAACCTCCAAGTTATGAACCCGCTCTGCTAGGGGGAATGTAACATCATCTACAAAAGAAGATACCTCAATTTGTGGATCAGTCCTTTTGCCCAACAGTTTTGCCCAACAGCACCTTTGTCCTGATGGGATTACATTTCCATTTATTAGTTCTCATCCATTTCAAATCTGCCTCTAGACTCTGGTTCACAGTTTCTACAGCCTCTCAGAGATCCACTGTAAGAATGAGATAGAAATGAGTATCATCCACATATTGGTGATAACCCAATTATAATTTCTGGTTGATATTTTATAGCAACTTCATGTAAATGTTTAAAAGCATGGGGGATAAGATGTAACCTTGTGAGACCCCACAGGCTAGAAGCCAAAGGTTTAAGCAGCAGTCCCCCAGCACCACCTCTTGAAATGTGCCTTCCAGGTAGGATCAAAGCTACCATAGAATGGTGCCTCTCAATCCTAACCCTGAAAGGTGGCCCAGGATCAGTGATGGGATTCAGCAGGTTCACACCTCTTCGGCAGAACCAATTGTTAAAATGGTGCTTGTAATTATTTGAATCCCACCATTGCCAAGGATATCTTGATTGATTGTGTTGTCAGCTACTGAGATTAGAACTTTTCCAGGTGACCATTACCTGCATATCAGCAGCCACCAAGTAGTTAGTTTTTATGACCTGGAGATTGACCTATGATGATTAATAACTTTCTGATTTGAGAATTTTATATGCAAGACAGTAATGGAGTCAAAGATTAAACACAACCTGTTGATCCCTTTTTCGAAAACTCAGTATTGTTAAAAGATGGTTCTTACCAGCCAAATACACTATTAATTTTATCTGGACATTAAAAATTAATCATTGTCTACAATTACCATTTTGCCCCTTTTCTGGAACAACAGAACTGGCCACTGTTGAGTTTCAGATGACTTCCCTCCCTTGGGCAAAGAAAATAATCACAAGGCATGTTGGGCTTCTCTAGTAATGAACACCATGACTGGTGAGGTCTCCAGACAGCAGAAAAATCCTGGGAGCTTGAGTCATTCTCCAGTTTGTTTTAGCTCCCAATTGATGCAGTCTCAAAGAGATATGAAAATAGCTTAAAACAATCTGTATTCAGATTCCTATTAAACTTGATGTGTTTAGATTAAGGGTGTTAACCAGTTGACTTGCCAGTAGCCTTTAACCAACAAATTAAACTCCATTAGCATACATGGATCACTAAACCTCATGAGCGCCACTTCTGTGCTTATGGGAGAGCTACTCAGCCTTCCATGATCTCCATCTAGACTAGCTCCCTCTATCTTTGCTTCCCATTTTTGTTTGCTCTGGATTGCTGCCACTTTCAAACCTTCAAAGAGCCTCTCCTGTTACAGGGGCTAGTACTTTAGCACTCTTTTACTTCACTGCCATTAAAAGACTCTCCAGTGGGAATCCAAAGAAGCTTAGTTCTCCCCTCCTCCATTTTACTTTCACAAAAATAACCCTGTGAAGTAAGTTAGGCCCCGAGAAAGAGGGGGGAGGGGAGAGACTGATCAGCAATCTAAAAGTCACCAGAAGGCTTCTATGACAAGGTGGAAATTTGAATCTGGGTCTCTCAGATCCTAGTTCAACACTCAAATCTCTACACCACACTGGCAAGGTAGCACTTAGAATTATCACCAGGGTGACAGCTAAACTTGCTCCTACTAAGACGCTGGCCTACCCCATCAGCATTGTTCCATCCTCTATTCTGTTTCTTGGTTATATTAAGATGTTTTTAAAACAACTTTGGAACAATGAGGAGAGGGTAATTTGATACCATAATGCCCCTGCACTGTTTACGAGCTCACAATCTTGTGGGTGGAACCAGTTGTGTGTCTTTTCCATGGAATGTGTATTCGCCTTCTGGGTGCTGATTCCGTGGGAAAAAAATGCACATGATTGACCTCAACCTCATGGATGTGAGCCTTTAGGCTTACTTTTATTTTGTGAGAAGAACCTATTTGCGAAACAGCTCCTGCAGCACAAGTGCAAAGAGCATCTCTATCATGAGGAATTCTGGGAAACAGCAATGGAATTTGGGGGACCGGATTATTTATGACAGCAGAACAAACACGGATCAGCATCTATCAATAGGCACTTCCCTGAACTATTGAATGGCAGCAATCCTACTTAAAACCATATCAATAGACAATTGCATATACCCGCAAAAATACAGGATTTTTATTAATTTTGTTTTGTTGCCATCTTTTTATTGTCATTATTTTTGGGAAGGTACTTTGTTGCAGTGGGTCAAGGCTGAATACACAAATAAGAGCCTGTGTTGTGTACTGAACAGAATGTTTAACAGTGTAGTCTTATGCAGACTGACATCCTGCAAGGTCCACTGAAGTCAGTGGATTTAGGACTGCACAGCTGGCCTCCACTAGGGCCAGGGGCCTTTACAATCCTGGCCCCCCTCTGGTGGAACAGGCTCCCTAGAGTGACCAGGGCCCTGTAGGACTTGTCGAATTTCTGCAGGGCCTGTAAAATGGACCTGTTCCACCAGGCATTTGGCCAGCTGGGCTGAGTATGTTTTCATCGCCCCGGCCTCCAGATAGGCTCAGGGTGGGTGGGTTACCACCATTTGAATTTTTAATCTGGTTTTATTTTATTTGTATTGTACAGGGTTTTTTAATTGTTGTTCTATTATTGGATTTTGTTGTACGCCGCCCTCAGCCCTTCGAGAGACAGCAACTAACAAATTTAAAGAATAAATAAATATCACATTGCTATTTTAATCCTCCTTCTGTTAAGAGAGAAATCTAAAATGTCAGGAACTGCTATCAATTCACCTACCCTTCAGGTGATCTAATTTATGGAGTATCTGAGAACTTTAACTGTCTCATTTGACATAAATAGTTGTGGATAAAATTGATTTTAAAGTGTACTGAGTCCAAAAGAATTATCACAGAAGAACCACAATGATATGATGAAAGATTGAAGAATAAATATGAAATGGTTATTAACATTTAGAAGGAAATCTTTCTTACATTATTTCAAAAAGTATAATGCATATGTTGCAGTTAAAGCAAAGTATCATAATATGCTTCATTCTTTTTCTTCTCCCTAATGGAACTCAGAAAAGCACAAACCTTTTAAATATTACATCATCCATAGTGTGTGTGCATACAAAGATGAGTACAAAATTCTCTTAATTAAATATGTATATATATAGTCCACCAGTATATGTTGAGTAGGGCAGTTTCCATTTTTAATAAGAATGTGATTTGGCAGGAACAGATTAGATATTATGTAACATATGCAAGCAACTTAAGGTCTGCTCTCAAGACATTTATCTGTAAAATTAAAATTCTGGAAATGATCTCTCAGTATTAGATAGGCTTGCCAACTTCCAGGTGGTGACTGGAGATTTCCCTCTATTACAATTGATCTCCACACTACGTAGATCAGATCCCCTGGACAAAATGGTGACTTTGGGGTTGAGGGGGGTGGGCACTTTAGGTTTCATAACAGAATTAGATAGTGAAGCTGGGAGACATGGACTGTTTTCATTTTTGTGCTGCCATTTTCACATTTCAGCTGCCATTGGGAAAGATGTGGTGGTTCTGTATGGTTCTCAATAGAGCACTATGACACATCAAATCTCGCAATGCCATTTGTTTCCATGGGGTGAATCTCACTCAGCACAAGGGCCACTTCTCTCCACATTTTTCTTTTTATTGTGGTTTCACAGTCTAATTAATTACTTCCTGTTCTCTATCCCATGAGACATCTGGCCTTCGCATTCCTACATCAAGTGTTAGTGGACCAATCTTGCTTTTTGAAGGAGGTCTGTTCATGTTATAGCATGATTACAAAATTCCAGTTTAAAACAATGAGAATGGCTTTGGCTGTAAAAGAAAAAGACAGGATTTAAGCTCCCATGTCACCTTCTGAGGTACAAGAAAGTGTAATTAACCATGAATGCCATGCAAGGGAAACCTATCATAGAGTGAAATAATTTTAACTGGAAGGAGACATGGGAGAAAAAGACAATTTAAAAGGACAGTAGACCTTATCAATAATTTGTCTATGTAAGGACAGCTGGCACTGTAATGTTAAAAATGGTGGTGGAAAGTGCTGTCAAGTTGCAGCTGACTTATGGACACCCTATAGGGTTTTCAAGGTAAGAGAGGAACAGAAGTGATTTGCCATTGCCTGCCTCCACATAGCAACCGTGGACTTCCTGAGAGGTCTCCCATCCAAATACTAATCAAGGTCAACTATGCTTAACTTCTGAGATAAGATTAGATCAGGCCAGCCCGGACCATACAGGTCAGGGCAATTAAAAAAATAATCCCCACAAAACAAATCTGAACAAAGACCAAAAAATACACAGAAAGCAATGAAATACAATAGGTTAACTATGCTGCCATCTGCATTCTTTGTAAAAACAGAGTGCACAAATAATGCCAATTTTTTTACTAAAAGACTAGTGTGGAAACAGTCATAACCATGGCTTCTACGCCCTATTGCTGGACCTTCAGAGGAACTAGTTGGCCACTGTGTGAAACAGGATGTTGGACTAGACAGACCACTTTTCTGATCCAGCTGGGTCGTCCTATGTTCTTACGTATTGTGTGAACTGGTCATAGGACGGTATACAGAATGCCTGCGACCATCAGAACTCTATAAATGTTCCTGTAGAACCCAACTAAACAGTCCAGACAAGAAGGAGGTTATGCGGTTTAAGAAGACTGCCGCTTTGGATGCTGTGTTGTTCTCCCTGTTATTGGCAGCCCTCTTTGAAGGCGTTCATGAAGCATTTAGGAGTTTTTTTGGATCCCGCTTTTCTATTGCTTCCTTTTGCTGCCTGTGACTCAGAAGCTTACCTGATTTTTGCAGAAACTGCCCTATTGGATGACTGGAAGACTTCAATTGTTGCAAAATGCTACCATTTGCTATTTGGACAGGGTGGTGTGAATACATTTTTCCCACTGTGAGTTTTCTCCACTGGCTGCATATAGATTTCCAGGTCCAATTCAAGGTGCTACTATTTAACTTTAAAGTCTCTAAATCCCTGGGACCTCCACTCATCCAATATATATCTTCTTTCTACCACCACCACCACCACCTCTAGACAAAGTACGTCAGCTGTTGCTCAGTCTTGGGCTTTTGCAGTCATTTCTCCCCTTCTTCAGAACTGTCTCGCAGAGGAAATGACAAGGACTTGTTGAACTTCCAGAGCAGTTGTAAACTTCAATTGTGTAGGAGGGCTTTGAATGAGTTAAGAATGATCTTTGGACCACAGACATGCCTATTGTTTTTCAGCATTATTGGCAGGGTGGTGATTGGCTCTCTCTTCTTTGTTCAATATCATTGTTCACCCATCTTATTGTTTTAATTATTCTATTGTTTTATTCTGATGATGTTCCCTGCCTTGATCCCTAACTGTGGGAGCAAAAAGGCAGGCATGAAAAGATTTTAACCACAATAAACTTGTAAATGAATAAAGCCAGATTCTCTGTACAACATGAAAATTAGCTGGGAGCTCTTTGCATGGGAGAATGGGAAAGGAATACCCTTCATTAAATCCATTAAATATCCTGCTCATACTTCAGAGCACTGTGGCTGTTTCCTCATCATTTTATATGGAAAGAAAAAATGATACCACATAGCCATGAGTGGAGAAATTGAAAAGCCAACTGCTTTTTGACAGTTTGCATAACAAATAGAAGTGCTGTTTGTAGTACAGTGTTGCATATAGTACAATAGAACTGGGGTGTGATGTGGTATATTTGTCAGTATGAAGATGTGAAAAGTGGGGTCTCAGGTTCTTTAATCTAGTTTCCATCACTGGCCCATAGCTAAATTAAGATAAGAACACTGATATTAGTTACTTCGGTAATCACAATTCCATAGTAAGCATTCCATATTTCCACAGATTTTCTTTCTGGAGAGCTAAAATTAGTTCCCTTAGCACTGTGCCCAGAAGCTTCCTAAAACGCATATTTCTATCCACTTTTCAGGCATCACTGATGACAACGTGCCAGGGTGGATAGGCCATTTAGGCTACAGAGCTCTTAGTTGGTGGGGGGCACACTCCCAGGTTCCCCCCCTCTAGGGACAACTCAGCTGAAAAAGAAAGATAGTGGTTGTAATGAGAAATAGGTCTACCTGCTCCCATGAGGGTTGGTGTTGCTCCACCCAGCCTCTCCACTTTGTGGGATGGGGCCATCTCACCTCACCTGGCCTTGTGAGGGATGGGCCTACCCAGCCTCACCTTCCCCAGCTGCCTTAACCAGGCTCCTCCTGCTCCAGGCTAGTGGGGCACTTCTTCCCTCCTTTGGGGAGAGCTTGGATTATTTTTTTCAGGGCTCTTTCTCCCCATCTGCCCACAGAGCGTGCTCAAGGCATGCTAACCATTCCTGGATGCTTGATTTCTCCCAGAGTCTAGCAAGTATTCCATCAGGGTGAGGGTCACAGCCAGGGTGGGTCCAGAGGGTTCCTGACCATACTTGGAGCACTGATTTGTTTCATCCAATAATTTCTTTTGAAAAATGAAAAATGTAACAGTTGTGACAAGAATGCCTTTTATTTCCAAAATGGACTTTTGCCCTTGAAATAAAAATATTTCTGAATTTAAGAAACCAGTGCAGGCCAAAGTCCAAAGATGGAAGCACTCAAATCATCCAGCTCTGCCCACCCAAGACTGTTCCCAGATCAGGCTGTGTTTTCAAGTCCTCCTTCATCCTATGACTGTGGGTACAGGGGCGTGGGTAAGGAGAAACTTCAGGAAGTTTCTTTATGCTGAATGAAGGTGTTTGCTATAAACCGGCAAAGGCCTCTAAACTTCAAAAACAATATTCTTATATAAACTTTTGATACCAACAATGAACAGACCGTCACATACAAAGAGACACTGGGGCTTGGGTGTTATACATGGTTTGTTCCCTCTGGGGCAGTCACTGCTTTTACAGTGGTGTCTTGGAAGCCCTGTTGGGAAACCGGGCAGCCTTCTCTAGAGAAGCTGGTTGGCAGATGCCTCGGTCAGAGTGCCACACAGCCCAAAGCAAGGATCCATACTAATCGACACCACACTAAGGAGCAGCAGGGTGTCACAGGCATGGCAAATGTCATGGAACACACACACACACACACACACACACACACACACACACACACACACACGCTGATGAGGACTTTTGTTTCATGGGACTTTTGCTTCTGGTTGTGCACCACTTCCCAGCAAACATGGTTCATTCTTGCTTTTCCAAGAGCCCCATCTTTCATTTGGAAATAAAATAAAAGGCCTGATTGACTTCAGTGCCATCTCCCCCCCCCCTCCCGACTTCAACCCAAGGGGGGGGGGGCTCAGCCGCGAACCTTCAGAAGCAGCTGAACACCTCCTCCCCCCCCCCGCCTTCTTAGTTTTACCGTTTTACAAGCAACCCCCCCCCCCCGTCTCCAATCACTTTGTTAAAAGCGACTGAAAAGTTGGGGAAACTTCCGATCGCTTTTTTCTTTTCAGCGCCCCCAAACTTCGTCCAGACACCGGAATG
Source organism: Sphaerodactylus townsendi (assembly GCF_021028975.2). Classification (NCBI taxonomy): domain Eukaryota; kingdom Metazoa; phylum Chordata; class Lepidosauria; order Squamata; family Sphaerodactylidae; genus Sphaerodactylus; species Sphaerodactylus townsendi. Next base: position 65,422,213 of record NC_059431.1, read on the forward strand.
CAGCGGGACTGTCCCTTGGCCACAACCCGGGCAGCCGGGCTTAGGCTTACCATCCTCCTCTGAGTCCGCCAAACAAGCCCCGACTCCGGATTTCCAACCGACTTGCCCTGATGCGGATGCCCCGCCAGAGCAGAACTAGCAGAGCCAAGAGCCGCCGCGTCTCCCCTCTGGCCGCCGCCGGGAGATGCCGTCCGTCCAGCCCCAAGTGGCTCACCTCGGTCCCCGCCGGACGCGGCTCATGCTGGCTCTCCGGAACGCTTTGCCAGCCGCCCGGCTTCCCGGTCCCGCCAGTGGGTGTGCGGCTGGGCTGGGGGCGGGTCGGGGCTCCGGTCTCTCGGCCAACTTCCCAAGCCGTCTCCGAGCAGATGCCGCCTCCGCGCAGCGGGGCTCCTCCCCTCCTCCAGCGCCCCCACAACGCGTCCCGTTCACACGCACTAGCAGAGACGCTCCTGCTCCTCCTCCCCGTCGGGCTCCTTCGGCCTTCTTTCGCATGATGGGAGCCGTCTCTCGTCCCCCAACCCTCGCACCACCCGCCACCACTCCCTCCTATCGGCCATGCCCTTCCCACATTTTGCAGGGGCGCAACAAGCGGCAAAACCCGCGGCAAACACAGAAGGGGGAGCGAATAGGAAGGCACAGCAAAAGTCCAGAGACAGATACTTGTGTCTCCGTGGCCAAGGGGCTTCTGTGGGTTACAGCCCACGATCCTGAGTGAACGTTTCCCAGTCACAGGAAGAGAATGTGAGGACAGTTGTGAACATGAACGATGAATGCATGCAGGAGGTGGGGGGGGGGGGCACCCTGCTCCCTCTCTACACACGTGAACCCTGTCATCGGTGTATACCGTCCACAGGACTTTGGGATGCATGAAAGGGAGGGAAAATATGACAATCAAGTAGGGTTGCCAGCTACAGGTTGGGATTTTGGGGGTGGAGCCTGAGGAGGGCAGGGTTTGGAGAATGGCAGGACTTCAAGAAGAAGAAGAAGAAGAAGAGGAGGAGTTTGGATTTATATCCCCCCTTTCTCTCCTGTAGGAGACTCAAAGGGGCTTACAATCTCCTTGCCCTTCCCCCCTCACAACAAAAACCCTGTGAGGTGGGTGGGGCTGAGAGAGCTCCGAGAAGCTGTGACTAGCCCAAGGTCTCCCAGCTGGCATGTGTGGGAGTGTACAGGCTAATCTGAATTCCCCAGATAAGCCTCCACAGCTCAGGCGGCAGAGCTGGGAATCAAACCCGCTTCCTCCAGATTAGATACACGAGCTCTTAACCTCCTACGCCACTGCTGCTCCTATGCCACTGCTGCCAAGGAGTAATGCCATAGAGTTCACCTCCCAAAGGGGGCATTTTCTCCAAGGGAACTGCTCTCCATAGTCTGGAGACTATGGGAGTTACAGTTATAATATTGGGAGTTATAATAATGGGAGATCTCCAGCCACCACCCGGATTGGGTTCATTACTGCTGCTGAAGCATCCCTTTTCCTTGCTGCTGTTGTCCTGGCTGACTTGGCAGCTGGTGGGTGTTGTTGAGTTGGGACCTTAAAGACCCATGCCGAGTTGCTGGTGTTGCATCAGTTCTTCTTGTTGCTTGTGTCCTGGTGGGCTTCCCTGTTGCTGGTAAAACGGGTTCCAAAGCAGGCATCCTGCAATTCCTAGATAAGTGTGGGATTGGCTCTGGTAACTGGGCCTGCTCTTGGACAATACCCAAAGCTCGTCCTTCCTAAGTCCAGGGGATGGGCACTGAAAAAGACCTTCTGTGCTCATGTTATGTTTCTGTGATAAGCAAATAGCATCAATGTCTTCAATAAGAGATGCTGCTCACCTTTCTTTTCACAGCAATTCTTGTGGATTTATTTTTGCAGTAGTGTAGTTACCTTACTGGCATGTATCTAACCAGTATTCTCACCCAAGCACTAAAAAAAATGGCTCTAGTGCTCCAAGATTTCTTAGAGGAAAACCCCAATTAGCCTGAACTTGTTGGTGTTTCTCATAATGACCTGTGGAATAATTCACATCATGACATTAGCATGAGCGACCAACAAATTGTCCATCATATCAAACAAAGGCCTGAAGAGTGGAATCTGGACTTTTTCTTTCTAACAATAAGTAAACTTGCCTTCAGGATAGCTTGGTGATATTTCACCTTTTAAGTCAAAGACAGGCCATTAATTTGCTAGCAAGCATCATAAAATCAAGATTATCATTAGGGCAACCCTGCCTCCATTTTTGCCAGTCTTTATAAAGAGGTAAATTATTTGATATATACAGCTTGACAAACGGGATATTTTTCTTGAACTTATGCAGGAGAATAATTGGAAACAGTTGCTTCTACTGAATACTACTACTAATTATTTGTTGATGAGCTAGCCTTCTTGATAAACATCCTCTTTATGGGCCTAATAATACTCACTTCAGCATTCCAACCACTTACTGAAAAATTAATTGTGCAATCCTAAGCACAGTCAGGTCATAGGTCAGAATTTGTTTGCCATTTTGACTCTTAACAGTAGGTATGTCTAGTGATTTTATGTTTTAGAAACATTGTTTTTAAATGTTTGTATGCCACCCTGAGATCAACTTTGGTCAGAGAGGGTTATAAATACGGGATATAAATTTAAGGAAGGAAGGAAGGAAGGAAGGAAGGAAGGAAGGAAGGAAGGAAGGAAGGAAGGAAGGAAGGAAGGGAGGAAGGAAGGAAGGAAGGAAGGAAGGAAGGAAGGAAGGAAGGAAGGAAGGAAGGAAGGAGGGAAGGAAGGAAGGAAGGAAGGAAGGAAGGAAGGAAGGAAGGAAGGAAGGAAGGAAGGAAGGAAGGAAGGAAGGAAGGAAGGAAGGAAGTTGTGCAGTTCCAGTTCTAGGGTAGCAGGGATGCATATTCATTGAAATCAATGGAGAGAACTGTTTCGCATAAGAGTTTTGTATTGCTTGGGTTTACACTAACTGCAGAGTCTTTCTTCAGTGGACGAAGATTTCTTCAGCCTTATGAGACTCCTCACTAAGTAGACTCACTAGACCAGTGATGGCAAACCTTTTTGAGACCGAGTGCCCAAATTGCAACCCAAACCCCACTTATTTATCACAAAGTGCCAACCTGGCAATTTAACCTGAATGCTGAGGTTTTAGTTTAGAAAAAAACGGTTGGCTCCTCCTTCCTCCGCCTCACCTGCTCGAACAGGGGCTAGCCTGCTCTAGCCTCCAGCAAGTCCCAAGTGCACCGCTCTGTGCCTCTCTAGCATCTCTGCCCTCCCTCTGCGCCCTTTGCGAAAAGGTGCAGTTTCCGGAGCACAGCCATTTCAGCCCCGGCTACAGCGCCGAGTCCTCCCTGCTCACTGCGGTGCGCGCACGTTGTACTCAGTGGCTCAGGTCAGTCTCTGTGTGTGTGTGTGTGATTTTCCGCCCCCCACATGATGAACTGTGTGTGCGTGTGCCCACAGAGAGGGCTCCGAGTGCCACCTCTGGCACCCGTGCCATAGGTTCGCCATCACTGCACTAGACTCTACCCAACAAGTTTTGACACATAACCAGATATCTGATCAGATTATTGCATTTTGCTTCTTGGTAGTGTCACAAGTATTTACTGCTAGGAAGCAAACAGATCAGCTACCTCCATCTTGGGAAATTACTGGAGATTTTGGGTTGGAGGGTGGGGTTTGGGAAAGGATGGGATCTCAGTAAGGTATAATGCCTTAGAGTCCACTCTCCAAAGGAGCCATTTTCTCCGGGGCAACGGATCTCTGTAGTCTGGAGATCAGTTGTAACTCTAGGAGATTTCCAGGTCCCACGTGGATGTTGGCAATCCTAGAACCAAAAGTTTAGTTCAAAGTAAAAGCTTGAGGTAATCCATTAAATATGAAAAGCAGAAACTCAAACTGATGTCTGTTACAGGATAAATGGCAACTTCTAGGGAAAATAATTCATCACATGGCAAATTGCTAAAAAAAAATTTAATATGCTCACAGGGACCCAGCCGGAAAATCTTAAATTCCTGCAATATAAAGAAAAAGCAATATAAAGAAAGTATGCTTCTTGACTGAACATTTGGTTGAACTTCTGAACTTGCTATATCAGGTGATACTCATCAATGTGAGGGTTGATGCTTGTTTGTCTTAAAATAGGTTCTGTTTCAACAGAGTTTTCTGCAGTATCAGAGTGGAATTTTTAAAAAAAGATTTTCTAGGTCTGAAGAAAAAAAAAGAAGGAAATGATGCTGTGTCTTAAATGCTGCTGTTTAATGTGGCATCGGTCCAGGTAGGTCCATTTAGCAGCTGTTCTTAGATAAATGAGCCTGAGAAGATTTTAGATGACTGCTGATTGTGGGGGCTCCCCATAATTGCTCTGTGTTTCCCTTGGAAAAAAAATAAAGAAAATGTGCTTCACCTAATGAATTTCATGTGTCCAGAGCCTTCAGTTGTTTTTTTAAAAGGAAAAACCTGTTCCAGCCAGTTCTGCATCATTCAAACAATATGGAATTGCAACATGTGAAATTATTATGGGAATGCACAAGGGCAAATTGAATAGCAGTGTTTTTTTCTCCCTCAGAACACATTCTTTTGTTTCTTCCGCAACCCTCCCCCGCCATTCAGACTAGTTAATGTTAACTTGTGTGAAGCTGAATGGAAACTCAACCACTATGAAGAGAGAAGTCACAGCGACTTCCTTGTGATCAACCCAATTGCTGTACAGGCAGCAAACTGACTAGATTGCCTCTCTGGAGCATGAGAGATGGGTGGCTGGCGTTTTGCACAACCTACAGCTGTTTGCTGAGCCCCTTCAGTCTCCATCCCTCACTGTAATGCCACCCCATGAGTTGCAGCCAGCCCAGCAAACAGCTTTAGGGCAATCAGAAGAGAACTGACAGTTTGGGTTGCCAGCGACCAGGTGGTAGCTGGGGATCCCCTGCTTTCACAACTGATCTCCAGGTTCACCTGGAGAAAATGGCTACTTAGGAAGATGGACTTTATGGCATTATACCCCACTGTATATCAGTCACCGAACACAAGAAAACAGAAATGTTTTCCCCTTGTGTCTAAAAAGTACCAGAAAAGGTGCTAGGCAATTAGAGAAAGGAACAACCCCAAGGGAAAACATTTCTATTTTCTTGTGTGTTTGGTGACTGATATTTCCCCAATCCCACTGGACTCTGCTGTCATGTTTTAAACTGCTTGGGTGGTACATATTGTAATAGGAATAATTCTTTGCAGCTAACCAGGGTCCTTCAATTTAACTGCTCCTGTGCTTTTCAATTGTTGTTTCTATTGTGTATTGTGTTTAGATAATTAATTGTTTTGTTTATTTCTCAAACAGGCCAACTACAACAAATACTATAAATGATTAAATCTCTAATATCTTAAGGGAAAAAGGCATGTGGGGTGGGGAGGGAAAATTTGGACTAGAGATATGACAGTGGGGGGAATGAAATACTCACATCTCTCCATTTGTCTGCTCAAGTTCATCTACAAGTTACTTTACTTTAAAGAAAATGCACAACACAGTTACGTGCATTTGCACATCATGGATAAGAAATCCTAAAATCATAGTTGTCTTCTTTTGGGGAGTTGTTTATCCATTCACCTATTTCCCTTCCCCCCTTCCCCTTCCCCCTCCCCCAAGACAGAACTTTCACTTCTTAATTCTGGCCACCTGGAATACAGATATGTGATCACAGTTTACATTTTTGAGACAGCCTGGCTGTCAAAAAAAAATCACACACACCTCCCAAAAAAAGAACAGAGTGACGCTATCACAGCTGCTTTGTGTACAGTGAAAGAATTGGAAAAGAGCTCAGATGCTACATAGAACTATAATGGAGAAGAAACTCTGGCAAAGGTTTCAGTTTACCCCTTACTCTGTTTTTTTTAAATTTGAGCTAAACAATAGAAAGGTCACTAAATGTTCCTTTGTTCTTGTGACAGGTTTTCTGAACAGCTGTCACAGAACTATTTTGTTCTTGTATATATTTAAAAATACTTGCACTGTTTCTGAGAATGATCCCATTTCTATTTAAAGGGAATCTATATACTACTAGTAAATGTTGTGATGTGATGTCATCCCATGGCTCAGTAATGACTCAGTGTTTGTGCAGCGCTTTACCCATACACTAAAATATTTATTTGTAGCACAAAGACATTACTTTTATTAGAGCAGGTAATACCAAAAGGGTATAAACAAAACAAAGGCATGATAAAATAAAGTGTTGAGTTACATTCCCAAGGAGCCTTTCATGCAGCCAACATATATTTAGATATGCTTCCAGTTCCATGGAGGAGTGGCTGGGCATTGAGCAAGAGGTGGCAGCATATGACTCGGCTGTCATGTGATTTGGAAAGGAAGAACTCACACTGGTTTAAGAAGTGAGCCATTCTTAAACTACTAAACCATGTAAAATGTCCCCTACTCAAGTCATCAGCCACACTGAATGTGAAATGTTGGCGCAGAGATTCTGCACATTTTCCGCCCTGTTTTTGTGATAAGTTGATCACAAATATTACCTCTTGCATCATGTAGAAGAATTGCCTTTTCACAGTCATATGGCGGTTGCAGTATTTGAACCAGCATTAAATATTTTGTCTGAAAGCCTTTAAACATTCTTTCTTTCAACTGCTGCTACCTCCACTTACCCCACAGTTCAGATGCTATTCTTGTATTAACTAATAAAGAGGTTAATTCTGTGGTTCATGTGTACAGTCAAAGAAGAAGTCTCTTGGGAATATTTCTATCAGAAGCATCTACATTAGATGCTTACCACATCCTGTCTAGATTCACCATTCAACTATTTACCATTTTCTTGACTCTCCTTGTCTCATTCTGTTTCTGTCCATACAATTCTTTTGATTTTCTAAACTTTTACAAAAATTGTACTTGTACCACCAGGGAAACCATGAGAAAACTCAGCCATGAAACCAAGGTCTTACCTCCGTCTGGAATCAATTTTATGCGCTGAAACTCCTCCTTGTCTCTTGAAACTTAGGAATGGCTTCTCTTCAAAGTGGTGTCAGGAGGGGATTTCCATCTCAAACATATGTCTGGCACAATGGCCTGGGGGGGTGGGGGGTGGGGGAAAGCTGCTGAAGGGGGAGCTGTAGACAGAAAGTTGTGAGTGGAAGAAACATTCACTCTTAAGCTATGGTATTTCTACCTTCCTGAGCTACTCAGCAAAACCAAGACCATGTAGTTCCTTACATAGGTGGAAATGACTGAAGCTAGATGGGATTGTTGAAAAATTGGGGCTGGCATGCAAATTACCCAGTATCTCCCTAAATTAGTTTTATTCTGACCACATTATTTTCTGTAGTGGGATTGTTACCAAACTTAGAGCACAAAAGGACAAAGAGCTTCAGCTGCTGTTTGTTAAGCATGCTGCATAGTAAAAAAGAGAGCATGATCAGTACTGTTCAGTTGCAAATTCCAGCAAGCAGCCAGTTTTGTTACTTAGCTGGCCTCTGTAAGAAACAACAAGATCCTTCTTGGCTCATTTCTAGACTGAACTGATTTTTGAGACAGTTTTGTTTGTGAAGTACCAGAAGTAAGGCAGCACCTATTGCTTACAGAACAATATAGTATGTCTTATTTCAGGCTGCAGAAACTGTAACCATCCTCAGTTGCAAATAGTTTAGAGGCCCTATTACAGTACAGGAAATGCTCAAATAATTTTTTCCTGTAGAACTTGCCATGTTGAAGTTTTGATAACTAGGAATGCCAGCCTCTAGGTAGGGTCAGGGGATCTCCTGACATGACAGCTCATGTCCAGTCTACAGTAATCAGTTACCCTGGGGAAAAAATGGATGCATTGGGGGAGAGAATGGCATCATGCCCTACTGATGTCCCTGTCCTCCTCATGCTCCATCCTGAAATCTCTAGGAGCTTCCTAACATGGAAGTCCTACCCTAATTCTTGCCCTCCCCCACTAATGGCCGGGGGGGGGGGGCTGTCAACCCTACCAGTAACTAGGCTTGCCAATTATGGGTTGGGAAATTCCTGAAGATTTAGGGGGTGGAGTCTGGGGAGGGGAGGGATTGGGATAGTGGGGGACCTCAGCATAGAATCCTCTTCTTTTCTGAAAGCCCCCATACCTTCTCCTCCTTTCCTACCTTCTTTCTAGGGTTGCCAGCTAAAGGTTGAGAAATTCCTGGAGATTTGGGTGTGGAATCTTGGGAGGGAAATGACCTCAGCAGGGTATAATGCTGTAGGCCCACCCTCCAAAACAGCTATTTTCTCCAGCTGGGAACTCTCCAGGACTTACCTGGATGTTGGTAACTCTATTTGATAAACTTTGCCTAGACTATATCTCAGTTAAAAGTTGGAAAATTCTTAGTGTTCCAGATTTTAAGAAATTAACAGTGTGTTGTTGAGTCATCCAAGAGCCTTTCCTGGGAGTATAGTAGTTTAAAAATATAGCAGCTGAAATTCAGAAGTACATGTGTATTGAACAGTGGAATGAGAACAGATTTGGTTTCAGCTGCCAAGCCAGAGCTCCCATCATACCCAACCACAAATGGTAAGAATCCCTGCTACTTTATGGCTGTTCGGAGCAAACTGCAGCCCCATCACATTTCATTTTAACTATTGAATGTAAATAGCCAGAGGTTACATTTTTCCATTATATATTGCTCAGCCTTCAAGACTGAAGGCAAAATACATAAGTCATTCTGCAGGCTTTCCAGGCAAACTTTCAAGTGGTCTACATTCCTTCTGCAAAATTCATGCCGTATTTTCTGATTTTCTACAGAAGGGGAAACTGTTATGAGTTTTCTATGAAGTGTAGGTTAAGAGTTCCCCTTAGCATTTTGCCAATACCTTTTATCCAATTCAATTTAAATGGCTTGTTCTCAACCGAAATAAAGGCATGAGTCTGCCTGTGACATTCTCGGCTACCAAAAGCAACTCATAGTGGCTATGACACCTTAGTGTTTGATGGGGTGGCAGAATTGATACCAACATGCTGAATCAAATATTTTGAGTAAAGGGCTAATTATATACTAAATGCAATTGATATTATCAAAACACTCTTTTTAAAAAAGCACACCAACTCAGGTCAAGAAGGAGGTTCACTGGATCACGTAGAAAAGTGTGCGGTTCATTCTTACCTGCAATTTCCCAACTCTGAGCCCATTATTTGCAAGCAGCTTTCTCATCTGCAGAGTTTATCTGAAACTTAGCAGAGAGAAAAATTGTGTATGTAGGTCATTCTTTTCCAGCTTAATGTACCTCACAGGATTGTTATGAAGATAAACTGGGAAAGAGTTGAACCAATGTGCCACCCTGAGTTTCTTGGACAAAAGGAAAGATAAAATGTTTAGAGAGAGGTAAGCTGTTATCTATTCTTAAAGTCTCATGACTAGCCCAGCTAGCTGAGTGGATGCAGTTCCTAAAAACATAAACTACCTCTAAAGTACTTAATTGTCAAGAGGAATATTGACATAGTGAGGGTGCATGTATCTCCGGTGGATCTAGATGAAGCCCCAAGTGCAGAGGATTTATATTCCTGTTTGGACAGATGCTATCTTCTTTCTGGAGTCCCAAGGATCAGTCACTATACCAGAAATGTATAGGTTACCTTTTAATTTCGTAGCTTTTCCCAATGCCAGTTCCAGAAATTAATCACCAGTTTGTAACCTGGCCAGTTCACTTCTCACCACCTCCACTTGCTCACATTTATGTGCTGGGACCGCATTCCCAAACCAAATCCCTCTCCTAGATTCTTGAGCTTTTGTCCTGGCCACTGCCACCTTCCTGTGGGCTAAAGATGGGGGTTGGGGAGGGGCAGGCAATCTGCATGGGTTAGGTCAGAACTGTTCTTTCTGATCCAAGAATGCCATCTTTTGAGCCTTTGAAGGTTGACAGGTCTCCCCTAGCCAATATTGGACGATGGGGGGGGGGGGTAGTTTTTCCAAATCCAGGTTGGGAATCACATGGAGATTTGGGAATGGAGTCTGGGGAAGACAGGAACATCACTGGGATACAATGTCTTAGAGTCTACCCTCCAAAGCACCTAATTTCTCCAGGAGAACTGACCTCTGTAGTCTGGAGAAGAGCTATTATTCTGGGGGATCCCCAGTCCCACCTTGAGGCTGGCATCCCTATCTAGAAAGCTTGGTACTGTCCAGCCTAGAAATTCTCCACTGTTTCTTCCTCACTAAAAGCCATCTGTCTCCTTTACTTCCCTTAGTTGGGGCCTTTCCTCTTTTCCCCTGGCCTATCCTACTCTCTGCTTCCTTACTCCTACCCCCAAGCTAGCCCTTCCTCTTGAGGAGGCCCTTTCTCCCAGAGGACTCCTTTACTCCATAAGGAGCTAGTACTGGTTGGCTTTCCTCCTAGCTGTTCCTCCCTGACTCTTGTAGGCCCACCTAGCTCTCCTCTCTTCTCAGCTCTGTAACTGAACTACTGTTTTCCTTAGGTCTAAAGTTGCCAGTCTCCAGAAGGGTCCTGACGACCTCCTGTTATTTCAGCTGATCTATAGACAACAGAAATCAATTCCCATAGGAAAACATGGCTATTTTGGAGGATGAACTCTATGGCATCATACCCTGATGAGGTCCTTCCATGCTCCACCCAAAACCCTGCTTTTCCAAGGCCCCAGTCCCCAAATCTCCAGGAATTTCCTTACCCAGAAATTTGGCAACCCTGCTTAGAACTGTGATGCTGCTCTACTTCTTCTCCCCTGGGTTGGGGTGCCCTAAGTTGCCTGGTAGTGGTGGGCAATCGTTCACCAATTCATGTGGCTGCCTACTAACCCTAAGCTTGGTAAGGAGAAGCAGGTCAGCAGAAAGTGTGTGTATGGGAGTTGTGTGTGTGTGGAATCTGTGTGCTTGGCACAATCAGGCAGTTCTGGGTTAAAATGGAAGCACCAGCCTCACACCAGGGAGAGTGCTAGAGTGTTCCCCGGTGCAAAGCCAACAATTCTGCATCAACTTGGAAGTGATGTAATTGTGCTGGGCTCGCAGATTGCTGCTCCTATCCCCACCTCCATGAAGCTTCTTCCAGTCATCGGGAGGGGGCCTGGCAACCCTAGGTGCCCTGCAGTGTGACTACTCAACACAACCATGCTCAGGCTACCCACCTCCAATAGGAAAATGTTTTGTTATTATAAATCATATTATTTTTAAACCTAGGTATTCCTCTTCTTTTTCTGTGTCCAAAAGGATGTGATAATCTTTGGTCCTCATTTTATGTATTCAAGATGTAATGCCATTAAGATTTTCATTCTTGAATTCTATTTTTAAACAGCCATCTCAAGACCCTCATGTTAGTAATGTTGACAAGAACATCTCTCTGTTGTTCCCTCTCCGTTATGTGATGCACTGTGGTAAGATCAGCACTCACATAGAAATGAATTTCTTACAAGGGCCAATAACAGCATGAGCAACCATGCCTAAAATTAAGCAGAGTACAAAAGGGAGGAAAAAAGCAAGTCAAAATGATTCTGTGTAGTACAAAAAACTATAAATCATACTTTATGTCAGATGACAGAGGTTATATATCAAAATGCCCAAATAATTTGTCATAGTATTATGCTCCATTTTACAGCTTCAAAACATTTGTATCCCAGTCCCCAAACAGATAATTCAGCCATGGAAGACTTTGGATAAATCCAGAGTGTTAGTTTTTTTACTGCTGAAAGAGACCACCAGAAAAGTTTTATTTGAAGACTATAGTAAATATTGAAGCTTTCTCACCCACATGGCTTTAATCTGCAAAGACTGTTATAAACATTTATGTTTCTATAATATATACAGGAAGGGAGGCCTATAGCAGAAAAACATTCTAATAAAATTTCAAAGCATTGGAGTTCAACTTGGAAGCTCACGTTATTTCAATGCACAAATACTGTTTAAACATTAGCTGATTCTGCACAACACAAATAACATGTATTCGGGAATGTTTTGGGTGGAATTCTTCACAGTTTCCCCCATCTGAAAAATTTGTAAGACTTTTTTTTCTGAAAATGAATTTTTCAAAAAAACTTGGCCCATTCCACACAATACAAATAAAAAGTCTCACAGACATTTTAAAAAGAACCGTGTTAGCTTTTTTTGTCTGCATGGAGTAAAAAAAAAAAGCAAAAGCGGTTCAGAGGACAATGGTTCTTTCGTTCCCCCAGGTCTTGCTTTTGGTTTCTAGGTAGTTTGCACCAGAGGTGGGATCCAACCAGTTCTCACCACTTCTCTAGAAGTGGTTACTAATTTTTTCTGAGTGCCGAGAAGGGGTTACTAAAGCAACCTCCCTGCCCAATAGGGACTGGAGGTGCGTGCGTGCGGCGGCATCACTGTTTGAATCCCACCACCATCAGAACCTGTTATTAAAATTTTTGGATCCCACCACTGGTTTGCACCCAACATTTTCTGCCACTTCAGGATTCTCTGTGCCACCCACCATTTGCAGAATGTTTCCACGGACATTTCCTCTGCTTGCAGCTCATTCACCCATCATTTCAGTGTGTAAAGGACATGGATAAAGTTAGTTTCGACTGCCGATTCTGTGCATCAAATTGCAGCCAATTTTCATATCAAATCCTAGTAGCTTCAAAGATATCTAATTGAAAACAAATTAAAAAACAAAAAAGGAAAAATGACATGTGTGAGGAATTGGCTGCCAAAACTAACTTTATTCATGTCCTTTACACATTGAAATTATGGGCGGATGAACTGAAAGCAGTTGAAACCTCTGTGGGAACATTCTGCAAATGGCAGGCACAGAGAAGCCTGAAGCTGTAGAAAATGGCAGGCGCAAGCTGCTTAGAAACAAAAAGAGAGAGATAAAACAAGTTGGGCGGGAAAAATATACATTTCCTGCTCTCCGCACAGCAAGCAAGCATATTTTCAAAACGACTTCAGGAAAAAAGTTACTCATTTAGTGTTTTTGGAATTTCTAACAAGGGCCATTAGTTGATGTACTTTTGAATGTAGATTACTCAAGATTTGAGCAAAAATAACACGTCTTCCAAAAGTTTTTTTTGGAAAACTGTGGAATTCCATCTCAAAATGCTTTTTAAAAATGTCCTGAAAATGTTTTATTTGTGTTGTGTTGAATGGGCCCTAAACAAATGACTTCCTTCCTGCCTGACAATCACTTCTGTTTTATGAGCAGCTTGTGCCCGCCATTTTCTGCCACTTCAGGATCCTCTGTGCTACCCACCATTTGCAGAATGTTCCCATGGATGTTTCCTCTGCTTGTTCAATTCGGAGAATCAAATTATGTACATATTACTGATTCTCATATTGAGCTTGTCTAACTTTGAAGATATATCATTGAAAAAAAGGAAAAACAACATGTCTATGGAACCAGCAGTCAAAACTTTATTCATGCATTTTACACCCTAAAATAGTGTGTGGAGGAGCTGCAAGCAGAGCAAACATCTGTGGGAACATTCTGCAGATGGTGGCCGGTGGCCGGCCAGAGAATCCTGAAGTGGTCCAAAGTGGTGGGCATGAGCTGCTCAGCAAATAGAAGGGAGAGCTGTGGAAAGGGGGACAAAAGAAATGTTCCCTCTGAAATGCTTCCCCCCCCCCCACACTATGCAGATAAAAAAAGCCAAAACGGTTCTTTTAAAATGTCTGCAAGACGTTTTATTTGTATTGTGCAGAATGGGCCATTTCTTACCAAAAACATGCCAACCTTGGTACTCTAAAATATTTCTTTCTGTTGTATGATGCTTTTGGTTCCCAGTCAACATTACAGTGAATGCCAAGTAACAAGTGGCAGCAGCCACAGGTCTATCCTGTGGCCGCTGATGCCATTTTAGAAGCATTTGTAGTACTTCAAGATTGCTACAAGGCCCCAGTTCAGATTTGGCATGCAGGATAGCAGCCCCAAGAGTTCTTGTTTCCCCCATGCCTTTTCAAGCACAGAAACAGCCCATTTAGTAGTTCAAAGGATGGGTGGAAGGAACAAGAGCTCCTGGAGCCATCGTACCATGCTCCTGATATAGATCGAGGCCTTCTGGCAATTTTTGAATGCTTCTAAAATGGCACCAGTAACCATGGAATGGTCTCCCATCCAGTTAGTAACCTGGTCCAACCCAGCTTAGCTTCTGAGAAATCTTCCCTACCAAAGTCACTAGCTGTAACGTAGCGCCAACGGGATGGGGGGGCACGACGCCCCGGGCAGAGCCGTGGCAGAGGCTTGGCTAGGCTGTGGTGGGGGCATGGCGGGGGCATTCTGGGGTATTCCAGGGGACAGTGGCGTGTGGCGCTGCAGCAGGGGTTCACTTTCCCCTCGCTCTGCCTCTGATCATTAGCCACACTGAAAGTGATTGTTCACTTTTCTTGCCCTTCACATTTCCTGCCCTGTTTTTATGATAAGTTGATCACAAATTTTACATCTTGCATCATGCAGAAGCATTTTCTTCACAATCTTATGGGAGTCACAGCACTTGGACCAGCATTAAATATTTTGCCTGAAAGCCTTTAAAAATTCTTTCAATTGATACTCTTTCTCTACATTTCAAATGCTGTAATTGCACTAAGCAGTGAATAAGTTAATTTTGTGGGTCATATGTGCAGTCAAAGAAGTCTCTTGAAGTATTTCTGAAAGTTTCATACTGTTAAACCCTTACCACATCCTGTCTAGATGCTTTTAACCATTTATAATTTTCTTGACTCTCAGTTTTATTGGTCTATATACAATTCTTTTGATTTTCTAAACTTTTATTAAAGTGTGCTTGTATCACTGGGAAAACCATGGAAATACTCAACCATGAAACCATGGTCTTACCACATTACGGAGTCAATAATTATATGGCAGACCTGGGGCTGCCATCACTTGTAGTTTGTCCCTGTGGTGGTAGAGTTTGGGGAGAAGCCTAAGCAAAATGTAGAAGTTGGTAGAACATTAGAAGAACCAAGTATTGCAGTATTGCAGTGTCCAAAATGTATTTTAAGGTTGCCACCTTTGGGTTGTGGAAATTCCTGGAGATTTGGGATGGGGTGGGGGTGGAGCCAGAGAAGTGTGGAATTTGTTGAGGGGAGAAACCTCAACTAGGTATAATTCCATCAAATTTACCCTCTAAAGTGGCATTTTTTTCCCAGTGGAACTGATTTCTGTAGTCAGTTGGAATTTTGGAAGATCCCAGGGCCATACTGGGAGGCTGTCAACCCTAGACAACTGGAGATTTTCTCACCCGGAAGAATGGTTCAGAAAAATGGTTCAGAAAAATGGTTCAGAAAAAGCATAGACAGAAAAGGCTGAAGTCCAGTAATCATGCTACAGGCCTTGACCTGATTAAAGAGAATCCTGAGACATAAAGCTGTGGGGGTGGGGGTGAAGAGATACTGCCCATGGATATATTACAATGCACTGGAATTATCTACTCATTAAATAAATGGACCATTTGTCTTGTCATGAAAGCAGTTAAGCAGGGAAAGATCTGTCAAACCAACAACTGATATTTTGAAAGTTTACAAGACCTTTTAAAGATTTATTTTTATTTATTTGCTTATTTTGATATCTAGTATCAAAGAACATTTGTTAACCTTAATTGACTTTTATGTTTGCTGTTTCTTATACTTGATCATAGTTTTGTTTTACCATATTTTGACCTGTACAGAATCTTTGTGATTGCTTAATCAGCAAGAATTGCAATCTCACACACACTTACTAGAGGATAAGATCTTTTGTGCAAAGTGAAACTTACTTTTGAGAAAAATGCAGAGAATAAAACTACTTTACTTCCTTAATACATCCTAACCAGAAACTTACTAGTGTCTGACCCAATTCTTCAATATTAATAGGACTTATGGTGCTTTGAATTGGATTCTTCATGCTCTTTGCCAGATTTTCTGTTTGTTTTATTTTGTTAGCTCACAGAGACATTAATTCACAGTCTGAACTGTTATTCCTATGTGCTTGATACTTGGTTTAAGTGATTGTTGGGCAATTAAGAATCAGAATCAGGATGTCCTAAAAATGCTAATAGTGAAAATATGCAATTTTCAGCTTGTAAACAAAGACAATTGTTTAGCCTTCACATGGTGTCTAGACAGTAGCAGTTAACAGTAATTAGTGGCTGCATCTGCTGTTTGGCATGCTATGATGGCAGTAGAAAGTGCCATCAACTAGCCGCTGATATGACAACCTCTCATAGGGTTTTCAAGGCGAGAGACATTCAGAGGTAGTTTGGCACTGCCTGCCTCTGTGCAGAGGCCCTAGAATTCCTTTGTGGTCTCCCATCCAAATGGTAACCAGGACCATCTCTTCTTACCTTTTGAGATCTGAGGAGATCAGGTTAACCCGGGTCATTCAGGTCAGGGCACCATGCTACAAGGATTTCATTAATAGTTAACATCTGAGTTAACCCATCCCGCCCTCTGCCCATGTTGCCTGAAATGACCAGGCAGAGGACTTTGAAGAATAGTTGCCAGAGGAGAATAAAAGGTGATGCACCAAAAGGGCTCTTTGGATCATTGGCACTCTGTTTAATGTATTTGAAACTGAGGGAGATTTCAATAGCAGTTTTCAACATGAGAACATGATGTTCAAGGGAGGAAAAAAGGCAAAAGCACTCCTGTATACACAAAAGCCATTAGGGTTTCCCCATAGTAGCCATTCATATCATATCTCTAATTCTTAACCTGGCCAAAAAGTGTGGATCCAAAAATCTACAAAATGGAACTAGGGACAGGAAAGAGGGATTAATTTAATGGAAGCACTAGGTTTGCAGAAAATCTTGAAATCTGAAAAGAACCCACACCCACAAAACAGAAACAACATCTGTAGATTTAAGATATTAATGTCCTCTGGGATCTTGCAAGACTAAGTTCTTGGTGGCCATTTGGGGAGTCTCTAGGCAACCACAGCAATATTGCTGAGCCTTACAAGCTTGGGTTTCTGTAAATCAAAAGTAAGGGAAGAGAGCTGGTACGACCAGAACACATGATCATGAAAAGGACCCTGTCCCCTTGCATGACACATCCCGAATAAAGGAAAGATATGTCAATCAGTGCAAGAGCTGGCACTGACCACTAAGTAACTCACTACGATGCAACTTGCACAACTAGGCCAGATCCAGCAGTGGTCATCAAGGAGATCACTGCTCTGTCAGTTCCAGAAATGGCAACTGGGCAACTTCTATCTTGCAACTTGTGTAAGGCCCAGCTGTGTACATTGCACTACACAGTCAGACCATGAATTGTCTACCATGTGACCACAGGCGTAGCTACCATGGGGACATCCGGGGACAAGCGCCCCGGGCGCCACCTTGTGGTGGGCGGAAAAATTGCAGGTTCGTTTGAAGCTTTCTGTATTTTTTACTGTTTTTTCCAATTTTGGTCTGCAGGAGGCACAGTTTTTAGGCTAGTGGCACCAAAATTAGGTTTGTCAGGTGACTCTCCTGATGATATCAGCCAGGTTTTAAGTGAAAGCTTGGTTCAGGGGTCCAAAGTGGACCTCAAGGGGTGACCCTATCCCTCCATTGTTTCCAATGGGAGTCAATAGCAGATGGGAAGACATTTTGAGGGTCCATAACTTTGGACCCTCTGAATCAAACTTCACTAAACCTAGGTGGTATCATATGATAGTCTTCTGATACCACTCCAGGTTTCAGGAGTGCCAGCCCAGGGGTCCAGTTATGGACCCCCAAAGGAGTGCTCCATCCCCCCATTGTTTCCCAATGGGGAGCTAATGGTAGATGGGCTACCCTTTGAAGGTCCATAACTTTGGGACCCCTGAACCAAACTTCACTAAACCTGGGTGGTATAATCAGGATAGTCTCCTAAAGATAGCCTAAAAATTTTGGTACTGTTATCTTAAACATTGCTCTCCTGACAAGCACTTCACTTTTCTCCCTCGATTTTCTTTAAATCTACCCCTTTGGAGTGGATTTGAGACCTGGGCTCCTAGATTAAAAAAAAAACATTGAAAGTATTGTTGAAGGCTTTCACAACCAGATTCATCTCGATTGTTGTGGGTTTTTTGATAGGCTGTGTGGCCATGGTCTGGTAGGATCTTGTTCAACAAGCTATTCTCCAAGCTCTCTGTGGTTGCATCTTCAGAGGTGTATCACAGGGAGAAGTCTGTTATAAGAGAAGTTCACACAGTGTATAACAGACTTCTCTCTCAGATACACCTCTGAAGATACCACCAGCCACTCTGTGATACACCTCTGAAGATACCAGCCACAAGATCTACCAGACCACAGCCGATGCATGAAAACCTTTACAACAAACCAACTTTTGACAATGGTGCTGTTTAGTGATGGGTGGAATCTACCCTGAAACAGCATCACTTTCACAAAGAAAGCTTAAAACTAGAGAGCCCAGAGTCTCTCTTTAAGGTGAATTTAAAAGGAGATCTGTTTAGTTTAACACAGTGATGCTGTTTCAGGTGGATTCCCCCTTCAAAAAATAGCAGCATCACTTTCAATGTTGTTTAAACTAGGGAGCACTGGGTGTGTTCAGATTCATGTGTTGGGGCATGTTCTATAATGTGATGGTGTTTGGTCATGGTGGGGAAGGGGGGGCGCTGCCCATATGCCAGGGGGGGGGGCGCAAAACTCAGATTTTGTCCCGGGCTCAATTTTCCCTAGCTACACCACTGCATGTGACTCAAATCACTGAAGTTGTTCTCTACCACATGACTTTCACAAATTGGCTAGATTTTTCCTAGGCATCTGGGGTCCATTATGCAATGCCCGCTTACTCTGGAGCCATTCACTTCAGAGTGGGGTTTCCCCATGGATTTTTGTGTGAAGCATCCTGCAGAGCCATTTTGGCTTCCTGCGTTTGCTTTGCTTTTCCTGAGCATGTCCTTCTGCTGAGAGTAAGTCCTGGCAGGATGTCCTGCAAAGAAGCCTATTCTTCAACTACCTCCTACAACTGCCCATCTCTTCCTTGATTCCACTTTCTGCTGCCTTCTTTGTGTGTGTGTGTGTATGTGCACGCACATGCACACATTTTGTTCAGTGTTGCTTCATTTGCAAGATATATTGTTGACTCACTAGAAGACAAAAAAAGCCCTTTGATTGTTCTGAAATGTTTGGAACTTTCTTAGGGGATGGTGGGAAGGCAGGGATGAACATGAAAATCTGAAGAGAGTGTAACCCAGTGCTATCTCTTCCACTTTCCTTTCAGAGCTAAGGGAAAATTTGACCTTTGCCCACTGTTCAGAACTGTGGGGCTTTGGGGATCTGCAGCACTGTGTTTGTGGGGGTGAATAAAACCTATGGACAACCAGAAATCAACCCTGAAAGAAATGTACACTCACTGTGGGGCAGATCACAAATGCATAATGGGCCAGGGTGAGAGAAAGAGGGGAAGCTGAAGACTGAGGGGACAAATAACAGTGAATCAGTTGTTGGTAGGTGGGAAGGAGAGATGTGAGCAGGAAAAGGGAAGAGGATATGGGGCTTGTCAGGAGAAAGAGGAAATAGTGTAAGAGTGTGATACAAGGGGAAATGAGATTATCCCCCAACTGAGTTTTTGCATGTGCTGCATTTGTTTCAAGTAATTATTGACCTTATGCACATATTGGTCAAAACTAGACAGTAATGTTTAGTATCTGAATTTGTTTTACTTGTCTGATGTTATGGTTTTATATTTTAAATGTTTTTGTCTCTTCCAGTTCTCGCAAGGCGTTCTCCCCTGCCACTACAGGAGCCCCTGTGACAGGTAAACAACATGTAAAGTTAGACGTTTAAAAACATAAACAGTTATAATAGATTAAAACTCCATAAAATAATACAACTCATAAAGATGGCACCCTAAGCTTCCGGCAGAACTGTCCATTTGCCTTCATATCATGAAAAGCTTAAGCTACCCATTTCCACACATTGAACTTCTGTTAAAGAGTCAGGACCTTTTTTCCAGGTCAGTTGGCAACCTGCCTTGGGTCTTCTTTGGAAAATGGGAGGTGGACTACACATTTCAAATCACTGGAATCTAGGCAAGGGATTTTGCCGAACATTGCAGAGGAAAAAAATGGAAAATAGGTTTTTAATTTGTAGATGAGTCACAAGGACATATTTTAATTAATAAAAATATAAAGCGTGCAGAGAACTCATACATGTGGATTCTCCATTGCCAACAATAATGCATGCCTTGCTTTCACGTGGGTGATATAAGCAAAGTGAAGAATCAACACAATGTAAAAGGTTTTATTTTCACTGTGTAAAATGTAAAGGAGGAAAACTCATGTAAATTAATGATGTAAAGAACGATTAGAAAGGTGTCTTACAGTCCAATCCAGAGAGGCCTGCCCCGCCCCAACCACCCCCAAGCTCCCTGGACTGCAGAAGGCCCAAAGAAAGTACACTCCCACCCCAACTCAATCTGGGTCGCAGAGAGGCTGGCGAGAACTGCCCTGCCCTGCCCTGCCCTGCCCTGCCCTGCCCTGCCCTGCCCTGCCCTGCCCCCTTTCAAGCCTTCAGGGCTGCCGAGAGCCTGGTGAGAGCTTCCCCAACCCGCAGCCCAGAGAACTTGGAGGAAGCTCTCACCGGGCTCTCCATGGCCCGGCTTGAGTTGGGATGGGGGTGCTTTCTCTGGGCCTTCTGTGACCGAGAGCTTGAAGGGGGGTGGGGTGGAAACAGCTCCCACCAGGCTTGGTGAGAGCTTCCCCACCGCCACTCATCCCAAAGCTTGTTGGGCCACCAAGAGCCTGGCGAAAGCTTCCCTGCCCTGCAGCCTGGGGAGCTTCAAGGTGAGCAGAGGTGGGAAAGCTCTCGATGAGCCTGGTGAGACCTGCCCCCACCCCTTGAAACCCTCTCCAACCCCTCCCCACCCTTTCCCACCCTCCCTCGCCCCAGCCACCCATTCTCATTTCCCCCACCCAGATATTCCTTGCCACCTTCCCCCACCCCTAGCACCTCTTGACACCCTCTCCAACCCCTTCCCACCCTCCCTCCACTCCTAGCCATCCATTCCCATTTTCCCCACCCCTAGCCTTCCCTTCCTATCTTTCCCACCCCTAGCAGTCCCTTGCCACCTTCTCCAAACCCTACCCACCCCTTCCCACCCACCCACCCACCCACCCCCACACCTACCCACCCCTTCCCATTTTCCCCACCCTTGGTGGCTGGGGGGAGGGGGACGGAAAACTCAGGTTTTGCCCTGGGGTCCATTTTATCTCTGGAACACAGCAGCATGTGTTTGTGCTTTTCAGAGATGAGTCTCAGTTTGTTCTGATGTCTGAATGCAGCTGTAGATTGGGAAAGGGGACATGGCATGAAGTCCCTACTTGAAGACAGAATATTCTGCACCTAAATAACCCAGCATATACCCCTCTCCAGGCTTTAAATGAAGCTCCCTAGCACTTCTGGTGTTAGTCTGCTGGAGAACTGACAGTTGTCTTTGCCCATAAGTAAATGTACGATTTGAGAACACAGCTTGGACATAAATGAGCACCACATAATTACAAGTTAGGATGTAGCAGATGGTGCATTTCTCTCTTTTTCAGTTCTACTTTATCATAGCGAATTCTGATACTCAGAAAGTGACCAAGGAGGGAAAGCAAACATATTGTAGGTATTTGTGAGAAAAGATCCCTAATTTGTAAACAATGATGTTCTTTTCCCAAGGCAATACTTTTATTATTTAGTTTACAAGACTATTTCAAGAACTAAGGGAGTCTTTAATACAATAATTCTATAAAAGAACAATAACCAATTTTTACAGCCTATAAAAGTTAACATTTCAGTATGCTGACACATCCACTGTTTGCAATTGCAGGCAATTTATTTTTCCCCTGTGTGTTCCTTGGTTGCTGGAGGCAGAGAGGAATTACGGGAGAAGGGAAGAACTAGAAGGCTGCATTAATTTCTTAATAGGACACTACTTAGTGGTCCATAAAATATTCATGCATTGAGAATTGATCTTTGATTTATATTGGCTCAAGGAGTACTCTTAGTATGAATCATGCTATTCTAGAATTTCTACTTTTCTTTCTTTTTTGCCAAGAAAATATATGGGAAAAAATTATTTGCCCCCTTTTCAGTTCTATTTACTCTGTTACAAATTAAAGTAATTGTCAAATTCCCACATGCTGTAAAGATCACCTACATCCCATTGTAAGCTATTTTCAGCTTCTTGATTATATACTCTATAAATCAGATTTGGATACCAGTGTAACACAGAAAACAATTTTCCTCATAGCTCTGAAACTACTTTCTTGGAAATTCACCAAATCCCTAACTAAATATATATCTTTTTAAAAAATATTTTATTGTATAGTTTGAAATAAACATTCTATTTACATCTTTCTGATATAATTTCCAAACAATACATTTTCCCTTTTTTTCCTCCCACCCTCCCCTAATATTATGTTTTACTTTTCTTTAACCAAACAGCAGTAAGTTCATTCGTTGTTGTCTTCTTATTCATATGTCTTCTTTGACTCCCGTCTTTCATCCAATTCTCATAACTTGTTCATATCTTCATTATTTCATTCTGTTTTTCTTGCCATGTTTTATTCTTTGATAATATTTCAAAAATGTCTAATGTCACTTGTTCCCATATATATTCCAACCATTTCTGGAATCAGTCCATTTTTTTTCTTATCTTTCCATCCAAAGCGTTATCACTGCATGTACATTGCTCCACAATCCCAGCGCTTTTCTTTTTACATACATATTTCTATGTTGTATATCTATTTTTTCAATCAATTTACATCTCCCATAAATAATAGATCATTTCTTGAAATTTCCACTTTTTAATTTTTTCACCACAATTTCTCTATCCATAGCAATGCACTTTTTTCCCCAGAATCTTTTTTACTTCTTTGCATTCAATCCACATATGGCTATAATGTTGCATCTTGCGATCCCCACAGTGCCTTAAACATTTTTTTGGCGATAAACCTCTTTCTAACCATATATGCAAAGTTGTTTTGGGGAGTTCTTATACCATTTTAAAATCAACTTTTCTTTCCAACTCCATATATTTTTTTTCTCAAATTTTTTATTTTTTCTCATGCTTCAGCCATTATTCTTTCAATGTTTTCATCATTCAGAGTGCCATCCTTCTCCCATTTTTGTTTCATAGCTCTTATCATAAATTCCTTATCATCAATCATCAAATTATATATTTGACCTAAAACTTTCCTGTCCCTTTTTTCATAGATTTCCAAGCAATTTGCCATTATACATTCACCTTTAATTCTCGACACCTTTATTTTTTCCCATATTCCTCTCAAAACCAACCAGTTCTCTGTACCACCTATCTCTATAACTAAATATATATCAAAAGTTTTGCAAATACATTTTATTTAGCCTTGCATGTATGTGACCGTGGCTCAGTAGCAGAGCACATGAGATCAGCATGCAGTAGGTTCCAGATTAATTCCAGGTAACTCTAGTTCAAAGATTTCAAGTAGGAAATATTGGGAAAGATCCATCTCTTCCTCTAGGTTTGCAGGATTGCCAGCCCCTGACAGCTCTCCCCTGCTCTGCTCACTCTTCCAGTGGAATAAAATGGAGGAAATTAAGCCCTGGACATGGCAATGTCACTTCTCGCCGTTACATCTTTGACATTCTTGGAATTTTCACAATCTCTGTAGTCTTTACCACAGAGATTGGGAGGATTCCTAGAATGTTGCATGATACTGACCCTCTCCATGCCTCATCCCTAAATAAGAACATAAGAACAAGCCTGCTGGATCAGACCAGAGTCCATCTAGTCCAGCACTCTACTACTCGCAGTGGCCTTTGGGAGCTCACATGCAGGATGTGAAAGCAATGGCCTTCTGCTGCTGTTGCTCCTGAGCACCTGGTCTGCTAAGGCATTTGCAATTTCAGATCAATGAGGATCAAGATTGGCAGTCAAAAATCAACTTCTCCATAAATCTATCCAAGCCCC
The DNA here is from genome assembly GCF_021028975.2 of Sphaerodactylus townsendi. Lineage (NCBI taxonomy): Eukaryota > Metazoa > Chordata > Lepidosauria > Squamata > Sphaerodactylidae > Sphaerodactylus > Sphaerodactylus townsendi. Next base: position 65,445,983 of record NC_059431.1, read on the forward strand.
TTTTAAAGCTATCCAGGTTAGTTGCCATCACCACCTCCTGTGGAAACATATTCCAAACACCAACACACATTGCATGAAGAAATGTTTCCTTTTATTAGTCCTAATTCTCCCCCCCAGCATTTTCAATGTATGCCCCCTGGTTTTAGTATTGTGAGAAAGAGAGAAAAATTTCTCTCTGCCAACATTTTCTACCCCATGCATAATTTTATAGATTTCAATCCCCCTTCAGACGTCTCCTCTCCAAACTAAAAAGTCCCAAACGCTGCAGCCTCTCCTCATAAGGAAGGTGCGCCAATCCTTCAATCATCCTCGTTGCCCTTCACTGCACTTTTTCTATCTGTTCGATATCCTTTTTGACATGTGGTGACCAGAACTGAACACAGGACTCCAAGTGCGGTCCACTCGCACCACTGTTTTATATAAGGGCATGCAGTTTTATTATTAATTCCTTTCCTAATTATCCCCAGCATAGAGTTTGCCTTATTCACAGCTGCCATGCATTGAGTTGACATTCCCATGGAACTATCAACTAAGACACCCAAATCCCTTTCCTGGTCTGTGAATGATAGCACTGACCCCTGTAGCGTGTATGTGACGTTTGGATTCTTTGCCCCTATGTGCATCACTTTACATTTTGCTACATTGAATTGCATTTGCCATTTCTTAGCCCACTTACCTAATTTATAAAGGTCCGCTTGGAGCTCTTCACAATCCTTTGTGGTTCTCACCACCCTACCTAATTTGGTGTCATCCACAAACTTGGCCACCACGCTACCCACCCCTACTTCCATTCTCCTGGAATGCTCCTGGAATTCTCAGATACAAGGTTCACAATCCTCTTTTGCCTGAGACCCTGGAGAGCCTCTTTGTCAGGCGGTAGCCTGGCACCGAGCAGAGACTCACCAGGGTTGATGGGGAGAGAACACACTGGCCCTTTCCACACGGGCCAATAACGACGCAAAAACGCCGTCCCCAGGGAGCCGTTCGCACAGGTGGCGCTGCCAAAATGCAGGAGCCGACCTTGCTCCCCTCCCCCTCCCCCAGGGCGGCCTCAGACTGCCTCCCAAAACCTCCCTCCTGGGAGGGAGGTTTTTGGCACAACAGCGCATTCCCAGCAGCGCGGTGCTGTGCGAGATGTTACCGGGCCGAGGAATGCGCTTGTTGATCCCCGATCTATCCTCTCCCTCTCCCACTCACCTCGCCATAAGCGTCGAATTAAGCCCTGCTGGCCTCCGAAGGCTCTCCCTCGCTGTCCTCCGACCCCTGGAGGTCGGAGGGCAGCGATGCGGCGAGGTCTACGAGGAAGAGCCAGCAGGGCGACTGGCGAAGCGAAGGTGAGTGGGAGAGGGACGGGGAAGAGGCGGCTCCATGCAGAGCCGCCTCTCCTGCATCGGCCTCTGCGGGGGCTGCTCACACACTTCTGTGCGAACGGCCCCCACCCCTGCACCGGCAGAATCCCTGCGGGTGTGGCGGCGTCCGCATGGCCGTGCGGAAAGGGCCACTGTTTGTAAAATACTTTTGTTTTCCCTAGGCAACTATGTAACAGTATAATCTCACTTTGGGTCCATCCTACATTCCTATCTTTCACACTGTCTGTAGTGTGGGATAGTTGAGGGGGGCGAGGCGGGGGGCGGGGGAGAATTTTGGATTGATATATTGGGGTAGTTTGAATGTTCTAGCAGAACTAGCTTCTTCTAACCCATGTGTCTACCAATAAAAGCTTCTAAACTTTCAAGTTGCAGAGCCTGATTTGAATTATAGATCCAGCCAGCGGTGGGATCCAAAAATTTTAGTAACAGGTTTCCATGGTGGTGGGATTTAAACAGTGGCGTAACGCCAATGGGGCTGGGCAGGGCATGACAGGGGCGTGGCCAGGCATTCCGGGGGTGGAGCATTAATAATTTCTCTGTTACTGTAAAAAACTCTTACTGTAAAAAAAAGTTCCTAATTTCCAGGTGGTACCTTTCTGTCCATAATTTAGCAAGTCCTCATTATAGCAAGTCCTATCGTCTACTACCAACAGAAACAACTACTTCTCCTCTAATTGACTGCCTGTCAGATACTTAATACTTTCAAATACTTAATTTTGTTTCTAGAAATCAAAAGAAGGATACTTTCCTTAAACAAGGAACTTTACCATATTTCCAAAACATGTTTTTAAAATAGCCCAACAGGGAGAATTATCCCGTTTTCTGCCTTCACTAACCAGCCACATAGGAAACAACAGGACTTTATGCCAACTGTGAAATCATGAGCGGTCACTACAGTTTAGTGAAGATTCACCATCACCACTATTTGTTAACTATATTCTGAAGGGCTAATACATTCAATACTCAAAATAATTTGCACTTTAGATTAAGACACAAATTCATTAAAACATGGATCCAATGGACCATTCCTACTGCATAGGCATATTCAAAAGTTAGATATCAAGGCTACTGCCAGGTTACACAGGTCATGACTTTTTTAAAAAAATTAAGCATTAGTAGTTAGTACCTTTAATCTTTCACTTATACAAAATGCTTTGTAACCGTTTAGCCCCATAAATACCTAAAAACAGTCATTAACACTCCCTTTTTATTCCTGGGTGACCTTGGGCTAGTCACAGCTTTCAGCCCCACCCACCTCACAGGGTGTTTGTTGTGAGGGGGGAAGGGCAAGGAGATTGTAAGCCCCTTTGAGTCTCCAGCAGGAGAGAAAGGGGGGATATAAATCCAAATTCTTCTTCTTCTGTTTAAAGTAAAAAATAAACCAGAACATCATCCATTGTGAACTAGAATTCGCAATCCATACTGTATATTCTGCAAATATTTCACCTTAATTAATCCAGGATTAGAGACACAGATTAGCATAACATTCTCACATACAGGAATACAGAGCTTTTAAGTGGCCAAGCATCATGGTAAATCACAATGTATCATAAAATGAACAGAGTGCCAAAATAAATAGCCTATTTATTTATTTATTTATTTATTTATTTATTTATTTATTTATTTATTTATTTATTTATTTATTTATTTATTTATTTATTTATTTATTTATTTATTTATTTATTTATTTATTTATAAACCGCCCACCCCCGAAGGGCTCTGGGTGGTGTACACTGGGACTTGCCTACCAAGCAAGTAAAGAGTCCCCTGGACCCAACAGTAGTTAAAGGGTCCCTTTAACTAGCCGGCAAGCTCCGGGCTACGAGAAAGAAGAAGAGAGGGGGAGGCAAGGGCATGGAGAAGGAAAAGCAGACCCAATTAGTGACCCCCTCTCGGCACACACAAATAATTAGCAACCCACTCTCAGGAACTGGTGAGAACCTGCTGGATCCCACCTCTGGATCCGGGGTCTGACATTAAGCCAGTTCTCTCATCAACCCGCTCTGACTTACATGACCTCCATCAGTGGAGCTACAGGTGGGACTAGTGGGGCCGGGGATCAAGACCAAACCCCCGGTACCCTGGGGAGTGGGGCTGGCAATAAGCCCTACGACCCTAATAATGACGGGAACAAAGGCAACAGGGGGCCTTTCCCCACTTACCTTAAGCCCCGCGCTACTCGAGGAGAGTAGCGCGGGGTCCCCCGGCACTCCCCACGAGAGGGGCGGCGACAGCGCAGCCGCCCCGACGCTGCTGCTGTCGCACCCCCTCAGTGCACAGCATCCCTGGCGCTCTTGCAAATGGTGCCTTTTGATGACCCCGTGCAGAGCGCGGGGTTGTGGGTACGCCCGGGGGCACGCCAGGGATGCCGTGCGCTGAGAGCAGTGCACGGCATAGGGGGGATCATGCTGAGTGGGGAAACGCCCAGGGATGGACAAGCTGTGGCGAACTAACCCATCCCATGGGGGGGGGGGTGACGAGGATCTTATCCTGGACAGACCCCTTGATCCTCTTCCATTCCAAAGAATCTCTGACTCCCCAATTCGAATTTCAACGTATCCCACTTTCCATTTGGGGGCTAGGAGGAAGGTACGGTACGAGACCCATGAGGAGAGATGGGACTCATCCTGGTTTCGCCATGCATTGGACCAGGAGGACTACTACTAAGATGATGAGGTAGCTCAATACCAATACCAGGGATGAGCCCTGAAGTGAAGGTCAAATGTCTGGAGACATGAGAAAGATGAGATGCCCCATGACTATGTCTTTGCCTGCCGCCTGCCTTGACCCATTGGACTGCCTTTTGATTACGCTTTTGTCCACCGCCTGTTCTGTCCTGCAAGACTGGACCTGGCCACGCCCTGCCTGCTTGCAGCACAGATGCCTGATGAACCTGCGGCAGGCTGCCACCCCCCCCCCACTTCTATCAGAGCTGGTATCCAATAGAGGTGGGAAGGCTGGCAGAAGCCAGTGGCAGGCTGGGAACCTTCCGGGAGACTGCTGGGCGCCCCTCGAGTCAAGTGGTGCCCGGTGGGCCCACAGCAGTCTTTGATGCCTGGGGTGCGCGGTTTTGTGCCCCCCACATGACTTGCTGGGTGGTGGCTGGGGACAGGAGAAACCTCCTGTTCCTCTGGTAGGTACTCCCCTGGATGGATCAATATGAAAAGGTTCTCCAAAGTTAGAAATTTGAAGTGCACTTTTCTAAAATGTTACCGTTATCATGTGGTAATCTGCCTGAATGTCAGAAGAAGGCAGGGAACTTTCATTGGAACTCAGAAAACTTTATCTGAGAGCCTAGTTAGATGTGATGGCATCCTTATGACTGCCAAGAGTATGCTGTCACATTTTAAAGTGTTTTTAAAATGTCATAAGGGTCAATTACAGCTGCCAAAATGGCAGTAAGGGGACTTACTAGCAGTGAGGTGAGGCCTAGCCTGACATGGCAGCAATGATGCTGGCAAAGCAGCCCCACTTCTGGTATGTACTGGAAGGGTAATGACATTGCCGGTAATGCTGGATTCTCTAGTATTTAGGCAGAAACTGTATGGTATGTTCTATATCCCTGGTGACATGATGATCTTACTTGCATGTGCAAGTGGAGATACCATGTCAGTGACAATATCACTGCAACAATGGGTTAGGCTTTCCATGGCAGATAAGTCTCCCTATCCCCATGCCAGTTACCAGGGGGGACGCAGTGCAGCAGGCCTAGGAGCTCTTCTCCCCCTCTTCTTCTTATCAAATGCTAAAATGGTCACCAGCGCTCTGCACTGCTAGCCAGATCTGGATGGGATCTTGAGGCATTTTAACATAATTTTGAATTGGCAAAGGGATCTTTCTGGCAACCACAAAGGGAACTGTCAAATCTAGTTTGACCCTATTGAGCCTGCACATTTTCTGTGGTGCTAGAAAAACTTTTAGGATACAGTCTCTTACATTTGCATAATTGTACTACCAATCCAGAATGAATGGAATAGTTTCAAATAAAATACCACATTTACCACATGTAAACTATCAGCATCTTCTTCGATCATAAGAATACTGAACTTTGTGTTCTCGTTCATAAACATAATCAGAAATTGAAAACTGCTGTGTTGATCCATGGGGGAGGGAAGATGGGGCAGGAAGGACTAAGAACAATATCAATTGGGAACAAGCTGTGGTATAGACTGGAACTCTTCATTGGTCTAGATGCTGAGAAAAGTTATGGCGGGTGGGCCGGGGGCGGGGGATATATTGTTGAGCTTGGTGAAAAGCCACAGTGGTAGACTGAAATGCAGAAATGTTATTCAGCAATAATTAGATCAGGTTGCCCTGGCTGCAAAAAGAGACAAACCCGAATTACTGCTGGCTTTTATGTTTTCAACCACTGCATTTTTGTCATAGTAGCTTTAGCTACTGGCTGAGATCTTTTGTTTCTTTATACCCTGAGCATCATTTAATTAAAACTGAAAAACATGTATTTTGCTTCATCCCCAAATCATCTTTTTGTAACAATCTTCTGACTTAAGTCTTTATGTCATTCCTCCCCTCAACATCCCTTTTGTCCTCACTTTTTATTTTGCTTCACATCCCTCCGAAGAAGAGTTGTGGGAAACTTGGACGCTTGATATACCACTTAGCAGTGTTTTGCTTGGTTGAAACAATGGTATTGCTCCCCTGCTGCTTTTGGATTTCGCCATAAACACGGTATCATCAAAATTTAGTTATTTCTAGGGAATTTGGTTGGATCAATATAACTCTGAAATGTAAGGAGGTTGCTATACTTTGGTAATCTGTTTCTAGTTCAGCAACAGGAGAATTAATTTTGTTGTTGTTGTTGCGGTTGACAAAAGTGAGTCCAAGGAGGTAATAGGATTAGTGGTCTGGCTGTGAATTTAACTGGCCTTATTTAGTTCAAAATTTACATATCAGAGGGAGATGGATTTGCAACCAGACTATTAGATCATTATGACAAACAGCTCTTTGACTTTCCACCCTAGTGTGTTCCTTGGCTCATATCTAACAGGCAGTAAGAATACATTAATATCAGAGGACTTTAATGAACTGATCAAGACTGGTTTGACTAAAGTGGATCAGAGAATAGTTCATACACCATCCATGGGAAACATACTCTCTGTCATGAATAACCAAGAAGTTCAGTTAGTTTGAACACTGTTAGATAATTCCTTCAGATAACTTAGCAAACTAATTTGTGCAAAGAGGCATAAGCTGCAAAGAGCCAACACACACAGTAAAGATGAATCACTAATCCCTAGCCATTACTTATCTGGTACTCCTATTTTAATGTGATCATTTGCCTGGCTGTCCTTACCTACAGTCACTTACTAGAATGATCAATGATTGCACAATTGATTCAATTTCAGGGGGAATTGTGAGTTTAGGAACTGAGTGGCCTTATAACCCAATCAATTGCATAGCTGCCACAGGGTACGGGGGGACACCATGCCCTGGGTGTGCACCATTGGGGCACTCCCACACCCCTCCCCCTTGCCCTGCCCCACCAGGTCTGGTGGAGGCCACTGCTGGGCACCCCTACCTGGCCCTGCAGCCCAAAGCAGCCTGGGCAGAGCAGGCTGCTTTTTGAGCCAGCTGCTCTTTTCAGCTGGCTGAACTAAGGTAAGTGGGGGGCAGGGAGGCAGGGCATGGGAGGGGTGTGGGAGGGTGTGGGTGTGGGGCCCACTTCACCAGCCAGGCCCCAGCGCCCAAAGCAGCCTGGGTGTAGTAGGCTGCTATTTCAGCTGGCTGAACTAAAGTAAGTGGGGGGCATTGTTGGGGCAGGGCACCACTGGGGGCAGGTGCCATTTTTCCCCAGGCACCATTTCCCCCATGCCTCGGCCCAATCATATCACCACCACCACCACCACCACCTTTATTTGCATATCAAAATGTTTACAACACAAGATTATTGGATGAAATGTTACAAAAAAATCATATAAATTTCATTTAAGTTAAAAAAATAGGACTAACCACTTATTAAAATGATCAGTGATTGGATGATATGTTCAATTTCAGTGAGAATTATGAATTTAGGAACTAAGAGGCCTTATTGCCCAGTCATATGAACTCCTGACAGGATGTTGTGGCTCGGTGGGATTTTAGGGTGTTCAACTGTTGCTGAAGTCCATATTTGGTGCAACAAGAGCCTCAAGTGCTCCTGCACTAGCAGCTGCCCTTTACCTTTTCCCCAATTCTGTATTCTATTCAGAATTCTGCTCAGGTCTTAATGGGCTTTACTCCCAGGAAAGCGTTTATAGGATTGCATCTATAAAGACTAGCACAAACTTCTTTTATCTGTTTCTCACACACCCCATCCCATCCCAAATGTAAAAAAGTAGATCAATACAAAATACAAAGCAAGCACTTACTAAACACAGTACAATTGTAAATAGAAATCGATTAACTCCTGTTTCATAATATACCTGTAAGAGGAGCCAATAAACAATGAACTTCTTTTACAGAGGCCTAGTGAAAGAGATGTAATCAGTATAATAACAATTTATTACAAAATTGTCAGTGATCATTAAATACAGAGCAAATGATATCTGAACGGCTTTGCAATGTGTGCATCTAGATTAACTACATGGCATACAAACCCAAAGTTAATTCCATCAGTGCCACTAAATTACATTTACCTGAATTCACTAACCTTTGATGGATTAATTTTTACAACAGCAACAACACACATGTAACCTCAGCTTGTGGGTTGTGTGGGGCAGAACTTGGAATGAGTTTGCAACAACAATTTTTAAAAACAAAATTGTTTACTTTCTTAACATATAACATCAACATTTAACATCACACTTCAAGGTCCTGTTCAGGTTGCATTTTCAAGTCCTTATATTTACAGTCTACTGATACTGCTAAGTCCAATTCTTCTTTGCAAGTGGGTTGGCTCCTGAAGACTCCAAGGGCATGGTGAACAGGATTCAACATGATGAAGGTTTCCAGGAGAACTCTCACCCATTACAACCACAAAAGAAACCCTGAAACAATAAACTCCAACATTTACAACATAGCAAAAAAATAAACTACCACCTTCCCAGTAGTTCCCAACAACATTGCAGTTACCTTAACAAGGTGTTAAGGGCTTATAGAAATCAAGGTCCGAGTCTGGTAGCCTTGTCTCCTCCAAACTTCATGAGGTCTGCTGCAGCCTCTTGCTGCTTTGAGTCTCCACCCCTTACTGGGTCAACCCATATGGGGGTTTTACACACACACACATATTTCCCAAACTTTAACTAACCGCTGTGTCTAGGAAACAGTAGAGCACTTAGCCAGGGCATCCTCTGCTACATTTAATAAAAACATTGCAAGATCTTTTACAGAACATCCAAAAATATTAACAAATGTACACAGGGAAGACAATGATTTACAATTCCATTAATTTTGTTCAAAATTAGATTAAAGAACTCTTGTATTTTCCCCCAGCTCCACCATAATCAAAATTACTAGCCTTCAGCCTTCCCAGCATCAATCTGACCATTTCTGAAGAATGTGTTTAAGTTACCTCTGTTATAATGACTTTGGCCTATTATGCATGCTGGGCTTACTGCATTGTTGTATGCTTTACTGTGGGTTTTTCCAGCTATTTTTGTCTGAACAGGAAAAAGACTCTGTGAAGCATCCACAGCCAAGCCAAGCAGTCTCCCTTGCTGCTTCTTGTTCCTAATTGGAAGGAACTGCTTTTGTGTGGACAGGGGAAGCTGGGAGCAAGGAAACGCAAAGGAAGCAAAACATATGTTGATTTCTCTGTCTTCCCTTCACTTTCCCCTGCAATGTCATACTGTAACTGGTCTCAGAAACTATGGGGGGGGGGGGGGTTGGATCTCAGTGAGTTTTGAGGGGGGGGGGCGGGACATGTCTGTAACCAAGAATTCAACCCAAACAGAATATAGGCTGAACACGAAGGAGACAAGCCATGCATAATGGCCTACTATTGAATGACAATTTCTTAGATTTAAAATGGTCTTTTTTCTATTAGAAAATATAGAAAGATGTGTTTGTGTGGTTGACAAACAGAAAAACACATAACTCTTTTGTATTTGAACTGAGTTTTAGCCAAGACTGAATAGCTTGCATTGCTGTGACCTAAAATGGATAAAATCAATCAGGTTATTGATTTGAATGGTGAGTCCATATGTACTGGTGGAGATGATTTCCCTTCAAATAACTCCATCTCCTTTGGCACTTCATGCTTCCTTCACTCTTCCCATTTGTTTGAACTTCTTATTTCTGTAAACGTGACTGATTCTCCCTTCCAATGATACTTACTGGTTCACTTAAATTCTGTGTGTTTCTTATTCTCCATATTTACCAGGGAACCATAGTTCTCCTGAAGATAGGACCGTTCAAAAACCTCTGAAAACTAAAAAGAATGGCTTGATCTTTTGTCATCCTTAATGCTTTCTCAGTGTGCTGTGTCTGTGTGTGGGTCTGGTGTTCCTTTTCCCAATGCAGTTGTTTAATATACAGTGTCTACTTCTCAGGCAGTTTATACAACAAAAGTCAGATAAATGTATTTGGTAACACAAGAGCAATGGTTTTATAGCTGTATCTTGGCTGGAATAGATGGTTGTACTTCTTCAAGCATAAATTATGATCAGACATCTGTTCCATAAATTATCCCAAAATTATTTTACTAGTGTGCTCATTATTTAGTTCAGTCTTGGGAAACCAATGTTGAGATGGCTTATAGCCCAGTCTACACATCTATACAAGGATTTTACAATAACCTTTGTGTGACAAATCCATCTGTCTTGGATGGGAAACTGTCTTGGATGGGAAATCTCCATTGTTCCCAGTTGTGAAACAAACAGATCCAATTCAGGGAATACATGCAGACTTTCAGACATTTGTGCTGCCCTTATGTGGAGCTTCTGATGGTGTAAGCAGGCATGAGTGGATGCAGCCCTGTTCTCTATTTATGCCTGTTGACAGTATCCAGCTTTAACATATGAACAGTCATCTAGGTTCCAAGAGTTTTGAGAAAGAGCGGCCATGAATCAGCGCGGCCGAAGTTGATGCTCGGGATGGGCAGGGAGGAGTCCCCAGCTTCAGCCCTGGTAATAGCGGTAGTGGGCTTGTAGCATGCCATGGCAAACAGGCATTGCAGCGCTTGCCCTGCAATGTCATCAAGGAAGAAGCTGACCTGAACCTATAAAGGATAAGGCCCGCCTTAGTGCTGGCCATGTGCTTGGGCCAGCCAGTGACTTGCCCACCCACATCTCCCCATGGAGCTTTGAATTTTGGTAATGCATGCTTCTTTGTCATAACCATTCGTGGTTTGGCACATGGGTATTGATCTGAAAGGACCAGGGGCGGGGAGCTAGGGAGCTACCCGGCTGGAAGGAAATGCTACAGCAAGAGGCCAACCATCCAGCTGAGCATTACATCAGGGGGAGCTCTTGCAAGAGGCTGACCACCCAGCGGAGCTCCACAGCAGAGCGAAATTGCAGTAAGAGGCCAACCGCCCACCGGAGCTCCACGGCAATGTCCCAGAACAGGTCAAAATCCCATGCTGCACCTCACGTTTCTGATTGTATAATGAACTATGGCTATGGCCAAATAATTTACCCCAGCCAAGAGTGCAGTGTGGTTATTGGGTCAAAGGAAGCCGACCAAAGGTGGTCCCACCCTCGGACGGCAAACAAGGCCTTAGTAAAAGTGATTTAACTGACTCAAGCAGTGTGGTATACTGTAGTGTACCAATCAGAGAATTGGATTAGGATCTGGGAGATCCAGGCTGAGATTTCCACTCTGCCATGGAAGTTTTCTGGGTGACCTTGGACTAGTCCCATGCTTTCAGCCTAAACCTACCTCACAAGGTAATTTGAATGATAAAATGAAGGATAGGAAAAAGATGTTAGTTGCTCTGGATACTCGCTGGGAAGGTCATAGTATAAATAATGGAAAATAAATAAATAAGGCAAAGGAGGTATGCCTTATGCTACAAATGTAGGGGCAGTTGCCCAGGACAATGAAAATATGCTTCTTCCTTAATAAAAAGCCACCAGTGAAAGAGTTATACCCTGTTCCACAAGACCTAAGTAAAATCCTAACTTAATCAGCCTTTTCTCCTACTCTTGCCCCCCATGTGCTCCATGCCCCTCACTTGTTGCAGCCTGGTCCAGATTTGATAATGAGTGAGGGGCTTGTGAGCACATGGGATGGGGCAGGAGGAAATGGCAGTTTAAGTTGCTATTTTACTTGGGTCTTCATGTGGAACAGGGTATAGTGGTATGCTGTTCCACTACCCTTTTGCTTTGGACAGTGCATTGGCTAATTATTCTACTGTGTTTTAAGATCCTCTTCTAAGAAAACAGCATTGATTTATTACAGCCAAAACTGAGTGAGTAATAGGGATGTCACGTTGGTTGTGACAACTGTGCTATACTTGTTGTGTACAGCCTTATTGCAGGAAATGAGCAAATGAACTTTATGAAACTGTAAATAGAAAGGCTTCAGCAACATAACAAATGGCTCACTGCTCCCAGAAGCAGGCAAAAAATGTTATGTCTTCTATTAGCAGGGTTTTTTCCCATAAGAGTGGGCAGTTCTGAAAAGTGGAGAAGGGTTGCCTGTGAATTACACCGTTGTGCTTGTTTGATGATGATGATGATGATGCAAGTAGTAAGTACTCTGAGAAATGTCATATTGCTTTATGTTTACAAATCATTTGTAAGGCAGAAAGTGTTACAAATTTCAGACACTAATCATTTGAATCTCTGGAATATAAACTTGGAAATCTTGAGATTTTCCTAGATTTCTAACTGCTTGAACTCAGGTTCAGCAGCATCCTGTATTTTCTAACTCTTGTTAACGGTTAGGAAGATTCTAACTGACTTTGGAGGACTTTGGATCAAGGCTTTCGTATAGAAAACTGCAAATGGAAGTTATCACTTAATTCATAGCTAAACTGCAAAGATGTTACAAATCCTAGATGCAAAGAGGACACAAATGTGTTAAAAGGTATTCCTGTTCAGTGGTAATCACTGCAGTGGTAATTGCTGTCATTTTTGAAAAGAAAATGTATTGAGATTATTTCATTACTACATGATACATAAGCAGTATGAAAACCAGAATTACAGACTGAATAGCTTTAAATCAGAAATGTAAGCCAGTAAGATACTTAGAACAGAATGAGATGTTTCATACAATTCCTGATAATTTCCCCTGACTTTAAAACAATCAGAATGCTACCACAGGGACTGTAATTTAAGGGTTGAGGGAGCTGGTGTGGGGAGTAACTCATTCCTTCTGTATCATTTCTTGTCAAATCACCACCCCTGCTCAATTTTTTTCCCTGAAGGAGAACATTTGGGAGTAATTCATAATTCCCCCTACAAATATAGAGGCTGGTCAACACTTGCACAGCACAGAGAAACAATTTCATTTTCTTTGTGCCAATATTTATCTTTAAACTGGACCACCCATTGTATTTTCCAAAAGATGTTTTTAGGAAAAATAACTGGAATTACATGCAATGTGATGTTCCACTATCATTGACCTCGTCTGGACCTATCTTTGGACTTTTTAAATGATCAGCCTCAAAACTAATGGCTCATTTGTATTTGCATCAACATTGTATTTGCACCAAAATGAATGTGCAAATTAACAATAGCCACCTTGTTTTTTGAACAGTTCAACTTAAACTTCCCCACTGATGTCAATTACTCCTGTACTGGAGCAGATATTGCTGTTTTTGAATAGTGAATATCTGAAAGACACTAGTGTTCACTGCACCAATGGTGCATCTACTTGGGGATGGGGGGTACCTCCTGTCCCCGGGTGCCACTAATCTGGTCACGTGGGGTGCAAAATCCCCCCCCCCTGTGACTACGTCTGGTACGAAGACAACGAGGCATTTTCTCTGCTGCTTCATTGTCTTCGGCTCCCTTGCCCATGCCCATGTTGTCATTGATGTGGGTGGGGCATAGGGCCCATGAGCCTGGGGAAGGGGGGTGCAGGGTAGGGGCAGACCCCTTCCCCCAGGCACAGTGGGGGGGGCATCCAGAGACAATTTGTCTCCGGGTGCCATTTCCCCCCGATACGTCTCTTCACTGCACTCAGTGCCACCTCTGTTTAATTTGAATCAGACTCGTTAGCTTTAATTAACAACTTGTTAAGACAACTAAGTGGTACAACTGTTAAAATAACTTGTTAATGATGTTGGTGATATCATCTGTTCCAGGTCATTTTCTGTGATGACTCCATCAATCAAAGTCCATGGGTAATATCAAAAGGATACCTTCTACAAAGTGTGTCTTACTCCAGTGGAGGAAGGCTTAATTCATTATGGAAAAACTTTCACACATCATAACAGAATATTTGGATCAAGTTTGGTAACAGGCTGATACTGATAGGCAGTGGAAGTGTTCAGGACTCAGTTGATGAAAATGGCACCCGGGGGTGTTGCACAGAGGACAAACCAAACAAGAAGATTTCAAGAGAAATAACCTTGAACCAATTCAAGAGAGCAACCAGCAAGGGAATTGACTGAGATGATTTTAATATGTTAAGACTTAAATGGTTATGTTAGCACTGCAGGGTGTAGAGCATTGCAATTAGCTTGTATTACATTTGCCCTAAATTACAGAATTGTGGAACATTACCAGATTCACAGAGCTAAATCTACTCAAATGAAAGGAATCATCAAGGGTGTTATTGTTACACAGGTAATAAAACTAACCAAATCTATGTCTTAATGTTCATGCAAATGTCTGCTGCATTTCATTGGAACCGATTCTCATTGAAGTTGTCTTAAAGTGATTAGGCACACTTCTTGGTCATAGCCTTCAAACCGTTTGCATCTAATGTGTTCTGAAAGCAGGATTTCAGGTGCCAACTATGCTTCCTCGTGCATCATACTTTTGCTGTTTTAAGAGACCAGCATGAAATGGTGCTGGATGCAAATATTTCAGGGGTTCAGTGTTCGCCACCTTGGGGACCCTGAATTCGTTTAAAAAGCAGCATATAAATGGACAAGTCAACTTAATGAAGGTTGCAAGGAAATAATGTATGTGAAGCACTTTGAAACTCTAAAATATTACCTAAATGCTAGGCACGATAATTAAGAAGCTGTTTTATGAATAAGATCATGCTGTCCCTGAGCTCAGTCAGTATCAACAGGGGCAGGAGCATTCTACGACCTGGCTCCTAAGGGCAGTGGTATACCAGGCCAAAATGGTGCCTGGGGGCATGATTGGCTCCCCACACCCCTCTGCCCCCCGCACCCCACTTACCAGAGCCAGCAGAGAGGCTGGGGGGAGGCTGGGACTCAGGGGTGGAGCTCAGGAGGTGGCTTGGATAGCATAGCAACAGGCTGGCTCCTGGGCTGGCCTGCCACTGAGCCCTGCCCCCAGCTTCTGCCATCCCATTCAGCCTTCCAAGCTGGACTCCAGGCACCTGTTGAGGCATTTGGGGGGGGCAGGGTGGGAGGGGAAGGGAGAGGGGATGGGAGAGAAGGAGCTGCCATCACACTGTGCAGACAGAGCAGCTGGAGCACCCCTTGGAGTGACTCTTGGCATGCAGTGGGTTCAGGCAAGGAGGAAGAGGGGGTGGAGGGGATCCCACTCCCCCCAGCTGGGAGAGGAGGAGGAGGGACAGAGGAGGGCATGGGGAGGGAGGACCCCACCCCTGGCAAGCCCCACTCCCCATCCTGCTCATTTCAGCAGCCTGACTAGGCTGGGCTGGACAACTTGCCCTGAGCAGCCTGGCCCAGCTTCCCCCTCCCTGGCACCATGGGGGGGGGCAGTGGTGTACCAGTCTGTGGGGGGCAATTTTGAGCCCCCCACATGACCAGATAGGTGGTGCTTGGGGACATGGGTTACCCCATGTCCCTCTGGCAGGTACGCCCCTGCCTTTCAGTATGCCAAGAAAATGCACGCAGAGAAGAATCCCTGGAGAGTTTGGGACTGTTTTCCACATACCTGTTCTTTGTTTTGCACAAAAAATCCAAATTCAGAGTCAATTCTGAAGAGATGACATAGAAATATCCTAAAGAAACAGACACACACTTAAATCTTGTAAAAACAAGTCCTATAAGTAAGTCTTGCTTGGTATTTTTTGAATACCGAATTCAAAATGTATTCAGAGCACAATATTTGTTGTAGTATGAAGAACTGAATCTAAAGTCTTCTGGTGCTATCTCACCATACAGGATCTAAAAAATTATCACATTTATGTGAAACACCCGGTCCCACAGTTTCTTCCGCTGAGATCTTGTTTCACATACCAGCATTAATCAATCCTTTGTGGTTAAACCTAGAACACGGCCTTTTCCAGCAGCCATGATCTATAAAATTGTCTCCCAAAAAGTCTTGTGTCAGTCCTATATTGCATAACTTTAAAAGGCAGTGAAATACTTTTCTTGAACAAAAAGCTGCAAATGACATTAGTTACCGGCTTCTTCCTTACACAGGTTTTTGTGTTTCTGAAAAAAACATGGAACAAATATTTTTGAAATACACAAATACCAGTTTCTCTCCATGATGACTGCTGTTAACTGTCTCTGAAGCAGCCAGAAGCAATCTGTGTTGTAATCCAGAACTGATGTAGGTCAGCCATGGCTTGTGGCTGTTGTACTACTGCACAACAGAACTCCAACTGTCAAATTTCACCTTCAGTCAACATGGGATAGTGCTTAAGAACGGAGAACTCTAATCTGGAGAACTGGGTTTGATTCCTCACTCCTCCACATGAAGCCTACTGGGTGACTTTGGGCTAGTCACAGCTCCCTCAGAACTCTCTCAGCCCCACCTACCTCACAAGGTATCTGTTGTGGGAGAAGGGAGAGAAGGATTCTGTAAGCCACTTTAAGACTTAAAGGAGAGAAAAGTGGGGTATAAAGCCAAACTCCTCTTCCTTTGACTGACCAAACTTCACATACACGCTGCAGGGGTCAGTGCTATCAGTCACATTCCATGGGAATGTCAGCTCAATGCATGGCAGCTGTGAAAAAGGCAAACTCTATGCTGGGGATAATTAGGAGAGGAATTGATAATAAAACTGCAAAGATTGTCATGCCCTTATATAAAGCAGTGGTGCAACCACACTTGGAGTACTGTGTTCAGTTCTGGTCACCACATCTCAAAAAGAATATCGACAAGATATAAAAAGTGCAGAGAAAGGCAACGAGGATGACTGAGGATTGGAGCACCTTCCTTATGAGGAGAGGCTGCTGCATTTGAGACTCTTTAGTTTGGAGAGGAGATGTCTGAGGGGGGATATGATTGAAGTCTATAAAATTATGCATGGGATAGAAAATGTTGACAGAGATTAAAAAATGTCTCTCTCACAATGCTAAAATCAGGGGGCATACACTGAAAATTCCAGGGGGAAGAATTAGGACTAATAAAAGGAAACATTTCTTCAGGCAACGTGTGATTCGTGTGTATAATATGTTACCACAGGAGGTGGTGATGGTCATTAACCTGGATAGCTTTAAAAGGGCTTGGACAGATTTATGGAGGAGAAATCGATCTATGGCTACCAATCTTGATCATCCTTGATCTGAGATTGCAAATGCCTTAGCAGCCCAGGTGCTCAGGAGCAGCAGCAGCAGAAGAAGAAGAAGACGGGCTATTGCTTTCACATCCTGCATGTGAGCTCCCAAAGGCATCTGGTGGGCCACTGTGAGTAGCAGAGTGCTGGACTAGATGAACTCTGGTCTGATCCATCAGGCTCTTTCTTATATTCTTATGACTAGGACCGAAGGAGGCAAGAAAGATCTAAATCAAACAGGGAGCCATGTAAAAGCACAGGACTTAAGAAAAGGAGGGGTTGTATGATGTAGGACAACGGGAGAACTGTTCAAAAGACAGGGTAGCTAAATAGATAAAGTAAATAAAATAGGTGTGTGTGTGTGTGTGTGTGTGTGTGTAAGCAGGTGTTAAGTGCCATCAAGTTGCTTCTGGAACTCATGGTGATTCTATGAATCAATTTCCTCCAAAACATCCTATCATTAACAGCCTTAACCAATTTCAGTTTTCTCATTGTCTTGATGTTCAGCTGTATTCTTGCTTTGACATTTTTTTAACTTTCACCAGTAGTCTTCACTATTTTCTGCCAGTAATGTAAAATCAACACCATATTTCAGATTGCTAATGTTCTTTCCCCCTTTCACTACATCAGTCCACTACACTAAATCCAATTCATTTTTCCTTATGATATGTTCTGCTTATAGATTGAAGAGATACAATATATTCTAGTCCAGGGGTCCCCAAACTACGGCCCGGGGGCCAAATGTGGCCCAATGAAGGCATTTATCCGGCCCGCCAGGCATGCCGGCAGTGGCTCCATTCATGTGCAGTGGGGGCTCGAGGGAGAGGAGGAACCGGCCCCAACGGCTGTTGATTGCAGTTACATGAAGGCACCCCCAAATCTCAATGAATTTTCTGACCCAGAGTTGGAAACCTTACATGTGGCAATGCCTGCTCCGCCCTTCCCTCTCAGCTACTCCATGTGTTGCTCTCAGGCTTTCTGTTCTGCCTCACTCCCATTGGCATCAGCCAGGCTGGCGAATCTCTCGCTGGCTGCTAGGGAGGAAAGAACCCAGGAAGATACCTGATTCTGGGTTAGATGGAATGCTTCATTGGGAAAGTTCTGCTTTTTTTTTTACAGGGGAAGGTATGCCACAGCCTCCCCAACAATATTTGGAGCCCACCCTGTACTTGACATACTTTGGTCACTGTTCTAAAAATAGACCATGACAGAAAGGCTGAAAGGTGAAATCAAACATTTTACAATCATTTGTGCATAGGAATTTGTTCATAGTTTTTTTTAGTCCGGCCCTCCAACAGTCTGAGGGACAGTGAACTGGCCCCCTGTTTAAAAAGTTTGGGGACCCCCTGTTCTAGTCTAACCCCTTTGCCAATTGGAATACATCCTGATTCTCCATATTCGCTCCTACCAGTAGGCTCCTAGCCTGAATACACGTTGTACATCAAAACAATCAGATGTTGTGGCACACTGAATTAAAAAACAACAACAACTTTTCATGATCCACACAGTCAAAAGCTTTGCTGCAATTGATGAAACCCAAGCTGATTTTCTTCTAAAATTCTGTCATATGCTCTAGTAACCAATGTACATTTGTGATTAGATTTCTAGTGCCTCTTCCTTTTCTGAATCAAGCTTGAACATCAGACATTTCTCATTCTATATATGCTTATGGTCTTTGTTGTGAGATTATGAACATCACTTTACTCGCGTGATAAATTAATGCAATTGTCCGATAGTTGCTGCAGTCTTTAAAATCTCCTTTATGGAATTGGAATGTAAGTTGACAGTTTCCAGTTTGTGTGTCATTGTTTTATTTTCTATTCCAAGCCATTGTTGTGACTTGGAATAATTCTATTGATATCCCATCTGCTCCTGGTGATTTGTTTCTCTCAGTTGCTTTCAGTGCAGCTTTCACTTCACCTTCTGAAATGTAGGTTCTTTTTCAAGAGATTATTTTTGGAAGGAATACATCATTCTTTTGTCTCTTCTGTATAGTTCTTCAGTGTATTGTTCCCACCTTCTGGATGTATACCTTAATTTGGCAAAGGGGTTTGTGTGTGTCAGGGAAGCTGAGAGCAAAACCACAAGGAGTTTAGACCAGGGGTCTGCAACCTGTGGCTCCGGAGCCGCATGCGGCTCTTTCGTCCTTGTACTTCGGCTCCACGTGGCTTGGGTCCTCCCAGTCTCCTTCGGAGTCGCCCTAATGGTTAATGGGAAAGAGTCCCCGTTCCTAGAGAGGCACAGTCTGAGATGGCTATCCCAAGCCACTTCTGGCTTCCCTGTCCCAGCTGCCTGGTTGGCTGATGCTGGTGCGGGGTGGGGGCAGAGCATCGCTGGTGGATCCTCTTGAACAGGTGAGCGGTGAAGGACGGGAAATGGGAAGGAGTTGCAGGAGCACAGATTTTCAGCGCAACCTTAATCTCAGTTCGCCCCCCTTGAATGGGGGTCAGGGGTCAACCCTGCTTTGGGTGGCCTCATTCCCCCTCCCCGGGTCCTTCTTGGGGGGCAGGACCACATGGGGGACCCCAGCAGTGCCACCTTGGGTTGCAGACCCCCCAGCAGCCCCGCTGAGCTCCAGGAGCTTTCCTGGCGGATGGCAGCCTGGCTGAGTCCAGGTGAGAAAGACGATGTCAGGTTTTAAAGGAGTTATTACCTGCAGCCCTGCAAGGTTGCACTCATCGGGGCTGTTTGATGGGGAGGCAAGGGTGGGTGGGGCTTGTTTGCTTCTGCATTGTCAAGAAGGGCAGGAGCACATAGGAAAGCCTTGCACGTGGATCTTGGAAGGTTTACTTCCAAGCCAGGGTAAGCTTGTAGATCGTGGTAAGCTTGTAGATCGTGGAAGGGAGGAAGGCCGGGATCATCCTCAGCCATGGTTGTCGTGGGTTGCCAACTCCCGGTGGGCAAATCCCAGGACATTTGGGGGTAGATTCTCAGAAGCTGTGGCTTTTGGGACCAGGGCGGGGGCCATACTCAGTGAGGAATATGTCTGTCGAGTCCACCCTCCATGGCAGACATGGAGGTCTGTTATTATTTTTTAAGAGTTCAAAATGTGCTCTTTACATAAATAAAATATAATTTTCTCCGTAGCACTTCATGGATTTCATAAGCAACACACTATAATTGTTTATACAAAGCATAAAGGTAAAATATATATATACAGTGTTATCTTCATTTTAAATATCAAAAAGTGTATGTGGCTCCAATTCTTTTCTGTGGAAAATGGGTCCAAATGGCTCGTTGGGTGTTAAAGGTTGCCTACCCCTGTTCTAGACTCTGTCAAGAGGCTAAACTCCTAGCAGAGTCATTTGAGGTGCAATGATCACAGCTGAGATACCACACTAAGATGCATCCATTCCCTTCATGGATCAACAGCAACATCAGCATAAGAGAACAGGCAGTTCCAATAGTGATGGGGACGGAGGAATCCTTGAAGGGTAGCTATTGAACAGCAGCAATAGTGGAAGGTGACGCTAGTGGAGGATCTTTCATTGACACTGTGCAAAAGAAGGCAATGGTTAACCACTTAAGAACATAAGAGCATAAGAACTAGCCTGCTGGATCAGACTAGAGTCCATCTAGTCCAGCACTCTGCTACTTGCAGTGGCCCTCCAGGTGCCTTTGGGAGCTCACATGCAGGATGTGAAAGCAATGGCCTTCTGCTGCTGCTGTTGCTCCCGAGCACCTGGTCTGCTAAGGCATTTGCAATCTCAGATCAAAGAGGATCAAGATTGGTAGCCATAAATCGACTTCTCCTCCATAAATCTGTCCAAGCCCTTTTTAAAGCTATCCAGGTTAGTGGCCACCACCACCTCCTGTGGCAGCATATTCCAAACACCAGTCACACGTTGCGTGAAGAAGTGTTTCCTTTTATTAGTCCTCATTCTTCCCCCAGCATTTTAAATGGATGCTCCCTGGTTCTAGTATTGTGAGAAAGAGAGAAAAAATTCTCTCTGTCAACATTTTCTACCCCATGCATAATTTTATAGACTTCAATCATATCCCCCCCTCAGACGCCTCCTCTCCAAACTAAAGATCCCCAAATGCTGCAGCCTCTCCTCATAAGGAAGGTGCTCTAATCCTTCAATGGGAACCCCTGGCCAACCACAAGCCATCAGTCATTAACCTTGATCACATTCCTAGAGCGTCGGGCAGGTGCCACAGGGAGGAATACTGCTCAGTAGAGCCCCAGGTGGCATGTCATAGATCGACATGTCTTATCATTCCAAGTGAAGAAGAAGAAGAGTTGGATTTAGGAAGTAGTTGGATGTAGGAAGACTCAAAAGGGCTTACAAACTCCTTTCCCTTCCCCCCTCACAACAAACACCCTGTGAGGTGGGTGGGGCTGCGAGAGCCCTGAAGAACCATGACTACCCTAAGGTCACCCAGATAAGAACATAAGAACACTTCTGACCAATCCTTACCTCAAAAACCCTATGAGGAGACAATTATAGATAGGTGGCCTGAAGCAGAAACTTGAGGTTGGAGCTTAGAGTTTAATAAAGAAGAAAGTATGTCAGAGTCAAAACTATCCATAGGGCCTAGAGGCAGGATGTGCACTATTGACAGAAAGGCATCAAGCAAGTGGCATGGGCAAGGGGAGAGACACTGGATAAAATTGGTGAGAAGGAAGATTTGTGGTCTCTGGTCTGGGAGCCCATGGAGTCAGCCAAACCATGTAATTTGCTTTCATATGGTATTTGCCTTGAATGTGAATAAGCTGGTTGGCTCCTGGCTTGGAAATGTCTGCAGATTTGGGGGTAAAGCCTAATAAGGACAAGGTTTAGGGAGAGGAAGAACTGCAGCAAGGTATAATGCCCTAAACTCTACCCTCCATCGTTGTCATCTGGAGATCATTTGTAATTCTAAAAGATCTCCAGGCTTCACCTGGAGTTTAGCAAGCCTACGTGTGAGTAATATGAAGATTGGAACCAGAGGGAGTATTTGTGTAAGGGCTATGGTGATTCTGACAGCCTTGCTAAAGGACATGAAGTTGGTAAGCATGTAAATTTTGGCAGCAGATTTCTGATTAATGTGGCTCATGTTGCCATTGCTGCATTGTGACTTGGAAACTGTTAGAGGTCTCAGGGTAAGGAGGAAATACATACTAAATTTCAAATATTGACTTCACATAACCAGTCAATGAGGCTGCTTCTGTTGGTTGATATTATTAATATTATGCCCATTTGTGGTATATAATGTTTATAAAAGGCTCTTTATCTTAGTGTGTTGTGCAGCAATCAATAGAGCCATTTCATTTTGAGAACTAGTGCCAAATACATTTTCATTAACGGCTTTCATAGAATTTGGAACGAACTATGGGAATGCAGCCCTCATCAATGAAAGACTCCCAAGTTCTCTCAGAAATTATTAATGGTAATGGCCTGCCAAAGCTTGTCCCAAAAGAATTGAATTTTTTTGTAACTTAGGAGTGATTGAAAAATTACAAACTCAGCAATGCTTACACAAGAAATAATCTGCAGATGTTGTCTCTATCTCAGTGTAAGAAACAAGCAGATGCTGTTTTTATAGCCTGTTTCTCTCTAATGTTAATGGAACTTTCAGAGTTTTCTAGAAATCTCAGTTAGACACAGAAAAAGTTTCACAATGGCCAAATATGTGTGGAACACTTAACTCGGGGCTCCTCACTGTGTAGTGGGCTTGTAGTGGGGTCTCCTCACATTTCTGTGTTTACACATGAGGAGACAGCTCACAGCCTGCAGCTCTGTTTGTCTGCTGAACTCTGCCAGCTCTCAGTTCCTGGTTCTTTTAACTCCACCTATCATTTTTGCCTTAAAGGCACAGATCTCATCACACCCAGTAGTCTCAAGACTGCTGGCTTTGTAAAAGCCTTTAAATTACTATTATTTCAATAGTACTATTACTGCTGTTATATCTATATTCTAGCCCACCCCGAAAATGACCACCCCAATGAAAGAAGCAGAGCATTTCCCTGGACACAAGCTGCTGAAGAAGGAAACCATGTGCTGGAGCTGTCCCCTCCCCTCCCCTCCCCACACACCCACACCTTCTCTCTCTAGTCCTGCCACCACCAATGCCACAGGGGAAAAAGGGAGCTTGTTTTTAGAGGCTTGTTTGAAATAAAGCTTTAAAAAGCCCTTGCTATCGTTGGAGGGGGCAGAGGTAAAGGAGGAGAGGTGTCAAAAAGATACCCTATTTGTACTGTTTCTTGGAAAAGCAATTCTCTGTTGTCATTTTACTGAGATATTGATATCTTTATATGAGCATTTAGAGAACAAGGAAGAAGTGGCAACATGGAAGAAAAGGCAAGGAGAAAAGGCATGGACTGCAGTGCAAGGGAATGGAAAGGATGGAGCTAAGTATACTGACTGTGGGTAGAGGGAAGATGTCTGGGTCAAAGCTGTGCTCACTGGCAAATCTGCCTGCTCTGGCAGCAAAGCAAATTAAAAGTCATGCTAGAAGTGGTCTCACTTGCCACAGAGAGAATGGAAAGTAAAGATGTTCAAGGATACATGTCCGTACAAGAAATCTTGATGTGATGGACATTCACCCCTATCACCCACCAGACACCTTGGGCATAATCGGACAATTGGACACAGAAGAAGCTTGCCTACGGCCATACCACCCTGAACACACCCGATCTCGTCTGACACAGAAGAAGCTTCTCAGGAAGTGTGTTCCACTTATAATATCACATCCAGCTTTTTTGAAATAATTTACCTCAGTTTTGCTCATACACTGTCAAACAAATTGAACATCCATTGCTGGCATGGTGGGATTATTGTCCTGCCTTCCTGTCCCTGACATAAATAATTCTCTAGTTGAGGATTTAATCATAGGTCAGCTTAACTGTATTCTGGTGACTTCCATATGATGATCTTCTGAACCAGGAATTTAATGTGTAGCATTGTTTGCCACATAGAAATATAGCATAACAAAATGGAGACTCTCTACACCAGCAGCTAATGTTTGGTACTGTTTGATACTGGTTTAAAATCATCCATATGTCACAGTGGCTCTAAATTGTGAGAATTAAATTTCCACCAAAACAGAGTGTGATAGCTGTATGGGTCTTTTTCTTTTGGATGGAAATAAAACAAACAAAACAGAACTTTGGCAGGTATTTGGAATGAAGGTGAACTTGAATGATGGGAGCATGGGATAACACAGATTAATGCCTGGTTTAAGCAGTTCTCACTCAGAACAGCAGTGACCAGTACAGAGGCGTATAGGGGGAGAAATGGAGCCCGGGGGCAGAGGTGTATTGGGGGGAAATGGAGGTAGGGGGCCAGGCCAGCCTCCAATAAAGGTGTGTGTGGGGGGGTGCTGGCAGCCTTTCACGAGCCCACCAAAATGCCCTCGACTCAAGGAGTGCTCTGCGGGCCTGCAGCAGGCTGCCGCCTTCCCCCTCTATTGGAGATCTGCCTCCAGTAGAGGTGGGGAAGCTGGAAGAAGCTGGAACTGGCCCCACAGCCTGCTGTGAACCCACCAAAGTCACCTCCAGTTTAGGGGCAACCGGTGGGCTCTCAGCAGGCTTCAGTGTGTGGGGGCAATTTTGAACACCTCCCCCCATGACCTGCTGGTACGCCCCTGGACCAGTGAGCCTGTTCCAGCCATTCCTAGCTTCTTCCATCACCCTCTGCTCAAAGCTTATGAAATCTTATACATTCTCCTCATCTTATAACAGAGGCCAAAAACAGTAACAGAACTGGAAGATAAATGCAGATTTCAAAACTGATTGATCTTGAGAATATCTGATGGGAGAGTAAGGTCATGTGCTGCTGGAAGTTTCTGTTGCTATTGATTTCAGTAGGATATAAAACCCTTATTTTCTCTACGTCAAATTTCCAAGCACGAAATGGGATTCTCCATAAATACTGATCTTACAACATGCACAGAAGCCTGCACATATGCCTTACAAAGGGGGAAAATGATGTACAATTCCATGTGTTGCTCAATTTGTGTTGCTATATGTGGCAGGTTCCACACTTGGCCCTGTTCACAGAAGCATCCTGAGAACCTTCTGAGTGTCACAATGATCAGCAATCACCTCCTGAGGTGATTATGATTTAATAGATTTCACTGGCTGCTTTGAATCCTTTTCTTTCTTTCTAGGAATGAGTCATATAAAAATAGTTTGGAACTGTAAAATAAATTACCAAGGATGACACAATCTTTGCTGCAGGAAAAGAAGAGACTGGAACAATTTCTGTTCTTCAGCCTTTTCCCCTCTTTCCCTACACCAGGCACTGAGGCAGCAATGGTGCACACTATAATTCTTTGTTTAAGTACAGAGTGTGGTTTCAGAAGCATATCATTTAGTGGAAGGAAAATTGCCAAGCTTATATTGCAATCTTGTGTATATTGTCTTTAAGGCTGCTTACAAATCATATGCTTAGAAATAGCTAGGTGTGGTTTCCTAGCTGTTTGAATGGACAGAATTAAAACCACATGTGTGGATCCGCATCTTATCACTTGCTTTTGATCTTCCGCCATGTAGGGATGCACAAAAATATTTTTGCTGAAAATGTCAAACGATTAGGAAAACAGTACAAATCTTCTGCATATATTTAACTGGATGCTGCAGAAACTCCATTTTTTCTTATTTCTTCCCATAGAAAACAAGAGTAGAAAATGGTCGGAAGCAGAAAATGCAACTGATTTCCATCACAGGAATAACAGACATCCACTCTGGCCCAACAAGGTGCACTTTGGGAAGAAGTTTCACATGTGGGTTCTCTTGCTGCAACAGGGACATCATGCACAGATCGACTGTGGATGTGCATATACATTAGAGCAGTGGTGGCGAACCTATGGCACGGGTGCCAGAGGTGGCACTCAGAGCCCTCTCTGTGGGCACGCGTGCACAGAGTTTGTCATGTGGGGGGGGGGATCACCCTCCCCACACAGAGACACATCTAGGCTGGCATGGGCCGCTGGACTTGATGTGTGTGCACCTCAGCAAGCAGGGAGGACTCAGCTGGCGGGCCTGGTGCCTGTGCTCCAGGTGGCTGCTGCCCGGGGGGGGGGGGGGCAGAGGCAGCAGAGATGCTAGTGAGGCGCAGAGCAGCGCATGTGGAACTTGCTGGCCCCTGCTCGAGGGGGTTATTCAGGTTAAATTGCCGTGCTGGCACTTTGCGATAAATAAGTGGGTTTTGGGTTGTAATTTGGGCACTTGGTTTCAAAAAGGTTCGCCATCACTGCATTAGAGTGCGTATTACAATGTGAGGGAACTGTTTTTCATTACATAGGATGGTAAAGGTCACACATTTCTCTCTACAATGGAATGTAGATAGAAATTGTGTTCCTAACCTGTATCTCAGGATCTGCATTTATTGTGCATGACTATCCAATAGACCACAATCAAACAGGTTTAAGTTTAATTTCAATTAATGTAACTAATGTCCGTGGGATTACTTGGTGTTGGACTAAGAATTCTGACCTCAAGGCTCTGAGAATATATTTTTTAAGAATGTCATCCTTCATTTTCCCTCTGAATGTTATTTTCATGTTATTATGAGGAAGGGTGAATGGGCCTCGGTCAGAACTTAGTATAATAACATAACCACATTTTCCTGGGTTTTGTCTCAGTAACTCCTTGAGCGATACACACTGGCCAATTACACACAAAGTCTTTGCTGTGTAGTGGAGACCAGTGTTCGCCACAGCAAGATTTCTTGTACAGATGTATTTTCTGGAGCCCCGCATTCACTTTCCACTCTCCTCGTGGTAAGCAAAACCACTTATAGCATGATCTAAATATTGCTTCACCATCAGAACAGGCCAGATTTGCCAGGGGGCACAGCTTTGCCCCAGGCCTCTGCGCATGGCCAGCCTTCCTACTCCCTCACCGTGCTTTGCATGTCTTCCCTCTCATTCGCCCCCCCCCCCATGCTCTTGGCTCCTTCCTGCTTTCCTACGTGCACTGATAAAGAGATCAATAGATCGATCTCTCATATATATAGTGGGGGGGGGGAGAATCCCTCCCTCATCTGTCTGTGTTCTGTCTGCTCTCCATCTGCACAGCCTCAGCACAGCACAGCCTCAGCTGCCAGATGCCCTGGAGCCTTTCCCCTCACCCCCCTCTCCATGCTGCCAGCTCTTTCCTGCTTCTCTAAAGTGCACATGTTGAGAGACTGATCTTTTGATACAAAGTAACAACAAAGAGAGTTTTGCAAGGAACAGTACAAGCAGGAACCTCTTTGGCTGCACCTCACCTCCCTGGCTCTGCTTCTTTCCCTAGCCAATGGCTGAGAGGGCTTTTAAAACTTTATTTTAGGCAAGACTTTGATTTAAAACAAGTTTTCTTTTCTCTTGTGACAGCTGCAGAGAGTGTGTGGGATGGAAGGGAAGGGAGTAGGGGAGAGAATATCAGCTCTGTGCCTTTAAGGCTACTGATGAGTGGAGTTAAAAGAACCAGTAGAAGCAGTGACCCAGCAGAGTTCAGCAGACAAACTGCACTGCATGCTGTGGGCTGCCTCCTCATGTGTAAATAGACAAATGCAAGAAGACCCCCTCTGAACCCACTATGCAGAGAACTGACTCGACATAAGTGTTCCATGTGTAACGGGCCACCAAAAAGCAAAACAAGGCTTTACTGAAGTTTTTTTTTAAAAAGATACTGAAACAAAGGTATATAATTCAGTGGCAGTGAAATGCACAAAAAATAATGAACTTTAATAGCTGCCTTACTTGGAGTTCTAACACAGCACAGTTGGTTCTTAAGGCAAAGAGTTTCCAGAGCACAATGCAAATATCTTCTTGGCAGCAAGGAGGGGTAGGAAGAAAGGGGTAAATGTGTAAGGATTATTCTCTCTAGTGACACTTATAGAAGAAGAACAGTTGGTTATTATACCCTGCTTTTCCACTACCTTTAAGGAGTCTCGGATCTGCTTACAATCACTATCCATTCCCCTCCCCACAGCTGACACCTTGTGAGGTAGATGGGGCTGAGACAGTTCAAAGACAATGATGATGAATCCAATGTCATCCAGCAGGATTTATGTGTAGGAGTGGGAAAACAAACCTGGTTCACTAGTTTAGAGTCCACCACTCATATGGAGGAGTGGGGAATCAAACCAGGTTCTCCAGATTAGCACCAACTGCTCTCAACCACTATACCTGTGCTGCAGACAGGCAGTGCGTGGAATGCATGGTCAGGTCCAGTCTCACAGGACAGAATAGGTGGCAGACAAGAGCATAGTCAGAAGACAGTCCAATGCGTTAAGGCTGGCGGCAGGTGAAGGCATAGTCACAGGTCAGTTCCACGGATCATGACACAGGAAATCAGATAAACAGACTGGGAAATCAGCAGTAGACTAGGCACACAGAATCTAGAGAAAACACACTTGTTGCACCCATGCAGAAACAAGCTCACAGCAAGGCTTATATAGAAAGCCTTGTTCAAGGGGTTGGGATTCTGCAAGGAGTTAATTGCCATCAGATGCAGAGACTTCTATTCTCCCAGATCTTGCTGACAGATGAACACTCCTTCTTTGCATCTGCAGCAGCTGCCTTTGCTTCTGCCTCCTATGCACCGCTGGCTCATTACTGGGTTTCCTAGGAGGATGTGCAGGCTCTTCCACCTGCACATCATCAAGCAGGGAAGGGCTGGGAATTGGCTCTGCTGCCAGGTCTTCCTTGGGAGCAGACTCCTCTGGCTGCATTGTGTCCTCAGATTTTGCCTCAGAGTCCTCTGTGTCCTTATAAGTACCCAAGGGCTGGCTCATGACAATACCACACTGACCATAACCTTCTGACCTTCTTAACCAATCATTGCGTGATATCCATGGAACTTTCCAAGGTGAGAATGAGTTCCCACTCCCATGCCAGGTTCACAGCTGAATCATGTGAGCTAATTAATAGCCTTGAGACAATATGTTTGACAAGTGACCATCTGTGTGGATGTGGCTAATACCTGTAGAGAGGGCTTTTCTGCATTTTTATTTTTCTCACTTGAAAGTTCCTATTTCTTGGGGAGCATTTTCAGTTCTGCACATGTTTTGATCCCTCTAGAAATCAATTCAATGCAACACAGGTTTATATTTGGCATAAAAACCTGTAGTTTAAATCTGAAGGGAGATATGCTGGACTTAAACTTGTGTGATAGCAAATTGCCCACAAGAGGGAGTAAAACACATATGGAATTGAAACCCCCTCTCCAAAGAAACAGGAATTTACAAGTGAGAAAAATGAGAATTGCCCAAGTCAGGGAACAATGAACCAAGCTGGAAAAGTACTTTAAGATGGCTTCTCTCTTGACAGCCTCAGAAAACACAGCCTCAGGCTGTGACTTTGCCAGCTGCATATCATCCTTGGACCAAATTCACTAGTAAACAGCTTTTTGGATCTTTCCTGTCTGCAGGATTTCTCCTTACACCTCCATGGATTCCACTTAGATTCTCCCTCACTTCCATGGAAACTAAGCTTGAGGCTACTATCTTAGCCGTAGCTACTTTGCCCCATTTTTCCTCCTCTTGCCAGCAGAACAACATAAATGGAAGTGCCCTGGAATCAGGGTCTTTGCTATTGTGTAGGAATGACATTCATGTGTAGGAATGACATTAATTTTGTTGCAAACCTACTTGGTAGCCAAATGTACTGTTTTCAGCACTTGTGATTAGACTGTGAGCTGAATCCAGACATATTCATCTCATGTTGAACTATGAGAACAGTTGCTGAGTACTTAACTTCAAGCTGGCTCTCAACTGATATGGGTATCTGCTAGAAATGAGCTTATGATTCCACCCCCCTCTGATTTCCAACTTCCCTGTGTCCTACCTATACCAAGGCACAACAATTTTTCTTGTTTTGCAGTGTTGGAACCTCCTACTGGGTAAAGGGAAAAGAGTAGAATCTTTTTTTTCTCTATCATCCTCCAAGAAGGATAATAGTGTGTGGATGAGATGGAGGAAAGAGGACAGGGCTGATATGTCCCAGCAGGAATGTGCCCGGGGCGTCGCATCTCTCCTGTCCTGTGGGCGCTACGCCACTGTGTCCCAGTGATATTTCTCATCCTTCACTTGAAGCAGCTGGTGCTGCAGAAGCACTAAAGTTCCAAGGAGTCCTTAGACCCTCTTTTGTTCTTATGATTTGGTAAAGTGGAAAAGTTATGTTCTTGCACTCAGTTTCATGTATAGACAATCTGTCTGTGCTTTGCTGTTATAGCTGATCAACATTTGGACCTTTAGCAAAACTCTCAGCTGACTTATATACATTCATATTTCTCTCTGTTGCATCCAACAAGACACTTTGAATGGTAACATATTCTAAAATGACAGACATATTCTTACCTAAAAGACGTAACAGTAGAACTCTTTCAATGAACTCTTGGAAAATACCATAATTACTGTGCAAACTAAGCAGCTCTCATAGGAAATTCCTGAACTCTGTTTTACAAGCACATCTGCTTAGCATCTGAATTTCTATAGAACATGAAACTGAATAAAGCTCAGCATTAAATCATGTCAGACCATATATCTGAGGCCCTACCACATTCTTACATGCTTCATCTGTTTTCCAGTGAAACAATGAGAATGTTAGGGGAAATTAGTTCCATGCTGCATTTGATGAATGTGCAGAAAATGCCAGGACATGAATAGGAACATGGTTTTGCAAGAATCTGATAGCAGCATAATTCAGTACTTTTATGAAGACTGAATTTTGCCACCACTTATCTTTAGAATCAAGGTTGATCGTCAAATGTGAACAAAGCCACTGATGAATGCAAGTAGAATAGAATAGAATAGAATAGAATAGAATCTTTATTGGCCAAGTGTGATTGGACACACAAGGAATTTGTCTCCGGTGCATATGCTCTCAGTGTACATAAAAGAAAAATACATTTGTCAAGAATCATAAGGTACAGCACTTAATGATTGTCATATAGGTCTAGTAAGCAATCAGGAAACAATCAGTAGTAATGAAAACATAAAATGTAAAATCATAAAATAAAATCATAAAATAAAATAAAATAAAATGTCAGCACAGGCTATAGTCATACAGTCATAAGTGGGAGGAGATGGGTAATAGGAATGATGAAAAAAGTAGTGCAGTAATTATATAATAAGTATATAATAAATAGTTTAACATTATCGAGGGAATTATTTGTTTAACAGAGTGATGGCATTCGGGAAAAAACTGTTCTTATGTCTAGTTGTCTTGGTGTGCAGTGCTCTGTAGCGACGAAGTAGAAAAAAATATTCTTTTTGCAACATGGGCCTTTCCAGAAACCCAACCAGATTTTCATAGAGGGAGTGAGCAGATCAGCACAGAGTTTGGCTCATGTTCACCATACAATCATCTCAAAAACCACTGTCAAGAAGGCCAAACAGCAAATATAGGTTGAATTACAGGATGGGCAGATGTGAAGAAATTTTATTTGTGCTCCCATTGATTAATTTTGTTGCTTAAAAGTTTTGTTTGGATTTTTTAAAAATGATGCTATGATGTATGCCCAGAGTTTTTTTTTTATTGTATTTGTAGAACATTTGTATTGGTTTACATGGGAAACATTTTCGCTCGTAACTTTTTTTCTTTCCCAAACAATTGGGATAAAATTCTTATGAGTCGTTCCATTCCTTGCACTGAAGAGACCTTCTCTGTAACACATTGAATAAAACCTCCTGATTTAGAGGTAGTTAAAATACATACTTTCAGACTAGGGTGCCACAATGTCATGGAGTTATTCTGCTGACTCACAAACTCCACTCTTTTTTTGGTCCTCGGATGCTTATATGCACTCAGCCTCTGCCTGGCAACAATACACTCTCCCGAATCCACCTGCACTGAATCCATCAATAATGTGAGAGGCCACTTTAGAGAAGGCAAGTGCAGAATAAGTGCAGAAGTGCAGAAGGCATCTTATCCCATCCATTAATAATTTCCATGGAGCCAGAGTTCAGGATGAATGAAGAAAATGGCTGTTGACATCTGAACATACTTCTCCCCAAACCTTGAGCAACATACTAAGCACTAAACTGGTAAGTTTAGTGCTTAGTATGTTGCTCAAGGTTTGGGGAGAAGTATGTTTAGATTCAGCTATGAAATCCACTGGGTAATGGTGTGCCTGCTAACTCTATCTTACCCTAACTTACCAAAAGATTGCTGTGACAAGAAAACAGAAAAAGAGAAATATATATATAGTCCTGCCAGCTTCATTAGCATTCACAAACAGGAACTGTAAATTAGCAATCTTGGCATATAAAATCTTTAGCATCAGCTGTAATGAAATGTTGGATTCAACGTTATCTGGACATGGCTGACAATGCTGGTCTAGCGAGTAGACTCGGGAAGGGATTGTTCTCAAAAAGAAAAGAAAATCACATCTGATGTTCAGCAACAGTCTGTAACAAATGTGTACTGATCAGTGACAACCAGTTCTGTTGGAGGTTTATTTCTATCAGAGGGACTATTTATTCAAATACTGCTTCATATCACTAGATGGATGAATCCTCTGGTTTCATAAGAGGTGTTCCAACCACAGATTTCCCTCCTGCAGATGGACTAAAGCCGAATACATAATTTCAATCTTAAACCCTAGATTATCTACTTCATTTATAAGGATTCAGAGATTGTGCCATTTGGGACACTTATAGAATCATGCATTTTTCCATTATCTCTTAAGAATCTTCTTTTATGCATTTTTCTTTGTAAATATCTTCTTGTGTGAGACACTGTTCTTAAACTTGAATGATTCTGGTAGTACACTGTATTTTATTTGCAGATATATGGAATGGGTGGTCTTTGAAAGAAATGGGTTATGCTTTTAGCAGCTGTTATCTAAGGGTGGCAGTGGTCTTGGAATTGCATTTTAAGTCTGTAAGATGGTGAAAGCATTTGCAGGTACAAAGATCATATCAGGTTCCCCTGTGAAAATCTGTTTTAGCAGCTTGGCTATTTTGATTAAACCACTCCTTTAATCCAAACACACTTGAATTTTATCTAAGTGGCTGTGGTCACATGAAGAAGTGCACACTGGCTTTTTATTATTCATTTATAATATAATTAGAATTTTCTAATTAAAAGTCAGTTGTAAAAAAAGAGATAAAGAATCAAACATGGAGTAAGTGCAAGAAGGGTTTATTGAACTAAAGCTGGTAAATAAAAAAAGTCCGTCATTACCATAGCCGTTAAAAAAATCATGCCTTTTTCCTTTTGGCAAAAAAGCTATCATGTAATCAATAGCTATTCATTTTTCAAGGAAGACTTTTCAAAAATGTAACTAGATTTATAAATATTATAGCAAATATTGTTTATCCCTGAGTCATAAAGAAAGTAATGCTTGTATGTCTGTATCTGTGTGTGCAAGCTATTCTTATATCCTGGAAGCTCCACATCAATGAAGACTCAGCTCTGGCCCTCCCACTTACTTTTCTGGAAATGGCTAGGAAGTGAAAAACCCAGCTGGTCAGCACAGCCTTCTAATAAGCAGCTTGTTCTTCTTTTAAATAGTTATTGCTTTACAGCTATAGCTGTTTTATGTTTCTTGGTCATTATCCTGTGCCCTAAAATTGTTGCAATGTTAGAACATGCATTGAGAAGGACTGGGAGGAGGACTTTGGAGACGTGGGTTTAGCCATGAGGTTTTCTGGTTTCCTTCTCAATTCACTGCCAAATGTAGACTAACATGAGCAAAGCCTTTGTAATTGAACTATCCCAGAGCACAAAAATGGCTAAAAGATTCCTACACATGATCAGAGGCTCCTGCTTGAACATAGTCTGTATGACTTACCCTTACCCACCCATCATCTATTGCTGTGCTTTGCAACAGCAAATTTCTTCCATGTTTATTGACCCCTTTTCTGCTAAAAGTGACTGTTTCCTAAGAGTGAACTTCCTTAACTCTGACATAGTTGGAAGATAGTCACAATATTTTATTCAGCATTCTCCCTTAAAGGTCAATGATCCATTTCTCTTCCTTTAGACTTCTATCCTTATTCTGCTTCTGTTTTCTCAGAGAAGCTACAACTACCAGTTGGGCTGGAGCAAGCCAAACACTGACTCATCATGCCAATGCCTTCCAAGAATTGTGGCTGATTCTCAAACTGTGTGAATTCGGAGAAGAAAAAGGGAACAGAAAGTCTTAACCGATCTTATACCCTGGATTTTAAATATAATCCCTCTTCTACCAAACAATACATTGTCTACAATGCCTACAAACAATCAGACTATTCCACACAGCACAAAAAAGACGTCATATGTGAGACGTCATAAAAAGAGGCAACTGCCTCTTTTCACTCCGCACACCCAAAATCGCATGCCAAAAATCAAATGTCTGGAGTACATCTTAAAAAGAGGTGGCTCCTGTGTAGTTTCCAGATAGCAAAGGTGTCAGGAAGCAAAAGAGGTTGTTTCCCACCCAACCATTTTGCTGTCTGGTCAGTTTCACCCTCAGCTTGCATCCAACATTTTGTGTGTGGCTGAAGAGAGTCTCCCTGCTGCCATTTGCTGAAGGTTATTGAAGGCTTGCTCTGCAGGCTCCGATCCTGGGTGCCTTTTTAGCCCCAAACATACATCGTTGTACTCAGCTGGTCCTGTCTCTAAAAATATATAGTTTCCCTATTTTTAAAAAAATTGAGGAGCTATCTTTGTAGCTATGCAGACACACAGAAGAAAATCTTAGCTGCTCAGCTGTGCCACCCATTGAAACGCATTGGGTTGACCTGCCCTCAAGATATCTAAAACCAACATTCCTTTAGAAACATTAAGTCTGCTATTTATCCTCCTAGGGTAGGGAATTACCAGCCCAATTTCCTGCTTCTAGGAATTGAAGAGAGGGTGAAAAAAAGTGACACTTCAGGGATTTCCCCCTGATTGAATGATAAAGATTATAGACACTATAGATGCATGTCACACAGAAGTGATATCACATCGTCCCTGAACTCTGCCTTCCTCAGGCACCAGCTTCCATATCCCCCAGCATTTACCAACTCAATATTGGGATACTGAGGGAACAGATAAGTTGAAATTGCAATCAAACAGAGGGATACATGAAGGCATGTTCAATCCCAGGTCAAATACTAAGCAGGTGCACTCTGATCTGGAGGAACCAGGTTTGATTCCCAGCTCTGCCGCTTGAGCTGTGGAGGCTTATCTGGGGAATTCAGATTAGCTTGCGCACTCCCACACATGCCAGCTGGGTGACCTGGGGCTGGTCACAGCTTTTTGGAGCTCTCTCAGCCCCACCCACCTCACAGGGTGTTTGTTGTGAGGGGGGAAGGGCAAGGAGATTGTAAGCCCCTTTGAGTCTCCTATAGGAGAGAAAGGGGGGATATAAATCCAAACTCCTCCTCCTCTTCCTCCTCCTCTTCTTCTTCTTCTTCTTCTTCTTCTTCTTCATCTTCATCTTCATCATCTTCATCTTCATCTTCATCTTCATCTTCTTCATCATCTTCTTCTTCTTCTTCTTCTTCTTTTCTTCTTCTTCTTCTTCTTCTTCTTCTTCTTACTTGTTGGAAATTCTTTCCTAGAACAAATATCGTTTTGTCGCTTTGCTGGAAAGAAAGCTCTTTCTTTCTTAGAAGTGGGACTTCCTGATGACTCAGCAGCAGCAGGCAGAAAATCCCCAAGATCATAACTGGGACTAAAGTACTGTCCTATAGCAGATCAAAAGTAATTAACTATATCCTCAAAGTATCATCTTGTTTATTTAATTTATGTAACCTGCTCCTTCTTTAGGAAGTACACAGAAGTTTGCATGGTCTCCATGCCAAACCCTAAACAGACTGAGACTTACTATGCTTTCACAATGTGAAACAGCATCATGAACATATGATTCTGTATGGAGATTCTATAATATTTCTTTTAATAGGTATTTTGATGGACTATACCAAGACACACTTGGCACACTGGGTCTTGGTATAGTAATTTCCTGGGTAATTTCTGGTAATTTCTGGGTAATTTCCACTGTCACCAGTGATTCTGAGAGTGTCTCCTGCTAAATAGAGTTGCATGTCTAGCACTCTGTGTGTTGTTAGACACTTTCATTCCTGCAAACTAGCACGGAGGAGATCTATTGCAGCTTCACACTGCAAACTATTCTGCTCCAGGGATGGTGTGCATACTTACTGCCTTCCCCTTTAGTGGACTTCAGACAGCAAGACCGAATAGGAGCAGCATCACTGAACATGCACTTGGGATGGCTATGGAATTTTTTGTAACTGGAGATCAATCAGGGGCTTTACTTTGGAACTCCAGTGAACCATCCTGGGCACATGCCACCTTTTTGATGCCTTCCTATGGGTACAATGAACCCCTTTGCCCTCCTCTGTATGGCTACCAGTGGATCCCTCCTCTTGCCCAAGGGCTCCTGGTGCCATGCAGGGCTGCCACCCCATAAATGAAAGGACAACATGAGCTAGCATCAAGAAATACCTGGCAATGACCCATTGCTTTCATCTCTATTCTTCTCTTTGAAGCAATATTCCTGCAAACTGGACCATTGCTCTTTGTTGTGCCACTAGACATCTGAACCATATTAATGTTTCTCTCATCCTGTTTTTCTTAAGCTCCATTATTACTGAGAAGATTACAAGGTTTTAAGTTCTTTTTAGTCTTTATTCTATTCTTATGGTTAGTACCCTTTTTGAAACCCAGTGGTGAAATGCAGTTTGTAAATAAAAACATTATTTTTTAAAAAAGGAAGACTAGAAATGGCTTGAAAGCCCATGCTTTCATGACTATTCTAGGAGAACCATTTCATTTAGAAGTTGGATCCACTCCAGATCTACCCGTTACCAGTGGTTGGATCCACTCCAGATCTATCCTTTACGTGTGAGGTATGTGTGCATGTGTGTATATTCTGGGTCTTGGCATACTGTTTGTTCTATATGATGCCAATGACATATAAATGGGATCCATCATTGTTTTCTTTTTATTTGTTCTCATTTAGGTGGAGCCATAATAAGCTTGCAAATCCTAAAGTAAACAGAGTTTCAGCACTTCATTTGTCTTGTGAACAAGTCTGTCTTGGAGTCTGCAACATGAACAGCTGTTGAAAACTTACTGCTGACAAAAGCAAATATGATCCAAAAATTGCTACAATCAGCAAAAAAAAAAGGTTTTCTTCATGCCATTCAGAATTGGTGCTCTGTCACATAACCAGAACATTTGTTTCTTTAGCCATCTCTAGCAGTTTGCTTCACTACTTTTCACTTTTTTGGACAATTTTATTGGAACATTTAAAAAGAAACAAAAACAACAACTAAGTATATATACAAAAACTATGCTATAAAAGAGAAAAAGAAGGCTCCTGATTTCTTCTGCAGTGAATACAAAACAGTTAAAGAATTACTACTTGCTCCCTAATTACAGTTACAAAATTATAATTCAATGAATTCTTAATTATTATTACATACACTTTTCTCTATTACATTCATTTTCTTATTTCTTAGTCCTCAAATCTACAATTCATTAGTTTATTTTTTTCCTGTTTTGACCAAAAAGTCTTTCAGGGTTTCCAGTTATCAATAAGATAAGTTCTCTAGTCAAAGTTCTCTAATCAAAGCTTAGCTATCTTAGTCAATTCTAATATCTTCATAAACCACTCTTCTATTGTGGGTACAAATGAGGTTTTCCATTTTTGTACATGCAACACTCTTGCTGCTAATGTCATGTATAAAAACAAAATTCCATAGCCTTTTTGAACTGTCTATCTATACAATCCAAAAGGAAAGCCTCTGGTTTCATTTGTATATTAGTATTTAAAATCTTCTGGATTATTCAATGTATTTGTATCAAAACATTTTCTGCTTTATTAGAAATCCAACATAAATGGTAAAAATGACCCTTCATTATGTTCACATTTCCAACACATGCTCAGAACATTTTTATACATTTTTACTGATTTCTCCAGTGACAAATACCAATGATATATCATTTTATAGAAATTCTTTTTGAGAATGGAACAATGTAAATTTAAGACCCTTTAACCACATATTCTCCCATTCATCCATTCATTGGCGTAGCAAGGGAGGCATAGGGAGTTCAACTGTGCCCCTACCCAAAAATTAATGTGGAGTTTGGTGGTGGGCATAGCTGGGGGGCGGGGGCGACAGCATCTAAGAAGAGCCCCAGGTGTCATTGTACACAGCTACACCCCTGGACTCATTTATCTATGATACCCAAATTTACTGGCTCATTTTATCATGCTGTCTGTCACTCATCTTTTCTCTATTTCAAATTTCAACTGAAGCTTATACATTTTAGCAATACATAGTTCTACTTCTCATTCAGTCTTAGAATATTTAAAAACATGAGATCTTTTATCTGCTTTGAATCTTTCTAATAATTGTGAATAAAAATTGACAGGTATGTCCTTCTGCTACTAAATCATCTGTTGATTTTATTTTGCATTTCACTTGAGGAAAAACCTAGCATAGGCCCTTTCTGCACGGGCCATTTACGGCGCCCTGGGGATGGCAAAAAAGCCGTCCCCAGGGAGCCGTTTGCACAGTCGGCGCTGCGAAAACGCAGCAGCGCCGACCTAGCTCCCCTCCCCCTCCCCCAGGGCGGTGTCAGGCCACCTCCAAAAACCTCCCTCCTGGAGGGAGGTTTTTGGAAAACAGCGCATTCCCGGCGGCGCGGTGCGAACGGCACCGCCGGGAATGCGCTGTTTTCCCCGTCCCTCTCCCACTCACCTCATCGCCTCCGTCGCCCTGCTGGCCTCCTAAGACCCTCCCTCGCTGTCCTCCGACCCCTGGAGGTCGTGCGGAGCTGCCTCTCCCGCTCTGGCCTCTGCAGGGGCCGCTCGCACGCTCCGGTGCGAACGCCCCCCACCTCCACCGGCAGAATTCCTGCCGGTGGGGGAGTGCCCTTTCCGCAGTGCGGAAAGGGCCATAGTTATCTACCTATTTTCAAATGTCATTTTTCCTTTATATAAGACTTTTTATGATGAAAGCCAAACAGTGTTTTCTGATACCTAGGTTATATTTGCCACATATTTTCAGAATGGCCCGTCTAATATAAAGATTTTTTAAATCCTTGTTGACTTTAACTTTGTCATACCTTTTCTCCAGGTCCCTTAGTCTAGATTTTTTTAATTAAAAGGGATAAGTTTTGTAGAAATAATAATCAGCTTGTGATTAATTAACGTGCTTTAGACAATATGAAGCTTAAGTTGTGAAAACTGTTTTGGTTTTCCTTACACCACAGCAACTGGTTATTGTGCTTCTTTTGAGAAAATTACTGAGTACAATTTTTAAAAGTTAATTAAATCACATTCCAATAAAGTAACAGACCATTTCCTGTATGTCTGAAGTCCTTAGACTGATGTTGGGGGGCACAATTTCAGTCCTTGTCCTGAGCACCATTTTTTGTAGATACACCCCTGCCTGTGGGAATTTTTGGAAGTTTTACATGCAGAGGTGTAGCAGGGGAAAATGGTGCCTGGGGCAAAATGGCACCCGCACCCCCCCATGGCCTCCCTGTGCTCCCCACATCCTGCCTAAGGGGTGCTTAGCTGTGGCCTCTGCCTGGCCTAGTGGGGAGGGACCAGGCTAAGGGGTGGCCCCACTAGGTGGCCCCGCTGGGCTGCTCCAGGCCTGGCTGAGGGGGGAAGGGGGAGGGGGTGGGGGGTGATTTTCCACCCCCACGTGACCAAACAGAGGCCTGCCTGGGGCATTTTTTCCCACCCAACCCCATGTAAGCGATGCCACTGGTGCCATAGGATGGTGGACACAGGCACAAAATGGCTGCCAGAAGATGTGGGGACAACCACAAAATGGATGCTGGAAGAGGCAGAGTCAATTATTAAACTATACACTTGCTTTTATTTAAAATTTTATTTTTTTAAAATTACATCCTATTTTCTTTCTATGAGCAAAGCAAACCACAAACATGGAATAATTAAATATAACACATATACACAATTAAATGGACATTTTCTGAAAGTTGGTTTAATAACTGATATTCCAGGTCACTAGGAATGGTTTCAATTCTTCGGGTTTCTGTGTTTCCAGAGAGCTGCAACTTCTGGGTTGCAGATATGATTTCATCTTTATTGCGAAACCTTCAAAAAGCCACTCACCAGCAGCCAAAATTACCTCTTTGCAGAACTATCTTCCTTTTCACAAGCAAGTCTGCAGTTATAAAAGATGCAATGGTGATATTTTTGCTTTGTGTGCCAAAGGCTTGAAGAACAGTGATTGTTGCAAGGCCAATTTTGATTTCACTTTAGAGATTGTCTTTTTACAAATCTCAGAACACAGTGGACAGTTCTTTGAAAAGGTGCTCTGTTGTATCTCAAAATGTATTTCAGTGTTGTGCTTTTGGGGAATGACAACAGCTGAAGAACACAACACACACATCACAACACACATAGTTGCCTTTTGCATCCACAAAACAATAGCTTTCTTCCCCGTCAAAACTGGGGGGAAAAAGGTCCTGGTGTTACCAGACTGACCTATATTGGATTGCAAGAGCTCTGTTTCCCATCTCTATCCCTTTTGCCAACCCTTGTGAAGGTAGACAACTTACATTGGACTTGCGTCAGGTTTTCTCACTGCTCTCTGCCTTTCCCTGCCCAACCAACAGCAGTACCTTCCATTCTTCATGGCAGCAATTCAAATCAATCGGAAGAGCTTCTTTAATTTTTTTTTAACATTGCTGGTCTATAGATGGAGCTGTAGACT
The DNA here is from genome assembly GCF_021028975.2 of Sphaerodactylus townsendi. NCBI lineage: Eukaryota > Metazoa > Chordata > Lepidosauria > Squamata > Sphaerodactylidae > Sphaerodactylus > Sphaerodactylus townsendi. The sequence continues at coordinate 65,486,466 of NC_059431.1, forward strand.
GGTGAAATCTACATGAAATTTCCATGGTCTAGTAAAATAACACTAGACTTAAGATGGCGCATGCATGCACGCGCGCACACACACCAGGCAGCAGAGAGCAATCTCCTCATCTTGGAGAGAACAGGTGGGTAAAATGGTTAATCAGCATGACTGAGGACACTTCATAGCAGGAGAATCATGTTTAAACAAAAAAAAGTGGGAAAATCCACTGTGAAGCTGATAGCTGCTGGGTAAGCACTGCATGCATGGAGGGTCACTGAGTAAAGAAATGCTTCCTTTTGTTTGTACTGAACCTGTCACCTATTGACTTCACTGGGTGCTTCCAAGTTTTAATATTATGGGAGAGAGAGAGAAAGCTCTCTCTATCCACATTCTCCACCTCAAGCATCATTTCGTAACCTCTATCATGCTCCCAGCTGTCTTTCCCCCCTAAGTTAGAAGTACCAGATGCTTTAGCCTCTCAGTATAGGAAAGGTGCTGCAATGCCTTTGCCTCTTCCTTAAATAAAGCAGCTGCAGACTATTGGTTTCACTGACATGGATAGCCTAGGCTAGCCCAATCTTATCATATTTCTAAAACTAAGTGGGATTGGTCCTGGTTAGTATTTGGATGGGAGACCACCTAGAATATCAGGGTTGCTATGTAGAGGCAGGCGATGGCAAACCACCTCTGGATGTTTCTTGCCTTGGAAATGCCAGATTACCATAAGTCAGCTGTGACTTGACAGCAAAAGAAGAAGAAAAAAGACTATTGGCGATCCAGTGCTACTAACATCAATACTATGAAGCTTTGCTTCCCAGCCATAGCAACATTTCAGCAGAAACAGTTGAACTGTAATAATAAAGAACCAAGAATGACATGGCCCTGGAAACTTGCTGTTACATAAATTGACAGTAAGCAAACCAAGCAGTTTGGGAGCCACTGCATGAAGACAGTTTCAGCTTGTCTCCCCATGTTGACCATATTACGGTGGTCCAAGAACACCCAATTAAGAACTTGCCAAGTGAAGAACTTACCATGTGTTGTTTATTCCTTCAGCTAATTAAAATTCTTGTCATCTTTCAGGGGTTTTTTTAGAATGCACTCCCATAAACACTGTCTTTGGCATAGCTTCAGAAGAAATATTTGGAATATGATGCGCTTAAGCACAAGCAAAGAAATTCAGGAAAGACAGTACACTCAGTGTGAGAGTATTTCAAAGAACAAAAACAAACATACAAACAAAACAGCTTTTGGAGAGACTCCAAATCATTATTATGATTAGCATGCTGGGAAAACCAAACATTTTTGCACACAGGAAGTCAAAGTGACATCAAATATATGTGCCATATCCTGTTGGAAATAGAAGCTGACCCTAATGGTTTGCACTGGATTGCAAATGAATATCAATAATGGGTAAATGCTCTTGTTTACAAGAATATTGATATGAATATTCAAAGCTATCAGAATATTCCACTGATTTTACATTTGTTGATGTCAGTTCTGCTGGGAACTTTGCAACTGACTTTCAAAAGACAGTTAATGTTCTGATTTTGTAAAAATGGATTTCAAGAATATCTACTAAAACTGCAGACTTCAATGAAATTAGCACATCTGGCTAACTTTGCTATTTCAAAGCCCCATTTAAAGGTTCATCAGGTACCACTGAAATGGTAAGATTTCAAACAAATCATCTGGATTTGTTTGTCTTTCTCACAGTTGAAATCATGGGTCAGAGACTACGATCAGGGTGTGGGTACAGCAATAGCATATGAGGATATCACTGCTTCCCCACAAGCCTCAAAAGATTATTTTTCTAGTGGCCTGCATTCCAAAGAATATGCCCCTGCTGAGGCTTCCAGCCCTTGCAATTTGCCTCAGATTTGGGGGAGAGAGAGGCTGAGCTCCCCAGACTGTGGCTCGATTAGCAAGCGGTGCTTGGTAAGAACCAGTGGGAACAGGGCAAGTGCTCGTGCTTTCCAGCACAGGTTTGCTTGCCTGGCTCCCAGGAGAGCTGTCAAAAGGCAGAAAACTTGCTTGGGGAATGTTTTTGAAAGGGCGGGCTGCAACAACAGAAATGAAGCTGATATGATGTAAGGTGGAGAGATCAGGTGGTGGGGTGGGAAAAATACATTGGTTTTGCTCCCATGGCGTTTTAAGCGTTTTTTGAAAAACGTGGGATGAGGGAAATATCACAGGACAAACCTGCTTTTGGATCAGGAACTTCTTGGCCAAACCGGGATATTTCCCTTGCTCAACCTAGGATATTTGGACAATGCGTAGTCAACCACTGAATCCTACTTACTACCTGAAACAGATGAATCCACCAACTGGTCCATAGACCCAAGTGCAGTCAGTTCTGATTTTAAAAACCCTATCTTATTTTTACTGTTTGGAATAATCTTAACGAAAGATACCAAAAAGGAATTGAACACAGAATATCTGACATTTAAAACATTTAATCTACCATTGTGGAGTAGGTCCTGCCATAATAACAAAAGACACCATTGCAGGTATATTTAACATTATTTAAACATTCATACTCAGCTTTTCTCCCTCAATGGGAACTTAAAGCCACTTAAATGCAACATGTACATATGACACAATTTGAGGAGAGCTATACCCTCAGGAACTGTTCCAGAAAGTGATTAGATATGCTAGCTGATGTTGGTTGTGACAGCCTGGCTCACATACAGGCCTTAGCCCAAGGGCTTATTGGCTCATGCCTTGTCTTGTGCCTTTGGTCAAGCACTGCTTATGTCAGTAATCTTTTAAAATCTTGTTCGGGTACTGATTTAGGTCCCAGTTGGACTGCTGTAGGGAGCTTTCCAAAATTATCTTGCCACCATCGAAAAGCCTGATTCTTAATAGTAACCCACATTGTCACTGGAAATCATAGAACACAGAGAAAAATCTTGAAAGATTTCAAACCCTGCACAAGTTTGTATGGGAGCAAAAAGTCCTTCAAATGCCTTTGTAATGATCAAGACAATTCGGATGAGCCAAGGGTAGTTTGCCCGTTACTATCTCTGACAACACTTATTTTGGGTGGGTTTTCCGGTCTGTGTGGCTGTGGTCTGGTGGATTTTGTTCCTAACATTTCACCTGCATCTGTGGCTTGCATCTTCAGAGGTGTATCACAGAGAAAAGTCTGTTTCACACTGTGTCTAGGTGAGAAGGGAAAGTTTAGTGTGGTATATTGTCCATGTCCCAGGGTGAGGACCAATCATAAAGTGTTTGGGTGGAACTTGCTATGCAAAGGTGTGGTTGAGTGCATTGTATTGCAGGTGGGATTATCAGTCCAATTTTTAAGTACTGGGAGCCAGGCTTTGCTAATTTTTAACATCTCTTCTTTCTTATTGAAGTTGTCCTGGTGTTTGTGAATTTCAATGGCCTCCCTGCGCAGTCTGACATAGTAAGCTTCTGAATTGTCCAGAATTTCAGTGTTCTCAAATAAAATATTATGTCCAGTTTTGTTTAACACATGTTCTGCAACTGCAGATTTTTCAGGATGGTTAAGCCGACAGTGTCTTTCATGTTCCTTAATACAGGTCTGAACGTTGCGTTTTGGTGTCGGCTTAACCATCCTGAAAAATCTGCAGTTGCAGGACATGTGTTAAATAAAACTGGACATAATATTTTATTTGAGAACACCTACCTTTCCTGGCTACCTGCCTCTGGTACCAGATTAAACAATAATGTGAACCAGCAATTTTCCTAGGAAAATTCTGAGAAGTACCTCATGTAATGTTTTGGTCCATTCCTGCAGTGTCTACAGCCAAAATGCAAATTGTGGTATTATATGGGTTGGAGAGAAAGAATTTGTTATGCTGCATACCCTGCTGGTATTTTTAAAAAAACATTTTAAATGAGCCCAAGAATGTTATGCTACATAGTTATTGCCAATTATTTCCACAACAGGGTAAGGGACATATCCTTGTACACCTCATAAAGTCAACATTCTTTAGCATGACACCTCAACAACAGTTAGTTTTCTAGATGTAATTCACAAACACTGTAGACAGAGTTTTATACTGTGATTTTTTAAAAAAGTTCATCCCTACACTTTGGTATTTATCCTTTCTATGAACTCTTTACTACATTTACTTGATTTAGTAAGATATTTAGCTTCAAGAATTGATTTATTGGAAATCACTAGAATGCTTTTTAGTTACTGGTGGACATTCATGAACGTAGACTAGCCCTGTTTTATGGAGGCAGCTTCATGAACTCATATTTACATAAGTCTTATGAATTTATGAAAATTATTAAAGTATAATGGATACAACATGGCTATGAACCAAAGCAGGGATCCCCAACATGGTGTTCGTGAGTGCTATGGCACTCACCAACACTTTTTCTGGTGTCCACCAAGTGTTTTTAGATGGGTGTGTGTGTGTGTGACACAGCTAGAGCTTTTGCTCAGCGAGGGTTCCAATTGATTATTGGAGACTGAATTGGCTGTGCAAACTTTTTAAAATGTTGCTTTAGTAGCAGCTGCCAGCACAGTACAAGGATCTGCACTGTATTACTAAAGTTAAGATGCAGCAATCATTTTGTGACTGGTATTGCCTCCCATTGCACCCATTTTGTGGCCACAATTCCAAATGTGTCCACAGGCTCAAATAGGTTGGGGATCCTTGAACTAGAGAGAGATCAGGGCTCAAATCCAGTTCAGCAATTAAACTTACTGAGTAGTTCTGTTATATCCGTGCTCTCAGGTGAAATACAAAATGGAATACTTTCCTTTAATAGACTTTACCCAGCAGACACCTGACTTGTGACGCAATTAGTGTAATAAAGATTTCTTTGTGTTGTTGGAATTTATTTGGTTATAATTTCTGATATAACATTAGTTGTGCATAAATGCCAGTGAAATCAAAGCCACATGCTCTGGTGGTTCCTTTCATATATGTCTGATCAGTTTCAAAAGGTGTACAACTGCTTGAATCCTTGGAATTTTAAATGTGGGGCCCTGAAGACTTCTATTTTGTCTTACTTGTGGTTTAACATCTATATGACACCGCTAGTAGAGGCTTACTGGGGTTTGAGAATGAGATGTAAGTATGTAGATGACACTCAGCTCTGCTTTTTCAGCTGAATCAAATGAAACTGGACATCCTGAATCAGTATGGTTGTAATGCTCCAGGATGTGGCTGGATATCTATCACTATTACAAGTGATATCCAAATAACAGAGATCATTTCACCTGGACAAAATGGCTTCTTTGGAAGGTGAGCTCTATACCATTATAACCCACTAAAGTCCCTCCCCTCCCTAAGCCCCACCCTCCTCAGGCTCCATCCCTAAAATCTCAAGGTATTTCCCAACCTGCAGCTGGCAACCCTAGGCGAGGCCTAACAAAATTAACCTCAGTCCAGGGAGATGCAGTCAACGTTGTAATAATGGGAGACTAGTTTCACTTACTTTGGTGATTCAGTAAACTCAGCCCACATACAAATCAGAAAAAAGTCATATTAGCTTTGGGGAGGGGGTCAATTTACCCATAAAAAAACCCAGGTGTATTCAAAAAGCCAAAAGGTGTATTCTGATCTTTTCAGTAAAGCCAAATAAAGCTGATATCAATGGTTTTATTCAGCTTTACTGAAAATTTCGGGGTTAAAAAAAGCCAAACTCAAAATTTACCAATATTTTTTAATCAATGCTCAGGCCTAGTGTTACTTTAATTACATTGACTGGGCAAATGTTGCTCACATTGCAACCAGAACAAAAATTTCTGAGCATGTCTCCTTTCCTCCCCTCACCGCCCCGCCCCCCCAATCTGCCTAGCTATTCCTCTGCACATCCTACAATTCCAGTGTGATTTTTCTGGGTTTGAAAGGGGCTGCAGAAGTGGAGAAGAACAGAGGAAAACTCTATGTGCCTTCTATGGATGTTTCATTAGGTTCAAGCTGTTTAGGTTTCATTTCAGTAGTTAAAGGCAATTGTGCCAAATGACCTCATGGACCAGTATGTTTTGAGAAGAAACTTGAAAGAAAGAATGGTATCACACTGGTGTTCTGGGAGGCAGTTACATACAAAAAGGGCTGTAAGAAAGAAAGAAAGGAATTGTTTGAAAGAGCAGGAGACCTTTAGAAAACAGACATTTGTTTTCAGTAATGTAGGCTGATTTTTCACGGTAAAAATGCCCCGTTGTTAGCATGGAGAATAGTCCGGGGCAGCCGGGAGTTCTTCATGGTTCCCAGTGCTGCAGTGTGCTGTCACGTTGTTGCTCCAGCAGCGTCCAGTGGCATTGGCTGTAGTCCACAAATTTTCAGAACCGCAAAGGTTGAGGTTCTTTTGAAATGCCCCTTTGTTGCTCCAGTGGCTTCAGCTGCTGTGCAAAACTCCTCGGCAGCAAAACCAGGACCATTTTTCCCACCTCGCTGCTCTCGCCCACCCCAGACAGGCATTGAGAATCGGCACCCTTTCCCTCTTGCAGTGGGAAAAAATGGAGGGATAAAACTTGGTTTTTACACAGAAAAGTGGAGTGTGCAAGCGCGGTGAATGGGAGGGTGGTGATTCTCTCACATATGCAAGGATTTTAAATTTAGATTTTGGACAGAGGGGGTGTGTAGGACAGCGATTCCCTCACACACACACAAGGGTTTTAGGTGGGGGGCCGAGGGTGCCGATTCTCAGTGCCCGTTTTGTGTTCAGAGTCATTTAAAACTAAAATAGTGAAAGTGAATGTGGGGAACAGGGGGCATTCAACCAATCAATGCACGGTAAATGGAGGTTGTCTGCGCATGCGTAGAATATATGCAGAAGAGCTCATGGTGCAAATGGAAAAGCACCGGGTTCATGAAGAAAAAGTTGGGGCCTAATGCGCCAGTCCTGCCTTGAATCCCAGGAAGAACTGGGGAGCCAAAAGCAGGGCAAAAGTGAAAAGTCAAAAGCAGGACCAAAAAGTGTCACTGCAGGCATGCTCTCGGATCTACCGCGGAGCATTTTGGCCATGAAAAGTCAGCCGTAGTGTGGTTTTTTTACTGCTGTACATTTACATGTTTAAATCCACCAAAATCTCTTATAGTGTTTGTCAGCAATTTTTTGTGTTCATTTTAAAGTAACACTATATAAAATGTAAATAATTTGCTGAAGAGAGTTTTTGGTTTATAGCACTGAAAGGCTCGGAGAAAAGCTGCAGGACTTTCACTCCCACCCCCACACTGTGGCTGCAGTGAATTTGTATTTTTGCCCACTCATCCCCAGCTTCCAGTCATTACTTGAAAAGAACATGAGAAGTAGGATATGAAATAGAGGAAGTTTGCTGTAGTATTGAGTCAAATGTCTTAATTCCTTTTCTTAAAATCTACCACACCTGTTAGCTTAAGCAGTGGCAGTCCCCAAAGTCCAGAAGGAAATGTTCTAAGTGTCTATGTTGAGGGTAGAGTTGTGGCCCTTCCTGCTCGGTAACCTAGTTCGCAGAATAATACGGCAGACAATTTATGTAGTGTGGGTAAGAAAACTGGCCATAGCCAAAGAATTTATTAACAGAAAGCACAAGAAAGCAAATTGGTGCAGTATGGGAGGTGATCCAAGCATCTGGGCACCCCAAGGGCTGTCTCCCAGAGGATAACCAGTTCCTCCAGCCCGGCTGCTAGAGGAATGTAACCAAGCGGAAGATTGGAGTGAGACATTCCAGACGGGCAAAGTGCCCATGACTCTCCATCCCTGCTAGGGATGCAAGTTTCTTAGCCCCCCGCGGGGTGTTCCAACTGCGGGCTTGCTCCACCCCTGCCTCTTAAGGAGGTGTAATAAACAGGGGAGCTCCCCCAGCAACCCCTGCCAGCAGATCACCCCCTCCCCATGCACGACCCACAAACAGATATGACAATAAGAATAACATTTAAACATTTCCAAAATACAGGGATTGGGTGGGTGGGAAAATCCTTGCCATCTGGAAGCAGAGTGAGCCCAGGACCACGAGGCAGGGCCTTTTATAGGCTCTGCCTCTGGCCCACTCTGATGACGTGCTCTCGTGCCTCATGAGAGCACGTCTCCAATTGGATTAGGCCTTCTGTGCGTGTGCAGAACGGGCCCTGAAGCCCTCGCCGGGCCCCTCTTCCCTCCCGCAATGGTGACCGCATCTCAGGTGCGGCCGTGCTTTCTATTACAAGGGCAAACAAAAAGCCCCATCGAACTGCTACTTCCCATAATTAGAAGAGGCTGAAGTCACAGGTACGACAGACTTTTAAAAGTTCAATATATGGCTGTCCCTCTCAAGAGTCATTATATTAATATGATTAATTTAGAGATAGATCTTGTGATAATATCTCTCGAGAATCAGAATCTTCATGGGCTGATGTCAAAGTGTCTGAGCACCAGTTTGTTTATGTTTTAGGGGTGCATTTTTTATGATCTACATTCTTGACCTTTAACCTTGGCTCCTAGCATTCTCTGTAGATGTCATCTCTATCAATAACAGATGTTTTTTTCATTTAACATCATTCACAGTAGAAAAGACAGATACTTTACTATGGACTCAATAGTGAATTTTCCATGGCATCTTTCTAACCTGATAAATAAATTAATGTGGAATATATATGTTATCCATTCTAAAATTTTACTGCTTTATCTCATTCAATAGCTATGTAATCTTACAAACTGTGTGAGATTCTTTTCCTACATAGATTCACAGATGCTACTATCTTTACTGTGGGAGAGAAGACATGGAAGACTCTCTTTCCTACTTTTGAGAAAAGTATAGAAAGTGGTGAAGAAAAACAGGGTCTAAAGATGACTCTTTCATTATTTACTTTGCCACTTGCCCCTCTTATATATTTTGTTTTTCTGCTAGTCTAGTGCCACTGATGCTTAACAGATTAGATCCATCATTAAGTGGTTAAACTACTCTGGACAAAAGTACTCACACGTCTCCCAGAACAGAATATGATGCTGAAACTATTATCTCCATTGGCATCACTAACATTAAGAGAAGCTAGCCTCTTTGAGATACATTTTCCAAGGTGTCCTAGGATGCTGTGCCTCAAATACATAATTGCTAACTGCCTTGAACTGTACAAGACAGAAAGCAGGCTGAAATGGTCACAAATAAATAACTAAACTAGAATGAGCATCTGTTGTCCTGGGTAAAATAATCTGTGCCCATTGGCATATACAGCCCAGCATAGCTGGGTTGAAGTAGGCAGCAGTGGAGAGGTGGGGGAACTTGCCAGAGCTTGGTGTAACTTGCCAGAATACTCAATATTCAGAATCAAGTAATATTATAGATATTTTTTGTTTTGAAATTTGGATCTGTGACTATATATTAATTCTTATATTAAAGAAAATTGAATTTTCTACTAAATTATGTGAGTCCATTAGTATCTAAATGCAGATCCTTACTGTCAATCACATGGCAGCTGGTTATGATCTTCCTCTAATTAAACCAGCAGTTAACCATTTGAAACTGATGGAATTTAAAGGAGGCACAGACAAATCAAGATCAGGAATGCAGTCATACATCTGTTTGAATTTCAGCACTACCGCCACAGGGTTGTTGCTCATATGTAAGGAACCATATGAGGAAATTCCTCTATTTCTTTGAGGAATTCCTTCTCTTTTGCTGGGATATAAACAGACAAACCGTTCTCTGGGCTTCTTAGAAGAGCTGTGTCTGAGTGAGGTTCTTGGAGAAAATACTTTTATAGCACTAGTCTCAACAGACCAGGTTAAGTTGCTTCCTGCCCCCTCCCTCCTGTGCTATTTCTTTTCTCATCATGTTCTGTCTCATTTTTTAACTCCACTCGCTAGTTCCCACGGAGATTGTGGGTGAATTAATCATAGAGATCATGAGCTAGACTTGGAATGAATGACTATTTTCCCTGAGTTAGGATGATTCTTGTCCATGACGGATACAACCATAGACATTTTGTAGAAATAAGTGTTCGAATGACAGCATGCAATATATTATTTTATGAATAATTACTTTATGATTATTATTTAAGTTTACTTCATTTCTATACTGTCTTTCTCCCAAGGGGGAATCAAAGTAGCTTACACCCTCCTCCTCTTTCCCATTTTATTGTCCCAACTCTGTGATGTAGGTTAGGCTGAGAGTGTGTGAACAGCTAAAGATCATCCAACAAGCTTTCACAGAAAAGTGGGTATTAGAACCTGTTTGTATCAGATCCTAGTCCATCATGCTGAGCCTCTATACCACAGTGGTTCTGTAATGTGAAAAACCATATATTTTGGTATCCTCAGTTTCTACTACCAACTCCAACTGAAGAAGGAAATTATGGGGCCTGGGTTGGATAATGGAATAAGGGTGAAGGGGAGAAAATAGTGGTACCTCCAATTCATTGCCCACCCCTGCTCCTAACCAGTAAGCAGAATAAAGAAACGTGCCATTGAAAAACAAACTCATGGGGGAGAGAGCCAGCTTGGTGTAATGGTTAAGAGCAGGTAGACCCTAAACTGGAGAACCGACTTTGATCCCCCACTCCTCCACATGAGCAGAGAACTCTTATCTGGTGAGCCAACTTTGTTCCCCCACTCCTACATTCCTGCTGGGTGATCTTGGGCTAGTCACAGTTTGTTCAGAACTCTCTCAGCTCCACCTACCTCACAAAGTGTCTGTTGTGGGGAGAGGAAGGGAAAGGAGTTTGTAAACTATCTTGAGTCTCCTGACAGGAAGAAAGGCAGGCTATAGATTGAAACTCTTCTCTTCATAGATGCTGTAGTAATATTTATTCATCACAAACAGAACTTAAAGGAACAGAAATGAACAGAATTTATTAGACAGGAAAACATACAAATAACACTGAAACTTCAGTAACACAGGGCTTTCCTGCACACTTGACTTATTCCTGATTTTGTTGACAGTCAATCCACAACACTGGAATTGGCTTAGGTACAGTCCCTCTGTAGGTCTGTCCTTCCTCTGCTTTTTCTGTAAGTCTGCCCTCTGAAGTTTCATTTTAAAAAAACTAACAGCCCAATCTAGAGGAGGGGGGACAGACCCCTCTCTGGAGCTGGCACAGCCCTGCACCAGCATGGGTGTCCACCCCGCCAGTGCAAGGGGCAAATGTGCTAGGGGAGTTACTTACCCTGGTGGCTGGGTGCTGCATGCATCCACAATACCTGAGCCAGAAGCTGCCGCCCTTGCCTAAGCCCACCAACACAAAAAGCCAGGGGCCTTTCAGGAGTGGACCTGGCGTTGAGTTTACCTTAGTCAGCTTCTACTTCTGCCCAGTGTCTGTGTGCCAGCAGAGCTGGCATTGGAGATACACCACATTTTTGTGGCATATCTCCATTATCTCCTATGGGGGATTCTTGGAGGGTTTTTTTTTTTTTGCATTTTTGGACTTTCCACAGCATGGTAAAACCCTTTGGAGAGGGTGAAGTGGCATTGGAGCAGTGCCATTCCTGCCCACCAGCTCGCTTTGAATTGGGCTGTCAGTCCCTAGCCTCTACTCGTTCAGAGATAAGCCTTTTTCCTTATAACTTTGCAAGGAAAGGAGCTAAAAACTTAAAAAGAAAAAGCTGAAAATTCACAGAACTTGCAAAACCTATCTTTACAATGGTGTATTGATATATCATTATTTTAATTTTTTTTAATCACTTGTCTTCAGGGTGGGTGAGGAGATGAAGTAGTTTGAGAATAATTACGGTCCAGTCATTGAAAACTAGACTGAAGGCAAATAAGAGTGGGCAGGAGAAAGAAAACTAACAGAAACATTGCACATGAGGAAAAAGTAACTCAAAATTGGCTTCCAGAAAACAAGTGGAATAAAAATGGTCCCAAAAGGAACAGAAAATAGGAAAACCAGGTTTAATGCTTTTTATTGGTTTTCTTGAATTTTTCTTGAATTGATTGAAAGCCACCTTGAGCCCATAAGTGGGAAATCCAAGATATACTTATCACCCTTAGATTCTGTATTAGGTTTTGTGCCCAACCCTGAGCAGCTGAGAGCACCTGAATGGACCTTTATGCATCATTACTGGTGTTTTTGTATGCAAAAATTGTAGAGCTTTACTGAGTTGTCACTAAAATATCTGTGGCTTAGAGTTTATAGCCTCTTCGTGGTCATGAGAACTACTATATAGGAAATCTTTCTGTAGCTGATGAAAGACATAGATGAATATTCTAAAACTCATTGCAGTTTATTCTCTAAATCACAATCAATGATTTTCCACATTGAATGCGATGAAGACATTTCAATAATTGGAATATTCTGTTTATGCTGAAAACCTCCAAACAATGGGATATCCAACCACAAAATCAGAAGTTGAGCCAATCCCATAAAACATTCTATTTAATGTACTCACAGGAGATTTCTCTGAAACCTCAACTGCTGCAGGCTGAAGGACGGCAAAAAAATTGATAGGGAAAGAAACTCATCATACACCAAAGAAATTATACTCTAGTTTAAAACCAGGACTCTTTTCTGGAACAGCTGGGTTTATACCAAATGTAATTGCTCCTAACGTTACAATGCACATAATTACTGCTGTAGTAAATATGTGAAATGGGCCAAACTATTTAGTGGCTTGTTGTTGCTGTTGTTGTTTTTTTTTCAAATGTACCCAGAATCTACCATAATCATAACCCTGCTTGCTGTAAAAGTACATATTGTCTGTGACACATGGGTATGCTTTTGTACAGCTAGGGGGCTTTGCCAAAGCCTAGAGAAATTTTGTTTGTTTGCTTGCTTCTCTGCAATATCGAGCAAACGGAGGACTTGACTGTATGACCATTTAAAGTGAACCCATGGGAATGTCAATTCTACTGCCTTTAGAGAGATGAGGTAGTTCAGTTTTATGGACACTGGTAGGATTGTGCAGAAACAGTAACTGCAAAAACACTATTGAGGACTGAGGGCAAAAATTAGGTTAGGGGAGTATATGGGAAGGGCAGATTGTGATCTGTAGTTGTATCACATCACACAGGGTTAGAAGTACTACTGTAGAACAACGAAGTATGTGGCATTGGCTGAACACTTTGATGAACCCTGCCCCCACCCGGAACTCCCCTGAACTTCCCTGCCACACCCCGCCGCATGCCCCCTGCTGGCGCTGCACCATTGGTTACAATCGGTATCTTGTGAAGGAATTGAGTGAAGACCAGGAGGAAATACTCCAGTTTGTTTCACACGAGCCCAGGTCTTTTGTATTTACACCACAAGCATATCCGTGCATGCGCAAACATCCCTGGTGTCCCACATTCTGATTGGCTATTGTTTTTGGGAGGCAGTTTGAATGAACATCTTCTGATTGTTCTGGTTCTGGTTCTGGTTGACCCACAGCGAGTGGGGGGAAATGAACCCTCCCCTTTTCCAGTTCCGGATAGGGCCTGGCACAGATCTCAACATGGAAAGCGGCAGTGACAAACAATGAGGTACAACATCACATCACATTTCCACTCACATTCTCATATTTTTGTGGAAAATGAGAGACTCCCCCCCATGATATGCCCACTAAAATTAAGCTCAAAGTGTACATCTCCCTAGCTATGCACTCCTAGCAACCAGTACATGTACAGATTAGCCTGTACACTCCCACACATGCCAGCTGGGTGACCTTGGTCTAGTCACAGCTTCTCGGGGCTCTCTCAACCCCACCTACCTCACAGGGTGTTTGTTGTGAGGGGGGAAGGGCAAGTTGATTGTAAGCCCCTTTGAGTCTCCTACAGGAGAGAAAGGGGGATATAAATCCAAACGCCTCCTCCTCCTCCTCCTCCTCCTCCTCCTCCTCCTCCTCCTCTTCTTCTTCTTCTTCTTCTTCTTCTTCTTCTTCTTCTTCTTCTTCTTCTTCTTCTTCTTCTTCTTCTTCTTCTTCTTCTTCTTCTTCTTCTAAGAAAACAGGGACATTTTGGGAATCCACTCCTGATTAATCCAGGCAAAATAACACCTGGTCAATACCATGAGCAGGAAACATGCTTGGGGGAGTATTTCAGGAAGGGCAGGCTGCAACAATCGGCGGCTCAGCATAATTGAAAACTGACATGATGTCAGGTACGGAGGTTAGGGGAGCGGGCAGCAGGGAGATCGGGTAGCTGGGTGCTAAAATTCCAGCTAAAATTCATTAGTGCTATTAATTAAACGTGCCCACACAAAATGAACAATGGGTATTACCCAAACTAGACCAAGAGAAGGGGAAATGGGCATATTACAGGGTTTCAGAAAGGAAAAGAAATCAAGATCTTATCATCTGTGTATACCAGGGTGGATCTCAGTATGAATAACCCAAAGTAAAAGTATGAAATGAGAGAAAAAAGCTTCATTGTGTGAAAAATAAAATAAAAATGTTAAGAACCTACACTAAGCACCTGAGAACTGGTTTCCCTAATCATTCACACATACACACACACCAGTGAGAGGGTTGCCTTATTAGAAAGAAAAGGGAGGAAATAGGGATGTTTAGGGAAGGGGCATATATCTTTAAACACAGGTTTTGAGGTATGGAGAGGTCTGGGGATTGATGCAGCAGAGGTCCAAGGAGAAGCGTAAAGAGCCAGGAAAGCAGGGAGAAAAAGCCTGCGGAGTGCAGTAGTTCTCGGAGGGAAACCAGAGTTCTGACTCTGACACGGTCTCTGGATTAGAGATCAGAGGAACAGTTTGCTGGGGAGTGGGTTCCTTTGTTTACAAACAGAAAGTCTGGGCTGCCAGTGAGGGTTTAGCCATTCTGATTTTGGATTGCGTTGAGATAAAAAGTTTGAATCTTACTGTCAGGTTTAAAATTAATTGCTGTTATATTTCAGTGGGAAAAATTGGGGAAATTACCTTGATTAGGCTGTTGAGAACCACATCTGCATGGGCACAAAAATCTTGGGTGAGGCAAAAGTGACTTATGACATTAGGGTAAAGGGCAGCTTAACAAGAAGTACCTTCCTTGATTAAGTCACTGGCCTTGGCTGAGTGGACACTTTCAGGGGCTGTGCGGCTGTTGTATAATATCCTTCATGTTGAAAGGTTAGTTTTGGAGAAAGATATGCCATGAAGCTGGAGAATATTGCATTTAAACACTTTTAATTCCAGCAACACCTTTCCTCATTTGTGGGATGTCATGGTTGAACTCAGGTGCTTTTTTAAGTCTCTGGGTTTCAGATCCCCTGGCACTTGACCTCTAAAAAGGGGTGCCTATTAAAACGAAGTCCAAAATAAAAAGGGGGACTCCCCTGTATCTAAGGGGTCTCAGCTGGAGGAGGGGGTGGGTCCTCACATGAGGAGGATGAGAATGTAAATATTTATCATGCCCCTGGCCACTGCACATTCCTCAGATTTTCAATACTGAGCCTGAGTGTACAAGCTGCATGCAGTCAGGTTTTCTCCAGAATCTGAAGCCTGAAATTTTTCTGGGTACAGATCATCCAAGTTGGGCCCACCTAAGCACATGCACAGGCTCTGTACAGAAGTTGTGATATACTTGCTGAAGTCAGTCCATAGGTGGGACCTCCTCAATGCAACATTCCATCCCCGCTCCATTTTATGAGGATATGTTGATTTCCCCCTGTGTTATTGTACAGCTTCCACTAAGATAGTTGTGGAAGTTGGTCAATTTATACCATGTAGTTTTAAATTTGAGTCACAAAATCTTTGTCTCTTTCTAAGGAATACTGGAAGACACCCATGAATATGAGATTTCATAGAAGTCAAATTCTGGAAGCTTAGGGATGACCAGGAGCCTTGGCACGCTTGCAGGCATACACAATTCCTTTATAACAAATAGAGGAATCTCCCACTAGAGCAGGGGTAGGGAACCTGCGGCTCTCCAGATGTTCAGGAACTACAATTCCCATCAGCCTCTATCAGCATGGCCAATTGGCCATGCTGGTAGGAGCTGATGGGAATTGTAGTTCCAGAACATCTGGAGAGCCGCAGGTTCCCTACCCCTGCACTAGAGGAAGTGTTTGATGCTTGATATGCTACAGCTTTATACCTTGGCTCTGATGTCAAGTTGGATTTTATGTCAAGTTCACTTTCAGTGTTTTCTTCTGAGCAAGTTGTTCCATATTGTTCCCATTAGAGATTCAATTCCATCACATAATTAAAGCAGGCAATAACGTTCTGTGTTGAAAATGTCGTTAGCTCATATACTAATGTTTCACGGCTAACACAAATAACAAATTTGGTGCTCACCACATCATAGCAAGCAAAGGAGATTCTCATGGCATTTGGCCATTCTGTAATCCTCCCACTCATCTGTCTCTTATACTTTTTTCTCCCCTGGGATTCAGTCATTTGTACAAGATGTCACAGTGACCGCTAGTACTGGCAGCTTTAAAAAAGGATTTAAAGCTCTTAGATACATTAGTATATATACTAGTGTATCTAAGAGCCTATGTACTAATGTATGTATCTAAGAGCCTATATACCCATGGTGGCGAACCTTTGGCACTCCAGATGTTATGGACTACAATTCCCATCATCCCCTGCCAGCATGGCCAATTGGCCACCACTGCTATATACTAATGTATGTATCTAAGAGTCTATATACTAATGTATCTAAGAGCCTGATGTGAGCCTTTGGTCCCTATCAAGTTTGTGATTGGTGTCTACTAGACCTAGGAACACTTATGCAAATCTAGCTATAGACCTAGGAACACTGACCTTCCCATTCCAGGAAGAGACAGGGGCATCCCAAAGCAATAAGTCTACCTTATGCAAATCTAGCTATAGGATTCACATTTGGCCATGTTGGTCTCAAACATTTTACAGGTTTAAAGCACATTAAACCATACCTATATGAACACATTAAGACTGAATTAATGGCCCTTTCCCAACTTAACGTTTGCGGCGCGCTACTCTCACTGAGAGTCATTTCTGGTGCGGGGTCATGTTCCCCACTGCCCCGCGTCATCAAAAGGTGCCATTTTTTCAGCACCAGAAATGACGCGCGCTGAGGGGACGCGAGAGCGGCAGAGTCGGGGCGGCTGCGTTGTCGCCGCCTGGACTCGTGGGGAGCGCCGCTGGACCCCACGCTATTTGGGGAGAGTAGCGTGCAGCAAACGGTAAGTGGGGAAAGGGCCAATGTTAGGATTCCATCAGCTAGTTGTTAAATAGAGCATACATAAATCAGGCCATTTTTAATTGTTTTTTTTTTCTTTTTGGAACTTTGCTTTCCTTTTGGAACCTTGCTTTTCATTCAATCCTAAGAACTGTGTCCTGAATAAGCTCCACTGAATAGACCTGAGTAGACCTGTTTAACTAGCAGTTTCTTTCATACAAGTCCCATTAGGAATAATTCAGGAACAGATCAGTGCCCACTTAACATTTTTAATGTAGCTAGTTGCAACATATATTTTAACTCCCCCATTTCATTCTGCCAGCAGTACCATGAGGCAGGTCAGATTGAAAGAGAATGAGTGGCTCAAGGTGACCCAGTAACTTTCATAGCAGAGTAAGGGTTTGTACATAGGTCTCCCAGATAGTACTCCAGCAATCCCACTGTTCTCCCCCCACCCCCATTCATGTCAATGAAAGAGACAATCCTGGTAGACTCTACCCCTTTGCTATAGGGTTAAAACAATACAACACACTATTTAGGGGGGAAAACATAGGGGGAAATTCAGACTTCATAAGCTCTTGCCTTTACAGCAAGAAATGTCCTGGATTAGTTTTCCCAAGCTGGAGTGAGGTAATTGACTATAAATGGAAAGCAGATGGGCAGTTGGAAGATTAACCAGAGAAAGAAACTGCTGTTACACAAAATAAATTTTAGGAATAGTGATCCCACTTGGCAAGGTTCTGTATATGCTATGGGGAACCTGAAAAAATTAGGACCTGCCAAAGGTAAGCCTAGAAATACCATATTTGGACTTGCATTAATATACAGAATAAATTTGACTGAACGGCAACTTTCCAGTGATGAAACATCCATCCTGGCCAAGGGAGGCAATTTTGCTGTTACTCTCACCAGAGGGTTCCTGAAGGCAGCCGTGCTGTCTGTAGAGAACACCAGTGTAATCAAAGCATATGCCTGCTATGGTGTATACCATGGGAATTCTGGTCATCTTGATGATAATGCCCATATCTTGATGAAGAAGCAAATTCCTACTGACTGTGAGTGTAGCTCACACAAGATTTCCTCCTAAACTTCCCAATATAATTCCAAAATATGTTTCTCTGAATAGAAATTAGAAAAAAAAAAGAAAATAAATGGAAGATGGAAAGATGGTGTGGTGAAATAAGGCACACATTTAAGTTTTAAAGGTGAATGTGAGCATATAGATCCTGATTTCAAGTAATTTTTCAGTGTTAAAGAAGAGTTCTGTTATAACATTGATATGGAGGTTGCATTTCTGGCACAATTTACTATAGTTCACTTGAATTTCCAAGGTCTGATCTAGCTTTTTACTTGTACTTGGGCTAATACTGAATTGGGAAACTGTAAAACTATCTGACTGTCCTCAACCATAGCCAGAGTCTTTTCAGGCATAAATCCAACCTGGTGGAACTTTCTATCAGGTGAAATCCAAGCCGTTTGGGAATCAGTGCAATTCTGCAGGGCCTGTAAGATACAGATGTTCTGACAGGCATATGATTGAGGACAGCGATGGTGGAAACTGAAGCCTGGCCTCCCCTTTCCCTTTCCCTCCTCTATTTCTGGTGGCATATCCCTTCAGTTTATTACTTACTGTGGAGCTGCTAGATTGGACCAATCTCCAGAGGCAATATTTTAGCGATTAAGCACTAATGTAGGAATGTGCTATTATTAGTGGTATTTTAATGTTAATGATTTTGAATTTTAATGTTATATTCTGTACGTATTGTATATTATTGTAAGCTGCCCTGAGCCTGGCTAGCTGGGAAGAGTGGGGTATAAATAAATTTTCTTTCTTTCTTTCTTTCTTTCTTTCTTTCTTTCTTTCTTTCTTTCTTTCTTTCTTTCTTTCTTTCTTTCTTTCTTTCTTTCTTAAAGAGCCTGCTTGATCAGACCAGAGTCCATCTAGTCCAGCACTCTGCTACTCGCAGTGGCCCACCAGATGCCTCTGGGAGCTCACTTGCAGGATGTGAAAGGAATGGCCTTCTGCTGCTGCTGCTCCCGAGCACTTGGTCTGCTAAGGCATTGCAATCTCAGATCAAGGAGGATCAAGACTGGTAGCCATAGATCGACCTCCTCCATAAATCTGTCCAAGGCCCTTTTAAAGCTTGCTTGCTTGCTTGCTTGCTTGCTTGCTTGCTTGCTTGCTTTTCTTTCTTTCTTTCTTTCTTTCTTTCTTTCTTTCTTTCTTTCTTTCTTTCTTTCTTTCTTTCTTTCTTTCTTTCTTTCTTTCTTTCAGGTCCCATTGGGAGGCTAGCATTCTTATGCAGTTATAACTAAAATAAAGGTTATTGCCTGCTAAAACTCTAGTGCATCTGCCTGATTCTGAGAACTGGGAACAGACTTTCTGATAATTGGATTATATAATTATGTATTTGTCCCTGGACTCACATATAAATCAGCAAGCCTTTATTGGTATAGACAACAGTACAACAATAGTAAAAAAAAACTGATTAAAACATATACAGTACAGGAAATAAATGTTAAAGTGGAAGGAAATCTACTGACTCACATATAAATGAGGATTTTGCATCTAGGCCTGGATATGATCACAACATTAATTAATAGCTTTAATTTGTAAACTACTTCAACAGTCCCACTGCCTATGTTAAGGACACAGTATAACAATGGATTAGATTTTAGGTTTTTGTAATTACAATAGGGAAATTCACATTAAATCCAGAAGATTCTATTTCATTTTAAGGCTACCGTGCGGCTTGTGCCATTTGATTTCCTTAATTTCTTGTGGGTAAATTATTTCAGGGTGTAGCCGTCTCTTCCAGTATTTCACGTATGCTTGGTATATTTCAGATTGCCAGTTAAATATAATGGGCATTATGGTGAAATGGACCTGCTGTGACCAACAGGCTATATTCCATCCCTACCCTCTCCCAGGGGTTCCCAAGAGAGGGAAAGCAGAAGACACCAAAGCAAGGTCTCAGAATAGAAGGAAGCTGGGGGTCCTGACCTTCCAGTGGTAAGGTAGTGGTTGTGGTTATCTGAAAGACAAAGAGAGCAATAAGCCCCACCACCCCTAAGAAGCTGGAAACCCATGGAATAGAATAGAATTCTACCCATGGGTAGAATAAGGCGTGCAGGTCCATTCTGCTACAGGCATAAACAGCTGGAAGTCATTAATCATACATTGGTTTTACATTAATCATACATTAGTCTTAAAGTTTTAATTCAGGATATATTTTTTAAAGTTGTAGAAAGTTTTTAAAATATGTTGTAACCCACCCAGAGCCCCTCAGGGATGGGGATGGATGGATGGATGGATGGATGGATAGATGATAGATAGATAGATAGATGGATAGATGGATAGATAGATAGATAGATAGATAGATAGATAGATAGATAGATAGATAGATAGATAGATGATAGATAGATAGATAGATAGATAGATAGATAGATAGATAGATAGATAGATAGATAGATAGATAGATAGATAGATAGATAGATAGATAGATAGATAGATAGATAGATAGATAGATAGATAGATAGATAGATAGATAGATAGATAGATGGCAATAGACAAGCTGCAATTTAGTAGGTCCCTGTATAATAGTTTGGAGTGTTTGGGTCTTCATTGGGATCACCCAGAGAGGCTGGCTGTCTTGCTAGTGTACCGGTCGCCTAGCACACCGGCAGACAGCCTGTCATGGCTCTTGGAGGTTGTCTCTGAGTGGGTGTTGGAGCACCTGTGCTTGATTGTGCTGGGTGACTTCAATGCTCATGTTGATTTGGCCTCCTCTTCGGTAACTGTTGATCTAGTGTCATCCATAACGATGCTAGGCCTCTCTTTGATTAACACCGGTGACCCCACCCATCAAGGAGGCCACACTCTGGACCTGATCTTTGTGGCAGGTGTGCATGTGGCCATATCCTCTATTGAAAGAGTGCCATGGTCTGACCACTACGTCCTGAAGGCTCGGCTTGATGCTCCTACGCCCCCCTGTCTAGGCGACGGGCATATTTTGGCCCGCCCGCGGTTCGGCACTGCTGGTGTTATTAGATCTCACTGCAGCGTTCGATGTGGTAGATCATGACCTTTTTGTCCACCGCCTCGCTGGTATTGGAGTTCAGGGGTCAGCCTTGTGTTGGCTGACTTCATTTCTCCAAGGCCGGGGACTGCAGGTGGCGTTGGGGGGAGAGAACTCCAGGCATCATCCCATAATTTGTGGGGTGCCGCAGGGGGCGATCCTCTCCCCGAGACATCTACATGCACCCCCTGGCAGGTTTAGTCCGGAGCTTTGGGCTGCAGTGCCATCAATATGCAGATGACACGCAGCTCATGTTCATGATGGAAGGCCACCCGTCTTTGGCCCCTGATGCTCTCTAGCGTTGTTTAGATGCTGTTGCTGGTTGGTTGAGTGCAAGTTGGCTGAAGTTAAATCCTACAAAGACGGAGGTCCTGTGGCTGGGTCGGGGAGAGTGTCCGGAGTCCTTTGGCCTGCCTATGCTACATGGTGAGGTGCTACAGCTTGCCTCATCGGCCAAAAGCCTAGGGGTGATCCTGGATCCGGCTCTGTTGCTGGAGGCCCAGGTCACCCGAGTAGCTCAGATGGCTTTTTACCATCTGCGGCAGGCACGGCAACTGGCCCCGTACCTCTCCCGTTCTGATCTAGCGACAGTGATACATGCAACGGTCACCTCCAGGTTAGACTACTGTAACTCACTCTACGCGGGCTTGCCTTTAGCCATGATCCGGAAATTAGAACTCATTCAGAATGCAGCAGCCAGGCTGTTTACTGGCTGTTTGAGCAGGGATCGAATCACACCGATCCTATACCATCTGCACTGGCTGCCGATTGAGTTCCGGATTATGTTTAAAGTGTTGGTTTTGACCTTCAAAGCCGTTCGCGGTCTCGGACCTGCATAGCTGAGGGACCACCTCTCTCTATATTGCCCTGGTAGGCCCCTCCGCTCCTCGGAGGAGGACTTACTCGTGATCCCTGGCCCCAAAATGATCAGGCTGGCCGCCACAAGGGGCAGGGCCTTTTCAGCCCTGACACCTACCTGGTGAAACAGGCTCCCTAGGGAGATCAGGGCCCTGCGGGACTTACAGAGTTTCCGCAGGGCCTGCAAGATGGACCTGTACCGCCAGGTGTTTGGCCAACCTGGTTAAAAATATATCTACCATGTCATCTGGCCTCCCATGGGCACAAAAAGGGGGGAGGGGGGCAGCCGGACGCCATCCACATTTTTACATGGGTTCTGTTTTTATGTAACTGATATTTAAATTATGTTTTAAGGTATGTTTTAACCTTGTGAACTGCGCTGAGCTCTCAGGGGGAGGGCGGTATATAAGACAAACAAACAAACAAATAAATAAAATAGTAAAGGACATGGGTATAATTCAGTTGGTTGTGAAGGGAGATATGTATCCATCATGTACTTGTAGGAACAAATTTATATCATATCTTACTCCACAACCCAAAGCAGGTACTGTGGAGCTAATTTCCAGTAGGAAGACCAGGAGAAAGTTGTGGCTCATGTTCAGTGTCAAACTCATCACTACACTGGGAACTGGAATGATTTCATATGATTTTAAAAGTAATGCATTGATTTTGAACTGCCCCGTGCGCTTTTAACAGCTAACATTTTTTTTCCCTTGGAATGTGTGAGGTGTCTCTTTCTGCACTGCCAGTCAAAAGAAAGTTCAGTCAGACTAATTTATTCTCATTGCCAGCATATGTTTGAAAAAATCTGTTTGGACAGTGGCAGCCAATGCAACTGTGTTTGCTTTATCCTTTCAACTGTATGTCATTTCTACTTCATGATTTGACTGCAATCAGACAGTACAAAGCTTTTTTTCAAGTTGTTATTGAAATTCAAACCCAACTATCTGCCATTGCATTATTAGGTGGATCACTATATGTAAGTAATTTTAATGTATCATGTTTGAGTGGGTATGGATGTTAAGGCATGTAAAAGGAAAAGGGAATACAAATAATTTATTTCCTCCTTTGGGTTTCTTTAATATTAGTCCTAGAACTTCTAGCATCTCATCTAGTGTGAGCCTATGGCAGTGGTGGCGAACCTATGGCACGGGTGCCAGAGGTGGCACTCAGAGCTCTCTCTGTGGGCACGCACAGAGTGCCCCCCCCCCTGACATCTAGGCTGGCCTGGGCTGCTGGGCTCGATTATTAGCACTAAACCTAAGACCTAGTTTTGGGGAAGCAGTGTAGGTAACCCTGTTAAGCGCTGTTAAATCCCACTGATTTTCATGCGAAGAACTAAAGCACAACCCTTTACCCGGGAGTAAGCTTGGTTGCTGGCAATGGGGCTTGCTTCTGAGTAAACCCTCCTAGCGTCGTGATTCACCCGTTGGAAGAGTTGCACGGTTGCTTCAAAGCAAAGCCACCAAGCTTACTCCCGAGTAACGCACGCCTCGGAGCCAACTGTTTTTTTCTAAACTAAAACCTCAGTATTCAGGTTAAATTGCCGTGTTGGCACTTTGCGATACATAAGTGGGGTTTGGGTTGCAATTTGGGCACTCAGTCTCAAAAAGGTTTGCCATCACTGGCCTATGGGGTGACAGGCAACTTCTTTCTTTAGGGCTATATCACATGTATGAACTACTACTTGCCTTTGCAGTCATTGGACAATGAACATGAATGTACAAACCAAACTTTCATTCTGACTATAGTGGAATTTCTCATGCCTTATGTTTCAGTGAGAATGACAAGCTATGAACAGTGTAAATAAATAAGTAAGTCTGTAGACCTGTACTGTTTTCTGTGCAATAATTTCTCACCTAATGTCCTGTTAGTCTTTGTCTATACAATCACAGCAATAAATGCTAAACACATGGCAAAGAAGATATCGCATGTGCTCTACACAGATTAAAAATGCAGGTGAGCAGGACAGAGTGTGGCTTGGGGGAAACCTCTTATTGATTTAAGTGCTTTAGATGATGGAGTGAACAATGGTTGTGAGGTAGGAAAGAGGTCATCATCAGGCTGAATAAACAAAACAATTTCTCACCCAGATCACTCTCAAATGGCAGCTGCTCAGCTTTAAGAGAATTGGTCCTTTATTCATAATGGAAATTGTGAAATAAAGGGTTTGGAGTTATTTTTATTCCCCCTCTCTCCCCTCTCTCTCTTGTGTTCCCTGGCAAAAATGTCAGATGTGATGTTCTGAAGTGGCAAATGAAGTCAAGGCTCCACACTGTGCCTCTTTATCCACCTGAGAGGACACAAAGAGTGGAACAAGTGAGTTGTCCCAGAGACTAAATTCTTTGTTTTGAAAAGCTGATGAATGAAACAACATGCAGTCCATGCCTCAGGAATCCTGAAGCAGCAGTGCCCTAATTCTTTTGGAACACAATGGTTTGTTATTACAATGGGGAAAGAAATACTTAGAGAAGCTCTGTTAGGCACTGGGAGAGAAAGTTCATGTGATACTTAGAAAAAACATACAGAAGGATGGAGAAAGTGAAAGCTCCCTTGTTTGAAAATGGAGCCACTTGTAATAATTTTGGAGGAAGAAAGAAGGGAAGAAGAGAAAGAGGGATTGTATGACCAATTAAAGCTCCAAGATCTATATGGGCCTTTAGAGGGTTTTCAATAGACAAAGCTACCACCAGAAAGTTCACAAAACTTTGCATTCCCTGAAGTTTACAATAGGATTTACAGTTTCTCTGCTACAACTCCTCCTCCTCCCTTTCTGTGATTTTGGTTATAAAAATGTCTGTAAAAGGACTTTCCACACTATGTGCATCTGAAGAAGTGAAGCCTGACACCCAAAAGATTATGCTGGAATAAACTTTGTAAAGTGCCACTGGCCTTTTGTTTTATTTTATTGTGATAGACTAACACAGCTCCCTCACTGACATTTAGATACTAACCTTCCTCCAAAGACTAGAAGTTCGATACAGTGTCTGTGCTGTTTCTTACCTTTATCCTCATAATGATCCTGAGAGGAAGATTAGGCTGAGAAAAAGCACCTGGCTTAATTTACCTAGTGAGTTTCAGATCTCAGTGACATTACAGGTAATGTTAATTGTACAGCAGAAGGAAACCAGTGTACAAGTTACCATGTAAAGATTGCCACTGGTCTGGCAAATACTTAAACTGGACTGAAACCTTGGCAGGGACAGGAGTAATGGGTTGATTTCTACCTCATCAGCTTTTCTTTAAAATGCTGAATCAAGATTATGGAAAATCCTTTGCAGGCATGACTGAACTACTATTTGTACCATATTATGCAACTTTCAACCAAGTTACCGCTTGGCAACTTCCAGGGCAATATCTTTGAGGACTGTGGGGAAGACAATATTCTGGAATGTATACTGCCTTGAAGGAATATTCACATGAGGTTATTACAGAGTTCAATTTCAGATCCAAGGAATCTGAGACATAAATGTTGCAGTACATTACCATATAGCTGTTCTATGGAAAACTCATTTTGTAGCTCTTTTTACTGCAATACTAAGTTCAGCATAAATACTGTCATCCACTGCAACATGCCAGTAAATTACTGCAGCATGTTTACATAAATCCAGGACTTCAGTCTTGTTAGACATTCATTAAAATGTCACCACAACCATTTCAGGGACCCCTGCTGACTAACAGACTGTCTGAAATGTCAGCCTGAATAATAGCTTCTCAGTGCCAGCATCTCTGCCTTGTTGTTCAGTGATGCAGAAGGATTTGATCTGCCTAACATGGCCAGGAGATAATAAGTTGAACAAGTTTATGTTTTCCACTTCAGTGCAGCCATAATCTGGGTCTTCTTTCTTCTGAACTAAAGTCTTTACAGATACTGATGATGTAACATGAAATGAGAACTCCAGGCTGAGTGTGCTTTGTTTGATTGCATTCGTCAAGATTTAGGCTTAGGAGTCCTCATAATTAAATGCATGATCTGAAAATTTTGTGTACCTTGCAACATTTCAGCATGTCAATGCATGCTTGCTTAGAAGTGTTCCTCTTTATCCAGACTTTCTGACACTTGGAGCATTTGGAATTTCTTGGATAAACGAAGTTGTGAAGTGGTTCAATAAGTAAAAGCACATCTTTTGTTAAACTACAAACCGAGGCTGATTCCGCATGGGCCAAAAACAGCAGGGTGTAAATGGTGTAAAAGGGTTTAAAACGATGTAAAAGGATTTATACTGTTTTCACACCGTTTTCACACCACTGTTTTTGGCCCATGCGGAATCAGCCCAAGCTTGAGCAAGTCTAACCATTGGTAATCATATACAGCTTATTTTAAATGTCACATAGCAGGTCTCAGAACTATTTCCCCAACTTGAATGAAAAGATTTTATTGTCCCCACTCCCCTCAAAAAACTGTGCTTGCACAAAAATGCTGCCAGTTAAAACAGTTCAGCAGCTATCAAGGGTGCTAAAGACTGCTAGGTAAACACCAAATGGTAGGACATTTAAAAAAATTTTATTTATGACTGATTCATATAATTTGCAACTGATTGAACTGTCTATTGTCTGAAAGTCTGCCAAGCCAAGCAGTGATGTATTACCCAAAAGTATTCTTGAGTCTTATTTTTTAACATCCATTCCCTGTAAGAAAACAGAGTTCCTCAGACACAACTCTTTAAAAACCATCATATCTACTTCGGCCCTAAGAATCATGGCTCCCAGCAGGGCCTAATGAATAACAGTTGTATCAAGGATGGGAGAGTAGAACTCAGTTGGACTGCATGAGAATGTACATGAGCAAAAAGCTGACAGTGCTGTAGTACGTTGCTAGGAAGGAATAGGGTGAACAGCCTCAAACGGGTCAATAAACATAAATGCTCAGTAAAAAAAAAATTGACTCCTTGTCCATGACCCATGAACAGGATGTAAGGCAAAGTGGTGGATATTTAAGCACCCCTAATAGTTTGTAGGATTCAAAAATGTTGAAGAACCACATTTAACTATTTTTTAAAATCATGTTTTAGCATTGAAGACTCCTTGAACCAATATTATACATTCATTTACACAAATATTGCATCTCGGACATTGCTTTGATTTAATCTCTTATGCTGTAGTATGTGTGGGAATGTGATAGAAAAAAGGACCAGATATGCTTCATTTTAAATAGTGTGTGGCATGTGGGATTTAGATATGCTTAAAGATGTATATCAAATCTTCCCCTAAAGGGTGGGATGATCGTGTCATTTTATCATCTTACTTCTTTTTAATGGCATTGTTTAAGATTCCCTATGTTTATTTTTAGCTTCTAACTTTATGACTTTCTTGTTCTAATGAAAAAAGAGGTCTGGACTATGTTAAATTCCTTTGAAATAATAAATACTGTGGTATAGTGATGAATTTCCACACAATGTGGTTTATATACATCCAAATAGAGGAAAAAAATAGGGGTATAAATCAAGCACCGAAAGCAAAACTCAAATGTTATACAACATGTCATTTTAAAATTTGTTTTTAAGGCAAGTTGTACTTCTTCAGGCAACTTGCCAACATCCAGGATTGTCTTCACTCCAATTATGTGATTTTTAATTTTTTTAACAAAAACCATTTAAAAATTATACAGTGCAACAATGAATTAAATACAAAAAGAAAAAATAATGAGAACTTAATACAAACAGCAGTCTCCTGGGAAATATAGTTCCCACCAGAACAGGAAGGCCTGTTCTGCAACCTGTTCAGTTTTCTAAAGTAAGCGTGTGGGGGGGCGCCGCGGGGGGGGCGTGATTCCCCCCACAGTGGCCCCCTGTGGCACCCCACCCCCCCACACTTTAGGAAACTGAGCAGGCTGCAGAAAAGGCCTTCCTGTTCTGGTGGGAACTACATTTCCCAGGAGACCCTGGGAAATGTAGTTCCCACCAGGACAGGAAGGCCTGTTCTCCTGCCTGCTCGGTTTTCTAAAGTAAGTGGGAGTGGGAGTGGGGAGGGCGCCGCCACGGGGGAGGGGGGGGCGAAAAAGCCAGAGTGCGCACCAGGCGCACTCTGGCCCAGCTACGCCTCTGGGCCTTACATTCCTTTGTTGCAGTGTTTGCACTTTGCACATGTGCCTGCCTTACCCATAGGTAGAGGAAATTCATTAAAATATTTCCAAACTGGGTTTCTTTTACAGTTTGCTGCCATTACAGATTTTCTTTTCCAGGGAGAGAATAATATGATAAATCTCAGGCTATACATACTAAGATCCCAACACCTGTGGTGTATTCTGCTCAAAAGGTTCACTTTCATTTTTACTGCTTGTCCTTCCCTTCTCACACTTAGCTCCTTGTGCAGAGCTATTCCTCATCAAACAATCTTCTATTCATTGAGCTTCTTTGAACTAAGCATGTAAGAATTAAGTGGTTGATTCTATGTACATACATTTGCCAAGGAATAATAAAGGTCAGAACACGAGTTAACTCACTGTGTTGCAATCTGCCTTAAATCCAAGTGAGAAAGAGAAAAAAAACTAAAGAAATAATCAGGGGTTGACACATTTTTAACATTTCTCAGGGATCTCTGAGGCAAATCCTGCCTCCCAAGTCAAGAAAGGTAGCTAACCCAGAAAACTGCCAAAGAAATGCTGAAGGAATGGCAGAGAAACTTTCCATGTCACACTACTGGCCTATGTGCAGAATCATGAAACAAAAGGACTAACTGCAGTTAAAAACTCCAGAGCATATGGAAAATTGGATGGACATACATGAATAGAATGATGAAAAGCTAGTGCTTAAGTAGCTGCTGGCTAAACATACATAAGCTAAGAGCAGAAGATCTGTCAACAAGTAACATCCAAGCTAGTCAGGATTGCAGAACTTGCTTATGCCTTTGCTGATCATTCATGTTTGTCTTCCTGAAGATGGTCCATGAGCAAAAATCCTTTCCCCAAGGGTGCAACTGACCTTTGACAATCACAGTGGAATCAATAATGACATTTTTCTTTAAAAATTGAACTTTCAGTTCCTTCAAGCAGAATGGCTAGAAGCAGAAAAAGCGCAGAGCCTGGGTGCACATCCAATACATTCCACACCAATAATGCTGTCTGCAACTGTGAGTGCCTGCTTTCTCCTTGACATCTCAGAGAAAACCCAGCCTAATTTTCCTCTCCTCCACAGAAATGAGTGGCTGGTCACTTACAGTTTCTCAGCTGGCACCATCAGTGAGGTACTATTATGTGTTGTATGCCATCTCCTGGACTATTTTCTTTTATTGCTAGAACATTGTGTTACTGTATTTAATATACCAGTTAAATTTATAAATCTAATCATCTGTTCT
The DNA here is from genome assembly GCF_021028975.2 of Sphaerodactylus townsendi. Taxonomy (NCBI): domain Eukaryota; kingdom Metazoa; phylum Chordata; class Lepidosauria; order Squamata; family Sphaerodactylidae; genus Sphaerodactylus; species Sphaerodactylus townsendi. Next base: position 65,515,628 of record NC_059431.1, read on the forward strand.
CAGCTGGAAGTTAAAACAACCTAAGAGGGTGTGATTAATGTTCAGGATTATGTTGAAGCACTACACTTCAGTCTCCAATACACTTCCAGCAAAGCTGCTCGCCCTTCCACAAAATGTTCCCTGTATGTTAAGTTAGGATTTACAGAATCATCCCCTAAAGGGATAATGGCTAAAGCTGACAAGTGGCATTTGCACAAGGGACATCTTTTGCTGAAGTAGTTATCCTGGTGTTTGGCAGCCATACCTTCCACAGACTAGACTTCTCCTCAAAGAAGCTTTCTTGCTTTGCTGCAAGTAAATGACTGTTTACATGACCAGTGTTACAAGTTCACAGAAATTTCCAGAGAAGCTAAAAGAGATGCTGCATATGTAAAACCCCACAGTATGAAATTCAAAAGTTGGCAACTAGAATTGTCTATTGGCTTTTTCACAACTTGAAAGCAGGAATTTACAAGTTTCTGAGTTTGCAGCTAGTGAAGCTACATAAATGTTGGTGATAAAAATTCATATATTCTTAAAAACTGATTCTAATTGAAAATGTTTCAGCACTTGAATAAATAGAATCACTGACGATATCGCATAGCTGTCTGGTGTTGTGAAGCTATCACCTTAACTGGCACTGGATGCTTTCGTGGGGAATGGAAAGAATACATTAATCCCTGGTAGTAGTTTATTCTCTTGGCAATTTTCCAAAAAGAACAAGGAGTATTCCCTCCCCTCCCCTCAATTTCATGTCATTCTTCTGAGAATCCACAGAATTTTTTTATTCATTTTTTAATTATGTGGAATACATATAAATTAACAGTCATTCTAAGAATGGTTCTAGTAATAATAGAGTACAATCTACCACATCTATTAAGAACTATGTAGTTTACATACGTAAGTAATAGTTACACAAGGAACAGTATTTTAAGATTTTTGTACACAAATAGATTATGAAAATACAGATATAAATGTGCAATAATAGTTATAAATAAATATATAGGTAAATAACAATAAGTAGATTAATAACAAATTAATTAATTAATTAATAGATTAATAATAATAGTAAGTTATGCAGATAGTAATAAGGTTCTATTTTGAGGGTCAGAATTCTATAGATTCTGCAGTAAAGGATCCCATACTTTATAAAAAGCGCTGAGGCATTTTTTGTGAATAAGAATTGTCAATTTGTCTGCTATTCTGTAGTCCTGTATTTTTAACAGCTATTCATCATATGTCGGCAATTCTTTTGTTTTCCAATATCTGGCTATCACTGTTCTTGCTGCTATTGTTAGATATGTCTGTTGATATTGCAAGAGAACATCTTCTGGAGATTTGGATCAGTCATATGTTTAGGTGTTGTAATTTTGTTTTCTTATTGAATCTAGGAGATGTTTTGTTTGCTTGTCTAGTTTGTTGTGTTCTTTGAGAGCTTTGTATTACTGTATTAAAAGTCCTGTGCTTTCGCAACCATCTGTAGGTTTAGTGTTATTCCAGACAAGGGAGATCCCCTCAGGGAACAGCCATCTGTAAGAAATGTTGTTTTCCTTTAGAAAGTCTGTGAGAAAATGATACGCTTTCCTTTTCTTCTGGAAGTATATTGGGATTTCTTTAAGTATAATGAGATCTATGTTTTCCAAGGTAAGTCTATGTTTTAAATGTTTCCTTGGGATTATGTCTGACATTGTCTTCCTCAAGCATTTCAGCACTATATCCCTAGGTGATTTGTGTTCTTTGGCGTACCTGGAATTTATTCTGTAGATTTGATCAACTTCTTTAGATACTTCATGAAGTGGGATGTTCCATATTTCAGATAAAAGTGGAGAAAGTCTTTATATTAGGTTTTCTTTTGGTTTCTCCCGAAGCCCATGTATCCTTAAAGCCATCTCCTCCTGTTTGAGTTCTATCATTGAGAGTTTTTCTAATTGATCATCATTCTGTGTCTTATGTGTTTCCAGCTGTCTTTCCAATGTGGTCACTTTTTGGTTTGTGGCTGTAATATCTAATGTGATGTTAGTCATTGTAGCTTCCCGGTTATGTAGCTTTGCATTGTCTCTCTTGAGATTGTGTTTCTCTGTTTCTAGTTGTTCTAGTTTGTTCTTATTCTCTTTTTGGAAACTGTCTAGTTTCTCTAGTATCATATCTAGCCTCTTATGACTAGCCATGTTGTCATTTGAAAAATTCGGGTTCACGGTCAGCGTTTCAGATGTGTTGGTGATTGCCACATGTTTTGTTTTCTTTGACATTTTTGTATTAGGAATAGAAATTGTTCAGGCGAAGTCTTTTCAAATTGTGAATTTGTGTGGGTCAGAAAGGAGCACAGTGCTTGCCTTGGCCAGCCTCCCTTTTATTCCTATCCCTATTGGATGTGAGGTCCATTAGCAGACCTGTCTTGGGATGTATATCTTTTGGACTTTGGGTCCTTTATCTCTCGAAGGGATTATATTGAAGTATTATATTAAAAATGTAGTGTATGATATCTTCATGGGCATGGGTTTTCATTGCTGTCTAGTATCCCCCTGTTGCTTTGCTTTTTATTGATCCCAAATGATGTTCCTACCTACTCCTTGAGCGGCTCAAAGTCTGGGATTCTATTGGATTTGGATGGCTCCCTTGGGTGTCAGTGAGAGGTTCCAAAGGTTGCTGGGTCCAATAAAACAATCGGGGTGCCTCTGGGAAGTCAGCAGGGGTTATGAGAGCCGTCCTCGACCTGATGGTGCTTCTCCCTTCCCGTATTGTTAATCAGTTCATTAATTAATAATAGATAGTATAATAAATATGAAATTGTAATAAAATTATAATAAAATATAGCTATATGTTATTAAAATTATGCTTAAATATGGTGTTATAGCATAGTATATCTAATTAATTATATTAATCAATTAATTAATCTATATATATATAAAGCTAACAGTGTTTTTGTTGATGATAGTATAACTCAGTAACTGCTGGGCCAATTCCTCTGAAAATTCCCAGCCACTATAGTCAGCCAGGTGAGAGTGTTTTTAGATGTTCACATACCTGAAATTTCACACCTGGCCCAGGTAAAATGCCTTTTTCCTGGCACTCCCTGGTGAAGGACATGCCGCTGTCTGTGTGTAACTGTCACCCTTAGAATGTTCGTGCTGCTTAGAATGTTCACTCAGATGGCAAGATATGAGCAGTGAAAACAGTACATAGGCAGTAACTCGAGTGGAAGTGAAACACATACACACGAGGGAGAGGGAAGGGAGGGAGAGGAAAGGGAGGGAGAGGAAAGGGATGGAATGGGAGGCATGCAAGGGAAGAGAAATGAGAGAGGGGAGAGAGTGAGGGTTGGCATGCAAGGCAGGGGAGGCAGGGGGCCCAGCATCTTGATATGACCCACCCACCCTAGCGGAGGGAAAGGGGAAGTAGGGAGGGGGAGGGGTGGCATGCAAGGGAAGAGAAGTGAGGGAGGGAAGAGAGTGAAGGGCGACTTGCAAGGGACGGGAGGGAGGGGCCAGGCACCCTAGATTCCCTGAATACTGTGGTTACAGTTAAGAAAACCAGGCACGCATTACTCAGGAGTAAGCTCGGTACAGCAACCGTGACATACTTTGAATGGCTGCGTCGCACCCCTCAGAGGGTTTCCTCAGAAGCAACACCCATTGCCACCAACCAAACTTACTCCCAGGTAAAGGATCATGACCACCCAGCCTAGATGTGTGGGAGGGGTGCCTTTCCATTCCCCCCCGCCAAGAAATGCGGGCACACACATCAATGACATCGCACAGTATCAGGCTGCGTGTTTGCATGAGCACGTACTGCTGGCCTCTGCAATTGATTTGCTGCTACTGTTCCTTTCCCATTTCACCACAGTAAGCCACAGCAATGCGTGGCCGGGCCCTGCTAGTTAATAATATATAGTATAATACATACGAAATTGTAATAAAATTGTAATAAAAATATATAGTTTTATGTTATTATTTAAAAAAACAATTATGCTAGATAGAATAGGCCAATATGCTAAATGCAAATGAAATAGTCATGGGAAAGATAAAAAGCACTGCTGGAAATTCATCAACATTGAAGAGCAGTAGAAATATGAATTAGTGGCAATTTGTTTAATTGTAATGGTTCCGTTTAAAAATCCACTGCTTTGTGAGCTCTATATATCTATGTGTGGTTAATTGGGATCCGCTTCGTCGTTGCTTGTATGGATCTCAAGTATACACTTTCCCAGTCTTGCAGTGTTAGCAAGGACCCAGTACAGTGTAGACCGAAGCCTCCTGCTCTCCTCTCCTCACTCATCTCTGGTCAGCTGTGCTGGATTGAAGTGACAAGCTGTGCCAAATTTGCCCATTGCAACTCAGTATCAAATGACTTTTATTGTGGGTGGTTTCCTGCATCTTAAAGAGTAGCTATCTTGTGCTATTGTATTGTCTTTTCTCCCCAAGCGCCTGCCCGGTGTTGATTTTACAGTGCACAGGCTTAGGGCGGCGATTGGATTGCTGTCGGGTGGCTGTTGAATTCAAAGTGGTCTGGTCCACAGAAATTTTCATAGGTATTTTTCTTTCTGAAACATAAACCTTCCTTGGATAGTTGATACCTTTTTTGGATTCATACCAACACTGTCTCCAGCTGAGGACAGGAAATCCAAATTGCTTCTCAAATTAAACCACAGGAAACACCCCTCCCAACCTTTACTTATCTCAAGAAAAGTTAATAGCAAACAGATGCATTGCCTATGCTAAGCCACTGATGTTGTATATTTATCCAATATACTCATCTTTTAGCCTGCTGGGTTCAAAATCCCTTATTCTGTATTCCATCATTCATTAGAACAGCCTTTTGAGCAACCCAGTGGTTTCCTATTTCTAACTGCCATGAACCCCCACTTACTTTGAAACAGCCCTATTTACTAACCTAGTATTAAGCATTCTTCATGATCTACCACCCTGATTGAGTTGATCGAGGCTATAATACTCAATGTGTTGTGCCAATAAGACTGGCTTATTTGCTGTAGCGTGCTTAGTGGTGGCAGAAAGGTTTGTAGTATATAGAGTGGTTCATCTTCAGTTTATGATATTGTGCATGCCCCATTTTGATTGCGTAAAGTGGCTCCTGCTGCTAGTGCTGCCTCTTCATTACAGCTGCTGGTGGTGTAAGTATATGTGTGTGTGTATTGCTTTATATAAAGACTGACAAGCATGTTGGATAGAATTGTACCCTGTGTGCCCCCCCCCCCCCAAATAGGTACCACATTGATAACTGGTTTCTAATGTCTTCCTCCTTGTCCCCCTTTCCATGTTGCCAGCTCCTTTCTGCTTTCTCCTTGCCTGCCAGATCATTTTTCTGTTGCCTGTTTATTGTTGCTGACCCCCCCCCTTGTGGTCACCCGGTGGACGGCCACATCTCTGCCACAAGAAAAGGTGTCTTTTGGTAACAGCAAGTAGAAGTCAAAAAAAGAGGAGGAGGAGAAGAAGCAGAAGCAGCAGCAGCAGCAGCAGCAGCAGCAGCAGCAGCAGCAGCTCAACCATAGACAAGAGAACCAGGAAAAGCAGAAACTTGGAGAGTTCAGCAAGCAAACTGCTCTATAGGCAGTGGGGTGCTTCCTTGTGTGTAAACAGAGAAATGCAAGGAGACCCTACCTACTACAACCCCACTGAGCAGTGAAGAGCCCCTAGGTAAGCATTCCATGCATAATGGGCCTGAGTTTAAAACTGAAGCAAGAACAAAAAAAGGCAAACGTAGGATGCTAGCATTCAGGAGCAAATAAGTTAAATAAGTTGAGTAAGTTGATCATAAAATTAGATAAATATGTGGGAGTGATTGTATGGATTACTGTGCTGAAGCAATTACCTAAATTAGTTTTTGTAAGTGTGCCAGGTTTGGCAGTGTACATCAGATCAACTTGGCACTTTGTACATCAGAATTTACCTGAGTTGATTTTGTCTCTTGACAAATGGAAAACTGCTCTCAACTAGTCCAATGCTAGGAGCATGTTTTTAATGCTCTTCACAATGGGGCCTCATGTTTCCTTGTTTACATGTGAGGAAGCACCCCCAACTGCCTGCTGTGAAGATTGTCTACCTTCACTTCCAAGTAGTTCCCCATCAATCACAAGATTTTATATTGATATTCTTTGGTTTATGTTAATATTCTTCCATTACTATTGCAATGGCTTGTTAGAATTAATTTTAGTTTTTTAGAAAAAGCCGACCATCAGTCCCTGGAAATGCCTTGGGTGGGGTGGGGGAGACCAGAAGAAGTGGAAACTCTGAAGCCAGGGAAAATGTTGGAGTTTACTTGCTCTCAGGAACCACGAGGCTTCCAGGATTTGCAGTGCTGTAAGTGTGAGCACATATGCAATGAAAACTCTACCCCAAAGGAAACGTACCCTCACTGTGGGGCAGAGTACCAGTGTATAATAGGCCCTATTATAATAGGCCCAGTGTGGGGCAGAGTACCAGTGTATAATACGCCCTAGACAGCAATTCAGCATTGTTCCTTGAGTCATATTTCTTTGACAGTCATAGTTACCAAAAGACAATAGTTTTCAGTTTAAATAAAACTTTGTTCAGATCAACTTGGCACTTTGTCAGGAACATTAAGTGTTGGCCAGTTTGTGCCATTTCAAATTGCCTTACCTTAAGATATGCAATACCTTGTCACTTGGCATGTTGTTGTTTTTTCATAGTGCTAGTGATTCTTGCAGGAAAACACTAGGGGGTGCATGTTCTGTAGAGCTGTGAGTAAACATAAGAGATGAGCCTATTCACCTCCATTGTGATCCTGACAGCCATTTATGCTAGCGAGACCTGGAAGGCATCAACAAGTATCAACAACAGGCTTGATGTCTTCCAACAGAAGTGCCTACGCCGAATCCTGAAGATCCAATATTATGACAACATCACTAATGAGGAGGTGCTCCGAAGGAGCGGAATGTGCAAACTCCATACCATTGTTGCACACAGAAGACTTCAGCTGGCTGGTCATGTCCTTCGCATGGAAAATGGTCGGATCCCAAAGACAGCAATGAGGTGGATACCTGATGCCAAATAACAGCAAGGATGCCTGTATGAGTGTGACATAGACAAGCCCTCAGGAACCAAGGATAGTCCACACACAGGTCTTTAGCAGGTTCAGAGCAAGGAATCCAGACAAGAAACAGAACCAGTAACCTACAGACAAAACCACAATGTTGCCCCATAAGCTAGCTCAGTTGCAACCTCTCTTTTATTTCCAGCCTCCCATTCCTTTGTGCAATAACCTCTTGTAACTGGGTTACTCTGGCTCCTGAAAAGACTCTGCAACTACTCTAGTTCACCCCGTAGCTGCTAACCTGCTGCTGCATCTCCTTTGCTGTAAGCTAGCACTCAAAAGTCATCATCTCTTGCTCTTCCCCAAAGATTCTGGAATCTTTAGGGTTTCCTAAAGTGTTTGTCTAAGTCACTGAACTTTTAAAGCTGAGATGAGGAGAGACCTTCAGCTCGTCCTCAGCAGTTGAACTGCTGTGTCCCCTGACTGTGTCCTCCTGCATTGCTCCTGGGGCTCTGGAGACGGGGGGTGGGGGTGAGGGATCTGTCAGGGTCACCTCTGGCTCTGTATCAAGGGGCTGAAGAGTCTCAGAGTTAAGCTCTTGCTGGGGAATCTCAGAGCTTGGACCTAGCTGTGAATCCGAGCCTGTATGTTCTGCCTGAGCCTGTGGACCTCGTGCTGCAGGAACTCTGGCTGCTCAGTCTCTGCATCTAAAGGTAGTGCCTGAGAATCTGGAAACAGCACTGTCCTTTCTCAATCTGAGTCTTCTTCCTAGGGGTTCCCATTCAGACCACCCCACGCCCCTGGAACGCCCCTGACATGCCTCCGTGAGGGTGTGGCGGGGGCGTTCTGGGGAGGGGTGGGGGCAGAGGATGCACCAGTGCATTGGACATTTTTTCCCCTTGCTACGCCTCTGTGGTCAGGTCTAATCAGAACAAAGTAAAGTGATACTACCACTTCACATAATGTGGACACTACTTCATTTGATATAGCCCCAAATCACAGTAGCCTGTTTAACTACTGCATCACACTACTGATTCCTGTTCAGTTTATGATCTACTTTTATGATCCCTAAATCCTTTTAGGACATACTTCTGCCTAGACAATTCTCCTCCATCTTATAATTATGCATGTGACTTTTCCTAACTAAATTCAGAACAGTGGACTATAAATGCAGTAAATAAGTAAAAGTCTTTGGGTCCAGAGGTGCCGAAGACATTTTATAGGCATAAAAGAGTGGTGTTTCATCATTATTGAGCCACTACAGAAACAAAAGTGTGACTCTAATGCGTGATCAAACAGGAGAAAAATATCCATAGGTCCTATAGAAAACTAACTTTATGTAGAGGCAACATTCAAAACTACCAGGCTTGTCATATAAATATACTGCAGGTCTTACTATATGAGTGTATTCCCAGGAAGCTTCTTTGCCCCTCAGTAATGGTATTCGGTTCATAATTTAAATCGGAACCGTTATTAGTGTCATTTTTTAAAAAAACTTTTAAAAGACCTAAGAGTGCTAGTGCATTCCTATAGATGGGAATGAAATTTCAATGCATATTTTCCCACCCAAGCAGAAGTAATCCTTGCTTTTTTTTTAGTTTTTAGGTTATGCATAAGTGCTACTGTAATATTGTATATGGTCAAAAATTAAAAATACAAATGACAAGCCATCAACATTCTGTCAAAGTGGAAGTAAGAGTTTTTTACATTTTCAAATTTTTATTACTGTCTACTGCTCAAGTGCTCTCATTCGAAGGTTTAAAAATTTAAGTTAGATGTGCAGGATGGAAAGCATGAGGACATGTGTCTTAAAATCTCTTGGAATTAGGAACCAGATTTAATCTCAATGGAGCTTTTTTCAAACATTCACAAGTGTCAAAGGCAATTTGATGTGCCTTTTGTGAGGGAAGACGATGGGCCTGCAAATGTTCTTAGCATTATTTTCAAAACGACCTGAGACAATATTGAACTTCATGGCTCTTTCAGAGGGGCATGTTCCCTCAGCAGCTAATTCAAGAAAGAGTAGGCTTTCTTTTCCTCTCAGTTATTGTAAGTAAATAAATGAAAAAGAAAACCTTGAAACAGCTTTTTTTTTATGCCCCTGAACAGGAGCTGTGAAACTTACAACTCAAACCAATTGACTATAACTTCTGTACCAACAACAGATCCAACTCAAATAATGTTGGGTTTTTTTTTCATGTTTCTTACTACCTCTTCAAATATTTCAGTAGAAAGAAAATCGACCCATGATGTAGTAGTTAAGAGCAGCCAACTCTAATCTAGAGAACCAGGTTCAATTCCACAATCTTCCACATGAAACTTGCTTGGGTGACCTTGGGCCAGTTACAGTTTTGTCTGAACTCTCTTAGCCCATGCAGAGGCAGGCAATGGTAAACCAGTTCTGAACATCTCTTGCCTTGAAAACCCTACAGGGCTACCATAAGTCAGCTACGATTTGACAGCACTTTACACACACTGTCACAAAAGAATGAATGATATGCATTACATGACTGCAGGTGTCAGGTATCTGTTGGCTTTCCCAACACTTAGGGAGGCCTGTCTGGCATTGACCTGGGCCTTTTTTATCATAGCTCCAGTACTGTGAGCAGAACTGTCCTTGGAAATTTTCAGCAGGTGCTACAAGGCCTGCCTTTTTGCCTGGGATTTTGAGGGAGACTGACTTGGCAGGCAGCTCTTAAGGGGGAAAGGGGGAGAGATTTTCAGTTTGCTGTTCTATTTTATTTTTGTTTTGTTTTAACATAAGATGTTTTAAACTGTTATTGTAAACTGCCTTGAACCACAAGGAAGGACAGAAATGTTTTAACAAACAAATAAATCAATAAATGTTTTGCTAGATACCATGATTGGTACAGTATTAACGTTAATCAAGTTCATATAAATGCTCTCTTGACATGATGCTTATTGTTAAAGTAATAACATGGCACTAGAAATTGTAATGATGGCTGTACCAGAGAAAGTAATAATAAGAAGTAGAAAGGTGTTGCAATTTGTAAGAACCTGCAATGCTATTTGGAAGAGATAACAATATCATTTAAGATATGGTATATAGCATTGTATCACAATGAATGTTGAATTTAAGAATTACATTGCCCTCTTGTGGGAAGCTAGTGAAGTAGATATTGGAAAGCCATATAGAACATTTCAGTTAAAAATTCATTTACGTTTGAAGTATGTCATCTACAAATCCAGTCTTGGATGTTATCAGGAGACCCCAGAAAAGGATTTTAATGTGTGCATTTTTACAAGTTGTATGATACTTTGTCATCATCCTGGATTATTATCCTGCTTTGTTCACAAAACTTTAACAATAGTGAATAACTATTAATCTACTGTGGCTTAGAATGCTTCTTGGAAAAAAACATGTGTTTTTAAAAAGAGATCCAGAAGTAAAGGGAGAAGATTCATGCAAGTACTGGGCAAGGAAAATATCTGGAAGTAATTTTATGACTTTTCAAATCTGATATAGGATGTGTGGACAAAAATAAGCTTTCCTTAAACCATATGTGGTTAGAACTAAATAGATTTCCTCTGATCAACTTGGGTTTTTTTTAAGCCATTTAAAAACTGGATAAGGCACAATAGAGAAGCAAAAACAATCTATAATGTATAGAAATTATTTTGTGGAATATAATGAAAGGCTGAAATAAACCTCCAAAAAGAAAACTTTTTTGTAGTGCTACATTTTAAGACTCTTACACATAGAGTGTAAAGTTTAGATTAGATTCTGAAGAGTAACATAGCAGTTTTGATTTAGAGGAAATGGAAATTTTTCAGTTGTGTCAAAAACTACATATTTTCTGGAATTGGAAATCTTTTTGGTAGAAACCAAGCTAATGTTAGAAGGCTTTTCTCCACAGACGAAGCACTGTATCCTATAAACTTCAATGCATCCAGAGACCTTTTTGCCCCAAACACCATGTCATCCTCTTAAATCTAACCCCACCATCTCTATTTTTTCATTTTTCTTGTACTGAACATATTTAATAGTTCCATGGCATTTGAAAGCTTTCATAGCAATTTCTGATATTTTGAATAATAGAAAAATATTATGCAATGGTTGTTTTGAGGAATTTTATCGCAGACCTGAGAAATACAGCTCTGAGTTGCTGGCATAGAATTATATACTCAAGAGACATCAAACAACTTCAAGGATGTCTCAAAGAAATATAATGGAGAGACCATTCCCATAGATAGAATACTGGTTGGAATGCATAATGGTGTTTGTTAATATTTTCAGAATGACAGTTTTTAAAGATAGGAACATACATCTTGTTATTCTTTTAATTATTCAATAAGTTAATTACAACAGTTATACCCACTATTAAAGGAAATGTTTGTTCTTTATAGCAAAAATCAAATGTAAAAAAGAATGCAGGTTGGGTGAACCTTGTGTCATTAATTTTTTAAAAATGGTGTTTATGGCTGATATTCTCTAGAACCCAGACATTATGGGCAGCTGTATGGTAGCCTCGAGCACTACCAGTTGGGGCGTTGCCTGTAAGAAAAAAGGTTATTTGTTAGAATGAAAACACCTGAGGGTTGATTAATGGCATTGGCTTATATAACAAGCACCCTCTGGGGGCTGGGAGAGGTCAGACAAGTGAGGAGGACAACGAGGCTCGAGATCTTTTCTAAAATATACTCAGAGGTTTGGCTTCTTAAGAATTATTATCCATCCTCACTTGATTACCTGAAGAGACCTCCTCTGGTTCCTGAATAAAAAGGCCATTGGACTTTCTCGTCATCTTGCAGCCGGGAGCTTTCTTGTTTTGTTTTATTGTGTCTGGAGGAGGAAACTCCTACAGAAGAGATGATTTTCTTTGGAAGCCTGGGAGAAAGCTTGCTGGAGAAGTTGGCAGGCCGCTTGTTATCTGGCATGCAAAGCTACTGAAAGGCCAGAACGACATCACAGGCTCATACAGCAGCCCAATCCAGATGTGGATGAGCGAGCTCTGTGATGGCTGGGGGCGGCGTTGCAAAGGCAGTGCTGGACCACCTCCAAAGAAGTTTTGGGCAGACCCTGCTATATCGGTCTTTGAAAGAGTAGTATTGAGGGATGTGGAAAAGGCTGAGAAACATTTGTACACTAAGCGCTCCTCCCTGAATTTCTCTGTCAGATAACAAATAGCTTTGGCCAGTCTTCAGAATAATTTGGACATAATTATAAAACCGGCAGACAAGGGGGGAGCGGTTGTACTCATGAATAGGAACGACTATATCCTTGAGGCCCAGAGACAACTGGAGAATTCCACTTTTTACTTACGTTTAGAAAGTGATCCTACACACCACATTTTGAGTTTAATCAAAATAGTAGTTCAGGGTGCTGTATCATTGGGAGAAATAAGCGATAGTGTAGGCAAATTTCTTATTAATAATTCTCCCCAGGTTCCCATTTTTATACCCTTCCAAAAATTCACAAGGGGATTCTCCCTCCCCCAGGGTGGCTGATTGTCTCAGGGTCTTCTTCTGTATTTGAACCACTTTCTGTGTTCATAGACTCTTTTTTGCAAGAGGCTGTTAAAAGTTCAGCCTCGTATGTGAAGGACACAAAAGATCTCATCATGCAACTGGAAAGTACTGTCTTTCCAATGGGGTCATGTTTGGTGTCCCTTGATGTTGCATCTTTATACACCAATATACCCCAGGATGAAGCGAGAGAGTTTGCATTAGAGGTATTTGAGGCTAGGTCAGATATATTCCCCTCCACAGACTTTTTAATAACATTCACTGAGATCATATTAGAAAAAGCATATTTCAGAATTCAACAAACGTATTATATGCAAATTAAAGGGGTAGCTATGGGTTGCGAAATCGCACCCTCAATTGCAAATCTGTTCATGAACAAACTGGAACGGGACTTTATTTGTAATCCAACCCATAATAGGTTTTGGTCGTACTTTCGGCTATATCGCCACTATATTGATGACATCCTCCTTATTATATCTGATGCCTCCATTCTCCCAGAATTGACAGAATGGCTGAATAGGATACATCCTTCTACTCAATTTACACACACGTCCCATCCTTCGCATATTCCTTTTTTGGATACTGAGATCTGTCTAACAGCTGAGGGGAAATTGGCTTTTAAGCCTTTTCACAAGCCAACCGATAGAGCTTCAGGTCTACACTTTAGATCATACCATCCTAAATCATTAAAAAACAGTTTGCCGTACAGCCAGTTGGTCCTCTTAAAGAGGAATTCATCTTTAGAGAGTGATTTTAGGAGGGAGTCTGAGAGGCTCTTACAAGAGTTTAGGGGTAGGGGCTTCCCAAGTCATATATTGGAGTCAGCATTTAAAAAGGTGAATTCTATGCCTAGACAGTTATTTTTACAGGAGAAATCTCCCGCCCAGAGAGAAAATAGAATCACCTATGCATTAGATTACACCCCAGGTTCTCAGGTCATCAGGAGTGTTATGAACCAACATTGGCACATTGTTAATTCCATTCCAGGATGTAGCCTACCCCCCAGGGTCAGTTTGCGAAAAGCAAAAAGCCTTAGACAAAGTTTGGTGTGGACGGATGTAATGCTTTATGAGAAACGTTCTTTGGTGAAGGGCCACTATGTGTGTGGTAAATGCAGAGCTTGTGGTCTAGCTCTTGCAACAAAAGAGTCTGTACATCCATTTCTCAAGTTCAGATATACATTCAATCAATATACAGATTGTACCACCCCAGAGTGGGTTTATTTGATATCATGTGCTTGTCCAGCCTTTTATGTGGGTTGTACCCTCCGCCCTGTGAAACAAAGAATCTTGGAACATTCCTCCAATGTTAGATTGCAAAAATTATTGGAGGAACCTATTGTACAGCATTTTTTACAGAATAATCACACGGATAGGGATATGCGGTTTTTGGTCTTATACAAACATGAGGCCAGAAACCCTTTTGAAGATGCGCGTCAGTTTGTTAAGAGAGGAGGCTAAATGGATAGGCTTAAAATGTTCCAGACTCACTGGGGCTTAAATCAAGACCTGGACTTGAAATGCTTTTTATGAGGCTTGGTATACATCAACTATTGCCAATACAATTGGATATCTAAGTGCTGTCTCTTTAAATTAGTGAGAGTATTGGCTCACTGCACGTCTGCATTGCGGCACAGCTGCAGAGAATTTGAGTTTGGGTGTTTGGCCTCCTAAAAATTTCCACTCTGTTATACACTGTCAACAGACTGAGTAGACCTATGGAGCTGAGCTTAAGGCCAGAGCGTAATGCCTTATGTTTAGGAGTTGGAATTGTATCAGGCTGTAAGTATTCTGCACATTATTGTGTTTAATTTAATGTGTAATGTGTGGCTAGTATGAGCCACTTTGTGGCATCTATTTCTCATGGGCCATCTTGTGCTGCCATGTGGATTATCATTGTTGATGAATGAATGTATGTATATATACTGATAAATTTATACCCTTATTATTATTGTTGTAATAGAACAACTTGTACCAGAATGATGTGAGTGGCTGAAGAAGACTTTTTAGTCAAAAGTATTGAATTCATCCCGGGTCAATACTACCACCTCCATCGGAGATTGACCACCAGCCAATTTGTTCACCTCACAACCGTGCGCAATTCATTGAATATGATGTTCTCATGGTAGAGACTTGTTGTGTATACATTGGTCCAGAGAATCTCTCTCCCTTTTTTTGTGCATGAGTGTATGTGGGGTTTCTATTCATTGTTGTTGTTTATTGTATGTATAGTTTATATGTTCATTGATGTATTTTAAAATGTTTATATTAAAATGGAGTTTTTAATTCTGTATTAGAGCCAGACAGGGGATTTGCTGTTTATGATTGACATTTATATTGTCTCAGGTTTTGTTTTGTATTGGACAATAATATATTCCCAATATTAAACTATCCTTCACCCCTGGTGTTGATATCCACAGTGCTTCTGTGGGGGATTTGGCTCCCCCGGCATTGTCTATTTTACCATGCTTGGCTTTGCTCCCTCCATCCTGTCTCTGAATGTGGAAGGGAAAAGATGAAGGTTGAAAAAAAATAGTTTGATCATGTAGCTGGTACAGATGCTCAATCAATACGATGAACACCTGCCCCTGATTGACAAAGCCATTTGTAGGCCTTCAATGAAGCCAATTGCTCAGCTCCTTGGACAGTCATTGTGCATCTTACTGGAATCAGAGTCAGAGTCCCCGAAACCTCTTTCTGATTCAGATATGGTGCAGACCCAGATCATGGCAGGCTCGAGCATGACCATTGCTGTGGCCTATGTACAGTCCCATGCAGGGACTGCACTCATGCCTCGTGAGCTCCCAAGGGAGTCATAGTGCATCATACTGGAATCAGAGTTAGAGTCCCCAGAACCTCATTCTGATACAGAAGCAGGTACAGACTAGCACAAGGTGAGCTGGAGCAAGACCAGTCTGGCTTCCTAGCTGTACCAAAGATGGTAGCTCAAAAGCCTTCAATCGTCAGATAGACTGGCATGCCACCATATGGCATAATGTATTGCCAAGCCCTCAAGGGGGTGCAAAAAGCCCTGAAACCTTCAAGGGTTGCTGCTGGAAAAAGAGACAGGGAATCCAAGTCCCTCTGTTTCTCTGAGAAGGAAAAACTGGATGAAGGCAAGCAATGGTGAGTGAGAGCATGGTCGTTTTCCACACCCTGCATTCTCTGAACAGCAGTTGTGCTCAAAGAATGGTGGGATTGCTACCCAGACAAGTGCCCCCTATCAGTCTGCCAAGATCAGTGCTCTGGGGAAGGTGACCTCTGACTACAGGTAGGCCTCAAAACTCTACTCAGTGGGAAATTAGCGGTCTTGGAGGAGTTGTTTTCCCTCATGGCGATAAAGGGACCATCATGCACCTGGGTGAGCAGGGTCCCTGAGGAATAAGACAGCCCTTCCCAGAAGGGGCATACTCTCCTTCAAGATAATTTTTAACTCAATCGGAAGCCTCAGAGGAAGGAGCCTCATCCCAAGACAAACCTTCTCCGGCATCAGTTACAGGCCGAAGTGCCTTCCCATAAAAGGCTCCCCCGAGGTGGGTGGCCTAATCCTGGTCCACCATAGAAAGAAGGAAAACAGCATGTCCCTTGTCCAGGTGAGATAAAACAAAACACTCATTCGAGTGAAATATTTCCACATTACAAGAGCAGCAATACTTAAAGTACACCACTTTATAAAGGTGTAACAACAGTCAGTCATGTACTAGACCAGAGGTGGGATCCAGCAGGTTTTCACAGGTTCCCGAGAGTAGGTGACTAATTATTTGTGTGTGCCGAGAGTGGGTTACTAATTGGTGATTTTGCCACGTGATTTTTGCCTTAGTTACGCTCCTCCTCTCAGCAGTAGCGCGCAGAACTTGAAGCAGTCTAGCAGGAGGTGCACCAGCATGCATGGCAGCCTGCGCCTGCATGCATTCGTTTCCTGCCCAAGGACCGGCGCAGCGGCTGCGTCCTTGCCACAGCCCCACCCAGGAATGCCCTGCCCCCGTCATGCCCCACCCAGCCCCATTGGTGCTACGCCACAGTTTGAATCCCAACCCCATGGGAACCTGTTAGTAAAATTTTTGGATCCCACCACTGTACTAGACTAACCCAAAAGTAAAAGAAAACAAGAAAATTAAGCCTAAACCTGAAAGAAATAGCACTAACTAGTACAAAAAAAGGCTAACCATAAGCAGAGACACAGCAATAAAAGTATGTCTGGGCTTGGCCACAGAGATCGCCATGGCACCCAGACTCACCCCGCTGGGCCACACGTGGGCCGGCACTGCAGGGGATGGGAAGGCCACAGAGGAGCCTCTTGCAGTGGCAGTGGAGGCCTTAGAGGCCTTGTTCAAAGAGGAAGTCAAGGGAGAGAGGAGTTTTAGGCCTGGCAGGGCCCGCCCGCCCACAGCTGAGGCGGATGTGGGAGATGGGCTGGGGAAGCAGCTGGGACGAGGGAGAGAAATGAGAGGGCAGAAGGGATATAAGGAAGTGGGAAAGGGAGAGACAGGAGCTGCTGCAGCAGCAGGGGATATGGGTGGTGGTGTGAAAAGGCAAGAGAAAGGGACAGCTCAATGGTGGGAAGTAGGAAGGAGGGCAGAGGACCCCGGAGCCCCAACCCCCTGCCAGAACCTAGAGCACTGTTTAGGCAGGTCCCAACTCTGTGAAGTAACAGGGTGGGAACCTTTCACACAGGCTGGAAACCTCTTCTCCCTGTGAGGCCACAGGGGAGAGGCAAATCCCTGGAAACTCCTCTCCCTGTGAAGCAACAAGGGAAAGAGAGCGGGAGGGTGCGAACTCACAGGTCAGCCAGGGGAAGGAGGGCAGAGAGACCTGCTAGGAGGAGGGTGGCATGGGCAAGGGCTGCCATGTACACCAGGCACCCTGTGGGCGCGGTTGTTTCTTGGCCCCTCGGGCCAATTGGAAGAGTCAGCATCTGGGGCAACCAACCCCCAGGTTAGGGTTGGAGGGAAGGATACGCCACCCGAAGGCCCCAGGCGAGGAGGGGAAACACCACAAAGTCTGAGGTAAAAAAGCTCAGCTCAGCTAACCAGACACTTGTCTTCTCCATGCAGCGGTGAAGAGAGAACTGGAAGGACAGTGCATCCTTCCCTCTTGTCATGTTTTCCTGGGTGAGAAGAACAGCTAGCTTAGGAATGTGATTGGGGGAGGGGAAAACTTGCTATATGGCTAAAGATCTTTTAAAGCTAACTAAAATACTCCACAGTTGGCCTGCATGAATGCAGTCCCCATGTGGCATTACACAGAGGCCACAGTGATGAACTAGCAGGATACTGGGTCATCCCTCAACAGTCAGCCTGATTCATACAAATCTCATGATATTTACAACTTGAATGTTACTGCACAGAACTTGCATTTTAAAAGCTGATTTCCTTATAAGATACATCATTAACTCCAGCAATTCCAGTCTCATTCTGCTTCAATGTCTGTAAAGTACTGATAAATAAGGAGCTGAAGACAGAAACCAGACTAATGATTTTCACTTGAAGGTATTATTGGAGATTCATAGAACTTACCTCAGATCTCTTTTTATCTTCTGCCAGGACTTGTACTTTACAACTAAAGCCAAAATTATATGAACCAGGAAGTTTGTGTAATGCTCCAAGGCAATCAGAAGGCTGGGCTGATTTATTGTATGATTTTTATTGCTTTTGGGGGGGGGGATATGTTTGTTTCTGTGTTTTATATCTTATTTTTGATATTTTTGTTCTCTGTATTTTTGATATTTTATATAAATGAGAAAATAATAAAACATTTAAACTAAACTAGAAGGCTGAGGTGGAAGCCAGTTTGAGTATTACATGTACTTTGATGGGATACAGAAAGTTTGAAGTCTCAATTCATTGCTTCCCTTCTACTGGTATGCTGGTTGTGTAATCAGAACAAATTATAAATTCAAAGACCAAAAAAACCTAGGTTCTGTTCTTGTGGGTACCAATCCAGAGTTGATGAACAGGCAGGAGCAGTGCGACTCTGGCACTGCCCCACCCCCTCCAAAGGGCTTCCCTGCAGCGCAGGAAGCCCAAAAAGTAAAAAGAAAAAAAGTTTGCAAAAGTCCCTATAGGGGAAAGTGGAGATATGCCATGAAAATCATGGCATATCTCTGAGGTTGACTCCTGTGGTGCAAGGGGGCTGAAAGGCAGTGGAAGCTGATCAACATTGGTTTCACCCCCAGGAATGCCCCTGCCATGTCCCTAACGTAGCAATGCAGCTTCGAGCAGCATGGGAGTGCCGACGAAGAACTGGTCCCTACAGCCAGGTGTCCCAGGGCCCACAGTAGCTTTGCACCAGCAGATTTACCTCATGGGGGTAAGTGCCCCAGGGAGGGCAAATCTGTCAGCATAAGCCCACGCTGCAACCAGAGAGGATTCCCCCCATGGATTGCTTCCATATAGATTTGTACTGTCTCCCTGATGGCTAGATTTTCATAAGGGTGCTCAGTACTTTCTAGTTTCTCTTGTTAACTTTATCAATTCTCAGTGACATGCAACATGCAAACTCACATGATCACAGATGTCTTGTAATGGATATGCATGTTCAATATCTGGACATTAATTTCTGAACATATTTTATGGAGGGGATTGAAATGTTTTGCTAAATGATAAAGGTAAGTTCCTATTATCTTGTAGGTCACCAACTCCTTAACAAATGTTAGCAGATATTTGTGTGATTCAGTGCCAACAGCTATCCTGTCACTATATTCCCCACACATCAGGTAATACCACTTGCTCATCCTTGATTACATGATCAAGCTGTCATCCCATGCAGAAAGGTTCACATCTGAAGTATTTCTGTTGTAGGATACCTAGAACCATGGGGAAATTTAAACTGGAATAACAACTTAAGAGACCAATGACATCCAAAGGACTAGCAATTTATTTAATGCTCCTTAAGCCACAGTGAAACAGTTCGCCTCTTAACCCAAAACCCTCATTGCAGTTTTTGCTACTTGCTGGAATTTCACATTCACATTCAGTGGCTTAACATGGAAATAGCCTGCTGTGCTTCAGTTTGCAGGAGGGAGAGTGTTTGCCATAGGAACCTTTTAGGATTTCACCTGCCTTTAGAATACATCCACCATTTTGTAGCTAAAGCACATAAACAGACATTGTTTATGTCCTAGATATTATTTTAAATATAATATGTAATAAAACTAGGAGGAAGATGACTGTAATAAATCATTTCCTGAGGAGTATTCAGTCTTCTGTATGTTTGCCTTCATGGCAGTTGACAGTTAATAGTTTTCAACATGTGCACACCTGTTATGAAGGGAAGGCCTCAAATTTAACCTAGGCACAGAACAAATATCCATCTGAATTAGCTCTTTGTAGTACTTGTTGCTGATAAACAACTCCATTGCATAAATAATAAAGGCAAACAGAACAGTTTGATAGCAAGTTGGCAATTTCCTCGAAAGAAACAACAGGAAGACAAAAACAATACCTTTTTCTCTGCTTGAGCACCATTATAGTACAGTCAAGCACAGAAATTATATATTTATTGTTATTACTAGTAGTGGTAGTATTACTATTATTAACCTCCTTCCATGCTCTTCTTTCAGAAAGCCAGAGGCATGCTGAATTCTGCAGCCTCCTGTTATATTTTCTCCACCCCATGCTGTAAACTGTAGTCAAATATACCTTGAATACTGAGGCCCCTACAGTATGTATTTTTTTGTCATCATAGACTGCTCCCTGAGGCAGGGATAAGGAACCATTTATTACAAATCAGAGAAGGGATAATCTTGCAGCCTCTGTGTTTATTGTAAAGTATAGTTCTCAGGGAAGCCCCCACAGACCAGACTGAAACCTGCTTGTTGATATCACAGGCCATCATACTATTAGCTGAACATTTAGCTGTTGATAGCCAACATATAAATCTCCAATGCTAGAAATGTAAGAAGTCCAACATAGTAATTGCATTGTCAGTTAAGATAGGATTTCCCTTCCACATATTTCCATATTCATATTTATTCAAGAGACAATACTCATTCCATCTTCTGAGCTTTGCATTAGTATAATATGAGCAGACAGAGTCATATAGCAAAGGAATCACATGGAGAAATTGTGATACGTTAAATGTAATACTTCAAATACTGTGAAGAGGAAAGCTTTGTCAATTTTTAAAAAAAGATAACTATTTTTACAGCTATTTGTGAAGCTGAGGGAAGTTCCCCAAGCAGTTGGCACACTAGCATGGAGTGATTAGGGCAGAGGTGGGATCCAGCAGGTTCTCACAGGTTCCCAAGAGTAGGTGACTAATTATTTGTGTGTGCCGAGTGGGGGTTACTAATTGGTGGTTTTGCCACGTGATTTTTGCCTTAGTTACGCCCCTCCTCTCAACAGTAGCGCGCAGAACTTGAAGCAGTCTAGCAGGAGGTGCACCGGCGTGCGTGGCAGCCTGCGCCTGCGTGCATTCGTTTCCTGCCCAAGGACCGGCGCAGCGGCTGCGTCCTTGCCACAGCCCCAACCAGGAATGCCCCACCCCCGGAATGCCCAGCCATGCCCCCGTTGTGCCCCGCCCAGCTCCATTGGCACTACGCCACAGTATGAATCCCACCACCATGGGAACCTGTTACAAACATTTTTGGATCCCACCACTGGATTAGGGCATACAAAGAAGTTGCCACTGCACCCGGGCCAGCTAGAGTTGCCAACCTCTAGGTAGGGCTGGGAGAATCACAACTATCTCTATGCTACAGAGATCAGCTGCTCTGGAGAAAGTGGCAGTTTTGGGGGATAGACTGTTGCATTGCATCCCTGGTGAACTCCCTCTTCCCCCAAGTTCCACTCTCGTCAGGCATCATTCCCAAATATCCAGAAATTTCCCAAGGAAAGCTGGCAACCCTAGGCAGGCCCCTTGCAAAAGCATGAATAGTTATTTGGGTCTGGGTCTGCCTTTCTTCAATAAGTACAACTTTACTGGATGTGTTAGCAGCTTTACCAAGTCTTAAAAACTGGAAATATTTCAAGAATCTAAATAACTGTAGATATATCGTCCTACACCAAAGAGTATGTGTGACAGGCCTTTTTTGGCTACTGGGAAGATACACACAGCTTCCTATGATTTTGGGGGCTCTCGGTTTGTTTTAAACTAGAAGCCTATCACTCAGTTACCAATTGTTCTGGTAGCAAGTGTATAGCAAAGAAATAGGTAAGGGGTGGTTCCCGGGTTCAACCCCCCATTACATGTCTGAAGATCTGCCCCCCATTTGTGGGTTTTTTGTATTTTTAGTGGGTTTTTTTCCAGTTTTTGGCCTGCAGGGGGGCACAGTTTTTAGGCTAGCAGCACTAAAATTTCAGGGTATCTTTAGGAAGCTCTCCTAATGATACCACCCAGGTTTGGTGAGGTTTGGTTCAGCGGGTCCAAAGTTATGGACTCCCAAAAGGGGCACTTCCATCCCCTATTATTTCCAATAGGAGCTAATAGGAGATGGGGGCTACATCTTTGAGGGTCCATAACTTTTGACCCCCTGAACCAAACTTCACCAAAACTGGGTGGTATCATTGGGCGAGTCTCCTAAAGATACCCTGAAATTTTGGTGCTGCTAGCTTAACAATTGCACCCCTGATAGCAGGCATCCTCCACATTTCCTCAGATTCTCCTTTTAAACGCACCCACTTCGGCATGGATTTAAAGGGAGAATCTGATGTTTCCAGTTTAAACATTGGAAGTGAACCTGTTTCAGGGTGGAGGATAATCTACCCCAAAACAGCATCACTTTCAATGGTGTTTAAACTGGGGAGACCAGATTCTCCCTTTAAGGTGGATTTAAAAGGAGAATCTGGGGTCCCTAGTTTCAACACCATTGAAAGTGATGCTGTTTGGGGGTGGATTCCAGCATCACAATAGCTGCCTATGGAGGTGGGGGGCACAAAGCTCATATTTTTCACCGGGCTCCATTTTCCCTAGCTATGCCTCTGCCTGGAATGGAGGGCAGAAGGGACTGCTGGCTGGGAGCCCAGCCAGTGGGGGGGGGGGGCAGGGTAGTCTGCCATCCCTGCCTTGAAGAGCTGCTTTTATAAGCACTGAGGCCGGGGGCAGGGCTTGGAGAGCCGTAACCACGCCTCCAGGGGTGGGTGGGGGCGTGACCCCGCCCCACCCCATAAAATATATACCTACATCATTGGTGTATAGGCATTCAGTTCACTGCTATGAAGTGAGTTTTGTGGTGACAAAGAGATTATTGAGATCACTGAGGCAGGATTAGTATCTTAACAATTAACAGCCCAATCCAGATCATGCAGGCAGTTGGGGATGGTACTGCTGGCATGCTGCCCAGCCTCCACCAGCGAGCTTTCTGGAGGTATGGGAAGGGAGGAAGCAGCAAAAAAAACCCTCCTCCGGAAAGCCCTCCACTAGGAACAATGTACTTAGGCTGCAGTGCAACTGTCTGCAAACCCTGGGTGGAAGCCAACTAACTTCAGTTCCCCTCCCCAAGGAACACCCCATCCTGCCTGCCCATATCAGTGTCCATTTTGGATGTCAGGACAGTCCTGATGCAACAGGATTTCTGACTTTGTGGTAGTGGGGCTGAGGGACACTCAACCACCTATGTATTCAGCCCTCCACTGGTGCATTTGCTCCTTGGGTAAGGCTGTGCCGACTCCAGAAGTACTCCCTCCCCCCAGATTTAGCTGTAAAAAGATGTATTTATTTATTTACAGGTTGGTTTAAAGGAACAAATCAGCAGCACAGGTCTCGAGGTAGACAAAGGATAAATCTGGCTGAGAGCTGTTATGACTTTAGAGAGCAGTTAGAAGTTTCTTTAAAGTTTTCAGGCACAAACAGGTTATTCTAAGTAGCCACTAGAATGGACTCTCACACACACAGGATTTCACTCATATGAATCTGCCCTTTCCTAAGAGCAATTCTATGCAGTGTTATTTCAATGAATTGACTTCGACTGGAGTAACTCTTCTTAGGATCATACTGTAAATTGTACAAATTGTAAATTGCACATCTCCAAAGACAATTGGATATTCTATTATCTCCCAGAGATACAGCTATGCCACTCTGTCATACTACCAGGCAGAACCACCCTTCACTCTGTCTGCTCTTTTTCCTGAGCCAGACCTGATCTGTCATGCTCTCCCCCGAGACAGAACTCACCTCCACCTTCTGAGTTTCCCTCCAACCTTTCTTTCAATTTCTCAAAGGTGATTGGATGCTGCAAAATCTCTCTTATGAGCTCATCTGAGTGGTTGTTTTTCAAATCAGGGGCGGAACAGCCTCCTATCTGTCACAGTATGCTATTTGATAAAGAACGAAAACCCTATAATCTGTGAAATTCTTGCAGGAACAAAACTGCTGTTCGGTTACAGCATGGTCTCTGGGATGAGGCATTCACGGAGGATATTTGTGCGATCAAGTCATAACACTATGGCCTGGAAAATCTGCTCCCCACTATCTTTTTAAATTTTGTAATGTCCAGCATGAGGAAGAGTTCTGGTGAACTCAAAGGTTTGTACAATGTTTTACTGAAATTTGATTGGTCCTAAGTAAAGGTATTGCATGGAATTTGGTCTTGTTTTGAGGATTTTGTGTGGACCTATATGACTATACAACCTTCTTCTATGTTATTTGATTACACTGAATATCTGATTTTAATGCTTCTGATCAACAGCAATATCAGATATGAGCTTTACAAGGGAAATGTGAGTCTTTTGTTCCAACAGCACAGATGGCTGTTGCTAACTAGAAGCTCCAGGCACATCAATTAAACCTCCAGAGGTTTAGTCTCTGCAAGAGAAAGAAGCTTCTTGCAGAGGCTTTCTGTTTACAGCTTGCAGGTTGTAAATGCAAATAACATGTTGAATATTAGGTAACAAAAGAAATTAAGACCATGTAAATGAGCATTGTGTTCTTTGCTCTTTTACTTCTAGCAACATTGTCTTTGAAGGAAGATGAAAATGTTTTGGACAGCCAAAGCTGTAGAAACTACAGAGAATGGAGTATAACTATGGAAGCACCAGAGCATGAAGCTGTAACAGTGTTCCAGATGCCAGCTGGCTTCACACAGTTCACATTATATGCTGTATTACACATACACCTCATAATTCATAAAACTATAAAATCTAAATTGGCTTGAGCCCTGCGCGCCCATTTATTCTTCAAGATCCAAACAAAATCTCTGTCTATCATAGTGAGTACCTCATGCTGTCTTAAACTGACAAGGGAAGGATAATGTATGGATAATGGCTATGCCTCCTCCACTGTGTTGAATGTGTTGCAAACCTGACAACAGGTGAAAATATAGTCCTTTAGGACGGCCATTTTAACAGGCAAAGTTGCTGAAGTCTCCAGCATTTTGTTATCACATGACAACGGGGGGAACCTTCTCTATGTGAGTCCGAGTAAACCCTTTGTGACAGACACCTGAATGCTGATATGTTGTCCTGGTCATGGGATCTTGAGTGACAGGAAATTCAAAAAGAAAACAACAATAACAACAGAGAATTCTAGAGTTGGCAGCTTCCAGTTGGAAATAAACTAACAGAGGCTGGCAGCCAATTGTATATAGGATCAAGAAGGATCCTGAAAGTGAGAAGTTAATTGAGCATCCTTCCCAAGGGAAATAGCTCCAAAGAAAAGGGGGTGATCCCTCACCTGTTTTAGGAAGAAAGCTGGGGAAATTGTGATTTGTTCTTGCCTCCACCACCTTTAGAAATATTGTTTCAAAGAAGCTTATGTTAGTTAATTATCAGTGATTGCCATATGTTTGGTCTCTCAAAAGCAGAGGCGTTCCTCCCATTGGGAAAAGTGGGCAGTTGCCCAGGGCACCCCCTTGTGGGGGGCACAAAAACTGCAGGTTCGTTTGTGGGATTTTTTGTATTTTCAGTGTTTTTCCGTTTTTGGCCTGCAGAGGGCGAAGTTTTTAGGCTAGCAGCACCAAAGTTTCAGGGATTTTTCGGGAGACTCTCCTGATGATATCACCCAGGTTTGGTGAGGTTTGGTTTAGGGAGTCCAAAGTTATGGTCCCTCAAAGGTGTAGCCCCCATCTTCTATTAGCTCCCATTGGAAACAATGGATGGGGCACCCCCTTTGGGTGTCCATAACGTTGGACCCCCTGAACCAAACCTCACCAGCCTGTGTGTAGCCCGGGTGGCTGAGGCACTCCTACCTGGCCTGGCAGCAGGGTGGGGGTTGTGCCAGAGAATCTGTAACAAGGGCTCATTCCGCACATGCAGAATAATGCACTTTCAAACTGCTTTCAGTGCTCTTTGAAGCTGTGCGGAATGGCAAAATCCACTTGAAAACAGTTGTGAAAGTGGTTTGAAAACACATTATTTTGCGTGTGCGGAAGGGGCCTCGGGCTTATTTTTGGAGTAGGGCTTATATTTCAAGCATTCTCCAACAATACCAAAAAATCATGCTAAGGCTTATTTTTGGGGAAACATGGTAGTAAGCAATAAGTAATCAAATACTTTTTTATTTTGTAGTAATATAAATTATAGACCAACACTCCAAAAAGTCTTCTGGTTAATATAGTCTTCCTTTACAAAAATAAAGTGCTTGCATAGATTTGAGAGGGCATACTTTCTAGATGTCAGAAATGGCCTTACTATACACAGCTGACCCTCTGTCTTAACGGATATAAGGAATATTTTGATTACCTTCTATATAACAAAAACTTTAGCAGTACTACAGAACAGAAGGGGTCATAAACACTTAACTATTCCATGACACAAAATCTGAAATAAAGCAAAAGACAATGGGATGAGCAACTGTTATGTCCTCTTTTGATCAAGTTGCAACAATAAAAACTCTAGATTTACAAAATGTATACAAAAGCTATCTCCTTTGGTGATTCAAGCACAGAAATTCTCAAAGACATCTGCCCCCTCGACCCAGTTTCGGAAGCAGTTGAGACCTCTCTCACGAATTTGTTTTCTGCCTTTATCTGTAATGACTTCTCCCGTTTGTTTAACAATCACAAGTTTGGGAATGGCTGTGATGTTGTATTTCTTCTTCAACTCACTGCAAAGAAGAACAAAATGGGGGAAAGTTAGATAGGTTCATAAACATTTTTAAACCCTTACTTTTTATTTAAATCACATGTATTACATTTAAATTGTGTGTGGCTTCTATTGAAATAATTTTAAAACACTTTTAAAACACACATTAAATGCTATTTAATACACAACTCTCCATTATTCACATGGAATTAAAAGCTGGATAAAAAAAAATAAACAATTGAACCTGGGGGGAAATATTTGATTTTTTAAAAATCAAGCGTTATAAAGAACAATAGGCCATGAATTGTTGTTATTTATTATTGGGAGCTTCCTACTAAGTTGAGGGGCTGGAAAGTCGTCACAGTTACCAGGATCAAAGAGACACTAAGATCACCAATTAAATCCAGCTGGACAACCTTATATGCTTTTACATTCTTTAACTGCCTGACCACTACATTGTGTTCCGATTTCATAAGATGACTACTTATGATTGTAGCAACCAAGCAGTATGAACAGTTACTTCATAACCCATGGAGAAACAGTGATATTTCAAGAACAATCACTCTAGCTTCTAGAAAGTTCTGGGCATTTCACTTAGTCTGTGTTCAGCAGGAGATTATACTGCTTAGCCTTAGGTCATTGCATACATGGGTTAGCCAAGCAAAAAAATGGGTGCTTGTATCCTGATTTGTTCTTGGCTCTGTGGTTGTTCTTTTGTCTTTTGGAATAAGAGGTGTAGGTTATTGCTCCCTTTCCCCCTTCCATTTAAAGAGTGCACAGAGCGGAATAGGGCCTGCCAGGCAAAGCAAGCCTGTTTCGCCGCAGAAAGCATCAGTGGCTAGCAGAAGAAAAGCCAATTCTAAATTGTCTTTTCTCAAACTCCCAGTATACCTACCCTCAGTACTCACCCCTCCCATCTTTTCCTGTGCTACCCAACTACAAAGGAAAGCTGAGAAACAGTGAGAGAACTCCAAGGCCAAAGGAAGAGATAAGCAGCCATCTGGCCTGGGCACCCCTACTTGTTTCAACTAAGCAGAAAAGAAAGTAACTTTCCATCCAGACTCCTCGCTCCCCCTCCCAGTTGCAAACAGGATTCCCTGATGCCAGGCTCCTGCTGGACACCCACTGAGCTACATGGAAACTCATTTAGCTCACACCTGTGAACTTAATATCATAGCTTCCATAGTTTCTTGGCCAAGCAAGTATCTCTTTTTCCTATCCCTGCCCAAAATTTTGTTCATATATGGTATCTGATTACATAGATGTCCTAATTGATGTGAACCAGAGATTTGTGTACAGGTTTCCAAGTATAGTGGAAAGTGTAGGCCTGGTTCATTCAGTCTTCTTTCATGGAAAGTGCAGACCTGGCCTGTTAAGTGAATCATTTGGGTTTTGTGGATAAGCATCAAGCTAACAGGTCATAGATGTTAACAGTAAAAAAAACACATGTTGTGGGAGACCTATGCCTAGAAGTGGAACACCTAAGCAGAGATCGTATGGGTAATCAGTGTCCCACATCAAACCCAGCTTGAAACAGAATCTAAATGAAGGGTTGCAGTTTATGCTGGCTAATTGCTATACACACAATCACACACACACACACACATAACCTCACCGATTTCAGTTCCTGACTATGCCACAAACAACATAGAATGGAATATAATTTGCTACTTGCTGTTCCTAATCAATTTCTTTAATTCTCCTCTTGTTTGTCCCTCTCGCATCCTGCTGAGATTGAAAGTGGATCCAGAAAGCACCAACTATAAAGTGAAGCTGATTGAAAAGTAGATTACTGAGTGTTATATAACTTGGTTGTTGTTAGCACCACCGGAAAAGGCCTATACAGAATAGGAAAGGTGGAAGCTTACCTCAGGGAGATTTTAAGACCAGAACTGAGGGGTTTGAACAACTTGGCATAAAACAGAGTCTGTCCTGCTTCTTGACGATAGATGTGGTACAAAAAATGCCAGACAAGCATCTCCAGTGGTATGATACTTTCAGAGTGCTAGTACAAAAACCATAGCTTCCATAGCTACCTGATGATGATCTTAAAAAATATGGGAGCAGGTGGCCCCTTAGGTACCCTAATTTCCAGCTGAGGACTTTATAGAACTGAACTTGATGGTGTAGATGTTTGAAAAATGTAAACGGTGCCAGTAAGATTCCTCCAGTTCTCCTGCATCTCCCCTATGCTGTCTTCTGCTAGCACTTTCAAAGTGAGAACACTGACTTCACCTGTCACTTATCACCCAAATTCCCTCATGTGAAAAACGGTCAAGATTCAGAAGCTTCCGCTCCACTGCATGGAGCATGTTTAGTTCAGCAGAGAAGGATCCCACAGATATTCAGTTGTGCTGGCAGTAGGTAGTGCAGCAGTATCAGGCTCTTCTCCACTGTGGGGAAACCAGGCTGGCTGGCTGGCAAGGAAGCTAGCATGTGACGAGAGAATGGACAGCATATGTGGGCAGTGTGGGTCCAAGTCAACTGGTGGAGTGGAGGTGCTTTGCTTTCCTACTTATTTATGGGGTGCATGTGTGTGTGGGGATGAGATGCAGGTAAGATGAACTCAGGGACATGGTTGAAAAAAGACTATGAATGAAGGAGAAATTATACTTAAACAGGAGACAGGGATTAAGTTCAAAAAATTTGACTGTGGAAGGATAGTTGCCCTTGTCAATGAAAACAAGATACGATAAACTGGAGAAGAGGCAGAATAACAAGGATGGGGAATCTTATGGAAACAGCAAATCAGTTGTGACCGCAGTGCTCCACAAAGTGTCTTATCTCTCTACCAATCACTTTTGTCATCCACAAATTAGCCACCATTCCTGGTATTAGAGCACTGTGTTGTCTTTCTACCCAATTCCTTGCTGTTATCCCTATATCTTCCCTGGTTATTTTTATCAGTTTCACTCATCATTCCTGGTGCCATTTAATCCCAAAGATACTTTATTTTTGTATCCATTTAATGGGTTCTGTAAATAACATCAATACTGCTCACTGAGGAAGCAACAGGGCAGCATCCTGTTCCTCCAGAGGACATTCCATGTCAATTTCAACATGAGACTAGATCAGTGATGGCGAACCTTTTTGAGACCGAGTGCCCAAATTGCAACCCAAACCCCACTTATTTATTGCAAAGTGCCAACCCGGCAATTTAACCTGAGGTTTTAGTTTAGAAAAAACCAGTTGGCTCCCTCTTCCTCTGCCCCACACACTCGAGCAGGGCCCAGCCTGCTCTAGCTTCCAGCAAGTCCCGCATGCACCGCTCTGTGCCTCTCTAGCATCTCTGCCTCCTCTGCACCCCCCGCCCCTCAGGCAACAGCCACCCGGAGCACAGGCACCAGGCCCACCAGCTGAGTCCTCCCTGCTCACAGTGGTGCGCGCACGTTGTGCTCAGTGGCCCAAGCCAGCCTAGATGTGTGTGTGGGGGGTGTGTGTGTGTGATTTTCTGCCCCCCACAGGACAAACTCTGTGTGAGCATGCCCACAGCGAGGGCTCCGAGTGCCACCTCTGGCACCCGTGCCATAGGTTTACCATCACTGGACTAGATGCTTGTGAAATACTGAAATAGCACTGACATTGGCATTAGTGTTGCCCCATGCCTGATGAGGGACAAAACTCAGGGGATGGTTGAAGGTATGCAAATCTGGGGAAAGACAGTACCTGCATAGGAGCCTCTTAGGAACCTTATATAAACTGCTTTAGTGTAACAAAGGCAGACTATTAGTGGAGTAAATACGACTGAAGCCAAAAGACCAGAGCAAAGTAAAAGTTCATGGAGTCCAATACTTCAAACTTAATTAGGCTAAATATACACACCAGACTCTATTAAAGATCACACAACTTCCTATCTTTTTTTGCTTTCATAGTGCACAAGTTAAATTGCTTTAACTAGCAATTTTTTAACAGCATAAGCATATTTTGCACCTCTTTTCTTAAATCTGAGGTGGCTGATTTTTAAAACCTGAGAATCTGCATATCCATTTTATTAATGCACATCTTACAGTTACATTAAAGATCATATTGGCTGATGACCCATGTGCTTCCTCTTCGCAGTGTGCTGAGAGAGGAGCACTTCCTCTTTGTGGTGTGCCAAGAAAGGAGGCATGCCAGGGCAAGATTTCTTGTCCTGATGCCCTTCCTCTTGCCCTTGTGCATGCTTCTCACTTTCCAAGGGGAAAACGAGAGCACTTCTGGCATGACTTTTCGCGCCAGAGTGGGGAGAGGGCAGAAAACAGCTGGCTGTGGGTAATCAGCCATAGAATGCAACAAGCAATAAACCCAGTAGGGACACAGATATTGAGATATGGGCCTAGCATGGCATTGTGTTGAGAGCGTCAGGTTAAGATCTGGAAGACCCAAATTCAAATTCCCACTCACCCATGGAAGCTTACTTGGGTAATCATGGGCCAGTCATTCACTACTGCACAGGGTGAGGATAAAATGGAGAGGAAAACAGTGTAAGCCAATTTGGAGAGAACAGAGGGGTATAAATAAGATAAAGAAGTTAACATCATGTGAAATTGATATTGTAAAATAATCTGACAAAGACTTTACTACAGCCAAAGAGAACAAGGGAATTAGCAAGGGGAGCAGCAGTGGCGTAGGAGGTTAAGAGCAGGTGCATTCTAATCTGGAGGAACCGGGTTTGATTCCCAGCTCTGCCGCCTGAGCTGTGGAGGCTTATCTGGGGAATTCAGATTAGCCTGTACACTCCCACACATGCCAGCTGGGTGACCTTGGGTTAGTCACAGTTTCTCAGAGCTCTCTCAGCCCCACCTACCTCACAGGGTGTTTGTTGTGAGGGGGGAAGGGCAAGGAGATTGTCAGCCCCTTTGAGTCTCCTGCAGGAGAGAAAGGGGGGATATAAATCCAAACTCCTCCTCCTCCTCCTATTACAGAACAATGCCCTGTACTGGTGAGAACATTCAGGTCTTGTTTCCATTGCTCACTTCTCTCAAGATGATAAATGAATCCAGCAAAGCTTGTTGGCCTTTAAGTTTATCTGCTATAACCTCAAGATGGTTTCTGGTACTGAACAAACAGCCAGGGAATGTTGTCTCCAGACAAAACTTATGCAAGGTCAAGATCTGGCCTCAAGTATGCAAGTTCACTGGTCCAGCAAAGTGACTTCCCCAGGCACAGTCCTAAGCGCATCTCAGTCTTCAGGCAAATGTGAGCTATTGTGAACTACTACCTGATGCAAAACTGAGGGGATTCTAAAACTGAAATGCCAGCCCCTCAGAGGTGGCTGAAAAAATATATCCTAAACACCTAGAGCAGAATCCAAAGGTTGTCTTCTGCTCAGAGTTACATCTGCCTGCAGGAGAGGGAGGGGTAATTTTTTACTAGCCCCCACTCAACCTACAGAGTTCTTTGAAATGATGCCATGGAAGAGCATCAGCCTCTCATCTCCAACAAACATCAAGGGGGGGGGGATGGGGACCTGCAGTGGGAGGCAGGGGTTGGGATTTTTGCTCTAACAGACCTGCAACTTAAAACTGTGACCAGAATTGCCCTTCTCCCAGTCATTCTTACAGTCGTTACTCCTGTACCACTCCAGCTGAAGCCAGCATTTGTGTGAGGGCTTGCAGGGAAGGAAGAAAACTCTAACTGATATCAGCAAACCTCTGGTTCTCACCCTTGCTGCACTTAAAAAAAATCATTCTCCAATCCTGTCCCTCTCCTACACTGGAGAATGTTTTAAAAGAAACAACAAACAGATGACTAATTCCCCATACACTTATTTTGCTTTGCAAAACACATACACGCACACACACTTTTAGGCTGCCTTTTCTCATTAATGTCTTGCCATGCTAAAAAGGCCTTTTATCCTGAACCCAGCACTAGCCTGGATTAGGCTAAAAATAATCTAAACTATGAATACATGGGATGCAAGTCTCATTAAAATAGACCGGATGCTTCTTAGCATCAGCGTGGCAGTATAGGGGATAGTATGGGGATTGAACCAGACAGAGGACTGTACTAATATCCCTACTTAGATATGAAATCCTAGAGCCTCTGCCTTTCTCAGCAAATCTACTTCACAGGATGGTTTGGGAAAAAGTGAAATAATTCCCAGGGGTGCTGGGGTGAACTCCTTGGAGGAAAGATGGGACAAATACTAGTAGATAAACAAGCAGACATTCCAGGATGAAGAGTTAATATAAAATAGACCATGGAAGATTTTGAAGAATGAATTTACAAAATCCAATTCATCATTTGATGGTCTTCAAGGCAAGGGACTCTTTATGTGTGAAACGCCCATCACACATGTGCGGGACCTTTTTTTTTTTCTTTTGCTTAGCCAGTACCATGGTCTGCTTAGCCAGTACCATAAATGGCAGCTTTGTGGTGTAGTGGTGGAGGGTGCCCCTTCCCAGCCCCCCTGCCTGAGATCCTTTTAGCTGCTCTTGCCAGGAGCTCACCTGAACCAGGGCCCTTCCATTAACAAAGCACACTCTCTGCCACTGAGTTACAGCCCATGCTCTCCTTTCAAGATTTTGCATGCCATTTCAGGCAGATTTCACATGCAATGCTTTTTATCTCCTACAAAGCCTTTGAGGGGTAAAATCATCCAGTGATGAAGCATCAGTTTAGGAACATCTTTATGAGCTTAGGTACATGTTTATGTGAACCGATCACAAAGGCTCCCTCCTCCACCCCCCAATCGAATATATACCACTTCAAGGATATGCTTCATTCTTTAGCACTGGGATCTACCCCAAAAGGGAAGGCGTTCCCCTTCCCGGCGCCGCACAGATGTCCCCCTCGCCGGCACGTGGCCAAGCGGCAGCCGGCATACTCACTGCTTGAAGGGGTCGTGGAAAGGCAGCGCCAGCCAGTCCCCGTGCATGTCTTGCATGTAAGCCACCATCTCTTCGGCGGTGCGATCGGAGGAGACGAACACCACCTCGAAAGGGGCCGGCGACGGCGCCTCCTCCACCAGCTCGCTGTAGAAGTCGCTCAGAACCGGCGTGAACTCGCGGCACAGGGAGCACCAGGCGGCCGAGAAGTACAAGCCCACGACCTTGTTCTGCAGGGCTTCCTCGGGGTCCACCGTGTGCCCGTCCCTGTTCACGAGGAGGCGCCCGCTGAACACGTCCACCATCCTGACCGGCGGCAGGAAGGGGCTCGGCCGGACCGTTCTTGAAGCTCCCCGGTTGCTCAGTGAGTTTTATGTTCTCCACCTTCCCGCTTCAGCTCCTCGGGATGCTGGAGAGAGGGGTGGGCGGTGGGGGAAGAGTCAGCAACAGGTACTCAGATCAGTTCCCAGCTACAAAACTTCTCCCTGGAGAGAGTCGCCGCGCTCACCTCGGCCAGGCGGTGCGGGGGAGGGGTGGGGGGCTCAAGGTTGTTCAATCCGCTGAGCAGGAGGGAAGGGCCCGGAGGCGGGCGGGGTTGGCAGGGCCTTTGTTGGCGACAACTATAAATGGAACGAGCGCCGCTAAAAATAGGCCGTCGGTGGAAAAGCGCCGGGCAAGGCTCCTCCTCTCGATCGAGAGTCCCGGACGGACGGACTTGCGCAGCGGGTCTGTTTGGCCCGTGCAACCCCTGCTGCCAAACTCATTTTCTTTCCCCGACTTTAGAACAAAGGTACCGTTTTGTATGAACTCTTACAAGCCCCACTGATCTCAGCGGGAGCAAGAGAGAGCCTCAAAACATGCGTTCAAATGGAGTTTGGAAATGCTTAACTTTGGGATTGTTACCTACACAGATCAGATGTGCAAATACCCTCGATTAAGGAGGCATCTTTACTGGAATTTTAAACCAGAGTTCAAAGCTGATTTCAAATGCTGTAGGATAGCCCTGACCAGGATTGCCAAGGGTCTCTGATCTGGGCAGCTCTCGGAAGCTAAACAGGGTTAATCTTGGCAAGTTTTTGCATGGGAGACCGCCAGGAAATACCTGTATGATGTGGAGGCAGGCAACTGCAAACCACCTCTGAACGTCTCTTGCCTCGAAAACCTCAGCAGGGTTCACCATAAGTCAGCTGTGACTTGATAGGGTTAAAAGGCAGTAGGGTTAACAGGGTTAACAAAAGATTGGGTCAACCATGAAGACACCATATTAACATTAAGCTTCGATATATCTACATTTAAGGAAGCATAGACCTGAAGGGTTAATCTAGTTACCCATTCCTAATCCCATTAGTTTTTGTAAACAATCTTGAACAAAGAAAAGTGTGCCGTATCAATTCCTTGACTAAATTAAACCACGAGGAAGGCATATGTATAGGCTCACTTTAAATTGGCTTTGAATGAAGACTTTTACAAACACATCAGTCATTTCACAGTACAGTTTTCACAGCTTTTTGTGGAACTGTAGGTCTCTTATACTATACCAAACTTGCAAGGATTTCTCTCTGGACATTTTGTAACATAATCTTTTATTTTATTAAACTTGTGCACAAGATATTATAAATAGGCTATGGTAATTAACAATTTTAAATGTACCTTACCTTAATAATAATTATTTCCATTGGCTATTGACTGTTTCTCATCTTTTACTGTGTTAAAGTTTACAGGAGCCAAACTCTTTTTTTGTGAAATTTAATCTAAATTTAAGGTACGAGTAACAGTTCTGTAACAGGTAAGCATGTAGCAAGAACTGTTATAATGTCTTATTTGGAGGCAGTGCTCTGCAAAAAAAAATCCTGTTGCACCTGGTGGCTTGGATGGACTTAGCAAGAAAGCATGCAGATTTCTAGAACTTTTGCATGTGTTTTAACAGTGCTATGAGTTTATAGAGAAAGCTCTGAAGCAGGTTAATATATTTAATAGATACGACTGTTTTGTTCATAGCAAACATTACCTGCAACTATTCTGTTTCTTTCAATACCTAAGGAGGGTGGACTTAATTCTGTAAACCTCACTGAGATTTATCATCATGCCACTATTTATACAGTGTTCCTGATCTTTTCTCAAGGGAGTAAATTAGCTTTATCTAAAGACTGAGATGACATGCTTATTGGAAAGGTGGTAAACATTGTCAAACTGTCAGCTGTTTAAAACATCAGAAAGGTATTTCCAGACTCTCAAATACTCCATTTATATTTTGACTAGGGCAGGGGTAGGGAACCTGCGGCTCTCCAGATGTTCAGGAACTACAATTCCCATCAGCCTCTGTCAGCATGGCCAATTGGCCATGCTGGTAGGGGCTGATGGGAATTGTAGTTCCTGAACATCTGGAGAGCCGCAGGTTCCCTACCCCTGGACTAGGGAAAGTTTCTATTGTGCAGTCAGTTTGCATTGTTATTTTATAATGTGATTTATCTGTATCTGGTTTAGGAGGGGAAGAAGAAAATAAGATTGTACTAGGCTAGGGCAAATCACATAATTCCTACAGATCAGTAAAACAAAGTTGTGCTTATCTGTAACTCATCTTGTGTCATCTGTAGGCACTCATGGGACTGCCCAGGTGCAGGCTAGGTACTGAGAACTGCCCAGAAGGCTTCTAGAAGCTTTTGAGTGCCTGGGACACTATCCCCCTCTCCTCTCTATAGCTGAGAGCTTGCTGGTTTCCTGTCATGTGAAAGGAGAGTGCTCCTCCCTCAGTTCTCCCTTCACCCGCTATGGAAGAGCAGAGGCGGAGCTACAAGGGGACAGGGAGGATATGCGTTGCACCGGGCGTGTGCCTGGAGGGGGCGCAAAATTCAGGCTTGTGGTTTTTGTATTTTTAGTGTTTTTTCAGTTTTTGGCTGGCAGGGAGCGCAGTTTTTGGGCTAGCAGCACCAAAATGTCAGGGTCAGGAGATTCTCCTAATGATACCACCCAAGTTAGGTGAGGTTTGGTTCAGGAGGTCCAAAGTTATGGACTCCCAAAGGAGGTGCCCACATCCCCTATTGTTTCCAATGGGAGCTAATACCATGTTTCCCCGAAAATAAGACAGGGTTTTATATTATTTTTTGCTCCAAAATATGTGTTAGGGCTCATTTTCAGGGGATGTCTTATTTTTTTACCATGATTTTGCGCCCTTCACATGACCATATCAGGTACGCCGGGGAATCTGTAACTAGGGCTTATTTTTGGAGTTAGGCTTATATTTGAAGCATCCTCCAAAAATCCTGAAAAATCATGCTTGGTCTTATTTTCAGGGTAGGTCTTATTTTCAGGGAAACAGGGTAGGAGATGGAGGCTACACCTTTGACCAGTTGGAGACCATCTTTGCTATGGTCTTGTGAAGGAAAGGGAAGGGAGAGAAAGTATAAAAAAAATGACCTGACCTTTGTGGCTGAAAACAATCTTCTAACAAACTCTTGTCCATTCCTGCTCTAGAGCAAAAGAGAAGACATTTTGCATTGGCTTTGGAGGCAAATAGATCTGAGGGAATTGCCATTCTTTGACAATGGGAATTAAGTATATGCATGTTAAATTCACTTTCCAACTAATGACCCCAAACCTATAAGGAGTTGCAGGAAACTCTGAGAAATGTCAGGTCTAAATTTCTACAGGAACCAATTTTGTAAACATCTCGTGTTCAATCTAGTATGAGGAATGACAGAGGTAGTAGAGGCCATAAATCCCAAGAGTTTTTGACTGTGGATGGCTTTTTGAAATCTGTAATTAGAAAAGATGTTAGGCAACTGCAGCTAACATACACTTTGTAAAGGTGTGTAGGACTGCAGCCAATCCCAAAGTCATGTGGTTAGGAGTCTCTGGGGGACTGACCATCTTTTCTACCCTTCTGCATTATACTGATAAAACTTACCCCCATATTGAATCCTTAAAATTTTCCATTGGATTTATGAATAGATTTGTGGAAATAAGCATCCTTTAAAATCAAGGATTGCAAACCAAACATCCCCCAACAAGAAAGGGTGGATGTCTGAGAGGGAAAGCATCCTGAATTTAGGCACATGCAAAAACATGTTAAGATGTCTGAGGTTCAGGTTAGGTCTCTTACCATCAGCCTTTTATCCATGAGGAAATATCTGGAATAAAATCCTTTTTTAGAAAAGGGAGGACTGATTTGACTAATGGCACCCTTATGGAGCACCATGAAAATGTCGCCTGTGGTGAAGAACACTTTGAGGGAGGTGATGGGGAAAAAAACCCAGGAAGTGGTAGATTCAAAGTATAACTGGTAACCAAACATTATTATAGAGAGAACCCAATGATTTTGGGTGATAAATGACCACTGGTCAGACAACAGTGACAACTGGTCACAAAAGTAACATTCTGAACCATGAAGTCATGTGGTTGGAAGTCTCTGAGGGACTGACCACCTTTTCTACCCTTCTGAATTTGTTGGGAACATTTCCCTTGTTGTTGAGGAACAGATGGAGACCTGAAACAGGATTGTTGGTGGTTAGTTTGCCTTAGGAGTAATAGGTGGAACAATGTGGAAAAGACATTTGTTTGTAAGGTGCAGTACTCTAGGAGGTAATACCCAACAGCTTTGAGGTGACTTTTTCTTTCTGATCCCATCCGTGATGGTGTTGGTCTGTTAATTAAAGAGGGTCTTACCCTCAAAGGAAAAGCCTTTGACTCTGGCCCTTGTGTCATGGTAATGAGGAAGACCTGAGCCAAGTTGTGTCTTAAAAGCAACTCTGGAGGCCATGCCTCTGCTGGCCATATGTCTTGCTGTGTTTAACTTCTGTTTTCCTAGTCTGGAATCCTCAGGAAATAAGATCTTACCCAGAGTCTCAATTAGGTGTTACATCCATTCACAACAGATTATTTGAGAGTGACCCATCACTGCAGTGAAAATGGAATTTCTGAGACGTAATGCACCTGAGTATACCTTGGGACCAGAGTATCTACTTCTCTTTACATATGGGGTTTGAATGGGAACTGGATCTGTAATGGAAGGGCAACACCTTCATGACTAAGGTATTAGGTGGGATGTGGTGAAACAGGAATTCAGACCCTTGCTGTTTAATTTTATACAAATTCTTCACTTTTTCCATGGAAGATTGTGCAGAGGAAGGACTGTTCTATACAACCTCAACAAGGACAATATGAACGAGTTACCACCTTTCCCCAATCTAAAGGAGGCAGAGGAACTTCAAATACATCATGTTTGCTGAAGAGAGATGAATATGTCCTTGGGTGGCAGAGGAGCTGTGGACGGGCAGGGACAACGGAGTCCCCCACAGGTGACAATAATGATGGCCAGTGGAGGCGGGGGGAGTGGAAGCTCTGACATGAGTCTCCTGGGTTCTGATCACACTATGACAGAGACTCCAACAAAGAGATTATGAGTGATGACATCCAGGAGATGGACAACACGAAACCAATGAAGCTCAGTGTCAAGAAGATAGAGATTGACAATGAGATAAGAAATCAGACTCCTAAACTGGGGAGTCATATGAATGCATTGGCATCAAACCTTGGCACT
This sequence comes from Sphaerodactylus townsendi, assembly GCF_021028975.2. Taxonomy (NCBI): domain Eukaryota; kingdom Metazoa; phylum Chordata; class Lepidosauria; order Squamata; family Sphaerodactylidae; genus Sphaerodactylus; species Sphaerodactylus townsendi. The sequence goes on from NC_059431.1 coordinate 65,554,404, forward strand.
GAGGCGGTGACTGTCACTGACATCAAGAAAAGACATTTGGTGGACAAACTGGGGAATTTGATTAGATGTGATGGCAATTAATCACTCTTGAATCATCTTAGACTTAGTCCCACATTTAGAACACTTCTTGAACAAGTGCCATGTCAAATATAATCCTGAGGTAAACTGAAGTGTTTAGTGAAGCAGGTCCTCTCTTCATGGTGGAGAAGAGAGAACTGAGGGAGGAACACTCTCCCTGCCACCTTTCACATGACTGGGTGGGAAACCAATTCTCTTTCGGTTTTGGAGGAGATTGGAGGTGGGGAGAGCACTTCAAGTGCTCAAAAACTTGTAGAAGCCTTCTGGTCACTTCTCCATGGCTGGTTTGCACCTGTACAGTCCCATGTAGGACTACACTGAAGATATGAAGATGAACCAAAACTTTCATGACTATAAAAATATTAACAGAAATTATATCTGACAAATGCACTATATCCAAGTATGCTTGCTCACACTACATCATTTAACCCAGCACTGAACACATCCCAGGTTGTCATGGCACATAAGAATTTCATTGTGACAGATGGTGTTTTCTAGCAATAATTTACGTGTTTCTCAGTGAAAAGTACAAAGCTTTTTATCATTTCACATTAGAATATATTTTGTTGTGTGATGCAAAATACTAGTGCATTAAGTTCTTGTAATTGCTTGCTTATTTGTTAACGTTACAGTATTCAGTGGTAGGGGATGAATCCATTTTTTAACCAGTTGCTTTCTCTACTGGCACCAAAATTCAGTTAAATTGAAACATATGAAAATTCATATGAAACACTTCTGTCACAATTTTAATAACAACCACCCATGAAGATGTTAGAATTAAGTTTTGTGTGGACATAATTATAAAATACCATAATTAATGTAGCCTCGAGCCAAGGAAAATTTGTTTGTCAAGGCTGATTTAACCTGTTTTAAGTATAAAATCAGGAAAGCTGGTCAGATAGTCACTTGAGTGAGGAACTGGGTTCTCAGCTCAACCAGAACCCAATGGACAAACCTCCAGGAAATCACCATCTTTCCGTTTAATTTACCAGACAGAATTAAGATATCTCTATACACATTGCGTTAAGTTCCTTGAAACTCAGATGAAGTATGAATTTTATTTAAGGAAAAGTAATACTGTACATTTAGATTGTGAGCTAGCTGAAGTAATACATTTCATTCGGGTGTAAATGCCAGCATTTCCACATCTAGGAATACACTTCTTTTTGCCTTTAATTACCCTACGCAGTGGCACAGTGGTTAAGAGCAGGTGCATTCTAATCGGGAGGAACTGGGTTTGATAATCCGCTCTGCCGCTTGAGCTGTGGAAGCTTATCTGGGGAATTCAGATTAGCCTGTGCACTCCCACACATGCCAGCTGGGTGACCTTGGGCTAGTCACAGTTCTTTCGAGCTCTCTCAGCCCCACCTACCTCACAGGGTGAGTGTTGTGAGGGGGGAAGGGCAAGGAGATTGTAAGCCCCTTTGAGTCTTCTACAGGAGAGAAGGGGGGATATAAATCCAAGCTCTTCTTCTTCTGCAGTATGAATAATAATTGCTTTACAAGGACAAGAATGAGAAAGCAAAATCTAGTTTCTGCAGACACATATGTACATAGACTTATGTTGATACTTATAGCCTGTGCACACCAGATACTCATAGTCTATGATACTCATAGTCTATTCACAAAAGGGATTTCATATGACCACCTTTTCACACATCTAAATGGAGGAGGAAAGAGAAATTATTGGAGGATGTATGACTTGCATCATTTACTTTCTGCTATTATGGCAGTCAAAGGAAATTCTGTGACAATAGTTCTGCATCGTATCATAGTGTCTAACAGGGAATTGGGTAGTTTCCTTATGATTTTGGTCTACAGCGATGGACAAAAGCACAGCTTGGAATATTACAGAGATATACAATTTTGGTTTAGTCATGTGAGAAAATGAAACCAAATTGAAACCACTTTAGTTACTACGGAGGATTGTAAGAACAGTATTATCAGAGTTTGAAATAATTTTTTGCTGTATATTTTTAAAAATGTGTCCAGTTTGGCAAATATCCACTGAGTGGGAAATATGCATGACCACCTTAAGAAACAGAATCAGACAGCTTGCCTTTGATGGAAGAATTTCCATTTTGAAGTGTTACAGAAACACATTATCAAATGGTGTTTGATAAAAGGAAATCAATAGCAAAAGTGGCCAACAATGAAATTCATTGAAAATTCCCCTGTGATCTTACAATGTTTCTTTAAACAAGAAATCAGTGCTAAGTGAAACAGTAATTTGATATTAAAGCTAAAGTGCTAAATGGGACATAATTGAAGGAGAAGCTTTGTACATGCTTCCTATGCAAGGAAACTTAATGGGAACCATCACATAATCATTAAAGAAAGGAAGCAGTGACAGTTTTAATTAGAGCCCAGTTAATTTATGAAGGAAAACTATAAATGCTTTTAAATTAGGAAGGTCTCATTTTAGGCAGAATTTTCAAAGTAGATGCATGGCTGGTATTACATTGTGTTAATCAGTTCTGTTCAGGTTTCTACAGATGTTTATGTCTTTTTCATTACTGGAAACCACCATAAATAAATGCACTAGAAAGATGTGTGTACATATGTTACAGGAAGAAGCACTAATATTTCTGTGTTATGGAGTCCCCCACATCTTTTCTTATTTTACAATGACAAAATCATTGGGCTACTCAAAATACCTGGACTGGATCCTGTTCAGTACAACCAAAACAAGCATTTACAAAACTCTTCACCTCTCTTCTCTCTTTGCAGCCTGCTATACCTCCCCTGAAATTGTACTACTAGTGAGAATTTATACTGGAATGAGCGATTGGCAAATATTGCTTCAACTAGCAGAAGTGCCACCTGGAATCAGAAAACAGCTAGCGACATACCTGTAACTGAACATTAACCGTGAGCATGCCAACAGTCTGATCCTGAAATTCCAGTCATATCATCTTATAATTTTGGATAATAGTATTAGCAGTGTCAACTGCAGTATTAAACTGATCCTTCTGTAATATAATCATTTGTTCTAAATGCTGGCACCATCAGATACCGTAAGTAGACAGTTTAGAATTTTTGTCATGTGACTTTTTGAAAACTACAACTGACAAGAGGCTGTTACTAAGTTCCTTTTGTGTATCACATTATGATTTTGTATTTCTGGATGGGTTCAGGCTATATGCCTGGCATTAAGCTGGCCCTGGCAAATATGCGTCAAGTGTCTAATGTGTCTAGCCCTGACAGAACTATAATTTACATAACAATTTCTAATAGCTGAGAAAATAGGTTTGACACATGGTCAAAATGTGCCACTGGGGACTGTAACCACAAGTCCTGATACATGTAGCTTGGTTATAAGAAACAGAGTTAATACAGTTAACACTTCTGGTCTTTGCATCTCCAAAGGTGGTACAATCCCAGTCCTTGCCCACCCTCCCTGCCACATACATGCCAAGCTCTGTAAACCATTTGGACTAATTCTCAACTTCACTGACACCCATCCTAAGGTCATTTTCTTGATGCCTGAAATAAATCAGGGTCTTTTCAAAGTGTGTTCCCAGACAAACCTGCCCACCAAGGACCCCCACCCAAGTTTTAAACTTTTGATAGTACCACAAAATGATATCTTACTTAACTTGCAAGTTGAACATTCAACATCTGTTTTGAATTTGGATTCTTTGAATTTGTATCCTATTGGACAAAGACTTTCCAAGACCACCATCTCTGAAATACAGGTTAAATGTACATGCTAGGGATGATGTATTAGTGTTCACACTCTTCATAGTACTTCTGTTGCTTCCTTAAACTGTGAACAAGTGCTGTGCTGTTTTAGTACCAAGTTGTATCTAACCTAAGTGGATCTCTTTATCATCATACTTGGCAAAAACTGCCCACTAAGAAGCAAAAATATGTCTCAGTATAAATGGCTCATTGTAAAAAATGAAATTGAAAGAATGTTTTAAATGCATTTACTAGTTGCCCTGTGAGAATAAGGTTTACAGTCGTAAGTTGCACATAAAGGGTTTATTTTAAATGTTTTAAGGATAGAGTTACATCATGATTATAAAAATTACTTACAGAATTAAGTAACAGATTTAAAGTGTTTATACTTCTAAATGCAGAGAACAGGGAACTGTCTACATTGTTAAAAATAAAAAAGAAACCAAGCTCTAGAGATGAATTTACCTAATTTTAAAATGTGAACACGAAGACCTTTGAACTATACACATACCAAGAACCATCCAAATTGCACTAATGATGTAAAATTTAAAAAGCAGCATTTACAAGGAACCTCTAATGAATGAAAGCTTTTGGGGGGCAGGGGTTCTTTGATATGGTTGAAATTAATGTGTATTTGGGGGCTTTATTTATAAAATGTATCAATTTAAGTAAAATAAAAAGCCACCATAAAATAAAGGCTTATCCCATTATTTTTTTGGCGGGGTGATTCTAATATGAGTCTACTTCAACTTATTGTACTATTTGGCACAAAAAAAAGATAGAATTTAATTAAGTTTATTTTATATTTTGAACAGGGTAATGGTCCCTTCAAATGCTGCATGACACACACACCTGGAAAGTTACCTCCTGTTGGCACTATGTTTGCCTCACCAGTGCATTTAATCCTACTAACCACCATTAAAAAACAGCACAATAAGCAAATTCACAAAAACACAAAATAAAAACTAAAAACCTAAACATCTTTAACATGCAACTTTAAAGTTTGTTACATTGAACATTCTACCTTCTAAGCATGCAAAAAAGGATGGTCTGCATTTAAGTTTCTCTTAAAATTTTACAGGGCAGCCTGACATCACGCAAAACACACAATATACAATACTACAGCAGGTAAATTGAAAGAAAGGCCAGTAACTTTTATACACAGATTCATAGCTTGTGCCACCACAAGCCCCGTGATAACTTGGAAAATCATGTTGAACCCCTAGAACAAGGAACCAACATTTAATTACCAGGGTAACAAGCACTGCATGCAGATCTGAAACATGAGCCTAAAACAAAGCCCAAAGCAGATGGGCAGGGAGTAGAATTAGTCTCAAGCCTCAAAACGGTGGTCTAAGCTATCAAAAAAGCAGACAATGTGACACTTAAAAAACCATAAAAATTTATACAGAATATAGATTACACGCTAAACTGGCAGAATGTGGTGTATCCCAGCGACTTGCAGAAAATCCTCAATTGCAAGCCCTTTTAATGTAAAATTTTCGGTCTACTTAATCCTCAGCAAATACCTCAAGACATACCTTGGATTTAGTGTTTGTGTAGCCCACAATTCATGTGTATGTTTCAATACACTCACTCATTCTTGTGCCACAAATATCAACTTGGGCTCATGGAGCCAGGCTCAGTTTTGAGATTTACATGCAGGACTCTAAAGAGTCAATAGAAAACATACAGATCTGCAGGATGAAAAAAAAACACACACACACTGGGTTGCAAATCTGCTCACTTTGTTCAAGAACACAATAAACATGTTTAGGGCTTAAGGACTGCATTGAGAAGCTCTTCATGAAAAGGACAATAATCTGCTTTTGGTTGCCCATGATGAAATACTGGACAGAATGCAACAGTAGCAATGGACAATAGATGTTGAGATACTGTATTTAAGTGATGTATATTTGTTACCATTAAAGACCAAGAGGCACAAGCCTTAAGGCTAAAATATGAAGACCGGTAAACAAGAAATGAGGGCTTAAACCACACGGAGTTTTCAGTAATGCATACCTATGTTAGAGGTAATTTGGACCTCCAAAAGGTAATCAGCAACACTTCTCGCCCTTCCTAAGAAAAACTGTATATACACAAGCAGTGGTGTTGATTTCACAGATACTTCTGTACACTGCAATGCCCAGCTTTTGTTGCTGTTCTGATAACATTTCACTGATTATTTATAAAACTGCCACATCTACTACCATTTTGCAAAATGAAAAAAAAGTATTGTGTTTGTGGGCTGCTTATTTACATACACAATCTGGCTGCAGATGACTGAACTGTGGAGACTGCCTAGTTTGTGTTGGGATAGTACACCATTAGCATGCAGAACTCTAGTTATTTTTCTTTTAAATGAAGTTCACATTAACAGCATACCTCGAGAAGTACAACGTACACCACAAAGGGTGACAACGGGTTTGAGTTGTGAAGGGTCTTGCCTGGATGCACCACAAGAAAAAGGGTGCCTTCAACTAAGAGCAATAAAATGAGAAGGAATGCAGCAGATCAAGTAGAAGGCAACAAAATGATTTTCCTTCTCAGTAACAGTCTCTCTCTTTAATACAAAACAACTCTACTTTCATGAGACCTGCCTTTTACATGTAACACATTTAAGCCCACACATAGGAATCCAAGTTGCTAATTCTGATATTGAAATGTCCAGTAGCTGCTGTATTCTTTAAAATTAACCATACTGCTATGGCACAAAGCACCTGGGTTCTGCTAAAAATTACAAAAATCTCTATATTTAGAACTGAAGGCATCCTTGTTGTAAATATATTGACTGTGTCCTACAATTTGCATTATCTCAAAAACCTGCTATTTTTGATACTGTGTTCTCATCAATTGCTTTACATGTATGTTATGGTCTACTTTCTTTCAACTAAAATGCATAAGACTCTCATGTAATAGTAGCTCAACAGTTAAGCTGATCACAGTACACTGATGTTAATTAGGTTAGGCACTCCTTAACACTGCTTTAAGAACATTTATCATTGCCCAACCCCCAGAAACAAGGACTGCCAGACAAGAAAAATTTAATGCTACATATATGGAAGAAACATAATATCAAGCTACACTTGCATATGGCAGTTGAACAGCTAAGTGAGACGCTGAGGGAAAGTTACAGTTAAACAAAATCAAAAATCAGATTAATGATTACATTGCTAGAGCCACTTTTACACAGCTTGAATCTGCAGCTGCTGTTTTCTCTAACTTCATCCACATACCCCTTCAGAAGACTTCTGTCAAGAAAAGGAGCTCCCTTACACAAAACTGTATCATGTTCACATAAGTCTATTTGTAAAGTTCACAATGGAATAGTTTTCCTGGCAGAGATTGTGGGCTCGCAGGGACATTTAAGCTTTCAAAGAAACTGGAAAGCAGTTAAGTCTTTGTGTCTACAAATTTTACACTGAAGTTCCACAAATTTGGCAAAAGTTTGCATGGTGGTGTCTAAGATGTCTTCACCAAATCATAGACATAAATATGGAAATCATCATCAAATTTGATGAAATAGACAGAGGGTTTGGCTTCAACTTGATGAATGACCATGCCAGTCCTTTTTGAGCCATCTTCTTTGGCATATTCCACTTGTTTCCCCACTAGGCTGTCCACAACTTCACCTGGTTCCCGTTCTGCTGGAGGTGAATCATCTGAAAGAATAAGATTGGATTAAGTTAGAAATATACATATAGAAAACATAGAGAAATATATATAGAGAACACTGCACAACCACCTACCAGGGCTGACCAGTAATCCTTGTAAATCACAAGCAGCAATCAATGGTATCACTCCAAAATAAGCAAGATCTAGTATCTTATTAATTCACAGAACTACCCCCCACCCCCCCAAAGCTTTGCAATATATATTCAGTAAGATATTACAGATCAGATTCTGTTTAAAATCTTCTGTGGAATGTCAGCCAATGCTGCTCACCCTTTTGTTCACTACCTGTTCAGTATTATACTATTAGGTGAGAAATCTCAGCCTAGTTAGATTTCCAGCTAACACCACGCACACTATCAAGCAAATGATTCCCCTATCCATGACACATCCCATATCTCTCCTGAAGGTCATCTGATCTTCTAAAGATGCACTAAAAGGGGAGAGTTGGCAAAAAAATGTTCCCCAAACTGAGCTGTGCTCATTATTCTATGAATGAAAGCCACTGAACTGGTAGTGCATTACATCCAAATGATTAATCATGTACTACAGCAAGACTGTCCAATTATACCCAACAAAAGGCAGCCAGTAACCTAACTACATACTGACTCAGGAAACCTATTTCAATGGCCATTCCAGGCTGGAAAACATATGGGGATGCCACATGCTCTGCTTCTGAAACCTAAGAATTTCACTTTGCTTACAGAAACTTCAACACTCTGTTCAAATTAGGCACTTTCAGGGAATACTTTCTGTTCAGTTTCATATGCATAGGAAATGAACCATATGAACATCTAATGGAGCAATACATTGGATTAATAATGTCAGATTTGAGTATGTTGTTGTTGAAATTACTCTGCATGTGTATTGACTCATCAAAATACAAGCATTTAACAAGACCTGATTACATAAACCAATTCAAGTCAACTTACTGGAATCAGGCATAATGCGGAGGTCTCCTTCTTTATAATCGTCTAAAAGCTGGTACATGTACAAGACAGGATCCTTTTCATAGGTAATATAAAACCATGTGTTCATTATAGGTGCTCGAGCCAACACCATTCCCCTCCATTCATCTTTTGAGCCATCTTCTGTCTCAAACATATGTTCCACTGCTTTTCCAATCATTGTGTCTGCCAAGTGGGCATCACTGATTCGAGATGAAGCTGAAAAACAACACATAAATATTTGACCAGAGTTCTGCTAAATGTTGGTTTGTGCATCTTAAGAACACCCTAAATAATGCACACTAAGGATATTTCCCCAAACTAAAATTCTTTTGGTTATCCAAATGCATGTGTTCACCCACCGTTACATACAAGATCATTGCCAAAGTGATGGGTCCAAACTTACCCATGGCAGAATGGAGATCAAGCTTCCATGGCAAAATGGAGATCAAACCTAGGACATCCAGATCCTAGACCCCTAAACCACAGCCCATATCATGACACTTACCAACTCTGTCTGGAAGAACTTCAAGTGCTGAAACTCTCTCATCTTTGTGCAGCTCCAGTCCATAGACACAATCAAATCCATCATATTTAATAAGGTAGAGGGAGGGATTTACAGGAACCTGATCTAGAACTGTGCCTTTCCACTGTGTCACAGGTCCACTCCCTTCTTTCCATCCATGTTGTATTCTGCAGCCTACAATATTCCTTCTGGGTTGAGAAATGGGTTTGCTTGGTCCCATGTTGTTTCGATGCTTCCTGTATTTACATACAAAGCCACATGTCTTAAACACAGCATTAACCTATTCTAACATATGCTTTACGATGGAACACCTCAAAACTAGGAAGGTTTTCTCATTATGATACCTTACACAGTGAATACAAATATTTTTTGAGGGATATGCCAAGAAGAGACATTCATTGTGCTCATCATTCTGGGCCATTTTAGTGATGAATTTTGCATACTTTTAAAACAAAGATACCTTCCAAAAAGGAGAAAAATGGTGAGGTAAGTTGAAGTACTCAACAAAGCCAGTTACGAAGGGAGATCTGAAAGAGAAGCACTGCCCCCACCTGCTTTCACAGGACTATAAGGAAGGAATGCTAGCCCACTCTTGGCTCCAGAGGGGAGCGGTGCAGGGGGAGGAGAGTCCTCCAAGTGCTTGAAAACTCTAGAAGCCTTTCTGGTCACATGTCTATGACAAGTCCAGGCCTGCGCAGTGTCCATATAGGACTGTTTTGAAGACACGGTGATGAACAAACAGCTACAAACTACTGGGGACCCACCAGAAACTTGAAGGAACAGTTATCCCATTTCCCTCCCCCCACCTTTTCACCCTCTCTCCCCCTACTTCTCTCAGTCTCTCACTTTCTCCTTCCTACCACCCTTTTTCTTACTCTCCTCCAAGACTGTTACCAGCTCTCTCTTTCTGACCTCATCACCCTCCCCACTGTTCACCTGCTCCCCCAGCAGCAGTGGTAACAGCAGCTCTCTTGGAATCACAACAGATCTTCCAACTACAGATGAAATGGCTCTCTCTCTGGAGAAAATGGCTACTTTGGAGGGCAGACTCTATGACATTATATTCAGCTAAATGCTCTCCCCTCTCTAAATCCTGCCTTCCTCAGACTACCAAAAAATCTCCAGAAATTTTCCAACTTGGAAATTTTCCAATCCTAGCCTGGCCCCAATGAGTCTTCTCTCAAAAGTCAAAATAGGCCTGGGAAGGAGCCTGCCCCATCCCAATTCCTTTTACTGACAGAAACTGAAGTACTGACAGAAACAGTGGTTGCCTGGCAACGACCTCCAAAGGAATCCACTTCTAAAGGTGCTCCTTTTGTCATTTTTTGTTTGTTTTTGTCAGGTTTGTAGAAAGATCTGTCTTTGCCATTCACAGTTCTAGTCACCGGAATCAAGTATTCAAAGATTTAGTCAACTTCATGATATATAAGATATGAAAGATGAGGGCATCCTGGACTATGTTATGACTTTCTAAAAGGGGCACATGAACACTAAGAAAGCTTAAAATATTGAATCCTCACTAAAAATGTTTCTTTTAACTGGGGCTCCTTCCGCACATGCAAAATAATGAATTTTCAATCCATTTTCAGTGCACTTTGCAGCTGGATTTTACTGTGCAGAACAGCAAAATCTACTTACAAACAATTGTGAAAATGGATTGAAAGTGCATTATTCTGCATGTGCAGAAGGTGCCTATGTACTGTGGCTTGTACCAGAATTCTGTGTCAGAATGACACTTTGCCCTCAGTCTATAATACATACAAACCTCTATTAAGCAGTCAGACAGATCTCAGAATTAGTCAGAAAGATATCGGACAAAAGCTGCAGAGAACTGCTTTTAAGAAGTAGAAAGTCACTTACTTGTGGGAGGCTCTTTTCTTCATCATGCTGGCAGATACACCTGCATGCCCTGCAAGAATTATGTCAACAGTTATTAAGCCACCAAGCTTAGATGCATGTAGGGTTGAAATATACATAAATGGCTTAATTTCACTTTTCAGGGCTGAATTTCATATTGTCCCTATGGCACAAATCCTGTTTAGGAACACATTTCTGATATACTGGGATCTCTAAAGTAAATGATCCCTGCCACAGGGCACACCAGATAGTTACATTCCAGAAAACTACAAATGTGTCCTTGACAACTGTGTTATGGTCACCAGTACTTCAAACCCATTACTCTCCACCTACCTAATAACTGTCAGATATGTGTCAAGCTAAAAGGAGACACCTGTCCTGATTCCATTCTCTTTTTATTTGCTTTAAATTAACACCCTGGAAAGTCCAGCTTTTAGGCTAAACCTTTTTACTGGCTGGCCCTCATCTATAAGCAACATAAAACCCAGTATTCCAGACCTGATGGCAGAATATTATCTTCCAAAGCATTCTTTGAAAAGTGGATCAGAAACACCAGTTCGTGGGGAAATGCTCAGTGAAGTCCAATATGGTGCCCATGAGTAGAATGGCACCCACCCAATATACTTTTTGGTGCATGTTTCTTCTCCAAAACAGAAAGCCAACCCCAGCTTTCCTTCACTTCAATAAAGCAGGATGTGCCTAAGAAAAGCCAGGAAGTATTATCTTAGCATTTGCAGAGTATCCATTGGAGAACAGTTGTTTCCAGAACAGGACAATACTTTACTTGGAACTTCTCAATATTTTTCAAATTGGCTTCACTCTCATGAAAGTCCACTACTATTCTTAACAACTCCAGAGGTGCCCAGAGACTTAACAAGATTAGAGAGTCCTGAAAATCCATTTTAATATCAAAAGATAGTATTGTATAATTTTAACTTAAAACTTAACTTTGTTTTCATGCTGATTTTGCGAACTTCTATCAATGTAGCAGCAGAAGAGTTAAATAATGTTATCTTTTGATTTCTTCCCTTTATTTTCCCTAATTTGTTGGCACTTGTATCTCTGTTCACAGTAACAAAAAAGCCTGTTACATACTTTGACTAAAACTTCTTCAGTGCGCCTACATGTTTGAATAATGTGATTGAGAAGCAGTGAGTTTTGGTTCAAGATCCTTGCCATCAGAGTTCTAAGATCAAGAGACCTGCGCCCACAGTATGTCCACCAGCATTTCTCTATCTTAGGCAAGAACAATATTCAGAGATGGGTGACAGTGAAGTATAATAGCTAGATATGTAAGATTTAGGCTTGGTACACGCATGCCAAGGAATGCGACAGTAGAGGACTAAGATGGTAGAACAAATGGCACCACTACAACCTGCAGATGGAAGACCAATTTTAGAATCTTTGTCAAGGTTAAAATTCTCTGCAAAAATAGAAAACTAGAACAGCAAGCAAGGAACACTCAAAGCTAGAATCCCCCACTGGCCGTCCAAAGAGAAGAACCCCATTCTGCCCTCTCAGAGATCTCCCATGTCATTCTCCTGCATTTGTGAACCAGGCCATATCTTGTTTGAAGTAGGATGTATAGAATTAGTTAGATGTTCATGTTCCTAAGAGGTTCATTAATTGACCTTTTCATGTTCCAATAATTACTATCTGACAATTATTTAAAAAGAAAATATATGTTTTCCAGAGTACACTGGTAGAAAAGCTTCACACAGGGCGAACCCAGGTTCTCCAAGTAGGAAACTGTATTGACTTGAAATTCCAAGATTAGAACTGAAGACTAATAACTGAATTAATACACAAGATAGTGAGACATTAACTTACAGAGGCAAGGAAAGCCAATTACGTAGAGATGATTTCCAATGTTGCAATACAATTAGTTTGGCAGCAAAAACGACATGCTGGATCCACTATGCATTGAAAGGGCCCATATAATGGGGGGTACACCCTAACAAATGGAGAGCACTAGGTTAATGCAATGTTCAATCTCACACCAGAGTGTGGTTATACGGAAGGAATTTTAAATAAGTTAAAAAAAATTAACTGGAGATGCAATCAGTCTCAACTACTTGTCATTTATCAAAGATTCAAGACTAGAAAAACAACCTGAAGCAGGTGTCCTGCAAATTCACTGAAGTTCCTAATACAGTGAAATGAATTTTATGGACTTAAAAGCCATTTCCCATCACTTGGGATGATATGAATTTTTTAGTTCTATGTCTGCTGTAGTTCATCCAGATTTGTTTGCATTTACATATATTCAGAAATGTGAACATACATGTTTCTATATGAAGAAATGTCTAGAATGCCTCTCTCTGCCAGCACATAGATATGCAGCCATCAACATTCTCCAAGATGCCACTGCCTACCTGCATCAGCTCTGGATCGCTGACCTGGCGCCTTTCCAAATGGGGTCTTCATTCATCTGGATTTATGTGAGCAGCAAAGCTGCTAAACTAGGGTGAAAATCCAGTTCTAGGGAGATTATGGAGATCCTCAACCTTGGAAAATCTAAACTGTGATTATGTTTTTCCAAACTTGGAATACTCCTTCAGTTACAGTATTCTGCAAGACAAAGAAAAATAGCCAAATGTGAATGACAGCTAATAACCAGGAAAACAAGTTTGTAACTGAAGCCAATGGAAAGAGGAAGAACAACCTCCCACTTACCTCTTGTACCTCCACCATTCCTATCCCAACACTACTGAAGAAGGTCATTGGTAGCACATATCACTTCTTCATTTCATTCCAGCTCAGTGAAGCAGGGACAACCACCAACTTTCAAGCACAGAAAGTTTGGTTGTTCTGCTACTGGAAGGTATGGCCTCCCAGTATTTGCAATTTTCACTATTCAAATATGCTAGGAACAGATCCCCTGTGAATAGTAAGGATCTTTTGTATTTAAAACAATGGCCTAACTTAAAACATAAAATATGATAAATCCATTTTTATATAAAAAAGAGCTTTTACATGAGAACAAAGTTTTTCTTACTCTCACTGGTAAATACAGGAAACAAGGAGCCTCATTAATAAATGTATTTATTTAAAGTATTTAATAGCTGCCTTTCTCTCTTGTAGAACTCAAGGCAGCTTATGATATTGTGAAGGAACGGCCCACTGGATACTCACCGCTGAAGGGGCCTTCTCCTGGTAGGCTAGGAGGACATCTTGTGTGGGTTGTTTCCAACCCCTTTTTTAGGGAGGCAGAACTGCTTTTTGTCACTTCCTGTCCTTTCTGTTAGACTCCATTTTACCTCAGTAACATACTGTCCAAGCAGACCCTAACTATGACAACATAAGACAAGAAGAAAACATGAACCTCAACTTAACATGTTACCTAACAATTACTTAAGAGAAAACATTTGGAACCCCCACGATGACTGAGGGAGGGCCAAGATGTCCTCCTAATCTACCAGGAGAAGGACTCTTCATGGTAAGTATCCAATGGGCTGTTTTCCTAAAGGCGGAGGACATCTTGTGTGAGATCTCCCCGACCAGTGTCCCAAAATGACCGGTGGGTCATTGTTGTGGTTCCAGAACATGCTCCAAGATCTTGCTGCTGAAGGCCTTTTGAGCTTCTGCCCAGGACTGCAACTTATAATGCTTGAAGAATGAGGAAGCAGAAGGCCAAATGGCTGCTTTGCAGATGTCTTCTACCGAGACTTGTCTCCTGAGGGCTGCGTTGGTAGCAGCACTCCTTGTGGAATGGGCAGTAATCCCTTCAGGAATCGGCAACCATGATGCTTTGTAGGCTTCTATAATGCATGCCTTGAGGTCAGTACTGATGGCTGCTTTGGACAACTGATGACCCAGATTAGGGGACGAAACGTTTATAAACAGGCTTTCTGTCTTCCTAATAGACTTCGTACTGATAATGAAGGCTTTAAGGGCCTTACGGATATCTAGGTTATGCCAGAGTCTTTTTCTGCTGCACTAAGGCTGAGGGCAAAAGTTTGGTACCACTATGTCCTGTCTCATGTGAAAATTAGAGCTGGCCTTGGGTTTGAAAGTCAGGTCAGTTCTCAGCACCACTCTATCCGTGTGGAATATACAGAGGTCTGGAGACACTGAGATACCCATCTGCATAAGCATTTTATTGTCATTGTGCACGCACAACAAAATTTACAGCAGCATTCCTTGATGCACACAATTTCAGACTCATACCCCATCCTCACTTTCCCCTTCCTCCACCCATCCCTACACAGCCCCAAACACATCAACACGAAGCCGCAGAGTTTAGCATAGCCACAGCTCTAGAGTAGAAGCTGTCTCTAAACCTCTTTGTCCTAGTTTTGATAGACCTGTATCGTCTGCCGGATGGTAACAGTTCAAAAAGAGAGTGTGCTGGATGAGATCGGTCTCTCAGAATATTTTGGGCTTTTTTAAGGCTTCGGGAATTATAGAGTTCTTCCAACGAGGGGAGAGGGCAGCCAATAATCCTCTGTGCAGTAGTGATCACCCTTTGGAGTGCCTTCCTATCTGCCACTGTGCAAATGAAGAACCATACACAAATGCAGTAGGTTAAGACACTCTCTATAGAACAGCGATAAAAGGACACCAGGAGTTTTCCATTCAGTTGTTGTTTCCTTAAAAGCCTCAGATAGTACAGTCTTTGCTGGGCCTTCTTAACCACCGCCTGACGGTACCATGGTAAGCCCAGGTCCAAGTCCTCTTTAATCAATGACGCCAGAAATTTAAAACTAGCCACCCGGCTTCTACTTGATCTCCATTTATAGTCATAGGGCTGAATTTCTGAGCTATTCCTTCCATAGTCCACTATAAGCTCCTTTGTCTTGTTAGTATTAAGAACCAGGTTATTTTCCCTGCACAATGAGAGCGAGCTCGGTCCACCCCTCACTCCGATAGGCAGACTCATCCTCCTCGGAGATAGAGCCCCACCCCACCACCGTTGTGTCATCGGCAAATTTGATAATGGTGTTACTATGATAGACAGGAGTACAATCATATGTATAAAGGGTGAACAATAAAGGACTCAACCCTGTGGCGTTCCCATATTTAGAGTAAGAACTGAGGAGACCCGATTTCCCAGTCTAACCCTCTGGGAACGTCCAGACAAGTCCCTAATCCACAAACAGATTGAATGTGAGAGTCCAAGATCCACAAGTTTTGTCACCAGTCTTTGTGGTAAGACTGTATTAAATGAGGAACTAAAGTCCGCAAAGAGCATTCGCACATAATTCCCCTGTTGTTCCAGATGCGTCAAAGCAGTGTGGAGACTAATGGCAATGGCGTCCTCCGTAGATCTATTAGTCCGATATGCGAACTGATGTTTATCAAATGTATCTGGAAGGCAAGAACTAATATGCCTATGGACCAGTGTTTCAAAACACTTCATGATGATGGGGGTGAGTGCCACTGGTCTATAATCCTGAAGATTGTCAGCAGGAAATCTCTTTGGTACCTTCAAACAAGATGGAATGGTGGACTGGGATAAAGATCAATTAAAGATCCCAGTACAAACACCAGCCAGTTGGTTAGTGCATTCCTTTAACACCCGACCGGGAATACCATCCGGTCCAGCAGCCTTCCTTGGATTCACAGCCCTCAAAACTTGCCTCACCTCATGTTCCTCCACAGTGATGTGTGAGCTACAATCACCTAGTGGCTGTATGTCATCTCCTTCTGATAGACCTGTTTCAAAGCGGGCAAAAAAGTGATTTAGCTCCTCTGCCTGAGAAGCATCCCCATCTACAGGAATGTCATTGTTTGGTTTATGGTTGGTAATTTGTTGAATCCCCTGCCACACCTGCCTCATGTTGTTGTTATGAAAATAATCCCCAATTTTCCTCTTATAATTCATCTTGGCTTGTCGAATGCCTCTCTTGAGACTGGCTCTCGCCGCACTATACTTTGCCTCATCACCAGATCTGAAAGCAATATTCCTGTCACGCAAAAGTCGCTGAACCTCCCTCGTCATCCAGGGTTTATGGTTGGAGCAAATCCGGATGCGCTTATCCACAGTAAGAGTGTCTGTGCAGTAGGTGATATAACTCAGAACAGCAGTGGTATACTCCTCCAGATCTGGGTGGTAGAAAACATCCCAATTTGTTGTATCAAAACAATCTTAAAGTAGTTTAGAGGCATCATCAGGCCAGAATTTCACAGTCTTTATTACAGGCAACACCCGCCTCCCAAGCAGAATGTATGCTGGTGCCAGAAACAGTGACAAATGGCCTGACTGACCCAAGTGTGGTAATTGTATCACCTTGTAGGCATCCTTAATGTTGGTATACATTTTATCCAATGTATTGGCTCCTCTAGTAGGGCACCTAACATGCTGGTAGAGTTTAGGGAGCACTGTTTTTAAATTAGTATGATTAAAGTCTCCTCCTATAATGAGCACAGCATCAGGATGCTTTTTCTGCTGGTTTTCAACAATGTTGTACAGAGAGCTCAAAGCTATGGTAGCATTAGTATCAGGTGGAATGTATACCGCAATGATGATAACCACACTAAACTCCCGTGGCAGATATGTGGGTTTACATCTAACAGTCATACTTTCCAAATCCTTTGAGCAGTGACCCCCCGTGATGCTTGCATTAGTGCACCAGCTCTTGTTCACATAGGGACTTAATCCCCCTCCTTTCTGGCCGAAGTGATTGCAATCAGAAAGAGAAGTTTCATCAGCAACCACCAGAGACAGATGGACTGAACCAATTCGAATGAGGAGGCTGTGAGGGCCACTAGAACCGAATTTAGTCTCCACAAAATCTCTAGTCTCCATGGAAATCTGTGGTTTGGTGGAGGCTGGCTCTAGTGCACTCCCTTGAGAAATCGCACAATGTCCGGCTGAAGGGAAGCTGGAATTTCCTGAATCAGAGGCCATACAGTTGTAAGGGCTGCAATCTAGCATCTAAGGGTACAGCTGCATAGTCCAGCCTCAAATCCATCCTGCATAAATTCTAAGATTGACTCGATGGTAGGATCCTCTGGGTTGGATTGTTTACGTCAACACCATCTGATGAACGCCTTCCAAGAGTAATTGCAAATTCTTAAGGTGGCTTGTCTGTGTGATGCTAGGAGAGTGTCGGTTACCCTGAAGAACCCTTCTTCTTTAGTCTGTCCCGCTCAAGAGCCACGCGGTCAGTTTGAACCAGCCTGGGTGATACAGGGCCCCATGAAATAGTACAGGGTGGTACAGGACCCCCTGAAATAGTAAGCTGTCTATATTTGGAAGGAAAAATGGTGGGTCACCGCCAACTCCCGTATAGCTGAAAACCATGGTCTCCTTGGCCAGTAGGGTGCTGCCAAGATGACCCTCGCCCATTCCACTGAGATCTTCCATAGCAGCTTTGGGATCACTGGTGTTGGTGAGAATGCATAGATTAGATGTGCGGGCCATGGAGCAGTGAGGGCGTCCATTGTGAGAGCTTTGGTGTGGTGGTATCTTGTCATGAACTATGGGAATTGGGTGTTGTCTGCTGAGGTGAAGAGACCCACGCTTGGTTGTCCAAATTTATCTATGATGGTCTGGAAGACATCTTGATTTAGGGTCCATTCTGCCTCTGTGACCCTTTGTCTGCTTAGTCAATCAGTCCTCACATTCAGAGTCCCTTAGATGTATTCTGCTTGGATGGAAAGGAGGTTGACTTCCGACCAGGCTAAGATTTGAGCTGCTTCTCGATGGAGCAGGGATGATCTGAAACCTCCTTGATTGTTTACATAGTTTTTGCTGCCACGTTCTCTGTGTTGACGAGGATGTGCTGTTGTGTAATCATCTCCTGAAAGTGTTCCAGGGCTAGCCGGACAGCTCTGATCTCCAGGACATTGATGGAAAGGCGCGAATGTTTCGGAGTCCATGTACCTGCATGAATTGTTTGTCCAGGGTGGCTCCCCAACATAGCTCTTTGGATAAACTGGTTCCAAACCATGTATGATTTTAAAGGACAAAACCAAAACCTTGAATTGATAACTAGTGCAACAGCAATAGTACTGGCAACATGTACTAGCAGTAGCTGGCACTGACCAGAAGTCTAGCTGCAGCATTCTGCTCCAGCTTCAGATTCTAAACACTCTTCAACAGTAGCTCCAAGTAGAGAACATTACAACAGTTCAGCCTAGATGCAACCAAGTCACAGTTCACTGTGACCGGAGCTGACTGAAGCTGCAAGAGCTGGGCAAATGCACTCCAAGCCACAGTAGTCACCTGGTTTTCTAAGGTAATAGCTAGGTCAAGAAACAAATCAGTTTTCCATACTTATTAGTTTTTAAAATATTACCTCATATCAAAATAACCTCTGTCAATCCTAACTGTCCCTCTTTAATCATACTGATCTTCTCTTTTATAGATTTCAAACATCCTACATAATTAACAATATGCATATATTCTCAGATAATCCATTAATGATAAACACACCTTAACATGTCTGCTAGTTTTGACATATCTGCATATGCTGCATATCTATAAAAATCTGTTAGCCACCAAAGAACTCAAGTCTTTGAACTGTATCTTTGCTTCTGTCCTTGACTAGGCCATTCTCAATATTTTCCCAGACATTCCCTGCACTTGGACCTAACATACAACTAAACATGTCCTGAATTTCTTAATATTAACCATACTCTGTCCCACCAAAAGATAAAAATGTGGTTCTGCTTTGTTCAGAGGAAGTGAAAATAGTGCGTTTCTGCTGTAGAAAAAAAAAGTCTCCATATTAAAATAGCCACTACGGATAAAACCACTGGTATCTCTGGAATCTCTTGGGCTTTCACAGTGGTTTTAACTGCATTCTGCTTGGAGTCACCTAGGGATTCTTCTCCAACCATTGGTTTCTCAAAACTCAAAACCTGGTCCCCTAAGATGGCTACCACCTTCTTTCAATACAAAGAAGGCCCAAGATGTGGCTGTGGATTAATTCCATATTGAGGTAGAACAGGTATAAACTATTTCTGTTCTACCTCAAGTCTATACTCTGTGGCTTCTTCATTCAACAAGCATTTAATGAAACCCCATGCTTGCCTCTATAATTCTGTCAATCAGGACCTGTGACAGTCTTAACTAGATCAGTTACTGCACTCAAGGTAAATGCTACCCCTTCAAAATACAAACTTATTCAGTGAGTTCTCCACAAGCTTTCAGACAATGGTGACTGGATAGAAAAAGGATTTGTTTCTATTAATCAGTATATTAAGAAAGCTCAGAGGTCTGGTCCACCATTCTCTGGTTAATGTAGCCCATCCACCAATGCAGTTGCCAGTACCTGATATAGCATCTAGCACTAAGTATATTTTATTCCACATTATTTTGCAAAAAAAACAAGACAACAGGAAATCTGGCCAATAATTAAGACTTCTGAATATGTTGCTTAACACTAGAATAACTAGAAAAAATGAAAAATAATTGTCACATGGAAGTAGTTCATACCTAAAGTAGCTTAAAGATTGTTCAAAAGGACGATCTGAAGTCTTCACACATCACACATTATTGAAGCTCTGCCTTTAGAAGCAACAACTTTAGCACCCTCTTGTGGCAAACTGCAGCTATCCCAGCTGAACCTTAACAAAAGTTTCTCAACTGCTTTCCCTTGCCAGAGCTTCCTTGAACATTGCTTCTCCTGGCAACTTAACTTATAAATCATCCACTTTGTCTCTCTCCTATCCCAATATGCGTTTTTGAGGATCAACCCTCTCCTTAGACTACATTAACAGTACAAGCAGGAGCCAGTCACCACAGTGGAACACCTAAATCTTGTAGCTCCTTGAGGAAGTGGAAGTCCTGGCCACATGCCTGAACTTTCACCACGGCTGTCTCACACTGCATGCGGATAAAGTGCTTTTCAACCCACTGTATACAATATATAAGCACTTGCAGCAACAGCACACAAAGGAGGATCTCTTTTTTTTTAAAAAAATAATAAATTATATTTATACCCTGCTCCTCCCAACCGGAGCTGGACTCAGGGTGGCTTATGTAAGAATTAAAAACATTAAGATTCAATAAAATATAAATTATTCTCAAGAAAGTCTAAATTATATAAGATAGCGGACTAATAGGAGTCCTACGACCCCAAGCCTAATAATCTATTTCATCCCCCATCTCAGCTTAATCAATTCTATGTTCCG
The DNA here is from genome assembly GCF_021028975.2 of Sphaerodactylus townsendi. Classification (NCBI taxonomy): domain Eukaryota; kingdom Metazoa; phylum Chordata; class Lepidosauria; order Squamata; family Sphaerodactylidae; genus Sphaerodactylus; species Sphaerodactylus townsendi. The sequence goes on from NC_059431.1 coordinate 65,575,254, forward strand.
GGGGGAGTGAAAAGGCAATGCACGAATGTGCAGGATGGAAATTGGGAAGCCTTCATATGATCGAGCCTATATAAAGTGGTGCCTACTGGAAATATAGAAGTTCTAGAATTTTTTATGTCATGGAAAAGTAAAACAAACAAGCAAACAAAAAACCTACACAGAAGGACATTTTGGGGGAAACTGATACAGTATGTACTTCCATTTAAAAACTACACATTTTTCTGTTTTAACATAAAAACAAAAATGTAGAACTAAACACTGCAAATATATCCAATTCTGTGTATAAGAGAGATGCAAACTGCTGCATTCTAAGCTACCTCAACACTTGTTATCTGAGAAGGAGGAAAAATAAAAGTTGAAATCCGGACAACATTTTGTAAGGAAAAAAGTATTACTTGAACATAAAAAGGTCCATATAATCACAAGGCAGTTAGAAGCATCATTGGATATCTAGTTATACTTTACAGAGTAAGACTGAACATTATAATTGAAGTTTTCAGTAATTTGCAAGCATATTATAGCATATTTGTCTAAAATACGCATCTTTGAAATATGCTGTATATGTCTATGTTATTTGTGTATCAGTAAGTCACTTCCAAATTACAGAAACCCTGTGAATCAACGTCTTCCAAAATGTCCTATTATTTAGCAGCCTTGATCTGGTCTTGTGAAGTCAGAGTTGTGGCTTCTTTGACTGACTCACCCAATCTCATCTTGTGTTTTTCTCTTTCCCTGCTGACTTCAACTTATGGGTTATGAAAGGGGACGTGAAGGAAGAAAGTCAGGTGACAACAAACAGTTCCTGAGAGATACTACCAGGAAGAAGTGACAGCAAGGGAGAAAAAGAATACTTGAGGGCCCTGGATGGCCAAGGATTAAGTGCCACAGCTCAAGGGCATCAATAATTAAATACGATACAAAGGCATGGGCAGATGTGAAAGCTGTTTGTTCTGGACCTGGAGCAGTCATGAAGTCCATGTACAGATGTGAGGTGATTCACATGGCCAGAAGCTGGTGCTGGTTTGTCCTATAAAGCCCTACATGGCTTGGGACAGGAGTTTCTGAAGGACCATCTTTTCCCATATGCTTCTACCTAGGAATTAAGACTCCAGGGAGAGGCTTTTTATAACTCACTCTGGGGTTGAGGGCTGGGCGGCCTGATGGACAATCAACAGCTTACAGTGTGTGGAAAATAATTGAACTTTAAACAGACCACCTCCCTTTTTTACTGTTAATCAGTTACACAGATAAAGAGAGACTTAGGCTCACTATGCACGGAATGCTTACCTTGGGTCTCTTAGCTGCACAGTGGGTAGAGTGGAAGCATTCACTGTGTTTAAATGTGTTTAAATGTGAGGAAGCATTCACTGCCTGCCCCATGCTGAAGTCTCAATGGGCCTCTGCTTTTCCTGCTTCTCTTAACTTCACCCATCAACTCCCTCTTCTTAAAGGCACAGATCTCACCACACCTGGTAGTTGCTTTTGTGATGTAAGTGCATTTGAAAGAAGATTGCTATAGAAAGATTTACACCGGCATAAATAAACAGACTTTCTTTTCTTACTACCATGTTGAGTCTAAACTGTGAAAACTGGCTGCTATGGAAACCCCTGGAATGTAAACAGATTTAAGTTGCAGCTTTCAGAATAAATTAAGACATGTGCTGGAGAAAGAGGTGCCATTGGTTTAAAGAATCTATCCTCTTTTAAATTTTTATCTGGAGCTAATTTCATTATGATTACAAGAAAAAAATCTATGGACATAATTCCGGAAAAAATTAATTTTACCTGAGATCATGGAAAAAAAAATACTTTGAGCAATTAATAGATAAATTGAAGACATTTGAAAAGAACTTGGAGGAGAAATTTATTTGAATGGATAAAAGGTTTTTTAAAATGAAAGAAGATATTAAGAAACTGGAAAATTCTATAAGTTCAGCACTTAGAGAAATAAAACAGACTAATGAAAAATTGAACTCTTGAGGGGAAAACAGAATTTTTTAAAAAGATCAGGAAAGAGAAGACAATCTTGCTCTGTTAGAACTGAGAAAGTATTTGAGATTCAGGGCTGTGCCTGAGTCTGCAAATGAAAATATTAGACAAAGGTTTATAACTATCTTGGCATACTTCCCAAGGGTTTAAGAGAAAGATATAAAGACAGAAGTTGGTAAAGTCTACAGATTAAATTCCAGATATGCTACAATGAGGAAAATCCCAAAGAGATATACTGGTTCAGTTTGTAAGGAAGATGATGAAAGATCTTATCCTACAAAAGCATTTTAGTATAAGACTGAAAATTGATAGCGTGGACATAATTGTTTTGAAAGAAATATGTATTAGAACACAGCACAAGAGAAAAGAATGACCACTGCTACTTGCCCATGAAAAGACCTTTTTGACTGAGTCAAGGAGGACATCCTTGGGTAATTCTCACCACTTTACCAGGGAGGAAGAAACAAAATCATAATCTTCCTGTTTCCTGCACAATTCCCACACCTTCTCAATTCTGGGACTCCAAGTAGCAGTCAACAAACATTTTGAACGTTATGCTTAAGCTAAAGCTTACTAAACAGTGAGAAGCATGGAAGAAAACAAGAGAAATTTAGAGGAAAGCTACCAGTTAAAAAGAATAAACTATATACCGTGCCTCTGAGAACTATGACATGGGAGGACAAGATGCCTTCGACTCAGCTGAAAAGGACCTTTCATGGGTAAGCACCAATGGTCATTTTGTAACAAAGCTTAGTAAGAGGACATCTTTGGGACCTCCCATAGCAATATCTCTAGTAATTGGGTGGGTCATTGTCATCTGACTCTGGAAAGTGCTGGAGAATTTGCCTTCCAAAGGTGATGTCTGCCGAACTGAAGACATTCATCTTGTAGTGACGTATAAATGTTGATACTGATGACCATTGCTTTACATATCCCACTTATGGAAGCATTCTTGGCCATGGCTGTGTTAGCGGCTGAACTGTGAACTGAGTGAGCAGTAATCCTTGTAAGAGATACTAGATTCTGGACTCTATATGCTTCTACAATGCAATTTATAAGGCATCTACTGATGGTCGTAGTAAATATCTTCTGTCCCAGGTTTGGAGGAGACACCGCAACAAACAGTGGTTCTGACTTTCTGAAACTGTTTGTCCTTAAGATATAGGCCCTTAAGGTCTTCACATCCAGTGTGTGCTACTTGATCTCTTTTGGATGTTTTGGTCAAAGACAAAAGGTTGGTAAACAGATCCATGCTGACTATGGAACTGGGAATTAACTTTAGATATGAAGGTCAGTGCAGTCCTCAAGATCACCTTATCTTTGTGGAATATATAGACAATGGAATTGACTAAAAGCACTGAGCTCTGAAACCCTTTGAACAGAGGCCACCAGTATTAAAAATGTAGCCTTTATGTATCGAAACTCAAGATATCCATGACAGATTTGAAGGGAGGGGCTGTGACAGCAGTCAGGACTGTATGCAAACTCCAAGTAGGAAATCCGTGGATTTGCGGAGAATCTTGAGCCTTCACGACCCTCAGAAAATCAACAATACGAGAGTGTTTTGTCAGCCTTCATCCTTCTAAATTGGGAACGATTGCTATTTGTCTCCTCAGAAATGTAGACCATAGCCCTGTGTGGATACTATCTCATAGAAAAATCTAATATGTTAGGTACCATGGTGAGTAAAAGATTGCTTTTCTTCCTTCTGCACAATTGTACAAAGGTTTTCCATGTGATATTGTAAATGAGGTTGGTAGAGGGTCTTCTTTCTGACATGTTGAGTACCACGTCTTGACTGAGCCTAGATTTCAGGAGATTATTGCGCTCAATCTCTAGGTAGTCAAGTGTAGACAGTCTGAGTCCAGGTGCCAAATACGACCCTGAAAAAGTAAATCTGAAGATGTAGTGGGGAAAATGGAAGGGCAAATGACAGTTGCCAAAGTGTGGAGTACTATGGGCATTGTGGCCAGAATGGGGCTATCAGAATGATAGTTGCTGGCTTGCAAAGCAATTTGGGTATCACTAGGATAGGCAGGAACACATATATTTGACATGGAGGACAGTGGGATGTGAGAGTATCCACTGTTTCCGCTGCTGCATTGTAGCAGTGGAAGAAGAATCTAAGTTGATTGTTGTCCAGGGTAGCAAATAGATCTACTGCTGGATGTCCCAGTTTTGAAATGATGAAGAGAAAAACTTCTTTCTTGGGTTGCCACTTGCCCTGGTAAATGGTCCGATGGCTCAACCAGTCTGCCTGGTCATTCCCCCGATGTGCTCCGCCAATCGGCCTAAGTCAGTAACTGATGTGCTTTCCCATGGAGAATCAGTGATTCTGAACCTCCCTCTTTGTTCATATATATCTTGGCCGTGATGTTGTTGGTGCAGACCAGGACATGTGTACACAGTATTTGGTTCTGAAAATGTATCAGCACCAGATGGATGACCCTTAATTCCAGAAAGTTGATGGGTAGCGTGGCCTCCGCTACTGATCACCTGCCTTGAACTGGAATGTTGTCTAACATGGCTCCACAGTCTATCAGGCCGGATTGGTGAATATTTGTTGTCTGGACCATTTTATTTGTGTTATGTTCCCTATTTTGGTCACCCAAGCCAGGCTTACTTTGACTTGTCTCAGAATTATGATGGCAATGCTCTCCCTCCAGGAAATTTGCAGTTAGTACAGTAGTATTTGTTGTTGACGTTTTCTTCACCAGAATCAACCCCATTGTACCGCTTCCATGGTGGAAATGAGTAGCCCCATCAGGCTGGATAAAGTCACAATGGAGAATGCAGATCATTGATGGAGCCATCTCTCTGGTCTTCTGAGCTTTCTGATGAATAGACTGCTGACTTTGGTGTCTTTGTCCACTACCAGATGTTCTATCCAGTGGGAGGGGGATAGGAGACTCTTTGCATGCTCATGATGAATCCATGGTCTTGGAGATAAGTCAACATCTTCTGAATGTCCCGTTTTGCCTGGGCTCGTGATGGGGGTGTCACCAGAATGTCATCAAAATTCTGAAATGACGTAACTTTACAAAATGGTTGAGAAACTTCAGGTCAAGGATTGCCCTGCAGTGTCCATTCTTCTTTGGAACGGTGAAGGAAATGGAGTACATGCCTCTCCTCAGGTCTTCCTGGGGAACTGGTTCTATTGCTTGTAACTCCATCAAGTATTGAATGGCTTTTGATGTTCTTTCCCTTTTAAGGGGTTTTTGGCAGTTGAAGGAGAAAGTGCTCTGGTGGGAAGGAGATGGATTTTTATTGCGTTACTGACTAAAGCAGGGGTAGGGAACCTGCGGCTCTCCAGATGTTCAGGAACTACAATTCCCATCAGCCCCTACCAGCATGGCCAATTGGCCATGCTGACAGAGGCTGATGGGAATTGTAGTTCCTGAACATCTGGAGAGCCGCAGGTTCCCTACCCCTGGACTAAAGTAACGTCAATTGCCCAATGGTCTGCCTGAAATTGCATCCACACTATATTGAAGGCAGCCAGTCTTCGTCTCACTGGCAATGTAACTGAGTCATGCCTTGCTGGGTTTGCTGACACCATCCGCTTTGTCATTTCTGTGCTGGAAGTGTTTGCCAAAGAAGCCCTTTTGGTATGGCTACCATGGTTGGTTTCACAGGTTCTTATGAAAGTCGTGATGGAATCTGGGTAAAGTGTGCTGGGTATGAAAGGAAGAGTTATTCCCAGCTCTTGTGTTTCCACTACACTCACCAGAAGATCTCAGGAGATTTTGAATTCATCTGCCACCACTTCCTGGACTTCCTTCCTTGTATAATGCTCCTGTTGGGTCCTAGTACCTAGTGTCGTCGTCCCCCCCCCACCCCAAACACCAAAATGGGCTGACTGGACAGTGGCGGCATGCTGGCACTCTCCCACCAGGTCTGGTAACAGCCTCTCCCACCCTCCTCCTGGTACAAACACCAAACCAGTCAGCCCCTCCCCCAACAATTACCGCTTGCTCCACAGGCATATCTTGGTCACCTCCCTCCTCATCCTGCTACACTACCTGTCGCCTCACTCTACTGCCTGCCACCTCTCTCTTTAGCCTGCTCATAGTCCTTCAGGACTATTTTCTACTGCAGAAACATGTACTTCTGCCACACCATTATGAACCATACTTTTATCTTACTCTGAGACTGAGTATAGTATTTAGTTCAAGGAATCTCTGAATAGTTTATCTCTTGCGCCACCCCAGCTACGTAGGTGTAATGTGAGTGTTCCACCCCAGTTTTGGCGCTAGTTCCACCCCAGCACAACAGGCCTAGCCCTACACTTATGCCACCCAGGCGGGGAGGGTTTTCAAGTCCCCCCCCCCACTACTACAAAAGCTCACTGGAGGCTGCGCAGTGCGCCAGCTGTCAGGATTTGGCTGTAATACGTAAATGAAACCAGAAACTTTTCATTTGGGCCTTATGAACATACAGTTTGGAACTTTGTTTTTATATGACATCAGCAGCAAGAATATTATATGTGCAAAAAATGGAAAACTTTTATATTTCCAACAGAAAAATGGCTTATGAAGTTGTTGGACGTGGCTGAGATGGCTAAACTTACTTCTTTGACTAAAGAACTTATTTAAATTCATACATAATGAATTTAATGGGAATGTGATAATGGGAATTCCTGTAGATTTTTTGTGTAAAATAAGAAAAAATGAATTGATGACTTGTGGATTTGGGGATTAGAAGAATAATGAAACAAATATATTAGAGAAAAGTTGGGAGAAGAAGAGTTGGTTTTGGGTCTTGCTTTTCTCCACCATGAGGAGTTTCAAAGCTGCTTATAAACTGCTTCCCTTCGTCTTCCCACAAGAGATACCTTGTGAGGTAGGTGGGGTTAGAGTTTTGAGAGAAATGAAACTAGCTCAAGGTCACTTAGCAGGCTTTGTGTGTAAGCTGGGAACTAACCCAGTGCACCATACTGGAGTTTGTCGTTCATGTGGAGGATCAGAGGAATCAAACCTTATATTTCAGATCAGAGTCTGGTAATCTTCATCATAAACCAAACTGAAATAATAATTAAGAAATAACAGAATTAATTAAGAATTAATTTATAAGTAGACAGTAAGCAGTAAACTTGTATCTGCATTTATACTTGTTGCAGATGAATTCAGAAGCACTCCCTTTCCCTCCGTTATATGTATTTTTGTGTTTTCTTATTTTTTGTTTGACCTCTGTCATTAAATTCTTAATAATTTTTGAAGTTCTCTTAAAAAAGGAGTTTGACTGTTTTATTTAGGACTTCATGTGACTAATTGTTTAGTGTTTGCACCTGACAAAACAAATGTGCTGACAGCAACAACAGATAGTTCATTCGCAGATGACAATGACAGAAAATCCTATACTGGGTATACTGTAAAGTATGCTAATGCACTGATTGTATGGAGATCAAGAAAGCAAACCTCTATAGCTCTATCAACTTTAGAAGCAGAATATAGTGCTTTATCAGAAACATGTACAGAATTGCATTGGGTAAAACAAGTGTTAAAGGATCTGAATGTGGAATGCAAAGAACCGACAGTAGTGCAAGAAGATTCACAAACTTGTATCAGTCTTGCAGAAACAGAAAACATGAAAACCAGAACCAAATATATTGGTGTAAGGTATCGAAATGTGAAACAGATGGTACAGAACAAAAGTATTGCTTTTACTTATGTGGAAAGTGAGAATAATCAAGCTGATATGTTTACTAAAGCAGTACCTGAAACATGTAAAGAAACATTGTTGGGAATTGTGAATATGACTGAGTGAATTGTACATATTATCTGCTACCTAGTTTATGAAAAGGGGTGTTATGGTATGTGAAAACGGTCCATTGGTTACTTACCGAGAAGGGTCCTTCTACTGGACGGCAGGGGGACATCTTGATGGGTGTTTTCCAACTGGATCTCAGGGAAGCAGGAACTAGAATCTTGTCACTTCCTGTAGGCAGTTTGGCCAGCAATCTCAGTTAGCATACCATCGGCTGATGAAGCACTCCCTTTTTCTTATTTAAGCACAACAGGAGAATCTTTCAGTATATAAGAGTAACAAGTAACATATTAATAAAGAAACTGAATAAAACTAAAATAGAGTGCCAACCAGAGCTCTAAGGTATCTAGGAATTAAAAGGTATGGATAGTGCTGGACCCATATATGAGGACTGATGACAAACACGGGAGGGCCAAGATGTCCCCTGCGTCCAGTAGAAGGACCCTTCTCATTAAGTAACCCAATGGACCCGTTCTACTGGAGGGGGGACATGGAACCTCCTATAGCAGTGTCCCAGAAAGAGGCCCGAGGTTAAGTATCAGTCCCCAATGATGTCTCCAGCACTCTCTCTCACCTAAAAGGTAAACCTAAAGAGCTGCCATGGAATGGAGTTTGTAGTGCCGGACGAATGAGGAGACTGAGGACCATGTGGCCGCCCTGCATATGTCTAGGACTGACACCTGACTTCTGAGTGCCGCGTTAGTACTTGGCTCGTCGAGTGTGCTGTAATTCCTTGGGAATGGGCTGATTAGTGGCCTTGTAAGCCTCGATGACCACAGAAAGCCTTGATGAATGCGACTAATGGCGACTTTGGACATAGCTCTAAATTGGGGCGGGGGGCAGCGTTGATAGACAAGCTGCTGGTCTTGCGAATAGAGTTGGTCCCTAATGATGTAAGTTTGAGTGACGGCGTACATAGAGTTATCCATAAAAGCGTTCTTTAGGGTGAGGCAGTTTGGACAAGTTAAATTACTATTATGTCTTGGTTTTAGATGGAAGGTTGATCTGACTTTAGGAATGAGCGTCGGATCGTCCTCAGACTCCCTTTCGATGCTTTATGGAGACATACATAGGTCCTTGTTGACTGAAAAGAAGCGTTGGATACCCTCCTGGCTGTAGTAGCTAGAAGATGATTTTCATCTTGAAGCCACTTAATGTGTATGCTTTGAACCCGGTTCAAAGGGTAGGAAGTGTTAGAGCTGAGAGAACCGGGTAGAAAGGCGCCAGGATGGAAATACGATTGTCTGATTGGTGGTTGAAGTTGGAGCACCTTTGAGAAGCGAACCGCATCCGGGTGGCAGAGTGGGTAGCCTGTGGGGAGAACCCGGAAGGATAGTGGAGAGCGCAGCTACCTGTCTCTTCAGTGTTGCGCTTCTGAGGCCCATGTCGAAACCCTCTTGAAGAAAGAGAAGGATCTGGGGAAGGTCTGGCGCTTCAGGGTTGATAGAGTTCTTCCCGCACCATCTCACGAAGGCCTTCCAGGAACAGTTGTAAATGTTATTGGTCGATGCTCTGCGTGAAGCGAGGATAGTCGAAGTCACCTGTGCTGTTAGCCTTTGTGGATTCAGCAGTCTCGTTCAACAGCGAAGTCCAGTGGAACCAGCCTGGGTCAGGTCGTTAATAGAGACTGGGCCTTGTGACAACAGGTCGTGTGGTGTTGGAAGCGTCAAAGGCTGGAGTGGTTGCCAGTTCTATGATGGCGCTGACAGCCAAAGGTCTCGGTAGCCCAGAATGGGCGATGAGAGTTACCTTGGCCTTTTCCTGGAGGTGTACCGGGGCGCAGGGATGATCCCGGAGTGGGTGGATATCGCGTAAAAAGAGAGCCTTGGGCCATAAGGCGTCAGGGCATCGCCCGAGGGCTTGAGGGTGATAGGCGTGACGCGAACTCCGGGTGGCGGTTGTGGATTGACAAAAAAAGGTCCGCTTTAGGGGATACCTGAAAGTTGACAGACAAGTGGAAGATTGTTGGTTTTGAGTTGCCATTCCTTCCACTACCGTTTGGCGGCTCAGCCAGTCTGCTGTGGTGTTCAGATGCCCTTATATGTTCTGCGATAGGGAGCTTGTTGTTCTGCCCAAAGTAGGATTTACGCCATACTCCGGTGTAGTTAGGATGACCTCGAAACACGCCCTGGTTGATATCGCCTTAGCGGCGGTATTTATCCGTTCTGATCCCAGCGTGATAGGTGCTGTGGATGTGTGAATGGAAGTGTTGCAAGGCTAGGAAGATGGCCTTGGTCTCTAGGATATTTATAGGAGGAGGGAGGCCTGAGTCTGTAGTCCATTGCCCCTGGGCGTAGAGTCCCGTGCAGTAGCTCCCCAGCCTGCAGAGCTGCAGCGTCCGTGAATATTTCCCGTCTGCTGAGTAGAATACACCTTTCCCCTTCCAATTCGTCGTTATTGTCCACCGCCGGAGTTAAGTTCTATTCAGCTGTTGTTGTACTTAGAATCAAGTGCGATCTTTCTTTGCCATGATTTGGTGCTGGAAGGCGGTGGGAGGGCGTCTGGAGAGGGCAGCATGCGTAGTCGCTTTTGGATCGCCGAGGCCGACACCATCAGGCAGGGGCTTGAAGGCGTAGTAGCGGCGGTTTCTTGGCAGACAGGTTGAAGATTGTTGAGTTCATGATCTTGTGATCTTGGATGGGGGAACGAATAGGGCATTCTGGGTGGTGTCTATGATGGCCCCCAGGTGTTCCAGACGTTGAGATGGTTTTGTGTGGCTTTTGGCCAGATTCACGAGGAAGCCGTGAAGTTGGAGAGTCTCTTGGGTTCTGGAGACATCTAGGGTCGCCTGTTGATGGGACCTGGACCTGATTAGAATGTCGTCCAGATATGGGTGGGTGTGTATGGATTGTTGTCTGAGGAGAGTGATGGGTGCCAGGAGCACCTTGGAGGGCTGCAGGGGCTGTGGCGAGAGGCCGGCGGAGGCCGAACTGGAATTAGTCTGGCCCTACTGCGAATCCTGAGGGGCAACCCGATGTGCTGGAGTTGATGAGCGCGTGCAGGAGATGCGCCTCTGTCAGGTCAGGGAAGTTAGATAATCCCTGGGCGCCAATTCTGTTATTGACCTTAGGGTCTCCATCTTGGAAGCGGTACAGTTTGATGTGCTGGTTGGCCGAACCTTAGGTTTAGGATGATGGTAGCGCCAGTCTCCGATTCTTTTGGAGTGCAGTAAGAAGTGAAAAATCGCCCAAGGTTCTCTCTTGCCGAGGAACTGGTTCTATCACCTTGATGTTCAGCAGGTGTTGAATGGCTAGTTGAGTTCTTTTGGCCTTGCTGATGTTGGAGTTGTCGGGAAAGGTTGGAACCCGAGGATCTTTGCAAACTCTGTAATACCCTGTTTGGATGATTTCTTCGTCCAACGATCCACATGAGTCGCCCGATCCACTGATGTTGGAAAAGATTGAAGCTGACCACCCACCCCGGTGGGGCGTAGTCAGGATCTGTTATTCTTGTTGATCCGCGCGAAGGTTTTCCCTGTTTAGAAGTGGGGCGAAAGGAATGATGAAGAGTTGCTGGAGGATTGTTATTTGTTATTACGTTTGCGAAATCCCTGAGAGGGTTATAGTGACCTCTTTCTGAAACAGTAGAATGCGGTGTGGCGAAAGGTGTTGTTGGGCTTGGAAGGATTATGATCTGCCCTATGAAATTTTGGCATAGCCTTCTTATGGTCAAATGTCTCTATCGGTATACGTTCTAATTCTTGGCCGAAGAGGCGGTACCTTGGAAGAGAACGGAGATTGGCATTTGGAATGGTAGTCTGCCTGCCAGGAACGTAGCCAGGCGAGGCGTCTGGGGACTGAGGCCATGGCCAGTGATGGAAATGGTCAGAAGTTGTGAAATTGGAATCAGCTAAGGAAAGGATATGAGGTGAGGTAGCCTCCTGGGCACCCCTCCGCGAATCCTTGTTGAGCAGGTGGGATTAGTTCTAAAGTCTGACTCCCAGCGATGCCAGCTCTGGCCATGGTGGCTGAGGAAGCTCTGCGATTTTGAGGTGGCCATGGCTAAAGTTCTCATGAAGCCTTTAAGAATAGTATGCGACCCGTTTACAAAAGGGTCCTTGATGTTTCCATCCCATCTTGGGAAACCAGTCCCCTGACTGGAGGGAGGCGATAAGGGGAATCCACTGGTAGCACCTGGAGAAGCCCGAAAGAAAGGTGTGGTGGGGTGTAAAGTTTCTTGAAGCTGGCCGGGAAGCCTTTGCTAGAGGATGGGTTGAGCCATTCCTTTTTCATACTTTTCAAAGTATGCTGGCAATGGGAGAAAATCTTTGGCTTGATCATCCTCTGGGAAAATGTCAGTTTCACAGCAGAATCCTTAATTGGCTTCTGAAGGAGGGAGGAGGGACTGGGGGGCAGAATCCCTGGCGTCTCGGGGTCCTTCAATTCCAATGGCGATTGCTTTGTGGTGATAAGGAAGGAAGGCATCCTCAACCTTAAGAACCTATGGAGTGCTTTCTGTGTGTTTTCTGAGGTTTTCCTCAGGTTCAGAAAAATGATCGAAAAGTGATCAGGCATACCGCATTCCCCTGCAGCTGGTACCCCCTCCTCGGGAAAACAATGGGGTTGGAGGAATAGAACTACCCTGGAGTTGCCCTGGATCCTGGTGGGGGGGCCGAGAGGGGGAGGAAGAGGAGGAAGGGGACCTTGTTCTGCTGTGGTGGGATCTATGGTAAGCCCTGATCTCCTCCCTCATGCTCTTCCTGAACATTTGCACTAGTTGCTCTGGGGAAGCCTGTTGCCAAGTTCCCTGCTGGATGGCCTGGGCTGGCACTAGGCTCGATACGGAGGCCTGATCCACCCCCCTCTCGTCGCGATCTTGCCTGCTCAGATGTCTTGATCAGCTGAAGCGCTAATGCTTGCATGGAGGATAAAGCCTCAAGTGGCCCTCTCCAGGACACTAGCGAGTTCTCCCTTCACTCCCTCCTCTCAGAGCTCTGGGCCGGAGGGCTGGCTCCAGGGAGTCTCAGCGCCTGGTCCCTTGTCTGGGATCGTCCCCCGCAGTCCGGGGACGATCGGTACTCAGCACGTCCCTGTAGGGGGCGGAGGTACCAGCAGCCGCTTTCTTCTTCTTCTTGGCGGCAGGCGCCGCCTCTTCCTCTGTTCGCGCCTTTTTCGTTGCCTTTTTCCCCGTCGTGGCGGCTTTAGCGGACACCTTGCCTAGCAGCTTGAGTAGATCTCGTGCTCTCAACCTTGTCGACTCAGTGCCATTGACGAGTGGCGGGCAATGCCTCTCAGAGGCGATGAAAAGTCTCCTTGGGGAAAAAATAGGCCTCAGCCCTGCCGAGGCAGGAGGGAGGGAGAGAAGAGCGGAGGGAGAGGAAGGGAGGAAAATCCCGGCTAGTGCCAAGGAAAGCCTCCTGAGGAATAGTTGAGAGGATAAAAGTAGAAAGAGTAAGATTTTAGAAGATTTTAGAGGAATTTGAGAAGGATTTCAAGGAGCTCTGTCTAAGTGCTGCTATCCCTGATGAAGCAGGAACGTAACTGGAGATCAAGATGGGCGCCAACCGGTCTACAGGAAGTGACAAGATTCTAGTTCCTGCTTCCCTGAGATCCAGTTGGAAAACACCCATCAAGATGTCCCCCGCCTCCAGTAGAAAAGAGGGTTCATCTCCTAGCACAGATAGCTGGGTCAGCAACAGAGTCGGAGCCAGCTGGAGCAACTTGTGATAGTCGACCTTTAACGCGATTTGTGCAAGAGACTGTGACTCTGTTCCTATGGAAGACTGTTGCTGGGCAAAGCACTAGCTTGAACATTATAAAGGCAGTGTATAGAACTCTCTATGTATCTTTAGGTTTCTTACTTATGTTAGTGTTTAGTCCTGTGTAGCTTAAGAACTGTATATAGTGTACTGTATGCTGCAACTACCAAGTAAAGCTTTCCTGTGGAATGAACAATGGGTGAAGTGTCTTATTCCAAGAAGGTGGGAGTCTGCTGAGCGTAAGCAGTTGGACTAGTAGACCTCCTTGTCAACTATGGGTAGCTCCACTCTACTCTGCTGATAAAGTATTCTAAAACAAGGATGATCTTTTGTGGTTTGCCTTATGCTGTTTCCGGAGATGTTCAGTAACGATTGCCATTTGTTCTGGGACATCTGGGAACATTATTTTCATACTGTTACCACTATTTTACAGCCTAAGCCTCAAAGCAACTTAATTTTTTTTACATTTAAAAATACAATGAAGTTGCATGTCATGAACCCCTAGTACAAGAGAATTCTCATTGGATGAGTGAGCAAAATAAAAAATTACAAAACGAGGTATGAATCCTCACACCTCAGCCTTGGTAGCTGCCACCAGCCTATTTTCACTGTCCAGACAGCCGAAAGGCAAGCTTCCAACTTTTCTTGGATTTCAGTCAAAAAGTCACCTCGTAAGACAGGCCACTTGCAGCATGAGTTTTACAAGACAATTAACCTGGTAAGTTTATCAGTGCAAGCCTACACACAGTTACCATACCGTCCTGGCATAGTGGGGGGTGGGGGGGAGTGCTTATTCATAGGTATCCTTTCTGTCTTTGTCATTGTGCCCAAATGCTGAACCTTGGATCTTCACGTCGCAATCAGCTCATATTACCCATAAATCCCATACCCTTTTCTATTCCAAATCTACTTTCCAACCTATCTATATCCTAGGAACTCTATGTGTGCATGTTTGCTGCATTGAAACAAGTGATTGTAAACCTCTTATCCCTACAAAAAGATTGTCAATTTTGCATTATATCCTTCTCTGTGGATTTTCTTTCAGGAGTTGATTTTTATATACACTGGTATTAGAGATTCCTTACCCAGCCTTTTGCAACATTAATAAGAAGTCTGCTCTAAGTTAATATTCCTCACTATATTGAGAGACTGTCTCCACCTTGGGTAACAGTTCTGAAAGTAGATGAAGCCTCCTGAAAACAAAATACCACAAGCTATAATTAAGTTGATTTATTAAATTGTGCAATGAAATTTCAAAAACAACAGGCAGTGAGGATTAAAAATAACAAAGGCTAAACCACAAAGGACTAACTACACAGTAAACAGTTTTGGTTTAAAATATTAGATGTTACTATCCCCCCCCCCCCAATTGTTCACACCCTTTCTGAGGCCCTTTCCACACACGCGTGGAAACGCACCTCCACTGGCATGAATTATGCCGGTGGAGGCTCCGAGGCTGTTCGCACCGCAGCATGCGAGCAGCCCCTGACTTCCCCCCCAGCTGGAGAGGCAGCTCCGCACAGAGCCACCTCTCCTCTGGTCCCCTCCACTGACCTCGTCTCCAGCGTTGCCCTGGAGAGCTGCAGGGACCCGCCCACTCTGCCCTCCAACCTCCAGGGCTTTGCAGCAGCGCCTCCTGGGCGAACGCTTCGCCATCCCTGGGGTGCTCTATTCCGCTCATGCGGAAAGGGCCAGAGTGTCAGAATGTAAGACAGAATATCTCAGCACTACAAAATCACAAGGCCCAATGGTGTATCAAGGAGACATGGTGAAAACAGCAAGAACACATCAAACTGGGTTGAAAATCCTAAACTTTATGGCAACAGGTCTGAGCAGGCTGGGGCCCATTGACTAATTAGATCTGTAACTGGTGATCTTAACTAACCATGTAACCCTACTGATATCCAGACAATTGAGCAGGTCAGTGAGATAAAATGGTAGGATTTATCTGCAGACTAAACCCTCCCAATTCTTACAAATGGCAAGACTCATAAAAGCATCTGCTAATTGATTGGAATGTGACTCCACTGTTTTTGGCCTTGGAAACATAAAAGCGAGTCAGGATAGAAACTCCCTCGTCCAGCACCTGGGTCCTTATCTTGGTTGCAAAAGGTCACAGCTTTGCTGAATCTTCAGGAACAGCAGAGTCATTTTCCACTTCAAGCAATCTACTGTAGGCTTGAAGTCTGAACCAATGTTTCGGAAAACAAGAAACTGTATTAAGGGACTCCATTTGTTGGCACAATATACAGTAAAGCATTATAACAGTAACAGGCAATAAAAACAGCAACTCTAACCATTCACTGTGTAAAGAATTACTTCCTGAAGGTACTGCTCATCGGCTTCATTGGATGCCCTCGAGATCTAATTTGACAAAAAGAGCAAAGGTTTTCTCTGTCAACTCTCTATACACCATGCATAATTTTATACAACTCTATCATATCCTCCTTTAGTCATCTCCATTACAAACTGAAAATCCACATACTTTTCAGTCTTTCCTCACAGGGAACTTGCTCCAATCCCCCTAACCATCTTGGCTGTCTTCTTCCGTACTTTTTCCAGTTCTGCAACACTTTTTTTTAGATATGGTGCCCAGAACTGTACACAACATTCCAAATGTGGCCACACCACAACCTATTCAAGGACATTATAATATCAGCCATTTTAACTTCAATCCCTTTCCTAATAATCCCTAACATAGAGTTTGCCTTTCCCTCTCAGTCTATACAAGTTCAGATCCCTTTACCTACACTTAACGTTGGTATTTGTTTTTGTTCAAATATGTATGTCCTTACACTTATCAACACTTAAATTCATCTACCACATTGCGCCCACTCATCCAATTTGTGGGATTCATCTCAGTTATACTTAGTTTTGACCATCCTAAACATTTTATATCATCTGCAAACCTGGTCACCTACTCACAATTAGTTCCAGATATCTATGAACAAGTTAATTAGAACTGGCCCCAATACTAATCCTTGTGAGACCCTACTGTTTACTTCCGTCTATTGGGAGCACTGGCAAAGTGATGTGGGCAAGAGGGGGATAAGACCTGGGTGCCACTTCCTAGAACTGCACCCTGGAACTGCACCCTGGCCCGTTCCAAGTCAAGACGCAGTTAAACATTAGCCAGAACAGTCCATTGGTCACTCACCATGAATGGACCTTCTCTTGGTAGGCAGGAGGACATCTTAGTGGGTAATTTCCACCCCATTTCAGGGAGGCAGGAAAAAGAATTCCGTCACTTCCGGTCGAGGCTTGGGCTCCATTTTAGCCAGTATTCACCTGACTGAGCAGTTGAAATAATAGTAAGTATGCAAACAAAATATAACCTCAAACATTAGAAATCAACATTAACTGTAACAAGAACATTGGAAAACAGAAGTAACAGGTACATATAGCCCTGAGAAAATAAGGTTTTCCTTAGAAGGAATTTTCTGGACCCATACAAGACACTAATGACACACAGGGAGGGCCAAGATGTCCTCCTGCCTACCAAGAGAAGGCTCCTTCATGGTGAGTGACCAATGGACCATTTTCTTGGAGACAGAGGACATCTTGGTGGGACCTCCCAAAGCAGTGTCCCTAATTAGGGTGGGCAACAGTGGTGGTGAACCTATGGCACTCCAGATATTCATGAACTACAATTTCCATCAGCCCCTGCCAGCATGGCCAATTGGCCACGCTGGCAGGGGCTGATGGGAATTGTCGTCCATGAACATCTGGAGTGCCATAGGTTCACCACCACTTGTCTATAATGTGTTCCAGGACCTTCCGTCCAAAGACAGTTTCAGCCGCCCCCCAGGATTGTAACTTGTAGTGTTTTACAAATGTCGAGGGGGTAGACCATATGGCTGCTTTGCAAATCTGCTTCATTGTAGCGCTGTGCCAAAAGGCTGCATTGGTGGCCGTGGAACGAGTGGAGTGGGCTGTAATGCCTAATGGAACTGGGATATTTAAAGTGTTATATGCCTCTATAATACAGGCCTTTAGGTTTGCACTAATAGATGCCGTTGACATAGGAAGTCCTAGTTTAGGGACAGACGTGTTGATGAAGAGTGTCTGTGTTTGCCGTATGGAGGCTTTGACTGCTCTCCTAACATCCAAGGTATGCCATGAGCGCTCTCTGGGATGTGATGGATGAGGACAGAGCGAAGACAGTACGATGTCTTGCTGTAGATGGAATGTGGAAGAAGCTTTAGGTTTAAACATAGGGTCCATTCCGAGCACTACTTTGTCGTTATGGAACACACAAAGGTTTGGATTGATCAATAGAGCCTGGAGTTCTGATACCCTCCTAGTGGAGGTGATCGCAACCAAGAAGAGTACCTTCATCTGGAGCCATTTACGATGGATGGTTTGGATGGGCTCGAATGGAGACTTTGTGAGGGGTGAAAGGACTGTATGTAGTTTCCAAGAAGAAAAATGGTGACATATTGGTGGTTGAGATTGCTGAACTCTTTTTAAGAACCTGAGAAGTTCAGGGTGTTGTGTCGGTGTGGAAAACCCTGAAAGGTATGCCAAAGCACGGATAAGGCAGCAACCTGCCTTCTCAAGGTGTTACTCTGAAGACCTGACTGGAAGCCTTCCTGCAGGAAGTCCAACACAGATGATAGAGGTGGATTCTCTGGATTGATTTGTTTTCATCTAAATCATCTGACGAAGGCTTTCCACGAGTAGTTGTAGATGTGAAGAGTGGCAGGACGCCTGGAAGCCAAGAGTGTGTTAGTTACAGCTGTTGAATATTCCTTGTTGGTTAGTTTGTGCCATTCAACAGCCAGACGGTCAAGCTGAGCCACCCTGGGTTGGGGTGTCTCAGTGGTCCTTGAGAGAGGTCTGGAGTCACTGGAATCTGATAAGGAGGGCAGGTTGCGAGCTCTTGGATTGCTGAGAACCATGGCCCCCTTGGCCAATGGGGATCGACCAGGATAACACGAGCTTTCTCAGCAATCTTCCTGAGTAGCTTCGGAATAGTCGGGAATGGCGGAAAGGCGTATAGGAGGGTTGAAGGGCATGAGGCTGAGAGTGCGTCTACTGCCAGGGCTCTGGGGTAAAATAATCTGGTCATGAACTGCTGAACCTGTGAATTTTTGGCCGTTGCAAAGAGGTCCACTGTTGATATCCCGAACTGCGCGTGATGGTCTGAAAGGTTGTTCTGTTCAGGGTCCATTCTCCTGGAGAAATGGTCTGCCTGCTCAGCCAGTCTGCATCCACATTCAAGGTTCCCTTGATGTGTTTGGCTTTGAGGCTCAGGACATTGTACTCCGCCCATGTAAGAATATTGCTGACCTTCCAAAGTAGGTGAGAAGATTTGGAGCCTCCCTGGTTGTTTATGTAGGCCTTCGCCGCGATGTTGTCGGTGCAGATTAATATGTGCTGGTTTGCAATTGAAGTCTGGATGGCCTTTACTTCTAGAATGTTGGTGGGCAACTTGGATTGGTTGTTGTTCCATGTATCTTGCCCATATTGGTTCCCAAGGTTGGCTCCCAAACCTTGCAGGCTGGCATCTGTGAAGATTTGTATTTGAGAGACATGCAGGTTATGTTTGCCCTGTTTCAGGTTCTGTTTGTGGAGTCACCATCATAATTCATCCTTGAGGGAGTGGGGTATCAACAATGCTCTGTCCCTCTTGTTGATAATGTGCCTTGATATGGGCGAAGAAACAGTTGAAGGGGTCGGGTGTGAAACCTCCCCCATTGAACAAGATTTATTGCAGCTATGACAATTTCCAGAAGCTTGGCTAGGAAAAGAAGGGATGCTGATTGTGGTTGAATTAGGGAGCCGATTATCCTCTGGATCTTGTATATCTTTCCGTCTGGAAGAAAAAGAGCATTCTTGTTGGAGTCGATGATGGCCCTGAGATGCAGAATCTGTTGAGATGGCATGAAGATGCTCTTGTCTGTGTTGATCAAGAACCCATGTTGTTGTATGGTCCGCATCACTTGGTTGAGATCTTGGATTGCAGCCTCTCTGAACTTGGATCAGATGAGCAGGTTGTCCAGGTACGGGTGGATATGACCCCCTGCTGGCGAAGGAGAGTGACTGGCACCAACAGTACTTTGGACAACACCCATGGGTCAGAGGCTAGATCAGCGGTTCTCAACCTGGGGGTCGGGACCTCTTTGGGAGTCGAACTAACCCTTTCGCAGGGGTCGCCTAAGACTCTCTGCATCAGTGTTCTCCATCTGTAAAATGGATAAATGTTAGGGTTGGGGATCACTACAACATGAGGAACTGTATTAAAAGGTTGTGGCATTAGGAAGGTAGAGAACCACTGGGCTAGACCAAAGGGGAGAACTCTGAACTAGTAGTGGTCCTTCCCCACCACAAATCTCAGGAACCTCCTGTGTGAGGCCTGGATTGGAATGTGCAGGTAGGCTTTGGAAAGATCCAATGATGTCATGAAGTCTCCTGTCCCGAGTGCCTCTGAAATTGTTCGGAGAGACTCCATTTTGAATCTGTGGAGCTTGATGTACCTGTTGATCACCTGAAGATTGAGGATCGCCCTCCAGTCCCCAGTCTTTTTGGGGACCGTGAAGAAGTGTGAATAGTGACCACACCACAGTTCTTCCTTCGGGATTGGTTCGATTGTTCTGATGGATAGCAGATGAGTATGGCGTTTAAGGTCCGCGAAGCCTTGTCAGTTCTGGTGCTTAGGGAAGAGGGTAGAAAATGAGGATGGTAAACGGAGGAACTTGATAGTGTAACCTTGAGTCACCACCTCTCTCATCTAGGAGTTGACATAGTCGCCTCTCCAGAGTTCCTGAAAAAGGAGGAGGCGATCACCCACTGGAATGGTCAGGATTTTGATGTGCCATCTGCCCTGGGTTTTTGTCAAACCTTGCTCTGAAGCTACCTCTTCTATGAAAAGATCCAGAGCCTCTGGGAAACCATGAGGTGTCCCTGGAGTACCATGATGCACTCCTATCATCTCTAGGGGCTCTGGACAGGGTCCTTTGCGACCGAAAGGAAGTCCTAGGTCAAGGGTGACTCTTATCAAACCAGATAATTTTGGGTGAAGATTTCTTTTTATCTTTAGTTTTGACCAATATTTGGTCTAGGTCAGGGGTAGGGAACCTGCGGCTCTCCAGATGTTCAGGAACTACAATTCCCATCAGCCCCTACCAGCATGGCCAATTGGCCATGGTGGTAGAGGCTGATGGGAATTGTAGTTCCTGAACATCTGGAGAGCCGCAGGTTCCCTACCCCTGGTCTAGGTTGTTGCCAAAGAGGGTCTGACCCTGGAAGGAATAACTGATCAGTAAGGTTTTTGAGTAGTTATCAGTCTGCCAGGTTCTGATCCAGGTATTGCGTCGGGCAATCACCGTGGATGCCAGGGAACCTGCAGACAAGACTAAGGTGTCGAGGGTGGCATCGGTGATGAATGCAATCCTGATACGTTCCAGCCTTTCCTTAATGGCTGTTTCTTCAGGGGGTAACAGTTCGAGGATACGACTGACCCAGACAAGAAGGGCTCTGGCAACCGTGGAGGCTGGTGCTATGACTTTCATGGCAGAGGCCAGAGATTCATGAGACCTCTTAAGCATCGTCTCAGACCTTTTTGTCAAGAGCGTCTGATAGTACCCTCTCCGTCTTTAACAATGAGGCTGCCAGATTGGGTGGCCACGACTGGGGCATCCACTAGGGATACTTGTAGCATGGAGTCTACATATTCCAGTACCAGGTAATGCTTTTTTGCTACTGACAGTGTGTGTTTGTTAGCGGTAGGAGATTCCTACTTTTTCCTAATCTTTCGGACGAAAAATGAAAAATTCAGGAATGGAAATGCAAGCTGGGAGGATTCCTCCTGAGGAAAAAACTGCTTACTACTACAGATTTGTTTTCCTTGAAGCTTTCTTAAACTATTCATTTCATTTTTGTAAAATCAATTGTTACAGTTTTGGACTTTATGGATAACTTTCCATTGACATGAATGCTGAACTTAGCAGCCATTGTGGTCACTGTTCCTAACTGGTGCAGCAACCTCTAAATCTCTCACCAGGTCTTGAGCCCTTCTCAGAACTAAGTCTAAGATTACAACTCCTCTTGTTGGCTCTGTGCCAGGGCACAATAATTTAGGATGTCTAGGAATCACATTTCTACAGAATGATGAGCAATTAACATAAACCAAGCCCAATATTTAGTATTGTCAGTTTACACACAGTAATACAAGAAACAGAACATCATAAAAGTGGGTCAGTTAACTTGGAAGTGCAGTTCAGCAGACTCAGGTGAAAATTTCAGAGAACTGATTACTTGGGCCACACCTGAAATTCATATTTCTGACGGACCAAGTCTACAGATAAAATAATGCTGCAAAAATTGCAAGACAACTATTTTTTAAAAACAGAAGATCATACCAGTTGTAACATTATTTTCCATGATCTTTCATTTTATTCCCACTCATTTCCAACCAAAGCATTTGTCATCAAAAGACCGAGAGAGGGGGAGGCTCAGAAGACCTTCATACTGCCCTCTCACTGACAGATTCAACAGTTTGGACAGCCATTTGTCAGAAATGCACTCACTCTGTATTTTCTGTATGAGTGGGGTGTGGACTAGATGGTCTATAAAATCTCTTCTAACTCTAGAATCCATCACCAGCTTCTGCTCTGTAAAAATTTGCTTCCTGACTTGATTTTATAGTAGCCACAATGCAACACATATTGGCAATCACAAGACATCAATAACAGTCTTGAAAAATTCTCATGAGTTCAGGAAATTAAGAACCTCTTGACAGACAGCTATAAGCCTTCAAAAAACTTTTAATTTCTTCACAAGCAACTTCCCTCTATTTCCATCTTTCCTCCATTCATAAGATATACGGCTAGGAAAAGATGTTTGAGATTTGGATGCCAGCAGTATACTGCTACATCCATTTCTGTAGTCAATTCAAGTCACAGGCTCTTCTCAGTAGAAGCATGGTGGGTAACAGATTGTGCTAGATCAGGGGTAGGGAACCTGCGGCTCGAGAGCCGCATGCGGCTCTTCTACCCTTGCACTGCGGCTCCACGAGCTGAGCTGCCGGCTTCATCCTTGCCTGCCCTGCAGGCAGCAGGGCGGGCGCACCAATTGCCCGCGGACAGCTGGGCCACGCCGCAGGCTTCCCCTCTCGCCCGCCCCATTGGAGTGGGGTGGGCGCTTTCCCGGCGGACGGCGAGGCCGAGCCGCCGGCTTCATCCTAGCCCGCAGGGCAAGTGCACCAATTGCCCGCGGACGGCTGGGCAGTGCCGCGGGCTTCCCCTCTCGCCCACCCCATTCGAGCGGGGCGGGCGCTTTCCTGGCGGCCGGCAAGGCCAAGCCGCTGGCCCCATCCTTGCCCACCCTGCAGGCAGAAGGGTGGGCACATCCATGCGCTTCTCAGAATGAGTGGAGTAAAAGGTAAAAAAACCCAATATATACAGTGTTATCTTTATTTTAAATGTCAAAAATTATTTGCGGCTCCAAGTGTTTTATTTTCCCATGGAAAACGGGTCCAAATGGCTCTTTGAGTGTTAAAGGTTCCCTACTCCTGTGCTAGAACACACAGATCAGGAACCAAAAATTTAAATGACAGAGTTTCAACTTCATTTTGTTCAATTCAAACTTGGCATAATGAAGCAAGGTGCAAGAAAGCGACATAAATGGATGTGTATCACACCAGTGTGTCAAGTTCTATACTGTATATCACCTTTCATGTACTCTAGGGCAATCCAATTAAAACTGCTAAATGTATATGCCACCAAAATCAGAAAAATATTACTACAGTTCACAGTAAGATACTACATAGTAGAGATGACTGAATATTAATTATAAATCAGTATGCCATCTAAAGCAGTCAGACAATACATGTATAGATTAATTAATTAACTTCCTGTAGGTTACATCTCTAATTCAAGTAAATTGAAGGATTTCCTGTACACTCAAACTCTAGGACGTCAGGCATATCCCATCTTAGAATGGGATCAGCCCACATGACTATCAGTACAACTAGATTTGAGTGCAAGGATCTGTTTA
Organism: Sphaerodactylus townsendi; assembly: GCF_021028975.2. Classification (NCBI taxonomy): domain Eukaryota; kingdom Metazoa; phylum Chordata; class Lepidosauria; order Squamata; family Sphaerodactylidae; genus Sphaerodactylus; species Sphaerodactylus townsendi. Next base: position 65,598,706 of record NC_059431.1, read on the forward strand.
GTCTCTCTCTTATCATTGACCGTAAATAAAATATTCTATCTGCAAACAGTACACAAGTACAGATAAAGATGCAGTACCAATAGGACTCTTGTAAGATTCTCTGACAATGTGAACTTGTATGGAAGAAGGTTGTATAGGTTAGAAAAACATTTGCCTAACCAACTTGAATACGAAATCTTGAAAAGCCTTAAGGACCTGATATTTCCAAAATACCAAGTTTATCATAAAACTAGCAGCAAAGTCCACCGTGGGAATATGCAATGGGCCCTAGCAAAGGAAGAAGAGGAATCATCTCCCCCTGCAGTGGGCTTTACTGGGGTGGTAGCACCCCTGCTCTGCCCTCGGTGGGACGCTTGCCTCCTACCTGATTTTGGGTCTGTGGCTTGTGGGTGAGAGAGGCTGGACAGGTGTGGCTTGAGGTAGGTGGCAAGGTGAGGGTGGGGGAGGGTGGAGGAAGGGCAGCAAAGTGAGGTTTGGGAGGAGGATGGAACAGAGTGGTTTGGGGTGGGGGAAGGTTTGAAAGGTGAGGTTTGGGGTGGCAGATTGGGGAGGGTGGAACAGAGTGGCATCAGGTGGGGGAGGTCAGAAAGGTGAGGGTTCTGGCAGGGGAGGGTAGTAAGGTGATGCTTGGGTGGGGGAGGTTTGTAAGGTGAGACTTGGAGGGGGGCTGGAAGGTGTGCTAGAGTTGGGGGAAGGTTGGAAGGTGAGTATTGGGGAGGGGAAGGATTGGAAAGTCAGTATTGAGCTTTGGGGAGGGTTGAAAGATTATTATTATTGGGGTGGCAGAGGGTCGGAAGGTAAGTATTGACATGGGAGGAGAGTGAAAAGGTGAGGCTTGGGGTGGGGGAGCATGGAAAGGAAAGGCTTAGGATGGGGGGAAGGTTGGAAGGTGTGGTTTGGGGTGGCAAGGTGAGGCCTGGGGTGGGTGGAAAGTGGCAAGGTGAGGCTTGGAGTGGGGGAGGTTGGAAAGTATGACTAGGGTTTGGAGAGGGTTCCAAGGTCAGTATTGGGGTGGGGGAAGGTTGGATGGTGATTATTGCGGTGGCAGAGGGATTGAAGGTAGGTATTGGGGTGGGGGGAGATAGAAAGGTGAGGCTTGGGGTGAATGGAAAGGTGTGGCTAGGGGGGAGAGGGCCACGTGTAGTATTGGGGTGGGGGAGTGTGGAATTGGATGATTGGGGTGGAGGGGGAAGGCTTTGGCCGGCCCACAGATCAGCTATTCTGTGGGCCTGGAATGGCTGTTGGGGATGGGGGGAGGCGGGAAAGCTTTGCTGAGCCATGGAGCCAGGAGGGAATTGAATGTTGGCCACCAAAGCGGGAGCAGGACTCACCCATTGGTGGAGGGATTAATTGTCGCAACATTTGATTCCTCAGCCTTTATTGTTTAGGGTGGATATATCTGGATCATTAGCCTTTGGGTTTGAACTGGCTCTCCCCTTCTAGGTTGAAGGTGGTATGCCTGCCCCCATTTTTTCTGGACATCAAGTCACAGCCAAGTTATGGCAACCTTGTAACGTTTTCAAAGCATTTACCATTTTCTGACTCTGCATGGTGACCTGGTGTTTCTTGGTGGTCTCCTATCCAAATTCCAAACAGAGCTGACCCTGCTTAGCTATTGATATCTGGCTAACTTGGGATACCTTATTAACAATTTTTGCAGCACGTCCCTGTCAGATCAGACTACCAGAATCAGATTTGGGTTCAAAAAAGATCCCAAATTCTTTGAAGCAAGCTAGTCACAATATCACACTGATGATAACAGTTAAAGAACACAGCTTACAAAAATCAAAAAGTTAGAGTAGCAAGAGACTGATCAAACAAGGAAGTGATCTTAATAACCAAGACTATAAAGAGTCATCTTTAATAAGTCTTAACAAATCTCAGGCACCAAATCATTGTGGTGCCTAGGAATTTCATTGGGGTACCTACAATTTTCAGCAATGTTTTTATTTAAGTATCCCTTGCCAATTTTCAGTTCGTACAAAGTACAAAGCTTATTTATCATTTTACATCAGAATAATTTTGCATCAGAATAGGACAAAAACATGCAAGTACATGAGGCTCTCAATAATCATTCATGTGTTAACTTTATATTCTTCTGCGGTGCTGAATGAATTCCTTTCTTCACCAGTTACCTTCTATCCTTGCTCTAACATTCAATTCAATGAAGCTTTTAAAAGCAATAGTGAAATTATGATAAATTAGGGAGAGGGTGAGCTGGGTTAGAAGTAAGCTTTTTGTTGAAGTGATGACAACCAGTGTTTCTTCCATATTTATTTATGCTTGAAGAACACTTGAATCACAAGAAATGGTGAAGAGATTAGGAATATGAAACTGGCTCCAAAATTTTGGGGCCAACTTTTTAAGCCAAAGAAAATTTGTCAAGCTCTGTCTTATATAACTGTTTTGGTAGCATTTCATAATATGGAATTTACATTTGACAAACAAGGAAAAAGTATGGTTTTGTCGATTCTCAAATATAATATATTCTCAGTTGGTCACATTGAGAAAAGTATGACCCTACAGACACAACTAGAATGATAACCAGATACCAGTGTTCTGTACTTATTTGTGGGCAAAAACCAATTTATTTCAAGGCAAAAGAGGTTAGCTAACTTACCATACCAAAAGGTAAAAATGTTTCACTTTAACACCTTAAGTCTTTGTTTAGTTCCAAATATGTTTACTGGTTGACCAAAGGTGTTGGTTATCCCTCCTTGGATTACTGCTTTAGTTGTAGGGATAAATTTCACCTGCATATTAAAGAAAAATCGCTACCAGTTTGAGGTATTTTAAAGTTTTTTGCTTAATATGAGTCATCTCATATTCTAACTTCAAAGTTTACTTCTGATATTAAAGCTATAATTGTCAATCATAAATTGTCAATCAAAATGGCTAACAGCTTGTCCAATACATGCTACATAAACTGTAACAATGAACAATAAAGTACTACAATATAGTAAGCTTGGGAAGTACTACAAAGTTTGAAGCTAAATCATTACATTCCACATTCACATATTTTATTTTATTGGATTTAATACCCCACCCTTCCCAGACTAAGCCAGGCTCAGGGCAGTCCACAATGCAATTCCCAAAATATCAATTATGAAAACAAATTACAAAAATGACATAAAAATAAATTAAAAGTAAAAAATAGAACAATTCAACAATTCATAAAGACAGTGGCTAAAATAAATATCCAAAGGCCTCTCAGGTAACCTAAATTCTAATTTCCAGTTTTTAACCCTGCCCCATTATACGTTTAGTCCTAACTTATTAGGACAGGGATGAGCTGGTGCCTCAACCAAAGCTGCCTCAAACAAAGATCCAGGAGAACATTTCCATCTTGCAGGCCCTGAGGAATAGATGAAGCTTCTGCTGGTAAGGAGTTCCACCAAGCTGGGGCCAGGGCCAAAAAGGGCTAGTCGAGTGTCCAGAGCAGGGGTCTGCAACCTGCGGATCTCCAGGTGTTCATGGACTACAAATCCCATCACCAATTGGCCATGCTGGCAGGGGCTGATGGGAATTGTAGTCCATGAACATCTGGAGAGCCACAGGTTGCAGACCCCTGGTCCAGGGGAAAGGAGGGCCCTCTGTAGGCAGTGTGGTGAGATAAAGAAGAGTTGGATTTATATCCCCCCTTTCTCTCCTGTAAGGAGACTCAAAGGGGCTTACAATCTCCTTTCCCTTCCCCACTCACAAAAAACACCCTGTGAGGTAGGTGGGCCTGAGACAGCGCTGAAGAACTGTGACTAGCCCAAGGTCACCCAGCTGGCATGTGTTGGAGTGTACAAACTAAGATAAGCTTCCACAGCTCAAGTGGCAGAACAGGGAATCAAACCTGCTTCTCCAGATTAGAGAAGTGCCCCTGCTCTTAACCACTACACCACTCTGGCTCCCAAAGATATGGTCCCAAAGAACAAAGGACCCAGAATCTTCAAGGCCATATTAAGGTTAAAACTGAAACATTGAACATGATCCAGAATTCAACTGGTAGCCAGTGCAGCTCGCAAAGCACAGGTCTAATATCTCACCACCATATTCTGGATCAGTTGCAGTTTCTGGAGCAGACTCATGGGGAGGCCAGAGGAACAAGGAGAGAAACCATGGCACTAAGACACCGATTCCCAACCAGGGTTAAGTGGTATCCTACGGTGCCCTGAGCATGTCCCAGGGGTACTGCGGCAATGCTACCAGCCCCTCTCACTTTTGTGGTGCCTCCCGCTGGCACCAGCAAGGATATGGAGCTGGCCCAGGGGGCAGGACCTGCTGCAAGCACAGCAGCCACTCCCCTCCCCCTGTGCTTCCCTTCACCCTAGGAGGGGAAGGTGGGGGTGGCAAGCAGGGGAACTGGGAGGGGAAGGTGGGGGGGATGGCAGGGGTACCGTGAGATATCAAGAGTGAGGTCAAGGGTACCGTGACGTTGAAAAGGTTGGAAAACACTGCACTAAGACATAGATCTCTGACTAGTGTGAAGGCTCCAAAGGTTGGCCAATCATGATACTGTAAACAATTTCAGAAGTTTTGCAAAGTTGCTGGTAGTAGTCCAGAGGAATGACTCAACATGCTTATAGGATGGAAGCATCACCACCAAATAATTTATAAAGCTAACATTTTCAAAGGAATTCTTGACTATGGTTGTAATCTTATGTATGCTTAACTAGCAATAAGTCTCATTTGCTACAATATGACTTAACAGCGTACAGGATTACACAGAACTGAGGCTTAACCTACTCACTCACAAACAGTCCGACAGGCAAGCTTTCTGCTTGAAAGAAAGTTTTCTGCTCAATTGGCCTTGGTAGGACAAGAGGAGATAGAATCCCCTCAACTGACAATGCAGGTAGATTTCACATCTACCTGTCCCACACTAAGGATACCCTTGGGCCTGGCATAATCTTCATATGGCCTAACTCCTGGACAATTAAGGGTTAAAGACACCAAGCTGATCTATATATGTATGCCTCCCTTGCCCTCCCATGGTTTTCAGACCAAGAAGAGGATGGTTTAAATGTTAGTAGAAACAAAGAGGTGATTATTAAATAGTTTCCCCACGTGACCTTTCCATATATTCCTGACGAACCATGCACTGGTACCCTCTTACCTAAAATTTCATATTATTTTAACCTGTGATCCATCCATCTTCTTCCAAAGGGATTTACCATAGCCCACAGAAACAATTCTCTCCAAGTCAGAAACCAACAGCTTCCTTACCCATCTATATCACACTGGCAGTCACTGAGTGTACCCCCTCAATTGTCTAAATCTAGAGAAAAAAAGATGTACATACTTCTCGCAGGAAAACTGTGGCACCATGATGAAGAACGTCCTAATCTTTGAGTTCACTGATTTAGGAACAAAAACAAGAAACTGGAATTCTGCTCTCAACAAGTAGCTGATATTACCATAACAAGAATGCCAAGAAAACTGTCCAGCAGCCACTGAACCAAAAGCTTCATATTGATGCTATTGGGCTTTAAGTCCCTTCCATCTTGACTCTCCTGGTAGGTAGAGCCCATTATGTCCCACATTTTACCAGACGAAGTGCAACTTTATTTCACAATATTTTACCTATATGTATTATACTATATACCCATATGAATTATATTAACTATATTAACAGATAATATGATCTGAAACAAATGGATTTTGCAGCTAAGGATTTACAGTCTTGGAACTCTTAACAGTTCATCCAAAAGTTCCAAGGCCTAATACCTAACTATTGTTCTTATCCTGGAATTGCCTTTACCACTGAGACCTCAAGAACGGATTTCAATCTTATACATTGTACTTGTATATAGGGTTTTATTTTGTTTTTGCATATAGTACTAACCTACTTCATGGAAACACAAAACAATATTTACATGTTGGGATAAAAGAGTAACATGAAGACTGATTTTGATCATAAGCAATATCTTCTACATAAAGAAAGGATAAATGCAACACTTCTCTTTTAAGCAACAGCAGCCACTCATAGGCAGCAGAGAATAAGAGATAAAAACTCCCATTCTGTATCATCCTTTAAAAAGATAGTTGCATTCTATCTCCATGGTCATTTTATAACAAAAAATGTGGAACAAAAAGAAAGATACCACTGTTAGCTAAGGATTTGCACGTGTGTGTGGTTCAAAACTGTTTTAAGAAGTTTTGGTGGAAGTTCAAAAAAAGTACTAGTAGTTGACAAAGAGCTTGAAAGTGAAACCTTGTGTGAAAGAGAAGAAATGTGTTTTCTACTAGAATAAAAAGAGTGGGAACTAAAAGGGTTAAAAGTTTTTAACAGGCCAATGTTTGTTCAAGAGTTTCTAACAGCAAGATGAAAACAGATGATATAAAGATGCTTGTTCAGAATTATGGGGTGGAAAGTAACAACCACAAGATAAAAACAAATAATAAAGAGGACATGTATAGGCAAAAACAAGTATATGAGCTATAGTGAAAGTCACAAAGCTGAGTAGACATAAACTGAAAGCAAAGGGCAGGAGGTTGTGTAAAGGAGGCATGCATAACTAGCTAATGCATATTAACTTTTACACCCCAGCTTGAATAAGGGGCATCAAAAATGAACATACAGGAAGAATTTGGGAGGGGGGAAACATCAAGGAGTAACATGTAAATAGGCAGATTGGAAAGCTGTAACTCCAAGTACCCTTGGCCAATGGGGGAACAGAGAGGGTGTGGTGAAACTGACAGAAGGGAATAAATATGCTGTGGATGTGTTGTTTCAGTGGAGTCTGCCCATGTAGGGATGGCTCCCTTTTCTTTGCAAATAAAGCTATTTAAAAACTCTCTTCTGTTGGCTTTGATAGTTGGTAAATATTGGGAACCACACTTGTAGTCTGTGAACTATACTATCCCTATTCTTACTTAATGTTTTGCTACCAAACATGGGATACCAAAAATGTCAAATATGTGCATTTACTAAAATTAAAAAAAAAATTAGGAACAACCCTTCACTGTATACAAGTAGTACACTCATGATAAGGTCACTAAGAGGGCCGTATTTGATGAAACAGAACTGCATTACAATTAAAATTTTCTGCAGCTTTGTTTCTGAACGCACAAAATGAATTTAAGATACTAGCACAGTACTGCGAAGGGTGGAACAGGCTGCATAGCTTTGCCACTCTGTTCCAAGCTAACACATTGGCTAATATCAGGTAATGAGCCACAACCCAAAATAAAAGGAATGGCTCTGAGCATTCTGCTAGTGCAATACCTATTTAATCACCGTCAACATTTTGGTGCATCAGCCTCCCTTCCCCCAAGCCTAGGAAGACAGATACGCACATTCCAGTCAAGTCTCTCAGCAGAGGTCGCCCTAGTTGCCACCCCCTCCCCCTTCAACAAGGCCTCACTCAGCTTCCAGAATCTTTTGGACTTTCAGTTCATTGTAACGTACGCAACAAATCAAAAGGCGACTGCTCCAGAGAAAAGAGCCAGACTCTCTGTTTCATATCTCACACATACACACAAATGCAGCCTTTGGGGAGGGAGGGAGGGGAGAAAGGGAAAATACGACAGAAAGGTAGTAGAAGATGAAAGATTAAGAAGCAGAGACAAAATGAGCTTGACAGAGGATGAGGGACAGCGTCAGCCATGTTTTGCTTGTATGTAATGTGTGGGCACAGTATTTACAAACCTGCAGCTGCAGCAGCTCTTGAAGTCTGCAAGGGAAGAGAAAGGAGGAATGGTGGGGGGAGGGGAAGAGGGAGGGGGGAGAAAGGAATGAGACAAGAAGGAGAAAAGGAGGAGAAAGAAGGGAGGCGAGACAGCCAGCAACAGCAGACAAAGGAACCAGCAAAGCCTCATACAAATATACACACACAGCTGCTCCAAGAGGAACTGTGCTGAGTGTCTGCTACTTTCCACGACACAGTAACTAGGAAGGGAGAAACCTATTCTCACGCACACATTCCCCCCACCCTAATCCCCATGTGTGCTGTAGCAGATCTTCAATTACAGTGATCACGGAGAGGGGGCTCAGAGTCGAAGAGCTGTGGATGTGGGCACCCCTACAGGGGCCCCAGTTTGTCACACAATAGCGGGAAGGAACCAGAACATTCAGGCAAAATATCGGGGGAGGGGAGATGAGACTGTGAAAAGGGATTGAGAAAAGAAAGGACAGAGTCTGACACCTCCCCTCCGTCGTCGTCCCCCCCACAAAGGAGGAGCAATTAGAAGGGGGGCAGGATCGACTCCCTCTCCCTCACCAGGTTAGAGGGTTTCCCACTGGCCTCTCTGTCCCCCATTTCTGGCAACAGCTTCCGGGGGGGGGGGAGAGAGAGAAGTAGAGAGAAAGGAGGGGGGAGGAGCAGAGCGAGGCCGCCGTAAATGAATAATAAATAACACCAGCCCCAGGGGAGGGGAGGGAGAGGGAACGGAGGCGCCGAGTCCCCCACAGCGACTCCCTCAGGTTGTGGCCGGTACTGCCGGGCCGGGCCAAGGGCGGCGCGGCAGCACCAGTTCCCCCCTCCCCTCTCTCCCTTCCCTTCCTCCCGCTCTCTCTCACCTGCTGCCCAAGCCTTCTTCTTGGCCGCCACCTCCTCCTCCACCCGGGCGGCCGTGAGGTGCCCGGCGGGGGGGCGGCGTCTGCGGGGGTGCCAGTGCTGCAGAGGCTCCGTTACCCCCGCGGGCCCGGCCAGGCCTCTCAGCTCGTCGGCGGCGGTTGCTGCGGCTCCCCTTGTCTCGCTGGGCCCCCTCCTCCTCCGCCGCTGCTTGGCCCTCCTCTCCCTTGCCACATTGGGAGCCTCCCCTTCGCCTGCGCGAGCGCTGCCGCCAGAACAGAGGCCTCCGCGCCTTCCTGCCAAATAGTGAGCCACCTCAAACACGCGGCCCCGCCTCCCTCCCTTCTGCAGCGCGCAGGCGCACTTCGTCGGTTGAACTGCGACAGGAGAGCGGCGCCTCAGCAGCCTTCGCTCTCCACCCCGCCTGGCCGCCCTCGGGCGCTTGCGCGGCCTGAGCCTAACTCGGCTAATGTGTTGGGATGCTGGGGACGGAATTTCGTTCCTCGCCGCTCGCAGTCGAATAGCCTAGAGGAGAAACATCTGTAGCATGGGCGTGCACAATTCTTTTTGTCGTTGTAGTCCCATTCCCCGAATAAAAAACATAACAAACCTCAGTTGTTACCACTTTGCGGGGAAAGAAAGTTAACCCACTGCTATGCTATCGGTTCTGGTCACTCAGGGCTGCTTCCCACACGGCCTTTTCTATTTGAAAGGTGGATGCTATTTCAAATTAGTACAAATAATAGAAATAATCACAGACTATTTTATCAGTATCCAGGCTGGAAAGCGTATTATCCATATACACCCAATGTACTGCACGTGCAGGTACATGACTTTTTGGTATGAGTGAAATCCTACGACTGGACAATGTAGTGTTTTCATGCTATTTCCTTCCCAATTGTACTGACTACTTTGAAAATATTTAGCAAAGTGACCTTGAGAAGTGAGGCACTGTAACCAATTTGAAGTTTAATCTTTAATTTGCACTTTGTGAAAGCTCTGTGCGTGTGTCAGGCATAGTCAAGTCACTTCTACAAGGGTTCCCAACCTCCAGGGCGTGGCTGGAGATTTTACCAGAATTACAACTGATCTCCAGACTACAGAAATTGGTTCATCTAGAGAAAATGGCTGATTTGGAGGGTGAACTCAATGGCATTATACCTGGCTGAGTTCCCTTTCCAAACTCTGTTTTCCCCAGGCTCCACTCCAGAACTATAGGATTTTCTCAGTGCAGACTTGGCAACCCTACTTCCAACCTCTTTCAGCTCTATGAATTAATATACTCCCAAATGTGCCATTGTTATCAACCATTCTCAGATCCTGCAGACAAAGAGTGGCTTACATTATAGAGTCAAATTTGTCTCATGTTGGGTCTTCCTCTTTTTTTGCGGCTTTCAACTTTTCCTAGCATTATTGGGTAAGCCAAAAAGTTTTTTCCTAGCTGCACCACAAATTGCAGATAGAAATTTTCTAGTCAGTTCACATAATGGTGTGAGGTAGCTAACAGAACAAAAGAAGTTTGCCTGTGACACCCCACCATTTGCTGTCCAGTTAGTAATGATGTGGGAGGGGGTGGCTAGACAAACTTAAAAAGAAGACCTACCTTGGGGAGATTGGGAGGGAGCCTTTTGAACATTCAGGAGGTTTTTTCATGCCAGTTTGTGACACTGAGAAGGATGGGAGGAGGGGGGGAGAGGATTGGATCCAGCTAGTTATTCTGCAAATATAAAAGGAAGGGTCCCTTTGTTCACCCAAAAAGAACACTGTTTGGGACTACAGGTTGCAAACGTGTGTTTGTGTTAGTCTGTTGCATCAAAATTAAACAAAATTCTAGTAATACTATAAATTGTCTTATTTTTAAAATGTAAAGCACCTTATTTCAATATCTATCAACATGAAAGAAAACTCTTTTAGCCCCTTAACAGGCCAATCCAAAGCCCTGGGGCGGCGCCACCCTGCTGCCTCCAGAGGGCTTTTCAGTGGTATGAGGAGGCAAAATAAAAGAAACTCCTCCCTGCTCAGTAGGACTGCCTTTGTATCTCACCTGTGCTGTCCCTCCATATTAGTTAATACATAAAACAGACATCGTAAATCTCATACGATTTCCAGTCTCCAGAAGAAGACTGAAGTTTTTCAGAGTTAAAACTAAACTCCAGACTACAGAGATCAGTTCCCGTGGGGAAAAATGCAACCTTCAGAGGGCAGACTTTGTGGCAAACTTCCACCACGATTTTTAAGCTGGAGAAAGGCTTCAAACTTTGGTGAGCATAGTGGTAGGATACAGGCTAAATTAATTAACAATACTACTAAAGTTTGCTTATATTCATATGATTTCAGAAAGAAAGTAAGCATCCCATACATGCGAAGAGACAAAGTTGTTACCATACCACCCTGGCATATAGGGGGAAAGTACCTATTCACTGGTACCGCTGCCCACGTGCCAGCCTAAAGGGTGATGCTGGCATTGCAGAGATGGGGGGGGGGGGCATTCTCTGGCAATAGCCAGGTCTACCTACAAGAAGCTTCCAGGAACTGTTTTTCTGTTCTCACACTTTTAGCTTATTTGCCATATCAGCACATTTTCAGCTGCACAGCCAAAGAAGAATGTGTTCTCAATATGATACAGTAGCCCTGCTGAATGAATACTCATTTTCAGCTACAAGAAGACTCCTGATGTCATTGCCTCCCCTGATTATCTTAACTCATACTCCCTTCTGTAACTAACTTCTCCTAACCTTACAATACACTTGATTGTTTCTCAAACAGTCCCTCCAGACAACTCCCAGAGGTTGTCCTAACATCCAACAAAGTTGTCGTGACACCCCCAAAGGTGGTTCTTCCACCTATAAATATCCTTCCCCCACCCCAAAGGGCCAATTGCCCACTGCCACTGACACCTTTCCGTCTTGGTCACTGTATATCCCATATTTCTCTCTATTCCAAATCTATTTTCCAACCAATTTTTATGTTAGGAACTCTGTGTGTGCATTTTTGCTGCATTGAACCAAGTGATTGTAAACCACTTATTCCCTACAATAAAGATTGTCACATTTGCGTTATATCCTTCTTTGTGGATTTTCTTCCAAGAGCTGATCTTCATATACACAGGTACTAAAGATTCCTTACCCAGCCTCTTCCAACAATAATAAGCAGTCTGTTCTAAGTTAATATTCCCCATTATATTGAGAAACTGTGTCTCCACCTTGGGTAACAAAGCTGTCTGCCACCATATTTTTAAAAAAGAAACCTGAGTCTATTATACTTGATCCTGTTGCAGGAAACAAAATAGTGGGTACAAGTTTACAGATGAGCAAGTCTTGCTAAAAGCCAACAGGGGCAATATGAACGATCTTTCTTCAAAGTTCTGTTTCATACTGCAGGCAATAATGATTTTGATGAAAGTGGCGCTTAAATATGATTCTCTAAAATTAAAAGAGAATCGGAAGGGTGGGGAAGTCAGGTTTTAGGACCTGGGAGAGCATTCCTCTAAAGCAAAGGTCCAGGAAGATGTGGCAGTTTAATATACATATCTCCTTGGATCTTTATGTTGAACAGAGTATAGGCAGCAGGGCTGCTAACATTGCTGCATGCAAGAATCTAGTCACCAAATCCCTGCACACAGCTCTCCCCTGCTGCCTCTGAAGCCCAAGCAGGCTTCAGAGGTAGCGGGGCAACCAGCAGAACAGCATGCAGCGTTGGCTGAGCCAATACCTGCATCCAGTTCTGTGGCAGGTCAGGATTTAAAAGAACCCCCCACCCCAATTTAAAAAAGCTGAAAAAGTCAGCATGGTGTTTCAGCTTTTTTTGACATTTTCAAAATTTTCTGGGTTTTTTAAAGCTGAAGCTGAAAAGTATTGGGGGAAAAATGGTGCACACCCCTAGTACCATATGCTTTAGCCTTTGGGTATAGGGAAGTTGCTGCAATGACTTTGCTTCTTCCTTAAACAAAACAGCAACCTACTATTTGTGGCCCTGACCTTGATAGGCCCAGGCTAGTCTAATCTCACCAGGGTCTTGATGTTGTGGTGGGTGATGGACCACCTCTGAACATCTCTTGCCTTGAAAACCCTATAGGGTAGCCAGAAATCAGCTATGAATTGATGGCACCAACAAAAAAAGGGGTAGTAGAAGACAAACATGCCTCTCCATGCATTGTCTTTATGATAGGCAATCTCTGACCATCTGACCAATCTCTGAATTGACCATTCAGTGCCCTGTGACAGTCTGAAATCTGCAATTCAAATCTTCCCATTGTCCCCAAAGCTCTTTCTTAATGTCTCCAGTGTTGTAATTCTGAATTACAATTAAAAAGTTCCTTTCTGTTGCCCTCCCCTATGCCATTTAGTCAGTTCTATAGTTTTATCCTGACTCAAGTATTCTTTTGTCATAATCTTTTGCTTCCTGAAAAGAATCCATTTTATGTTGTCAGCCAAAAACAGTATAACTACCCTGGCTTTAGAACCAGTAATTAGAGTCTGATCTTGGATACCATCTGGACTCCCAACACACACTGGATCCTTCCTTCTTTCATCTGATTTCTTCACAGAATAGTACAGGTAACCTTTATTCTCCCTCTTGATCTATTTCTCCCTCCTGTTATTTTCCAAACCACACTTGCACCACACTGAGACCTGGCACTGTACTCCTCTATGCTCTAGGCATCTCTGTTCCAACTGTTTTCTCTTTTCCTCTCTCCTATTCGCCATTTTCTCCTCCTGTACACCTTTAGCTTACAGATGAACTCCTACTTCAAACTGGAGTAGCTCTGCTTAATATTTGGTTGTTGTTGCTATATTAATTGGGATAAGGAATGTGTCTGCACTTTGGTTTACTGCTAATATTTGCTCAGGATAAGTTCTCTCTTCCCCCCCCCCCCCCGCACTATTGTACCAAATCCCCCCAAAACTCTACATGTCTTTTAAATCAGTTCTGTTATCCTTTTCCTTCTACAGACTTGCTACTCACAGCCACTTCTTTATGTAAAATATCCTGGTTTGCTGCACCTGACAGAAAAAAGAAAGCCAATTCCCCATGTTAAACTGGATGTAAGTTCATATGGTAGTGTGTTATCAGGCATGTTGCTTCAGCCCTACACAATTTTTTCTTTCCCTTTCTCTTTTGTAACCAAAAGAGACTTATCAACCTGGGGGGCTGTGGCATCTGGCAGCTTAACCACAATTCCCAGGAGGAGGAGGGAATAGAGGAAGGAGTGAGGGAGAAGGACTCCCTCAGCACCAAGAAGTTTGTTTCCTCCCTTCACCCTTCAGTTATTTTTTCTTTTGCGTTGTCTACAGATGATGTCACCCCCCCCCCAACCCCCCAGTATATGTCTTTTGTGCAAACATAGGGAATAGATCTGGGATAGCTTTTACATTAATATGTTTTTCCTCCTCAGGCCTGAAGCCAAAGAAGGGAAAAGTAACCAATCCTCAAAAATAAGCAAGAGGAAGCTGATCACACATTTAACAATTGGTTGACCAGCTACACAGTGTTTATGGGGGTCATACAGTCTGACTATTCTGAATGGGGCTGGCACCACTAACCACCTAGGTAATGTTTTATGGACCAGTGATGAGGCTGCTGTTGAGTATGATGAAGCATTCAGAAAATGGGCTTCTCACAGCCAGAGGGCCAGGTTTGACCTCATTAACAGTAAGCTTAGTTTGTTGTTAGTGGGTCCCCACAACTGGGGCAGGACCGACCCTTTTTAGGTGGGAAAATATGATGCTAGGTGTGACAGACTAGCCCACATTGAAGGGTTGGTGTGTGTTAATGTGCAGATTAGCTGGCCTTAGCAACAGCCAGAAATGTGTAAGCACACTCCTTATATGGAGATACCACCTCATTGACTGGCAGTGGTGCAGTTCGCCTAGACTAGAGCCTCAGGTAGGGGGAGCTATATATAAAGTGCTGGTTATATAAAAGCAGGAGAAAGCCTGTCAGAGTAACAGACTTGAAATCTGAATCATTTGGATCTTGATCTGAAGAGAAGTCTTACTTTGTCAGCAAGAGCTCTTTGAGCAGTGAAAACCTTTGGCCGTTTCCGCCCAGGCATTTAATGGCGGCCTGGAGACGGCAAAAACGCCGTCTCCAGGCCGCCATTCGCACAGGGGGCGCAGCTGCATCGCAGCCGCGCCGCCCTCACGCCGCGAAGCCGGCATTTCCCCAGAGCGCTCGGAAGCGCTCTTGTTGGGGAAACGCCGCCTCGAAGCCGCTGCCGAGTGAACAGCAGCGGCTTCAAGACGCCTCCCCCACCCGGCACTTACCTTGTCCCCGGATCTCCGGCGCGTTGCCAAGACCTGGGGACACGCCCCCCTGCCCTGCGCCGCATGTCCCCAGGCCTTGGCGATGCGCCGGAGGCCCAGTGACATGCCGGGTTGGCCAGGCGCCGGCGCTCCGCGGCGCCGGCTGCCCAGCTCTTTCCAGGACTGTCCGTGCGGACGGTCCCAGCGTCGTTTTCAACGCCGACCTGGCCGCTTCCGCATTCGTGTGGAAACGGCCTTTGTTAAGCTGAGGTGGATCTAAGTCTGTGGAAGGTGACCCGCAGCTTAGCATCCAGGCAGACTGTATCTGTCAGTACACAGTTCCATATTAAACAGATCAGCAAATATATACAGTCAAACCAATACTAGAAAATCTGAGACCAGCCAAGCCTAAGACGCATGGACTGTATATATAGAGACACAAGGCAAGTACACAGTTCCATCCAGTCTGGGAGTGAAGTCCAGAGGGTAGTGACACCCAAATAGGGACTAGTGAGAGAGGAAGGTTAGGGAGCCAAGAGTCCTCTAAGCTCCAGCTGGTAGTGTGGGACAGTGGGTGTACTAGTTGCTAAGAAGCTGAAGACTTTAGTGAGAGGGAAGAGTACTTTCAGTGGGCACCTGTGTGTGACCAAGTGTGTGTCAGTGAAACTGTTTGATAAATCTGTAAAGTAGAAGCTCTAACTTTATGAAACCACATGCTTAAGTAACCTCTCTGCGCCATCTGAGAAGCCAGTTCATTTCTGTAAATAATTTTTAAAATCTGTTTTTCATGTTACCACAAGAGCCAGCGTGTCTTTGGTTAGTCTGAATAGGGTAGTGCCTGTCAGTGTTACCTCCAAGCCCCCTCAACAGAGTTTCCCTCCATTTTTAAAGATGCTCTGTTGTTTACTTCTTAAGTGGCTTAGTGAGTGGGGTGTTCGTCCGTTATATTTGGTGGCAGTGTTCCATTATACTAGGCATATTCCTTTGCACAGGGTTTGCTGGGAATTCAGTCAGGGGTATTGTCAGCGAGCTCAGTGTAAATTTGACCATGCTTGCAAGTATTGCCTAGGCCAACACTTCCAACTCTCCCGCTCTCCCCATATCACTGATCAACAGCCCTTTTGGACAACAGACCACTTCTCTAATAGTTTGATGATGTTGTTAAAATCTTTTTACTTCTTGATTGTTAATTACATTTTCATGGAGGGATACAATATTTAAAGTAGTGCTGGGTTGCTTAGAAACATCCAGGTTCTACTGTGAGTGTGGAGAATGAAACTTTTTCTATTTCTATTAAATTGCACATGTTTAACCTCAGGGTGTTTGGAAGACCGTTTCAATAGGTGACGTTATAAAGGATATTATGGCAGTGGTTTCTAGTGAGGCATTATTTTAAACACTAGGTCTTGGCACTTACATTTTTATTCTGATGTTTTTCATTGTTATATATGAGAGGTATTACAATGTCTATTACAGGAGCTATTTCAGTTTCTTTGTTCTTTCAGATTATGTTTTCCTGGTCTATTGTAACCTATTGTTTTATGCATTATAATAGGTTTATCCTAATATAAGGTACTGTATTTTTATGTTTACTATGAATGGAACTTTCAGCATGGTTTGACTTAAGGCAGAACTTGATAGATAGGACCTCGACAAACTAATATAAATGTTCTTTAATTGCTAAGGATGTTTCTTCAATGGGAGCTACTTCTCAGGAGATGATTTCTTGATAGCTGTCTTTCTCTTTACAAAGAACCCAACATTAAGGGGTGGGGGTGGGGTGAGGTCTTCTTTCTATCAATACTGAGGGTTAGCTTAAGCTCCATGAGCTTTAGGAACAGACCTTCAGAGCTTTTAAATAAAATGTGGAGCAGCACAAGAAATGTGCAAAACCAGACTAATCTCCAGGAGCACTCTTTCCTCCCAATATGTGACCCTCTTGATATGAATATTGTGTGTGATCATGCTGACCAGTTTTATATGCGTGTGCTGCTGTAGTTCCCACTGGCAGCATTCCTCTTGTATTCACCGATCACTTGAACTAGAAAGGATGTAATACAGAATGATTTTTTTTGTATTAACTATACGAATTTGGCCAGAATAGCCCGACCTCATCAGATTTTGGAAGCTAAGTTAGAATCAGATCTGGTCAGTATTTAGTTGCAAGACTGTCATGGACCTCTGCTGTTCAATAATGAGACTTTGTGTCAGGAATAAGCATTTAGACTTCTATTGCCAGAACTAAAGCATAAGCAACAAAGCACCCTCCATTATACCTGTCATGCCCCCAACTCACACAACACCACCCTTGACTACCAGTTCCCAAAGGGGAATGGCACCTCACCAGTCCTAAGATTCAGAGTCAATGCAGCTTCCTCTGGGATCAAGACAACCTATATTCCACACTTCTGCAAGAACTACATCATGAAGTATCTAAGAGCTAATAAGGCAATGCCTGGGAAGCGAAAGCACAGACAGGGAGAAAGTACAATCACAGTAATGAAGAGGACGAGATGGGGGGAAAGGAGTTCAGAGGACCCCCTTCCCAGCTGGGAGACATGGCAGGATTAAACCAGAAATGGGCTGATCATGACAGAGACTACCAAGGCATTTCAAGATCACGAGGTAGAGGAAGGAAATGACCAGCTATCTCATCTTGAAAACCCTATGAGGTCTCCATAAATCTGTTGCAACTTAACCCAGCTTTACACACACACACAAAACTGTTCTTAACTCTTCGGTTCTTAATATCATAGCATCAGTGGAAATTCACATGTATTAGAATGTAAACTGCAAAGAAATTGTGTAACTGACCCTTTCTTGCCAGACTGACCTATGGTGGATCAAGAGCCACTGTTTTAAGACTGACAGTGGCACCTCTACCACCTCAGCCAACATTTGAATGCCCAGCAGCAGTGCCAAAATAGAGAAGCTTGTCTTGGGCAGCCTACAAGGAAAAAGAGCTTGGTCTGGACTAGTCTCCCTCCAAAGCAACTTGCATAATGTCCTCTCACACCCTTCCTGCCAAGATTAAGTCTGTACAAAAGATGTTATGTGGAGAGAGTTTCCATCTCCAGCCCTGGTCCAAATGCACTGGAGAAGACAAAGGATATATTAAGGTGCTTACCTGCCATGTAATTTATTATCTAATGTTTCTTCCTCTGAGTAACACTTTTAAGAACCACCATACTTTACATTAACATTGTTTCACAGCTGTAATCTTTTCAGCTAACTTCCCAGGGCACATCAGGCTGATGTCTAAACCCATAAGACTGATGACCCAACATTAAAGTTGATATCTATCGCTTGTCTTTCCCAGGAAGGGCAGGAAATACCTTTTATCTAGGGAGATTTAGGATCATTCTGTGTAACCCTGAGGGTCCATTTTTCCCTACAAGAAGTCCACTTTCCCAATAGACAGTGTCCAGTATCCTCTGTCTGTGATACTGTTCCACAGAGCTAAGCATGGGTTGCTCAGTTCTGTTCATTCCGCTCCAGGATCAGGTGACTATAACTTCTATTTCCCCGCCCTACATTCCTTATCTATTCTCGATCTATATCCTAGGACTGTGTGTGTGTTCTGCTGTTTTATTGTGTGCTTGCGTACCTTCATTTTTATCCCTTAAAAAATTGTTGAACTTTTGTCCACTCTCCTGTGTGTATATCTATACAAAAGCTGACTCTCGTATAAATAGGCGTTCAAGACCCCATGTTGCCCAGCCTTTTGCAAGCCAAGAGTCTGCTCTGGCTAATTTCCCCACACTAAAAGGGAAAGACTTCCTACCACTTCAGGTAACACTTAGACCTGCTTATTAAAAGCAATAAAATATATTTCTTTAAATATGGACTGTTTTCAAGTGGAAACTCAAAGACATATTATTGCAAACTTTTTACTAAATTCACCAACTCAGCAGGTGCAAATCTAAACCTGGTGGTGAGTGTCTTCTTATTAGCTCTGAGAAGCCCCAGTATGGCTTCTACTATTGAAGTGAATGGCTAACCCCCTTGTAGTTTTCAGTTAGCATAATAAGAGGGAAACATTCCCATCTGTAAGAGAGATAATAAAAGGTTGACGTTTCATCTCAGCAGAAGGGAGGCAACTTTATGGATATATATATGGGTTAAATAGAGAAAGTAGAAACTTAGGTTAAGGTTGCCATTTAGTCTGTCAGTCAAAACTGCTTAGTTGTAATTTCCATACTTGACTATTCACTCTCTTTATCCAAACTTTGGAAGTGGTTAGCCAAAAACAGACTTAGAGGAAAAACTTTAACCCTGTTGTGATGAATCTAAGAAGCAGGCAGAGGCAGAAAAGCCTGAATTTAAAGTGTTAATCCCTTACAGACCCTGAGTGTGTGAGTGACAGACTGGGAGTGAGTTTTAGGAGGCAGAGTTTCTGAAATGATTGGAAGGAACTTAAACCTGAGTTCCAGAAAGAAGAACTATGTTCAGTGTCTGTGAAAAACCTGTGGTGTTGAATGGAAAAGAGTATTGGAGAAAAAGGGTTCCTACGTTAACCAAGAGTGGGAATTTACTTCTATGGAAAGAAGAATTCCTAGCCCAGGTTCTGAAAGCAGAGCTAGTTAGTCTTCTGGATAAAGTGGGTAAGACTGAGTGAACTAACTTTGAAAAAGTTTGGGTTAGGGAGGGACCATTCTCTAGTCAGAAGGGGAATTTACACAGCCTGTGGGAGAAGAATTCCTATCTAGTCCTTTAGAGGGGTTTATTTAAAATGACCCTAAAGCTTGAGAAGTCCCTAAAGCTTGAGAAGTCCAAAGTGAAAGTGAGTTAGGAGAAATACTCCTTTTGATATAGCTTACAGATACCAGAGAACTCATGAACCTCTGTGTGCTAG
Source organism: Sphaerodactylus townsendi (assembly GCF_021028975.2). NCBI lineage: Eukaryota > Metazoa > Chordata > Lepidosauria > Squamata > Sphaerodactylidae > Sphaerodactylus > Sphaerodactylus townsendi. The sequence goes on from NC_059431.1 coordinate 65,618,310, forward strand.
CATCTGTGAAACATCTTAAAAGTCTGTCATATTTTAAAAAGCATTAAGAACTCAATGACGAACTGACATCTTTTCAAAAAGCCAATTACCATCTGTGCTGAACTTTGGAAACAACTTCATGTTTGTATATAGTATTGCTTCTGTAGACATTGTGTATTTGATGTATTGTCGAAGGCTTTCACGGCCGGAATCACTTGGGTGCTGTGTGGTTTCCGGGCTGTATGGCCGTGTTCTAGCAGCATTCTCTCCTGACGTTTCGCCTGCATCTGTGGCTGGCATCTTCAGAGGATCAGATCCTCTGAAGATGCCAGATCCTCTGAAGATGCCAGCCACAGATGCAGGCGAAACGTCAGGAGAGAATGCTGCTAGAACACGGCCATACAGCCCGGAAACCACACAGCACCCAATTGTGTATTTGAACCTGTGGACATTGTGTATTTGACTTTCTAAAAGACTTTTGACAAAGTCCTCCACCAAAGATTGCTAAGCAGACTTCACAGTCAGGGCATAAGGGGACATCCTCTTATGGACTGAGAGCTGGTTATAAAATAGGAAGCAGAGAGTAGAAATAAATGGTCAGTTCTCACAATGGAGGAATGTGATCAATAGGGTCCCTTAAGGATCTGTGTTGGGACCAACACTTCTGATGAAAAAGGGCACCTTAGTAAAAATATAGAAAACTTACCAAGGTGGGCACCTGTAACAGGGACAGAGATTAAGAGTCTTATAGCCCAACTAAAACTGAAGAAGGCACCAGGGAAAGATTTAATTCCCTCAGAGACCATTGCAAATAATTTGGACTTTTGGACCCCCATCCAAGTCTCCCTTTTGACCTGCATTAATATCCATGGATGTATCCCCAGTGATTGAGGGCTCCCAATCATTATCCTAATACACAAAAAAGGAAGGAAGAAAGGGTGATCTTGCTAACTATAGGCCAATTAGCCTTCTTAACATAATCAGCAAACTATATGCAAGGCACTTACAACAGAAATTTCAGACTTGGCTGGAACAAAAAAGCATACTTGCAGAAGAGCAAGCTGGCTTCAAGGAAGATCAGTCCACCATTGACCAATGCCGAATACTCCAGCATTTAATTGAGAAATATTCCTCTTACAGCTCAATTTCCCTTTATGTTGCCTTCATTGATTAAGTAATCACAGATAAGCTGGGGAGGTGCAGAAATCCACAAATTAAAAACAATATATAAACTGACCCATGGCTTAACAGTATAAAAACTCTATCATAAACAATACTTAAGCAAAGAGATATCAAAATAAAGAACTTCAACCCACAAAATAGTTGCAAAATAATTCCTGTTATCAATGAATTATATTGACACTACTCATATCTGTAGTTTAAAGAAACAGAACTCAGAAAATTCCCACATACTAAAGTAAACTTGCTGCAATCTCACCTAACAATTTAAGTGGGAAAAGGGAACAAAATGATCCCTTGCTATCAACAAGGACACATAGATAGACAGCAATAAGTTCAAACACAAAATTTAACTGTAAAGGACAGAACTAATACTAATAAACCAGTGCCAGAGGTGCTATTTCAAAGAAAAACAGGCACGCAAAATGCCTCCAAGCAGGCAACAACTTGATTAACTTGCTTCTGTATCCTTCTTTCAGCTCAAAGAAAATCACAATTCTAAAACAAACAATGTAAAATTTGGTAAGAACCATTGTATGATCTCAAACTAGCTCTGGTATTGCAAAATAATGCACTTACGGGATGAATGTGCCCTCTAAGATCTACCGCAAAATTGCTCAAAACAAAATTCTTCATACATTTTCTACAATATAAGCAACAACATGACAGCATGAAATCCATGTCATAATAAGAGATACCACTAAGTAAATATACAATAAAGCAATTTGATCAAGAATACTATGCGTAAATATTGACCCATAGTTCAAGACTTGCTAGGATGTGATCAACCTCCTTTAATAAGATTAAAATGTTCCAAAAATGTAAGGCAACATGCTGATTCACACTGGTTTTCTTAGGCAGAAACATCAGGTTAGCTATATTAGAGGACATTATAGGTGCAGTCACTGATGGAAATTTCTGTTTTAAAATGTTTGTAGATCTTTTCAGAATATTTTAATATTGTTAAAGCAGTATCTGCTCTGCTGCTTTCTTACTTTGTTTGCAACAGGTATAATATTTTCAGTAGAAGGAAAATGAAGTGTGATGACCTCATGTAGACTCCATTCCTACTGCATCAGTTCTGACCACAAATGTGCCTGCAGTGCAGCACAGTGATGATTCCACATGGAGCTGAACAAATCCATAATTGCTGGCATAGCCTAATATTCAGCTAAGACATATCTGGTCTTTCTGTAGCAAGCATGACTCCAGTTTCATCCTACAGTAGGAGAGTAAGGAGACTGGCAAAGGTTCCAGTGAAGGAACACACATAGCAGGTGCAGCATCTTTCGTTGCTTTTGAGCTTAGAAAAACAAGAGATAGATCTGGATTGTAATCAGGAAATTTAATAGACCATGTGAGAGCCCTAGGTTTGCAAGGTCTCCTGGTATGGCAGGAGACTCCCCACTGGCAACACCCCCTCCATGGTGCTGTTCTATTGGATGCCAGAAGAAAAATCAATTTTAAAAATGTTGACAGTGTGATATCACTTTTGGCAAAAAACACCCTTTTCTTTGTTCCAGGATTCCTAGAGTAGCTTGAAGTCAGTTCTGAGTTTTCCTTTGAAGTGATGTTGTGCCATAATGCTGATAGCACCCCAATGTCCATGGCCCTTCTGCCTCCCACCTGGTGCTAGCCATTGGCTGGCAGCTCTATCTGTGGTCTACTGTGGAAACCCCTATGTCTGGAACTTAATCAGGTGGTTATGAGGGACAGGCCAAAGTCAGTCCCTGTGGCTCCTGCATTAGAGATTGGTGTAGGTTGGGAAGGACTGCTGCAATCCAGCAGAAAGTAGCAACTCCTTCTTGGAAAAGTTTCAGAGATTTGGGGACAGTATTTTGGGAGGGAAGGGGGGGCTCAGCTGAAGATCACTTATTATTCCAGGGGACCACCTGGAAGTTGGCAACCCTAGTCTGGCAGCTGATGGAGGGACAGGGTGAGAATGAGGTGGTGGGCAGAGCTATTGAGACAGGACAGATGAGGGTGCAACACAGGAGGAGGAAAGAATAAATTGGGGATCAGGGCATAGAGAGCTCAGAATGTGGCCTGGCAGGAAGAGGTAAAGTTCCTGGATAATGGCTACCGGAATTTCCTCAGGAATTAATTGGCCAGCTAGTAGCTGGACAGGTCATCTGAGGTTATGGCTCTACAGTTGAAGACCTTCATCTCCAAATGCATTCATCTGGAGCTAAGAGTGATTTTCTCTTGATGGCAGGTTAAAACTCTCCTGGGCCTTGGATGGAAGATAATATTGGTCTTCTAGTTGATTTAACTGCAGCTCATCTCTGATATTTTAATGTATTTAAGAGATGTTTATACCATCTTTCCAGGAACCTGCTCATGGTCTGTCTGTTTTTTAAACCCATCAAGTTGCAGCTGACTTCTGGTGACTCTGTATGGTTTTCAAGGTAGCAAGAGATGTTCGGAGGTTTGCTTTGGAGATCTGATGAGACCAGGCAAGCTGGGGTATTCAGGTTTGGGCAAATAAATAAGTTACAGAGTGAAATTAGGCAAACTGATTTCTTTTAGCCTCTGTCAGTAATATAGGTGTTGGATTGCTGATGAACATTTCAGGGCTGAATGGATGACTACCTTAATATATGTAATGCATTTAGAGCAGTTAAAGAAGTGTGCTATCTATATTTGTTTGTATATCAACCATCCTTTCTCACTGATGGAATTACTGCTCCCCTTTTAAGATCTGATTCCCAGGTGCAGAAGTTGAGAGGACAGGGCACAGTGTGGGTATATGGGGGGATGGAAAGTCCCATTCTGCTAGCTCTGTTCTGCTTGTGAGGTATTGGATATAAGCCAATATGTTTTATTGTTAATTCTATGAGGTTACTAGAATGAAATTTACATTACCTACTTTATAAAAACTTGGTTCACCCCCTCCCCCAAATTCAGCATGTGCAGAAGCAGTGTCAGTAATTTTGCAGTCTCATATTGCATCTTTCCCAAATTAACTTGGTTTGAATTAGTTTGAGTTTTGTTGGGGAAGAAGGGAGTTACATAACCAACAACATTTTCTTTCCATGAAAGCATTTTCTTGTTGAAAGAGCGAGAATTTCTTCCATGATTCATAATTTTGGCATTTTGTTTTAAAGCATTTTAAATCAACACCTCCAATGTCTGCAACTAGTATCACTACAAGAAAATACCAGGTTCTGTTTTTTTCCCTTGTAGTTTTGAGAAAAATAGGGGAAGAGAGTGAAATGTGGAGGAAGTTGTGTCTGATGAGGAACAGCTGAGATTTATGGCCATCTTGTATAAACATTTCTTACCCAGAAACTCTAACGGAGTACAACTCTTTTTCTATAAAGCATAATAATACTAAGTTATCACAGCTGTAACAGTTAAAATGTACCATTTATATCCATCTCATTCTCATAATACAACACTGCTGAAGTCAACAAATGGCCACATCTGGAGAGTTTCCAAGAAATGTCAGAAGACAGCTTATTCCAATATTAAATCTTTAAATTAAAGATTTAGGGGTTGAAATTCTATCCTGTGGATAAAGGCAGTGTAAACCTTATGTAGTGTTTAAGAGCTAGGAGAAGGAGTGAGGAAGTATCACTTGAGGAATAAAGAGAAATGAAAAGGAAAAATACATACATATATTCTAGACAGTCTTTTGTTCCCTTTCAAAAAGTAGAAAAGATTTCACAAAAGTTACTGCTCGCTTGGCCACCACTTTTCCTGCTTGCCTGCCTTCCCCCTCCACTCACTGCTTGCTCGGCCACTGTTCTCTGTAGCACTCTCTTTACCACTTTAGGTAAGTCAAACACAGTGCCCTGCCTGCCCTCACCACCCTGTCTAGATCCTGCTGTATTTCTTGCTACAGAGGACTTTAGTAGTACATAAAAGCAGAATTCAACAATAGAAATCAGTTCAAACTAGCCACAGGACTACAGCAATAGTAATCAAACCATAAGCAGTAAGAACCTCACTGGTCAACGGCCTGAATGGACAAAGGGCCTATAAAGCCCTTTTCAAACCACCAAGGCCTGGGAGCCCTTGAAACACAGTGAAATTGGTTTTAAAGTTTTGGAGGCCACCACTAGGTGTTCAAGGAAAAATTTAGAGTCATGCGACATATTTTTAGTAGAAACCTCTAGACTGTTTTATAACTGTGCAATATTTTGAGTTGCCAGCTCTGAGTTGGAAAACATCTGGATATTTTGGGGATGGAGCTGGAGAGGAAGGACTTGGAGAGGGAAGACACCTCAGCATAATACAATGCCATAGGGATCCAAAATAGCCATTTTCTCTAGGGAAACTGATCTCTGTAGCCTGGAGATCAATTCTAAAAGCAGGAGATCTCCAGGCCCCACCTGGAGATTGGCAATCCTAGCAATATTGTATAATACCATCAGAAAATAAAGACTTGGGGGTCTTGTATTAGCTTTTACACTATCATGAAGGACAAATTCAATCATTTTATATTTTACTTTATTTTAGCATTATAACCTGCCTCTCTCTTGTGTCACAGCACAGTTCAATAACAATCATTCCAAAATGATAAATAATAATAAATCTTAAAATACAAGATGGTGAAGTATCCTAACTGACAACAAAATAAAATATCTGTTGATGAGCTGCTAACCTGTACTGTCCTGGAGGATCTGACCAAAGGCTGTTTTCCCCAAGGCAGGGTCCTCTAAGGGAGCTGGATGGTCAAGAAAGCTTACATAGGCAAGATAACTTTGTAAAATAAAGTCCACAGTACCAAGAGTGTTTTCTTATGTCGCTCTTTGCCACTGGGGGCTATTTACAGTGATGGCTGAGCCTGGTTTCATAACACTTTCTGGTAATGCCTTCTTACTATTTCTTCCTTCTTTATACTCAGCCTTAGATGTAGCCTCCCAGGACTAATGATGCTCAGTAACATCTGGCAGTCTGCTGAGTCATGCTGGCTTCGGACTAATACCTAAACCTAGAGCTCTTATTGTGAAGGCTGAATGCCCAAGAGGAGGAAGTAACTCTGTAGCTACTTATAGCTTTGGAACTTAGTTGCGAAATGCTGAAAGCCTGAATAAGGTCACTTTACCATACCTTGAAGATTCTTCTATATTTTTCTCTAATCCTCCTTGGAGGTTCTTCTGCATTGGCACTACAGCATAGGTGGAGCTACCACGGGGCGGGGGGACAAACTCCCTGGGTGCAGGAGTGGAGTGGTGGTGGAGAATCGCTCCCCCACCCTTCCCCTCAGACCACCTCTGTGACCCGGAGCAGCCCCCACGGCCCAGAGCAGCCCCCGCGGCCCAGAGCAGGCTATTCCTTTAACTTTTAAAAGTGAAGCATGTGGGGGGGGGGGGAATGGAGGCATTCACAGGGGGGCACGGGTGCCATTTTGCCCTGGGTACCAGTTTCCCCCCATACAGCACTGCACTTCAAGAAGGGGATGCAGGAGGAAATGATGTGACTTCAATAAGCCCTTGCAGGTTCCAGGATTTCAATCATTTTGATAGCAGTCTGAGATGTAGGTTGCTGGACGCCAACTGATGATATTTATTGGGTTTCTATGCTGCACTCCCCTGATTCAGAGTGGCTAACATCAATAATATACATATCAATAAATTACATCAACAGATAAACAAGAAAACAATAAACCAGGTGTCTTAGAATATCATATTCCATTGGGGGGGGGGGGCGACTGTTTAAATTGCAATGGTCTCTCTATACCCCATACTTTAACAAGATCAATAAGATGTGGGGAAAGGGAGGGGGGAAGAAAGGGAACCCAGCTAAGCTGGGGGGGGGGACATTGCAGTCCTAAACCATGGGCCTTGCAAAACATCTGTGTATTACAGGCCCTATGGAATTGTGATAAATCCATCAGAGCCCTGGTCTCATTAGACAGATTGTTCTACCAGACCAGGGTTAGAATGGAACAGGCTCTTGCTCTGGTTGAGGACAGCCAGACACTTTTCAGACCAGAGACCTCTAGTAAGTTGTTGTTTGCTAAGCATAATGCTCTTTGGGGAACATGTGGGGAGAGGCAGTCTCACAGATATGAAGGTCCCAAACTGTGTATGGTTTTAAATATTAGTACTAGAATTTTAAACCTGAATCGGTACTTCATCTGGAGCCGATACAGCTGATGAAGCATCCAGCTGGGTGTGGGTCCTCCACAGTGTCCCAGTAAGGACCCGAGTGGCTGCATTTTGCACCACTGAAGTTTCAAAATTAGTCTCAATGGAAGCTTTGTGTAGAGCAAGTTACAATAATACAAGTTACAAATAGTTAGCCTGTGGGGATTTGAAAGTCCTTTTTGCTTTGAGAAAGGCTGGAATAGTCTTGGTGTCTCTGCAACGCAGAAGAAAGGATAAAGAGCATAGCAGGTGTGCTTTCTTGATCCGGAGTGTCTCCATTTTCCGCGTCTATTGGAACATTTCCTCCCTGTAGAGGTGTTCAATGTATTGTCAAAGGCTTTCATGGCCGGACTCAACTGGTTCTGGTGGGTTTTCCGGGCTGTGTGGCCGTGACATGCAAGTCTATGGTGGGACATTTTCTCACCACAGATAGTTGCTGCAGAGTCTGCCAGTTTCTTTTATCTTGATGGCTCCATTGTAGCCAAAGGGGAATTTCTGGGGTGTCTGTAGGGAGTGCATTTTAAAGATACAGGTACCAAACTTGCAGAGTAGCTTTGGAAATTTTTCCTGATGAGAACACCCAATTTTGGTGATGTTTGGTTCAGGGGGCAATGGGTGATGGCAGCTCCCCCTTCGAGGATTCATACCAGTGGCCCCCTCCAAAACCAAACGTTAGTGCTCTTACCAGGAGGGTCTCCTGAAGCTATTCTGAAACTTTGGTGGCTCTATTTTGAAAAATGTGCTTCCTGCATACACACCCAGAAGTTCCCCATTGGCTACAATGGAGCTAAGGCAGTTCAATATAAGAATCTAGGTGATTACTGGGGGGTAGCTGCAGGGAGTTCATTTTTCAAGGTAGAGGCACCAAACATACAGGGTAGCTTTAGGAGGCCCTCCTGATAAGAGTGTCAGGGGTTCAATTTTATGGACCCTCAAAGGAGTAGCTTCCATGTCCCATTAGAGACCATTGGAAAGGTGGGAGATGAGGACACCCCCTTTTGGGGTCCACAAAATTGGACCCCCTTAACCAAACTTCACCAGACCTGAACAGTCACATCAAGAGAGCCTCCCAAAGCCACCCTGCAAGTTTGGTGCCTCTACCTTGAAAAATGAACTCCCTGCAGCTACCACTGCAGCCCACCACCACAGTTTCTAGATGGGGTTCAGAGTCTCCTAATCACCTAACTAGCCAAGAGAGCAGAGACAGACTTCTGAGAAGAAGGAGAATATTGTTGTTGTTCTTTTTCTCATCCTTTGCATACTAGATATTGCCTTATTCCAGCCCCTTCTGCACATGCAGAATAATGAACTTTCAATACACTTTGCAGCTGGATTTTACTGTGTGAAATAGCTGAATCCTCTTGCAAACGATTATGAAAGTGGATTGAAAGTGTATTATTCTGCATGTGCAGAAGGGGCCTCCAACACAAAATGTATTCCAAGTCTCTTGTGATGACTGATTGAATCAACCTTATATTTCATTTTCATATTTTCATGAACTTCTCTGTTTCTCTCTAAGTGCACATGCCACAAATAAGCTTTGGCAAATGATTTAATGCTTTCTTTTTAGTCTGATCACCAACTGAATATGCAGTTTTTGTGTGAGAATCCCCTCTGAGATGAAAATGCCTCACCACATTTCACACTAATTAAGTACCTTTCCAAATCCTACGGTTTCAGTTGTTTTTGAAATAAAAAGTTTATTATAGCTGACATATCCATTTACATTATAAAGTTCTTACAAGAAACAATTGTAATTTTTCTGTTATGACACATCATAACCTCTCTTTAAATTTGTTGGATGGATTGAGAAAAACATTTCCTTACATTTTAAAATCCATTTATCAACTGGAGCTTGAAACTGATTGCCAGTAGCATGCAAATACTAATATAGTAGCTGTTAGAATATGGGAGATTTAATTTTGCTTGTCTTTTGGAAACATAGCAGCATATTTAAATACTTTAACTTCAATGGAAAAATCTATAACAAAGCATTTTTCAACTAATCAACATAGGTCTGATGTGTCGTGTGAAACATGTTCACCATGCATGTAGCTAGTCAGACTCAGCTAATTTACAATACCAAAATATATCATGCACAGCTCGGAAGATTTTAATTAATTTTGTGATGACAAATTCCATTGACAACATTTTTATCAATTTTTCTCTAATTTCAAGCTAAACCATGTGTAAAAATATGTTTCCACTTTTCTTCAGGAATTTCATATCCTAAATCTTTTCCCTACTCGGATTGAAAAAGATATTTAGAAACATTAAGTGTTAAACGTAAAATCTCTTGAAGTTGCGAAAGTAACTTCTGGCTTTTGCTTGTGGTTTCTTTAAATGTTATCAAACTACTTATTCCTGAACCTGTATGCAAACAATTTGTCAAGAAACAAACAAAAACAAAACAACACACACACACCCCGAACTTGAAGTACTCCGAACAACTAACATTACCATTACTTATTCAATAGACTTTTTGGAAATCAATGATAGTATTATCTATGATCAATTGTGCAATTCCAATTTTGCTAAAGAGTTAAAATTAATTTTTTGCAAGCTATCTATGACTTTTACTGCCAGTGCCAATGGCAAAATATCAGATGATAGATTTTTTAGCTATGCCTAATCTGTAAGACTGTTTATTGTTTTCCTTTTTATGATATAGCCTTTTTCTTAGATATTTAGTCAACTACAGAAAAGTCTTCAGTCATCTTAACATAGGCCCTTTCTGCACGAGCCATTTACAGCAGCCCAGGGACAGCAAAAACGCCGTCCTGGTCAGCCGTTTGCACAGGCAATGCAGCAGCGCTGTCCGGCCCCGAACGGCGTGAAGGCGCCGCTTTCCACCTCCCTTCCTGAGGGAGGTTTTTGGAAAGCACTGCTTTCCCATCGATGCGGTGAGAACCGCACCGCGCCGAAGGCACCGCTTTCCCATCCCCCCGCCACTCATCTCATCCTCCAGTGTCAGTCTGGAGGGCTGCTGAGACCCGCCCATGCTGTCCTCCGACCCCTGGAGGTTGGAGGGCAGCATGGGCTGGTCCCTGCATCCCTCCAGGCTGACGCTGGAGGACGAAGTGAGTGGGGGGATGCAGAAGAGCCGCCTCTTCTGTGCTGGCCATGCGGAGCCGCCTCTTCTGTGCTGGCCTCTGCGGGGGCTGCTCGCACGCTCCCATGTGAATGGCCCCCTTCCCTCCTCCGGCATATTTTCTGCTGGTGGAGCAGTGCCCTTTCCGCTATGCGGAAAGCGCCATAGTGTTGTTCTACAGTTATTTCCACTTACCCATGTTCTGAGCCATGCAAATTGTGAAGCATTGTGAATTAATGTCATAGTGGGAATACCTAAACCACCTTTGTTGATTTTAGTTTGTGCTACTAACAATTTAACTCTAGGTTTTTTGCTGTTGTATGTAAACTCACTGAACATGGTCTACCAATTCTTAATAGTTTTATCTGAGACAATAATTGGTAAATTGGAAATTGTCTAGTTGGTTTCTGGCAGCTGCAACATTTTTACAGCATCAATCCAACTCATAATAGATAAAGTAAAAGTTTTCCAAAGGGCAAGAAGTTTTCAATATCTGATATAATAGGTTTACAATTATTTTCAAGAATGTTTTCATTATCTTGACTTAATTCTCAAGTATGTTACAAAATTTTTGTAAGCTTGATTCTTCTTAACCAGTTTTGTGGTTATTTATTTAAGTGATGGTTGGATGGGGGGAATGAAACTAGGATTGCCAGTTCACAGCTGGCAACTCTCAAGAACAATTGGGAAATACACTGCTCCAGTGTAATGCCAGTGTGCTATCATCACTTCTGGTAAAAACACAGAATTTTTGCAAATCTTAGGACTCTTTCATACTTGCAGAGTAATGCAAGTACTGAGCTATTATTGTTTTGGACAGAAACCACTCTGCACTAACTCAGCTTTAGGTCTAAATAGACCAATAATCTCACCAAATATTTCAAGTTTTTTTTAAATTCAAAAATAATTATTTTCTGTTTCATTCACAGATTAAGATTCTCCAATCAAACTGTTATCAATCCAGAATAAACATAAATTATATCACGAACATTTTACAGTCTCATAATTTGAAAATAATATACAGGCATCTTAAAGACCCTTTAGCTCATACATATGTATTACCATTTAATATTAGGACAATTTAATTATCCTGTTGTTTTAATTAGTAATTCTCCAGAGTCTGAGGAGTGGATATATCCTTTTAGCAAATAGAACTAAATCGGGAAATGTCAGATATTTCCTGGCGTTGGATCTTAAATATAGTCAAATGGTATCTGTTTTACAAATTTGTCTTTGAATTGAATGGCTAAACCCTTTTAATCCATTTTATATTTTTACAAATGAACTGTCAAGTTGGAAAGCAAAATCCATAGATGTAACATATGATTTTAAATTTAATAATTTAATAATAGTGTATAACCACTGTCTAATACCTAATGCCAATAAAGGTTATTATGATTGTGATTGTATATGTATTACCATCTAAAGTCAGGGCAATTAAACCACTGGTTTTATGTTTAATTTCATGTCCACTTTCTCTAATTAATTTCATGAAAGAAGATAAACAAATACAAGATAATGGCAGCAACATCAAAAAGGGGGGAAAGACAAGTAGAGGAAGAAGATGTTCAAGACAATTAATAAAATTTTATGGGAATATCTAAACAACTTCAAGCAGTAACAACTCAAATAATACAGAGCAAAACACAAGAGAAATGTTAAGAAAAGAAGTTCAAAATATAAGACAAGAGATTGCAATGGGAATAGTGGAAATTCAGAAAAGTATTCAAGAAATGCCCAGGCAATTATGAAAATTAAAGAAAAAAACTTATGTCTTGGAAAACAAGATAGTTGACTACAGAGGGCTTGAAGTCCTGGAAGTCCAAGGGAGAAGTAATAATTTACGATTCCGAGGAATTTCACAACAATTTGGAAAAACTGATCTTGAAGAATTCCATAAGTTAATACAAGCTTACCCTGGAATTAGTGAAGACTTCTCAGATGTTAAATAGATATATTGAATAAAGTAATTATTTGTTCTTAAAAATAAGTAATTGCTGGTAAAGACAAGTGATTTTAACTTTCTAAGCTGGAAATCAAGAAATAAAATATTCTTGAAAAATATCTTAAAAATGTAAAAACTATTTTTGAGATATGAAATGGAAGGAGAACAAGTGAAGGAGTGTATGATGAAATGGCTCATTAATTTTGGGTATAAGATTTAAATAGAACAGTGTGAGAATATGTGGTCAAGGGGTCTTAAGCGTACACTAAGCACTAATCTAAAATATAGAATTTTAATAAAACAATGTATTGATGGTATCTGACATTAAGTAAATTAGCATATTAATTTTTATTGTTCACACTTGATGTAGATGAAATTGGGAGTTCTTATGTTAAGTGTACTGTCTTATACTTTCTCATCTTTTTTGCTTTGCTTTTGACATCATTGAGAAAACCCTCTCACAGTTACTCACCCCCTACAGTTACTCACCCCCTACATCTCAGCAAGTAGGAGTGCCTCCCCCTGTGACTTCAGCGCCTGGGTGCAGGTGCTCCTTCAGGTAGGCAGGGCCTAAGCTGTTTAGGCTATGCCATGGACTAGAAATTTCACTAGGAACACATCCTCATCATCAGTGACATGCGTTATTTTGGCCATCCAGACCAATTGCTCTATATAGTTCTTCTGAAGATGACCTCTTTTGGGTCTCTCCCCAACATGTCATTGTGGCCAGTTAGTGACTCCGAGTTCCCCTATGAGTCACCATGGAAGTCTGATAGCAATTGTCCATACAGCAACACTGTTGGAATGGACCTTTGAAAAGGTCAGCTAGAGCAGTGGTTCTCAACCTGTGGGTCGCGACCCCTTTGGGGGTCGAACGACTCTTTCACAGGGGTCGCCTAAGACTCTCTGCATCAGTGTTCTCCATCTATAAAATGGATAAATGTTAGTGTTGGGGGTCACTACAACATTAGGAACTGTATTAAAGGGTTGCAGCATTAGGAAGGTTGAGAACCACTGAGCTAGAGTGTCTCAGTCTGTTTCTTTGGTTAATGTGATGCCACTGCATTGTTGGAAGATGTTGGTAGTATCAAGAAGATGAATCATTTTATCATATGTGTAGTCCTATAAGAAAGTGATAAAAGTTTGGAAAGAAATGCAAAAAATATTGAAAATTAAATTTCATATGGATGCAAAGATTATGCTATTAAGAATTTTTCCAGTTAACCTACCACAAAAACTGTGAGAACTGTTTCTGTACCTGGTAATATCAGTCAGAGTGACACTTGCAGAAAAACGGAAAGCTCACAAATGCCCTGATCTAGAAAACTGGGAAGACAAGTTAAGAGAATATGCCAGCATGGCAAAGTTAACTAATCTAGGAAATAAACTTCTGAAATTTTTTTTTAAAGAAATGGAAGATATATTTCACATATTATATTGATTTGTTTTAAAGATGGTATAATTTAAGGTAGATTAAGAAAATGATATTAAAAACATAACCAGTTGTCTAAAATGTGACAGATTTATTGCTGAATAGTAAATGTAAAGCTATTATTTTTGATAAGATGTTAAAAGTAAGAATAACATCATAAGTAGATGTGCAGTAGTGAAGGCTCAAAAATAGAATGTTATAAATGTTAAGATCCATTTTATCTATGTACAGTTATTTATTACTATCATTTGTAAATTTTATTTTATTTAACTTCTGATTTTCTGTACTGTTATTAAATATGAAAATAATAAAAACATTTTTGAAAAAGACTTGGGCCAGTGGAATATATCTTCCCTAATCCCTGTGGTAGAAACAATGCATGAGGGTCCTGTTTTACAATGCTAGTTTTGGAACTAGCAGATGTGGATGCAAGGAAAGTTGAAAACCCAGGCTGCTGGTGTTCCTTGTGTCTAGCTTTATTTTTTCCTGTATGTATCCTTTAATGCTTGCTCCATAGGGATTTATCAAATTATACAAATAAAGAGTACTTTTCTCCCTTTTCAATAATACTAAATCATGGGTTCCCAATCAGGTTGATGGATGGACAAAGGATTAATTTCTGGTATTCATTGTCAGAGGATGTAATGATGGGCTTTAGTTTGGCTGGCTCTAAAAAGTGATCAGGCAAATCTGTAGAGGATAGGTCTATCAGTGGCTGCTGGAACTCTTGAACATCTCTGTTCAGAGATGGTAAGTGTCTGAATACCAAAAGCGTGGGGTAACAGTTGGGGGAGGCTTTGCCTTTCTTGGGCAGCCTTCTGAGGGCAGCAGTTGGCCACTATGTGAAACAGGTGCTGTACTCAATGGATAATTGTTCTGATAGATTATAGCAGGTCTTTTTCTTACATCTCTGATCCAAAATGTTATTTATCTTATATTTTCAGTCTGAACATCCACACCTACCAGGAACTTCTGGTTGTAAATGTCAAACAACTTTCCACTGTGGCCATGTGCAAAGATAGCCGGTGAGCCTAGCAGACCTGAATTCAGATACTAATTTCGCTATGAACCATGGCCTTTGGCAAGTCATTATTCTTCATTCTAGTTGTCCAACTATAAAATAGGATTAATTTTCTAGTGTTTAACACAGCTTTGATGATAAATGTGATAGAATGGTAAAGTATTTCATATGCTAAAAGTGCTGTAGAAAGTAGTATTAACAAATGGAAACTCCCAAGGACTTGTGGGGTAATTTTCCTTCTTCCCCCACTGTTTCCTCTTTTCCTTCCTTGAATGCTTCCATAACCTTTTCCTGTCTCTTCTCCTTCCTGTACACCAGCTAACCTAACTTTTCTTCTCCCGTCTTTACTATTTCACGTTACCGTACATCTGGTACACTCTGCCCAGGAAAGAGGATATACTGTATCCTTTTTTCCTTCACTTGGTAACACACCCTTCATTTATAGCCACTTTTCTCCACAGTAGGTACTCAATGGACTTACTTAATTATCCTGGCCTCCATTTTATCCTCAGAACAACCCTGTGAACAGGGGCGAAGTAGAAGTAAAAGGTCCTGGAAAAAAGCTCCTTCCCCAGCCCCAACTCCACCCTCAAAGGAGGGAAGGAGAGAGAACGAGGCAGTCTACGTGACCTTGCCCCCCTTTCCCTAAGGGGGTGGGATGGAAGCAAGTCTGCCTTGCCCAATTGGCCAAGTGTTGCTTTCCTTGCTTCAGGCAGATTACATGAGGCTTCATCTTGCATGGGCACAGACCAGGCCCAGTTCTCCAGATTAGAGTGCACTGCTCTTAACCACTACATCACACTGGCTCACTTACCTCTTGCACAGGGCTTCAATGAGCCAGGCTCTGTGTCCCCTGATTGACTCAGGCTATTTGGGCACTGCCTCTCCCACCTTGCATGGGGTTTGAGTAAGAAAGGCCCCTTCTGTCAAAGGAACAGCTGTGATAGAATGATGGGGTGACCAGCAAGTTGAACCCCTCCCTGCCTTACATGAAGTCTGTAAATAATTAAATGACTGGTTATTTTAAAAACAAGCTGTTTGCAAGATTTTCACCTAACAGTATGTTGATGTATTAAGATACATTGGATAAGGAAACCAAAGACTGGCTAAGCTTTGGAAATGGATTCCCTTCTGTAATTATATTGTTGTTTTGCTATCTGTGCAGAGAATAACATGCAACTTGGCATTCCACTGCTTTGTGTGATTATTGGCTTCATTTCTCTCTTTTTTTAAAATTTTGCTTTATTGGAAAATATTAAAAAGTATACAAGTTATACATTTGTATTTTAGTTTCATACATTTTATCTCAAACAATTAAAATTTTTGTTTCCCTTACTTGGGAATTTCGTACATTTAATTACTTTAATCAAAAGACTTCTCTCCTAACTGGAGTAATCTGCACTGAAATCAAATATGTGGAAATAATATGTTATAAGTCTGCATTCAATGAATCTTTCATAGCGAATTAAACATTTATCTTTCAAATTATTCAAACATATATCTTGCATAATCTACCTACTTACTTATTGACAACATATAATTCTTCTTATATTTCTACTTCATATTTATCCTATCTATTCTATCTATTTCTATCTACTTGGTAATAAATTTGAAATATTCTTCCAGTGGCTTCCACTCCAGTTCTTTCTTTCTTGTCTCTTCTTCCTGTAATGTAAGTGAAATGCGTTCCAAATCCCTAAACATATATATTTTTTCAAACCACGCCTCCATAGTTGGAATATTATGGGATTTCCATACCGACGCAATCAACATACGTGCCGCTGTTATAAGGTAGGTAATCAATTTTGTAAACTTTGTAAATTCCTTATCTTTAAATAAACCTAACAGATATATTTCCGGTTCCATTTTAAATTGTACCTTCAATATATTTTGTAGATGATTATGTATTTTCACCCAAAACCTTTTTATTCTTTTACAGTTCCACCAAAGGTGTATAAACGTTCCTGTTTCCTCCCCACATTTCCAACAGGTTATTGGGTAAGTATTGTCCATTTTAGCAATAATTACAGGGGTTAAATACCACCTGTGGATTACTTTATAGATGTTTTCTTTAACTTCTGTGCATACTATAGAAGTATGCGCTCTTTTCCATATTAATTCCCAATCATCTAGATCGATGTTCCTTCCAACATCTTTGGACCATTGTATCATGGATGTTCTAACTAATTTGTCTTCCGTTTCTAAATCTAATAAATATATATAGATTCTGCTAATTAATTTTTTCCTTCCCATATTCATAATTTCATCTAATTTCGAAGGTTTTTTTGAAAAACCCCACAATTTGTTGTCACTCTTAAAATAATCCATAAGTTGCGCATACGTATACCAATCGCATGCCTTATCGGCAATTATTATATTTTCTCTATCTTTTAAAGTTAATTTCTCTGTTTCAAAGAGTAACAATTCCTTGTATGTTGGCCATTTTATTTCTTTTGACCAACCTTTTAGATTTAAAGCTTCCAACCTTGATATCCATAGCGGTATGGTTCTATAAAAATCGGACTTACATCTATCCCAAATTTTTATTAGGGATCTTCTAACATAGTGTTGATTAAAGGTTCTATATCTCTTCTTATCTTTAGGTGGCCATAATCTTTCGTGCCATCCATGGTTGAGGCCATAACTTTCGATATTTAACATCTTAGTTTCTGAAAGATCAATCCAATCTTTTAGCCATACACATACATTTGCAATATAGTAGATGCGAAAGTCAGGTAAAGATAAACCTCCTCTTTCTTTCCTTGAAATCAGAACCTTATATTTCACTCGCGGTTTTCTTCCGCCCCATACAAATTTCAAGATGTCTCTCTTCCATATTTTAAAGACTGATTGTTTATCAATGAAAGGAATATTTTGTAACAGGTACATCAATTTCGGCAAGGTGTTCATTTTGACTAATGCTATTTTGCCGAGAAAAGACAATTTGATCTTACTCCAGTTGTCTAAATCCTTTTTTATATTCTTCCACAATTTTTCATAGTTGTTTTTATAGATATCTAGATTACATTTTGACAGATTTACTCCTAGATATTTTACTTCTTTCACTATTTTACAGCCCGATACTGCCATCAATTGTGTTTCTTCTTCTTTTGGTAAGTTAAAGGTTAGTATTTTTGTTTTATGTTTATTAATTGTGAATCCTGCCAATTGTCCAAAATCCGATATAGTTTTCCAAAGGTAGTCTATTTTAATGACAGGTTCGTCCAAAATAATTAATGTATCGTCTGCGTAAGCTTGTGTTTTATAATTAAAATTTTTTATTTTAATTCCTTCAATTAATCTGTCTTGTCTAATGGTATGTAAAAGTAATTCTAGTACCCATATAAAAAGTTGTGGAGATAAAGGGCAGCCTTGCCTTGCTCCTTGGAAGATTTTAAATGTTTTGTAAGGAGATCCATTAATTTTCAAAGAAGCTTTTTGGTCATTATATATTATTTTAAGAATTTCTAAAAAATTTCCTTTTATGCCTATTTTCTCCAACAGTTTTATCATGAACATCCAGTTTATTTTGTCAAACGCCTTCTCGGCGTCTAAGAATATTAAGGCTGCCTTTTGGTCAGGTTTATTTTTTAGAATTTCTATGATGTCAATTATTGTTGTAATATTATTTTTACCGCTCCTGTTTGGTAAAAAGCCTCTTTGATCTTCATGTATCCATTTTGTGGAAATTTTCTTCAGTCTTTCAGCCATTATTGAAGTTAAGATTTTGTAGTCCGTATTTAACAAGGCAATAGGCCTAAATTTATCCACTTCAGGAGTTGTCCCTTGTTGTTTAGCTATTAATGTGATATGATTTTCTTTCCATGTTTGTGGGATATCTTTAATTTGTGTTATATTGTTAAACATTTCAACAAGTATGTTTGATATATCTTGTTTATGATCTTTATAGAAGAGGGCGGTAAACCCATCAGGGCCAGGTGACTTGTTTAGTTTTAACTTTTCAATAGCTTGGTTAATTTCTGTTATAGTAAATAATTTATTTAAATCTTCTATTTCTGTTTGGGGAATTGTAATAAATGGGAGATTATCTAAATAATCGTCTATTTTCTCTAATGAGACTTCTGTTTTTTGGTATAATTCAGAATAATACCTATGTAATTCTTCCTTAATTTCTTCTGGATTAGTTATATCTATTTCGTTTTTTCTAATAATATTTATAGTTCTATTTTCTTTATCTTCTTTAATTTTGGCTGAAAGCCATTTCCCCGGTTTATTTGCATATAGAAAATTCTTATGTTTTAATTGTCTAATATTTTGTATCAGGGTTCTCCTGTTTCTTTCTTCCACTTGTAATCTTGTTAATTGTAATTTCTTCTTAACTTTTTTATTTAATGGATTACTTTGAAATTGAGTTTCCAGATTTTTAAGTTCTTTCATTAATGTCTGATCAGTTGTCCTCCAAATTTTCTTCTGTTTAATCTCTTGGCTTATACATAGCCCTCTTATCGTAGCTTTATATGCATCCCAATTTACATTTAAATTTTTTATGGAGTTTTTATTTAATTCCCAATATTCTCTTGTTGATGTTTTTGTCTTATTATGTTTTTCCATTTTTATCAGCCAATTTTTAAGTCTCCATACTTTAGATTTTTTCTTACTGTAATATGTAATTCAACGGCATTGTGGTCCGATAGAAATTTAGGTAATATCTTAATGTCTTTTATGAATTGGGGTAATTTTCCAGTCACCCAAGCCATATCTAACCTGGTGTGTATTTTATGTCTATATGAATAATATGTAAATTCTTTAGTGTTCCCATTTCTCATTCTCCAAACATCTTTTAATTTGATCTTTTCAATGAGGTAGAAAAAGGCTTGTGGGAGCATATTAAATTTCTTTTTAAATCTATTTTTACTTTGTTTGGTTTCTTTCCTGTCAAGTTCAGGGTTAACTAGACCATTAAAGTCACCCATCAGAAGCAAATTTCCTTCAGTAAATTCCAGCAACTTACTTAATAGGTTGTTGTAATAATTTGTCTTTTTGTTTCTTTCTGTAGTGGCATATATGCCTATTACTATAGTTTTTTCTCCCTCAATTGTTACCTCTGTTATTAAGGTTCTCCCGTCCTCAGCGGTATATAACAATTTGAGGTTCCATTGGTCTTTAATATACATTAGAACACCTCTCTTTTTTGGGGGGCTAGAGGAGTAAAATGTCTTCCCCAGTCTATCATTTTTTACTAGGTGTTCATTTTTTTTCCTGATATGTGACTCCTGTAAACAAATGATGTCATAATTTTGTTTTTTCAAGTAATGGAAAATTTCCTTTCATTTTCTAGGATTATTCAATCCATTTATATTATTAGAGAATATCTTACAAGTCATTCCTTTATTTGTTTCTGTCGTCATTCCCCCACCCCCATCTGTGCAGACAAACAAACAATAAATGTTTAGGTTGATACAGAACCCAAATTCCTTAATCTATGGCAATCAATACATTAAGCATCCAGAATAGGGTTCCAATAGAGCAGGGATAGGGAACCTGCGGCTCTCCAGATGTTCAGGAACTACAATTCCCATCATCCCCTACCAGCATGGCCAATTGGCCATGCTGACAGAGGCTGATGGGAATTGTAGTTCCTGAACATCTGGAGAGCCGCAGGTTCCCTACCCCTGCAATAGAGTAACAATAATAACAAAAAATGTAATCACAACACAAAAAACAAACAAACAAAAATAAGACAAAAGAAGAAAAAAGAAAATTATATATGTATATACAGGCATGTCTTACCCAGACCTGTGAGTTATCCTATTAAGTCTTGTTTGTAACATTTCAGAAATTCTTGTGCCTTCTCCACACTGTTAATAATGATTTTAGAATCTTGAAAGGAGAAAGATAAACCATCTACCAATTCCCATCGGAACACAATGTCATTTTTCCTCAATACATCTACCAAAAAATAATAGTCTTTTCTTTTTCTCAAGATGTAATTTGGCACCTCCTTCAATATTGATAATGTATGTCCATTAAAGTCCAGTCGGTTTTTGGAGTGGTAATGCAAAATCTCATCACGGAAATTTTTTCTAACGCAGTTTATTATTATGTCTCTCGGAACATTTTTATTTCTTGCAAATCTAGAATTGATCCTGTATAGCCGGTCATATTCTTTGAAGGTGTCTTTCTCTTCTATTTTCCAGATTTTTGCTAAGATGGGGGCTAATTTGAGTGGGAGATTTTCACCTTTTTCTTCTTGCAAGCCCCTTATTCGTAATGTTGTTTCTTTTTGCTTAAGTTCTAGAAGTGCGATATTGTTTTGATAGGTCTCTACTTGTTTTTGTAGTACATCATACTTGCTAGACATCACTTCTAGTTGGTCTTGGTTAGATTTTACTGAATCCTTAAGTTGGCTAATTGACTCTTCCATTTTTTTGATTTGACTAATTTCTACCTTCATGTCTTGAAGTTCTGTATCTATTTTATTAAATCTATCTTTGGAGTCTTTATCCAATTTATTAAATCTTTTTTGTGCCTCCATATCTATTTTATCTAATTTTTCTTTAGTATCTTTTTGAAAGTTGGTAATTATCTCAATAAGTTGTTCTATTTTAGAATCAGACGTCATTTTTTCTGGAGTTCTTACATCCACACTTATGTTACTGGCACCATTTAATTTCGTTTTTCTTGTGGTCATATATAACTTAATAAGTTCACTTATCTGTTGGTTTCGTTTATGTATTGTCGTTTCTTAAGTCCGTCACAAACCGCTTATCTTACACAGGTCTGTATTTGTTGTGAAATCACATCTTCATTAGCACTTCCTGACTATCTAGGAAGATAGTCTCATATACTCTATGGTCATTCTAAACCGGAAGTGGCATTTGTTTCTCTAATGCAGTAAACTTCCTGGTATTTTTAAAGGAGTAAGTAGGTATTTCGCCAAAATCTAAATGGCCCTCCTCTTATGCAAGTCTGTTAAAGTTATAGTCCAGTTTTATTGTTCTACAAGGAGAGAACAAATCGGACCTCACCTCTGGCTGGTCACTTTCGCTCGTTCACCGGTGTCTATTCACCCTCAACTCTGCAGAAAGTATGCATGCAGCGTCTCGTCAAAAATCCTCTCTTTGCCTTCCACATTCAATAGAAGCTGCCGACTGCCCGGACGTCATTTGGATGTAATTTGTAAGTTTGTAATTTCCCCAGCTTACAGGACAGTCCGAGCTCCGTCTGGCACAGTGGGAAAGGGGAGGGTGGGCTTTCTATCTATCGTCGCTATCTCGATAATGGCCGCGGCGGCGTCCGGCTCCTCTACCCCCCTCACTGATCGTTTGAGGGTTCGGGTGCCGACTCGTTTCGCGGTCCTTAATCTCCACAAATGCCCTCTCTTCTGAAGAAGATTTTTTCCTGGGTATTTTGCAGAGAAAAAACAAAAATAGCGAGGACTAGTCATCCGTAGCAATGGACGCGTGTAGCCCTTTCGCCTCCCACCGGAAGTCCTATTGGCTTCATTTCTCATAGGCAAAATGAACTGCTGGGCCTGAATGACCATCAGCTGGTCCAGATGCTAATGGAAGGCCATTGGTCCATCAAGAGTCTCCGAGGTGCTCTTAATGGTCAAGTTTGGCCCTGCCTGTAAGGTCCACTAAGAATCTGTAACTGTCCCAAGGTCACCCTAGTGGCGGAGCTATAAGGGGGAAGGGAAGGGGGGACGTAGTGCACCAGGCATGCACCTGGGAGGCACGAAAATCACCCTTTGACCCTGCCCCCCTCGCCCTGCCAGGTCTGGCTCTGTCCCACTAGCCTGGCCCGTTTTCAGCTGGAAGAAAGCTGTTTTCTGCCAGCTGGAAAAGGTAAGTGGGGGGAGCCATGGAGTGTGTGAAGAGGGGGGAGCTGCAGGGACAGGACCAGGGCCACAGGGGGCAGAAAACATGGAGTGCGTCCCAGCTAAACTTCTGGGTCATCCAGTGAGTTTCAGGAAAGAATGGGGATTTGTAGTCCTTGCCTGAAACTATAACCACCATACCACACTGGCTATTGTGAGGCAAGGTTCAATGTTAGCAAGCAACCAGATCTAGGCGAGTCAAACTATCATGTGGTATCAAGTTGCTGAGTGGTTGCTGCTGAATCTGGCTGCAATTAATCCTCCCTCGAAGGTTAAAACAGTCCAGAAAGCACCCTTTCCTCCTACTGAGTTACAGAAACCAAGCCTGTTGTAGTTGCCTAAAAGCAGACACGGAGGGCATTCATTTTGTAAGTAAAGTTGCTCCTTTTACCATTTGTTTTACCCCTCATCCGTTTGTAAATGTATTTCTGATTTTGCTACAAACCTGGAACATTTTTTAGATTTGTAGAAAGATTTGTCTTGTTAATTCACAGGTCCAATCTCCAGATTTAAGGATCCTCAGATTTGGCCAACTTGGCTTTTAAAATGCAGATAACCAACCAAACCAAGAAAAAGGTATCACTTTATTCCTCTCATTCTGTGGCACAAAATGGTTATCATCAATCAGATAATCAAGTGATTCATAGAAAACAAAGACATATATTCTTACATAGGTTTTATAGAGAATCCCCACAAAGCAATAATTCAGTGTTGCTTTCTTCATAGATCAATTCAAAGGAAACTAGCTAGTAATTCCATACAAAAGAACATGAATCTTTGCCCTGCTCTAAGAAATTGTTAAATCATCAAACATTTTAAAACTTGTCAAGTCAAATTAAAGAAAAAATATTGCTGTTGAACACTTTGCTTTGAGGAAAGATTTGAGGAACTTTCGATCAAAGATAATTAAGTAACAGCACAGTTACACTGGTGAAAATGTAAGTGTAACATAGGAACGTTGGAGATACCCAGTTCTTCTACAAAGAGAAACAATGAATTAATCTTCCCCATTTCATTTATCAGTCTTAACCACATAAAATAATGCAATGTTTAAATTGTCAGTGCTATATAGTTTCAAAACACTGACTTCCAACAGATTAGGCTTGGATGAGCTCCCATGTTTCACTGGTACCAGTGGTAGGATTCAAATAATTTAACAACCAGTTCCGGTGGTGGGATTCAAATGATTTAACAACTGGTTGTCTACAAGCACCATTTTAACAACCGGTTCTGCCGAAGTGGTGCGAACCTGCTGAATCCCACCACTGGGTCAATCCCAACCCATCAGTGGGACAAGCTTCAAATTAGAGAACAATCCTAAGCAGGTCTAGTCAAAATCCTATTCAAATTGTTCTTTTAATGACACTGTTTCCTAAGCATGATCTTTTTGAAGTTTCACAGATTTCCACAGTATTTAATCTTTCTTAATAAAGATATCCTGTAAAGCACTTTGTAATTTGTCCAGTTATTTAAGTAGACATGTGCTTTATATTTTGAAAAAGCCAGAAAAGCCCATTTAAAAGTGGATGGGAATTTAATTAAACCATAGTCCTAAAGTTGAATGAAAACTTATTGAGATCAAACTTCATTTTGTATAGTAACTGGATCTTTGTTATGCTAGACATAAGAGATCAGTTGTTCAAGTGGTGCTGAGTGGTTGCTTTGATCTGGACATGTGATCAGGTTTTATTCAGCACACTGTTCACATGCCTTTGAACTGCTGCATTAGTGAAAGTAGCTGCTGATTGCGCTTCTGAATGCTTTGCTGTTCTTCTCTCAACCGATCCTGTTCCTGGAGAATTTCCTCCTATGATAAAATCAGAAACCATGTTCTTACATAGTCTGGCTGGCTTCGTTTTTCTACCCTAAAAATTATTTAATGATTTTTAATAAACTCTATCTTCTTTGGTTGTTATGGGTTTTTCAGGCTGTGTGGCTGTAGTCTGGTAGATCTTGTTCCTAACATTTCACCTGCATCTGTGGCTAGCATCTTCAGAGGTGTATGAAAGAGAGAAGTCTGTTACAGTCTGTGTTACACATATTTTATCTATTTTGCTTTATAAATTATAAATCCTTGCAGAATCTGATGTAGGTATCATTTTGCAAGATTTAGTTCAGGGTAAAACAATTTCTATCAGCATACAGTTGGAATCCAGATTAAGAATGGATCCTGTACTGGAAGTGTCAGTGGCATCTATGTATCAGAATTCTATGGGTAGTTAAAGATATCAGTCTGAGTACTTGGGAAGGTCATCTCTTGAAAAGTGAACTGCTACTGATGGCTGGTAAAATGGCATCATAAAAAGATGAGATTATTGATCTGTCCCTGAGATTTACTGAACGGATGATGGAAGCTACAATTTTACATCTTTTCAAGAGATGTTTAAGATATATTGGCAATTATTGATCAATGTCTTTCGGTATGAGATTTTTGAACAGATGGTGGCAGAATGTTAGTAGATAACACAGCGGCTCATGAACTAGCTTCAGGCCTGGCTTTGTGATTTGGACAGCCTTAATAACTGATGAATGATCACAATAAAGAACATCTAAAAATTAATTATAATTAGACAAAAATATGTTTTTTGGTAGATCTAGAATTAGGTATACATGGTTCATCCATAATCACGAGACTGAACAATGCCATACTTTCAAATATCTCGGCATTGCATTTTAAACATCATGGTCTTGGCAAGTCCATCTAAAAGCCAGTCTCATAGCAGCACAATGCATGATATAAGCCTTGTGAAGATCCTGTTACTCTAAAAGCGGGCAATTTATAGTTCCAGCTCTCAAAGAGTTCCAGGCAAAGCTCCTGTATGGGTAGAGATTTGGGGATGGAATAGGAAGATCCTGGATAACTGGATTAATCCAAAACATTTTATAAGGAAAATTCTTGGTCTCCCTCAGGGAATCCTGGCCACCCATTTAAGGACAGAGGCAGGCGTACCATGAATTTCTATGAGGGCACATCTGAGAGTATTAAAATATTACATTAAGCTGAAAATATCTCAGACATGGTCAAATGTGGCTTTTGGTTCTATTGGGAAGGGGATCAATTAGTCTACATGCTCCTAGAACTACCATCTAGTTTAAACAATCCGTTGGAAAATTTCCTAGTCCTGCTTCATATCCCAGCAGCATATTACAAGCATATTCTTTGCCCTCTATTGAGTTGGTAAAAAATTGGATACAAAAAAATTCGTAAATGGCTTCTAGAGAAGCATGCATCCCATGATATTGAATTGATTTGAATTTCACAATTCTCATTGTGATATACATAGCTCAAACATACTAATTTTCTCTTTTGTTATTAAAAGATCTTACAAATCTGGCTCAAAGAAAAGCCTTCACACACATAAAATTTCAAACCTTGCCCTGAACATTTTTACAGGGAAGATTTAATAAAGTCCCCATGGATTTGAGATTCTGTCCATGATGTCCTAATCAGGTTGACAACCTTATCCACTATGCCTTATACTGTCTGTTATACAGCATTATATGTTATAACTGTTTCAAATCATGGTAAATTTTCCTGGTACTGGCACAAATTGTATTAGGGTTTTTTTGGCAGATGCTACGTCTCTAGTTACTCTTAAAGTTGCTTATTTTGCCTTTTTATCATGAATCATAAGGAAGAAAATTGTTCTCAAATATCTCAATGAGATTTTAGGATGGCACATTTTATATGGGATGTTAAGGTTATGTCTAGCTTTATGGTTTATTTTCTATTGGCTTGTTTATTTTGTGTATAGTTTTTTAAAAATTAGTGCTATTTTACTGCTGTATGTTATCCTGTTATAGTTTGTTACATGTTGTATACTATTTATCATATGTATGTTGTTATAGCCTATGGTCACAACAGTAAAATAAATTCACATTCAGAAATGGACAATAACAATGCATCTCTGTTAATTCTACTACATCTGTCAATAACATTTAATATATGATATTTTGCTGGATCAGCTGGAATCTATGATGGATATGAAACCTTCAGTGGCTTCAGTCTTTCCTTAAAGGTGGGGATCAGAGGCAAACAGCAAATTAGGACTTAATTTGTAGACTTCCACAACAGTTTTTTTCTTCCTATGTACTTTAATAATTATGTTAAACCACTGGGTGAGATTATTCTCAGACCCTGAAGGTGACTCACCAGTTTGCTGGCAGCCTTCTCCCATTCCCCTCCAGACTGTTCCACTATTACCTCCCTCCAAGGGCTATTCAGCTCGACCCCAGTCTTCCCAACATGTCCCTACCACTGCCAATCAGCAACTCTAAATCTGGGAAACTCATGCTTATTCTTGTAGGCCAGTTGATGGTTGAACCATCACCACCACAGTTGTACTTTTTCAGGCCCAATAAGTGATGACTGCCCAAGCTCCCCATATAGTCAGAAAGGGGAAGGGTGGTTGTGGCTGGCTTTGGCCACTCCTCATGCTGCTAGAACTACCATCTAGTTCAGGGGTCGGCAACTTTTAACACCCAAAGAGCCACTTGGACCTGTTTTCCACTGAAAAGAAAACACTTGGAGCTGCAAATACTTTTTGACTTCTAAAATGAAGATAACACTGACTTTATTCTCATGCCGGAAGAAGTTCCCTTCTTTGAGGCCCATTTTTACCCATCAAAGCAAAAAGGAAAAAAAGGGGGGGGGTCTGTTGTTTTGTACATGATTCAAATGACCAGCAATAGAGCCCCTGTTTCACACATTTCTCTTTTCTTGTGTTGAAAGACATTGATTATGCCCCCCCCAGAACCCCCTCAAATTCCACTTGGATGGTGGATCAAAATTGGTGCCTTTAATGGGGTTGTCAACTTCCAGAGGGGGGGGGCTGAACTTCTCCCCGCTGTGAGAAAATGTCTGCCATGGAGGATGGACTTGACAGCTATATTCCTCACTGAGCGTGGCCCCTGTCCTGGACCCCAAAGTCACAGCTTCTGAGAATCTACCCCCAAATGTCCTGGGATTTGCCCGCCGGGAGTTGGCAACCCGTGACAACCATGGCTGAGGATGATCCCGGCCTTCCTCCCTTCCACGATCTACAAGCTTACCCTCCACTGACTTACTCTGAAGTAAACCTTCCAAGATCCACGTGAAAGGCTTTCCCCATGTGCTCCTGTCCTCCTTGGCAATGCAGAGGCAAACAATTCCCACCCACTCCCGCCTTCCCATCAAACAGCCCTGACGAGTGCAACCTTGCAGGGCTGTAGGTAATAACTCATTTAAAACCTGACATTGTCTTTCTCATTTGGACTCAGCCAGGCTGCCATCTGCCAGGAAAGCCCCTGAAGCTCAGTGGGGCTGCTGGGGGGTCTGCAACCCAAGGTGGCGCTGCAGGGGTCCCCCATGTAGTCCCGCCCCCCAAGAAGGACCCGGGGAGGGGAAAATGAGGCCACCCAAAGCAGGGTCAACCCCTGGCCCCCCATTCAAGGGGGGCGGACTGAGGTCAGGATTGCACTGAAAATCTGCGCTCCTTCAACTCCCTCCTGTTTCCTGCCTTCCATTGCTCACCCGTTCAAGAGGATCCACCAGCGGTGCTCCACCTCCGCCCTCATCACCGGCATCAGCCAACCAGGAAGCTGGGACAGGGAAGCTGGAAGTGGCTTGGGATAGCTGTCTCAGGCTGTGCCTCTCTAGGAACAGGGGCTCTTTCCCATTAACCTTTACGGCAACTCTCCGAAGGAGGCTCAGAGGATCCAAGCCACACAGAGCCGCAGTGCAAGGTCAAAAAGAGCCGCATACGGCTCCGGAGCCTCAGGTTGCAGACCCCTGATTTAGTTTAAACAATCTATTGGGAAATTTCCTAGTCCTGCTTCATATCCCAAATCTGCTGATATTTACCCTCATTTTGTAGATTTCTTTCCTTTCCTTGTCATTTTCTTCTGCTCTGGCTTTCAGCCATGCTTCATTTTGTGCTTTGTGTTTTTCTAGCATCTCTTCCAGCTCCTGTTTTTTTAAAACGTTTATAATAATTATTAATCACACTCAAAATCTATTGATATCAGAATAGCTCCACAGCCTTAATCTAACATGCTCTAGAATGTATTCAACTAACAATAAGTAAACAAAACAAAACACAACAACAACAACACACTAACTGGTGCTAGACTGAGTATCTGGGGGAATAACAAACTTACCTTCTGCTGATTTTTGAACTGTTTGCTGTACTGCTCCTTTTCACGTTGTAAAACCATTGTAGCCTGGACCAATTCTGCTTTTGCACTGAGAAGAAACATGCAAGAAATAAATAGAAGATTAGCCAAGCAACAACATCAAAAGAGATGCCAGGAACTAGTGATGTCCACAACAAGAGATGATTTTAGTCTTTCTGGAAAAAAGGACCACTTGTTTTTAAGTGTGTTTTATTTTGAAAGGTGTCCCTGCAGACTTCTGGCTTCCGGCATTATGTTGGCTGTAGTGCTCCTGAGGGAGAGACAACACTGTTGTCTCTTTTTCACTTGGGTGATATATCTGAGCAATGGAAGTCCCCTGGATTAAAGGAAACTGCCAGGAAGAAAGGCACTGTACTCTGCAGAGATCGGAATAGAGGGGTGAGGGGCAATGGAAGAAAACCAGAGGCCCTGGCCCTGCCTACCACCATCAAGGCAAAGACGCAGTTGTAAAACTACTTTAATCTCTAAGTGATGCTACTTTTTTTTCTGAAGAAGGTAAGAAATGAAAAAAGAGTCTCATCTTTCATCATATACTTCACCCAGCAAGAATTTACTTATAAACAGAAAAGTACAACTGAGTTATGTGTCTGATTTATGAACTACGTCATAAATTTTGCCATGTTGGAATGAGAGACCTTGTTTAGAGCTCTGTTAACGCAACATTGCTGGAATGCTCCTCCACAATGTAACAAAATACAAACTTAAGAAGCTTCCTTAAGAAAAGGATTTATAACTCACCCAGATTTATAATCCACCCAGAGTAAAAAGACTTGATTTTGATATAGTTGGAAACTGAAAGAAAAGGAGGAGGAATGCAAAACTATTTTGAATCCACCCATCCCAGTTGCACCAGACCAAATGCAGATAATTGAATCAATGCTTGCCTCTGTACAGGAATTAAAAATAAGATTGATAAAGTTGATACATGCAAGATTCAGCAGAATTTTAAAAAGCGATTAAAGGTATGCAAGATTTGCGCAAGGACTTTCTACCAGAGCTAGCAAAATATTATGTCCATCCTGGTTCCAGAAATAGAAGTAAAGTGAATAAAAAATATTGTGTGAAATCACTTGCTGCACAAAAAAAGGTGCTCCAAGACTGTGGCCCTTTCTGCACAGCAAATTTAGACCGGGTTGCAGCTGGGATAAACATACTCGGCATGGCCCGGGCTGTTCACATGGCCAGCTGTTCCGTGAACAGCCAGCGCATCAGCCAGGGCACGTGCCTTCACATGGAGGCATGTCTTTTTCCTTAAAACTTACCTCCCACTGATGCGCAGCTCTGCCAGCAGGCATCCATGCTACCCCAGAGCCCTGCTGAAGCCACTGCGTGGCTCCACAGCCCTGCGTGGCTCCACAGATGGGAACTGGGAGGTAAGCAAAAAAACCAAGACTCCGTTGCATAACACGCCTTGCAGCCGCGACAGCTTGCTCAGCCGCAGCTGCAAGGTGCGTTAAAACAAAAGAATTGCATATATCGCTATTCTTGTAAAACCCAGGTTGGGAGGGAAAACGCGGAGTAGACTCAGGAGTGGGATCCATTGCAAAGTGCCCCCCAACCCGGGTTTTATCCTGTCCTTAACCCGTGTTTATTGGTCTGTGCGGAAAGGGCCTGTGTGATGTATCTGACATTAAGATCAATTAAAATAGATACACTTCGCATGCATTTTAAAAAAGAGATTGCAGTATTTGGGGCAGGACTTGATAATCCTGAAGGAGCTGCCAAAGTGTATTTGGGGAAAAGGCCCCTACTCTAGTTAAAGAGGGGAATAAACTTCCAGGGGAAAAAAAGAATTCCTTTAACAACTGCTTAACTAAGGCTATGATACTGGAAAAATCAAATCTGTTCCAACTGATATGTCATGGTTTCTTCCCAAGGAACATTTTTGTGAGGCAGCTGGGGATCTCAAACAATGCTGCCAGCAATTTTCCAACACTGAAACTCACATAGTTTCTTGGGTACAATAGCCATGGCCAAAGCTAGCTGAAGGTCACAGGGAACGTCTGAGAAGCATTCATTTTGATATAAGAATCTAACCATGAGAATTAGCTGCCTTTTCCTTCTGGCAGATGAAGGGTTCTGTATCAATCATTCGCTGACTAAATCACATTGTGAGACAGTATGATTGTAGGAGATATCACTAGTATTGTTATGAGCTTAGATTCAGTCTATCTTTTGTGACAAAAAGAAAAGTAATGTGTCTTAACAATTGTATACATGTCCTCAGCATATACAGAGAAAATGGCTCTGGCCTATAGGGGCCTGGAGGTGATGATCCCTCAGCTCAGCTGACAGGAGGCAGCTGATATTGTCTGTGAGGAAGAGGAAGCATTGTTTTAGATGATGGGAGAGATGCAGACAGAAACTGCTTTGAGATGTCTGAAGCATCTTGGGAGGAGGGGTTCAGGGTCTCTGTCTCGGGGGAGGAGGGTCTGATGTGGAGTAGCAGAACTGCTGCCCTATAGGAGTGCCTTTCTGTGTTCTGCCTGTGTATCTGCAAGTAAAGCAAATGACACATACCAGTACTCTCTCTCCTTCGAAGGAAATGAACCCAAATCAGTACCACCCAAGACACTTCTCACTGTTTGGAGAAGTGAGGCATGAATAGCACTACTTTTATTTTCACTTTTATTTTGGAAGCATTAACTATGACAATAAGAGGCATGTTGCCTGTACTGATGCAAAACTATTTGATTAGTATTGACATTCTATATTCCCAAAGTAATGAGGACATTTTTTAATTTTCTGTCAAACATCTGCTTATTCCGCCCCTTTAAGGATACTGTTCCCTTTTAAGAATCCTGCTCCTACTGAAGCATTAGATTAAACAGAAATTCCAGGGATACCAAATAATACCTACATGCCGAGTTTTTGAAACTCAGAATCCAGCAAACCAAAGGCTGTTATAATCATGTCCATTGCTTGGTTACGCACTGAATGGAAATCTTGGAGCTGGGTTGCCTGTGTAGAGAGTTATTTGTTATCACTGCTTGAGTTGCAGTAAAGAAGGATAATAGAAGAGAAAGCTTATTTAATGATTAACCTCTCCACTTCAATTGGGAACAGACAGCCAAGAGTTTTCACACCATGGCTCCCTTTTTGGCCTGGCAGATTTCTCCTTCACAGCAGTGAGGGAATGGTACGTACAACAACACAAATATAGTCCTAAAGTAGTACAGGACCCTACCTCTCATTCAGCCCTTGAAAGAGGATTCCTTTGGGCCAGGCTTCATAATGTGCCCAACATATGTTGGGTCGCAGGTGCACAACTAGACTGTCAGAGCTGCATCAGGGAAGCTCACATTAAAAAGTGCTCATTCTCTTGGTGTTGTGAGGGGGAGGAGGAACTTCTAATTTCCCTCCAATCCTGCTTTTGAAAGCAGAAAGGGCATGGAGTCTTTTCACTGAATTTCTCTTGTTACACATGTCCAAGGAAGGGCATATGGAGCTAAAGTCCCTCCTCCACCTTTCGGCTGGTGAAAGCAAGGTGGAAGGGAAAACAGAAGCTCCTTCTCCCCTCCCACTCGCAGCACTCAGCAAACAAGTACTTTTTAAGGTGAGTTCTCCTGATGTATTCTGGACTATGAGTCCATCCATGCAGACATGACCCAGCACATGTCAGGTACATCAGGTAGTTACACCATTAGACTGTTTGTTTTTTGTACTACAAATTAATACATGTGCTATATATCTTGCCCTGCTTCAGAATTTGATTTCTGAAACATAATGTTCCAGATCCCAAAGGGAGTGGGGAAATCCTTGGCATTTTTAATTAATAAAATTGTCATTAACAGCAGAAGCGTTATGTCGCTAATTTATTCTTTTATAGTATAATGCTTGCTGCTTAACAGTGGTTTCTCAGCTTTCAACACTAATTAATTCATTTGCCAAGGAGTATTCTATGTAGGCAAATATTTAATAAGTAGTTTAATTGCTAAGTAAATTAATTACTAAGTAATTAATTCAGTAAGTAATGGTGATGCGTGGTAATCTGGGAGATCTTTATAAGCAAATGATTTAAAGAACATATGAAACGTACATTTCTCTGTACAGCAAATGGTTTCTTTTGAAAGTGCACTTGAGTTGTGTTTCAAGCTGTACCAGCAGAAAAGACATGCGGGTTATACAATGACTTAGCGCAGACTTTTTCTGGCAATTATTGAAGAAAGTTAAATGGAGCTGAAGACTCAGTGGCAAGGCAAATAATGCAAGCACAACTGCCCAGGAGATTCATTTATTTATATTTCATTCATGTCTTAACATTTTAGACAGAAGAACAAACTTGTGCCTTTTTGGATCTAAGCCTTGGGGTTGTCACAGGAGTAGCCTGCAGGTACATACCTTACACAATATCTTGACAGCTTTGTGCACAGTGTTAACAGAAGAATGTTACAGGAGAAAGGGTGTCCGCTTTCTACTTTCTACACTGCCATTTCAGTACAAAAACTGGCACCCAACAGCACAAGAAGATGCTGTGTAGGCCAGGACCAGGGAGAAAGAACTGAAGACAGTTCCTGTTGCTTTTGCTATTGCTGTTCTTTCCCTTTGGCCAGCCTTAGTTCCAGTAAAGCAAGCAGAAACTGCCAAAACACTTTGATATCTGAGGCAGAAAATCCAAATGCTACTCCTCAATGGTGGTGAAAATATATTGACCTAAACCACTGTTTCCCCTAAATCTGCTAGCTGAAGCAGAGTACCTTTACTCCAAGCATAGATGTATCCTTGGGGATATTTTTTCCATCTTCTCTTTTACTTTTTTGTTTTATTTATAAAGAGAAGTTTCTTGTGGAAAAACAATTAGAAAGCCAGGCAGAAATGTTGAACACATATGACAAGTCCAGCTGGCAGGAAGCCATTCTTTGGTAATTACCACAAGGAATAAATGGTATGGAAATACCATGTCCTTGGGATTCCGCACTCTTGTTTCAGTCTAGTTTATTGTAATGCACCTGAGGTGTAAAGTCAGGGCTTCCCTTAGGAGCTTAACTGTCAGGTGAAAGGGCTGTTCCTATGTCTGATAACAAGAGAGCAGGAATGTTATACTGAGAACAGAGAAAAGTAGTAAAATTGAAATGAAGCACTCACTGGAGCAGACGGCCGGGGAGATTCAATTCCAGACAGGAAAGAAGGTTCTGTTAACTCATATTTCACCTTGGGGATTTTGGTGGGAGTAAACCTGCACAGCCAAGTGAATTTGAAAGTGAATTTGGAATCAAATGCGAGGCACAGTGGCTAACTGGTTGTGATTCCCATGTCTGCATGTAATAGCCAAGGTAAATCTGCACAACAGGTGCAGCTACGGATATGATATAAGGATCAGTACATTCAGGAAAACCCCAGATTTGTAGAAAATAATGTAGAAAATAATTTGGGATTAATAGCCACATCTCTTTATGAGCAAATGTTACACAAAAATGAATATGTGGCAGCAGCAGCCACCAGGATCAGATGAGGAGGGGAAGTTGAAGCTAGCTCTGGCTTGCCCCTTCTGATCACCTATTTCTCCTCTCTAGATGCAGCTTGGGCTATTAAGATTAAGGCAGCAACACTAAGCAGGTCTACTCAAAGGCATACTCCGGTGGATTCCATGAGGCTAATTCCCATGAATGTGTTCTTAGGCTTCAACTGTAATCAGCAAAGTTGCATACAGGCTGTGTGATTATTTTAACCCTTCACAGCTGGCCAAAAACATTTTATTACCAAAGTCTGAATATACCAGATTTCTTTTAAAAACTATTATTTCACTTGCAGAAAAAACTGTGAAGCATAGCAGGAAACATACTAAAGGAAGTCCGTAAAATCAAGCTGGCTTGTTATGATGATTTTTATTGTGAAAGACCCTACATCCATATGTTATCTGTATTACAGAAAAAACTGAGGAAGGGAAGAAGCAATAAGTCCTTTCTGCCTTTTCCCACTGGGAAAAGACTGGGGGGTGGGGGTGGGGTGACGGGCCAATACCTGACACAAACATTACCTGCTGTTTAGTCCATGGATTCCCAATTCTGAAAAAATCTCCTTCATAACTTAAAAAAAAAGATTTCAATTATTTCAGAAACAGGGCTGATTAAAAATAAATTAATAAGTTCCCATGGAAGCCATAAGAAAAAACAAACAAAGAATCTGTTTTGTCCAAGGTGATGTGACTGCACATATAATCAGTATATACTGTTTCAATAAATTAGTAGTCACTAGAAAAACACACAAGAGAATTGCTTGGCAGTTTCTGCAAGTGATGAATGAGACATGTGAAACCATTATTGCTTTTGTTGCTCCAACAGATTAAACATTCAATCCAGTACCATGTTTACACGTACATACTTTGATGGGGGGTGGGGGCTTGTTTAAAACTGTATGATCAGGTTGTGCTGAAGACTTTTATCTGCACATTGTTTATTATGGCTGTGGACCAAGAATTTAAACTGTTTGATGGGTACCTAGTGTATCTTCTGTTATTGTTCCAGACTACAAGAAAGTGTGTTGCAGAAAGAAGAGAAGGGGAAAAAATGGATTTATACCTTGCTCTTCTCAACCATAAGAAGTCTCAAAGCAGCTTACAAACTCCTTCTCTCTCCCTTGCAACAACAGACGCCTTGTGGGGTAGGTGGGGCTGAGACAATTCTGAGAAAACTATTGACTAGTCCAAGGTCACCCAGCAGGCTTCATGTGTAGGAGTGGGGAAACAAACCTGATTTACCACACTACAACCTGCCGCTCATGTGGAGTAGGAAATCAAACCCAGTTCTCCAGATTAGAGCCCACTACTCTTAACCACTACACCACACTGGCTATGACCCTAGTTGTCGGCTCCAGTCATCTTTGGAAGTCCTGCTTTGGCTGCCACTTCCTTCTGAGGCTACACAGAAGGCCATCCAAGAAAGTTGTAGCACCAGAACTTTGGAACTTACTCCCAGTTAGATCTGCCTGTCTCCCTCTAACATTGAAAGAATCTTCCATTGTCTTTTTGTTTCCTTTGGCAAACCTCCAATAACTGTTACTGGATGTCTTCCATGGTTCTGATGTTGTGTGCTTTTATATGCTTTTATTGAATTATTCTATATATTATCGAGACAATCTCCTGGTCAGTTGGCATCAACGACAATCTTTCCATTAGTAAGCAAGAACGTGATCCGTGGTATAGGCACATTTTTGGATGATCTTTATCAGCGCACTGGTAAATGTGGGATCTGCAAGGGGCCTTTTCCAGCCCTTTACATATACTGGCAACATTTACCAGTGTACTGATGAAAATAATTCAAAAATGTGCCTATACCACGGATCATGTTCTTGCTTACTAATGGAAGATTGTCTTTGTTGCCAACTGACCAGGAGATTGTCTCAGTCAGCTAAAATGGCAAATGGTACATTTTCCAGGAGAATCCACCTGACAGGTCTGCGGATTATGTTCTCCTGCCAAGAAGACTTTGTGTCTTATTCATGATGTGGGTATTTTGGCTATAGCACTTGAAAAGTGTGATACCCTGGTTTATTTATGTTCTGAGGTTGAATTTGGGAGAACTTTTCCCCTTGAGCACTGTTTACTTATATTTTATTGTATGCACTCAGCACTTTCTTGCACTTTATTATATTACATCACTTACACTTGTATATTGCTTGTGTTTGCTAGTTGAAGTGGCGTGGGTACAGTTACTTTTCTTATGTTCTGACAACTGAAGTTTGGACAAGTTCAGTTGTCCAAAGGTTGACATTTGCAAGTTCAGCAGTGTGGTAAAGGTACAGGAAAAAGCTCATACTTTATTAACAATGTTGTGTCTGGGGAACCCCCACAGGAGGCATATTAATGCATCACAAAGTTGTGAAGAAGTAGGGGAGAAATCTTTATGAAAGCATTAATCCCAGGATAGATAGCTCATGTGGAAATGGACAATGATGCTAGAAATCAGGTTTGCACATCCCTCACAGTGTGGAGATTGAAGTCTTTCAAGATGAGAACAACTTGTGGTTTGCTGTAAAGTACAAATCATGTGAAATATTCAACTGTAGTTTATTCCACTGTGAGCAAAGCGTGATTAAGGTTATGGTTTAGAATCCAGTTTGTAGAGAAGAAAATAAAGCACAGTTTGTCATTTCACTTATTTGGACAACACACCAAACAACAATTTGTTCATTCCATGATGTGTTTGAACTACTTGTCTTGTGTGAGGAGAGTGGGAAGATATCTGAGCATGAAGATTTCTTGTGTTATTCTTGTTACATGTATGTTGAGATTTGTTTGTGGTATCTGCTGTATCAGGTTGGCAGGATGAAGGCACAATCATGGTGAAATTCGAAGGCTAGCAGTGAAGCAATGTTTCAGAAAATCATCATACTTTTTGAAGCATGTACCCTATGAATGTTTTAAAACAAGGCAAAAATCAACATCAGGTAAGTAGTGCAAATAAATAAGAAGGCAGATAAAAGCCAGTTCAGGTTATAACAGTCTACATTACTAGCAATAATTTGGGCTAAGCTACTATTGTTGCCTACATAAATTAGTAACATTATTCTTGAAAGTGTGGTTATTTAACATTATACTGTGCATAAATTTAGTATTGGTGAAATCAGTTTCAAGAGGCTGGATGTATTCTACTACTGAAAGTAGCACAATGTACTCAGAAACAAAATAGGTTGATTGTCCACATCTGAATAGGTTGATTGTCCACATCTGAAAACTGAAGTTATCAAGGTGATCTGCTAGATTCTTTCCAGCTGTGGTTTTTAACTGCAAAATGGATGGTATCTCCATTCAAACTAGTAAGGCCACAATTCCTTTCCATTATCCAGTCACACTCAAGGGGCCTTTCCCCACTTACCTTAAGCCCCACGCTACTTGAGGAGAGTAGCGCAGGGTCCCCCGACACTCCCCACGGCAGGGGCGGCGACAGCGCAGCCGCCCCAACGCTGCCACTGTCGCGCCCCCTCAGCGCGCGGCATCCCAGGTGCTCTTCTTAATGGCACCTTTTGATGATCCCGCGCAGAGCGCGGGGTCATGGGGACGCCCGGGCGCACGCCTGGGATGCCGCGATCTGCTCTCAGGGAGGATCGAAGAGAGTGGGGAAAGACCCATTGCTAGATCCATATTCACACAGAGCTCAACAATTGGTTAACGTTAAACTCTTTTCTGAAAAGAAATCAGTTGAAGCCGCTCAGTTCCTTTTAAGGCCTGTTATCATCATTAACTAGACCATAAGGTGCCAAATTCAAAAGAAAATAATGCCCAACAATGTAATGATTAATTTTTTTAAAAAATCTGGTAATTCTAAAAGAAGCATCTCCCAGCAGTGCCTTTGTGGTATCTAGTGCAGGACTCTGTGTGCAGGGTGTGGGAAGAAATATCAATGTATAACATAAGTTGGCTTCATGATAATAGCATGTACCACCCCTGAATAAATGCTGAAGCAACTCACTAGGTCGTCTGTCTGAAGGATTTATCAGTTTCATTCCTATTAGATCATTGAATTCTTCATCTTCATTTATTCCTCCAAAGATATAGAGCTGTGAACAACATGAAAATGCTTAATGGGCATTAGAGAGCAACATTAACATGACTCACACTTGAAAAACTTTTGCCTTCTAAGAAATGCAAGGCCAGATTGATTGCCTTCTAAGAAATTGATTGCCTTCTAAGAAATGCAAGGCCAGATTGACTAGTGAGGCACCTTGCATTGTGGGGAACCAGAATTTGGGGAGGAAAAAATGAGGAAGTTGATGCTGGAGAAGGAGTGATGGTTGAAGAGCAGAAAGCTGAAAGCAGTCTCATGGGAAATCTTTGCGGGGTCATGGTGAAAACAGTTATAAAATCTATCATCCAACAGATCTTTCACTATTATTCCATCTGTGGTCTACAGTAGAACACCACTGAGGTTAGACACATCTCTGCCACAATATACAATGATGGGCACCACAAGTAATAGGAACAGCTGGTGCTTAGAACTGTAATGGTACTGTTGCTTTGACTGAGTTTACTGTGCAATCCTAAACAGAGTTGTACTTTAAGTCCACTGATTAAACCTAAGCCTACTGAACTATCAAATACTTTCCCTATCCTCATTCTCATAATACTTCCTGACAGCTTATCCTTCCTTTTTATTATACACTAATATTCAATAACATGTAATTAATGCTACCATGTTTCCCTGAAAATAAGACAGGGTCTTGTATTCATTTTTGCAACAAAAGATGCATTAGGGCTTATTTTCGGGGTAGGACTTATATTTGGGAAAATATGTTACACAGGGCTTATATTCGGGGAAATACGGTATATAAGTCATTCATTGCCTTCTGAGGGTGAAAACCACCTGGGTGGATCCTTTTCCAATAACCACACCAAACTCTTTGCTGGGATAAACATTTTGGCCATAGCCATTTTATTAACCAAACAAAACAGAAGCGTGAGGAGTAGCATGGGTCTTGATCTGGCCTATCTGCTTCCTAGCGAAGCTCCCACGGGCAGATGCCCAGCGTTGGGCTTTGCTCAGCTACAGGCTCTGCCGGGTGGACGTTCCTGGCCAGAGGTGTTCCCTGTTTGTCGGTTCGGCAGGACGGTTGCCTCTTGCTGCCGTCGGCACTTCCAGATCAATACCCATGCGCCACCGCCAAAGGGCTATGACAAGAAACAAGCATCACCATAATAAAGCAAGGTAGCAGTGGGTGGGCAACTCGTCGGCTGGCCGCAGCACATGGCCAGCACAAAGGAGGGCTGTCCCCTTTAAAGGTTCTTTCAGCCCTCCCTTATGTGTGACGTCAGCCCTGGCCCAACATGGCCCGGGCTTCGCCTCCGCCCTCAGTTGGGTGGAGGGAGTCACCTTGGATCCACCCCCCACCCCCTAGAGGCAACCGCAGCTGGTGGGTGATTCACAGCTGTCTTTAAGACAGGCCCTCAGCAGCCTGTTGCTTCCACAAGCTGCATCCTGGTTGGCAGGGAGCACAGTCTGCGATTGTGATCTGCAACTGCCAGTAGGGCTTATTTTTGGAGGAGGGCTTATATTTTAAGAATCCTCCAAAAATTCTGAAAAATCACAATAGGGCTTATTTTCAGAGAAACACGGTATTTAAACAAAACTGAATAAAGCAGAGGAACCCAGCAAGTCTCAGAGAGTATACATAAAAAGTAGAACATTCTAGTCAGCTGAACCTCAACTAGAGGGACAGCTGGCAAAGTCTCTTGAAAAATATCCCTTTGTCCAACTTAGGATGTTCAGATATTCTGAGTACTTATTTCCCAGTATATCTTCTCTGGAGAGGCTTGTCATTAGAAGCCAAGCTGCTGGAAGTATCCTCTGGCCTCAGATCCTGGCTACAGGCTATCCAACATTATAACATGAGCTGCAACTTGCCAAGTTGTCATTTGCCCACAACATAGTATCTCTCTTCCAAGAGAGGAAGAGACTTATCCCATTACAACGTAGCCAGATCAGTAGATCTGAATCAACTTTGGGGGGAACTGCATTTGTATATCATGCTCTAGGTCGCTTCAGTTTGATTTCAGCGATATTAAGTTCTTCTAAACCACTGGTTCTCAACCTTCCTAATGCCGTGACCCTTTAATAATAACCCCCCAACCCTAACATTTATCCATTTTACAGACGGAGAACACTGATGCAGAGAGTCTTAGGCGACCCCTGTGAAAGGGTCGTTCGACACCCAAAGGGGTCCTGACCCACAGGTTGAGAACCACTGTAATCTAAACCTTGGTGTAGAAAGAATGCAAAAAGACCAGTTTATTCCTCCCCTTAAGGCTTACTTTGAGCTACATTCTGAAGAAAGAAGGCTGATGAAACTATTCAGTGCATATGAATTTTTTTCTTGTATTTGAAATGTGTTTCTTGAGGTCTAGACCTTGATCCTTTATGCCCAAATGACATTATGTGCACACATGTAAAAATAGCCTAATGTTGCTTTTAATAGAAGAAAAGTCTCTTCCAGGGTGTAAACAGACAAATGCAGTGGTGGGATTCAAACAATTTAACAACCTGTTCGGGTGGTGGGATTCAAATAATTTAACAACTGATTTTTTACAAGCACCATTTTAACAACTGGTTCTGCCAAAGTGGTGCGAACCTGCTGAATCCCACCACTGGACAAATGGCACTAAATGGAGACAGGGGAAACCACTCGCAGGTGCCATTTTGAACATGAAAACCTATAGAAAAGAAAAAGCTAAGTATCCCATCTTCCACTGTACAATCTCCACTCTGTTACTCCTACTAAAATGATTTTTCATGTATTAAAAGGGCTATCAAGCTATTATGACTTGTGTTTGTCCACAATGTATAAATTTAATCCTCAGAAACTTCTATCTCTCAGTCATTTCAATAGGTTAAGGAAACCATACATAGACTTCAAACTTCCAGGTGGCACCTGTACTCAGAATTCTTTTTGAAGAGCTGTAAAATTTCCAAGTAAACCGTGAGGCACACTAAAACCCAAAGAATGGCAAATCTTTGGCTTCAGAATTATTATCACTTACATGGCTATGCAGAATAAATGCTACATGGTTATATCTGCTAGCAGGAGGGATCCCTACATAAAGTGGTGTTTTCCATTTCATCCGTGCTGTAGAACACAAAAGAAAAAAGTCACTTATAATAATCTGAAAGATAAGTTTCCATGGTAGATTATGTTGTAGGTGTTCACAAGTACTATAAATATCTCATAAGAAACCTTTGAAAGTCAGACGGTATAATTGCAGGACATGATAGGAAGAGAACAGTAATTTTGAATGCTGCTCGGAAAGTATAAAAAAAATCCTCTCTTAAAAATCCTCTACTAAAAAGAAAAAGTGCTTTCAGAGGAAACATTGTCTATTTTGCATCTGCTTATCAGAACTAAATATGTAATGGCAGCATTGAAATAGAAGAGATTATGTGAAACTATCAAGCAAAGGGGGAAAAGTTTCCAAGAATACAAGATGAAATAAAAGTTGATTTATTATGCCAAAGGAGGAGTTCTCCTTGTCCTTTGCATGGTGAACTCTCAATACCTTTACCCTCCTCTGTCCACACCACAAAAAGGCTTAGTAACCATTATTGGTGGTATGCCAGAAGAAACACAAAAATCTTCAGCTGCTTGGGAAAGCACTGACAGATGGATGCAGACAAATCTTCTTGGGAATGAAGTTCCAAACTTCTAATGACACAACTGAGAAAGCCCTTGGCTTGCCCTTGGCTTGAGAAAAGCCCTTGGCTTGCCACCTATCTAGCTTCATATGGAGGGGCAACCAAAGCAAGGTCTCCAAAGATGACGTAAGTGTGTGGGTTCATACAGGACAGCACAGTCCTTAGGTCTTTCTCTGACCATTCTAATTACTATACCACAGTAGCTTAAGTATGGTGTTGTTGCCAGACCGACCTATGGTAGGTTGGGGAAACCCATGTCTCTACCCATCTCTGCCAATCCTTGGGGTGCCTAGCAATGCAGTGCCAAAATGGGAAGCCCATTCTCTGTGTTGGCTTGGTGTACCCACAAAGACATACACTAAGTAAAAACTTTGTCCGGACTTGCCCTCTCCAAATCTACCTGGCATAATATCTCTGTAACGATTTTAAAGTTGGGTTGAAATGATTTGTTTGTCTTTAAACTGAGTGCTGAGTAGGAGAGAGAGAGGGAATGGCCATAAAAAGGCAGGTGGGCTGTTATTGGGTTATATGGGGAGTCCCTGGGAGAAAAAAAGGAAGAAAGATTATAAAAGGGGGTGGAGACAGTGAGAGAGCGTTCTGTGCAAGGACGTAGGTAAGGGGGCTCACGGGTTCAACCCCCCCATTAAATGTTTGAACCAAACTGTCTCTGCCCCCCTGTGGGCGGGGCTCTCCCCTGCTGCCCCCCCCCCCTGTGCACTCCAATACATGCCAGCTGGGTGACCTTGGGCTGGTCACAGTTCTTCTGAGCTCTCTCAGCCACATCTATCTCATAGGGTGTTTGTTGTGAGGAAGAAAGGGAAAGGAGTTAGTAAGCCCCTTTGAGTCTCCCTACAGGAGAGAAAGGGGGAATATAAATCCAACTCTTCTTCTTTCACCGCCTCCAACCAATGGCGCCAAATAGTCAGCACTTTCTTAATAGCCCCAGTCTCTTTGTCTCCTACAGTCCAATTTACTTCCAAACCTGTAATGTTCTTGGATAAGTAGACACAGGGAAGCAATTTGCCATCATCCACTCTTTGAAGGAGGGCAGCCCCCATTGCCTGATCTGAAGCATCAACATATACAGCAAATGGTGTAGTGGGGACACCATGACGCAAGATGAAATGAAAGCCTCTTTCAACTTAGTAAAAGCGTCTTGGTAGGCAGGGGTCCAATCCAGAGGAGCACCTGGACATGTGGCTCCAGGCCCCTTATCTTTAGTTCTTAAGCGGTTGGTGAGGGGCAGGGTAAGTTCTGCAAACTTGGGGATAAATTCCCAGTAGAAATTAGCAAATCCCAACAACTATTGTAGTTGTTTGCGGGTTCGGGGGGCTTGCCAACCCAACACATCCTTCACCCTTGATGGGTCAATTTCAATCCCACCCCCCGACACTCAATAACCCAAAAAGTCCAGTTTATCTTTGTGGAATTTGGAAAGTTTGACATAGAGTTCATTCTTTAACAGTCTCTTTAGGACTTCCCGCATTAATTTGAAGTGCTCCTCCATTGATTGAGAGTAGATCAGTACATCATCCAAATAATCTACCACACCCTTGAATAGGAGATCTTCAAACACATCATTGATCAAGTTCATAAATACTCCAGGGGCCCCTCTCAAACTGAAGGGCATGACTTTGTACTCAAATTGACCATAGCGAGTATTAAAAGCTGTCATCCACTCCAACCCTTTGGCTATTTGTACTCTATAGTAAGCTTCCCGCAAGTCCAGTTTGGTAAAAACTTGTCCTTGCCCCAAACTGGCCAGTAAATCCTTGATTTATTACACATTTATTTATTACACATAGAGACTGTATTCAAGCCTCTATAGTCTGTGCATAGTTGCAAAGTCCCGTCCTTCTTCCTGAAGAGGACTGGGGCAGCCAATTTACTCGTGGCTGGTCTAATGAATTTGGGCACCAAATTCTTGTCAAGAAACTATTGGAGGACTACCACCTTGGTTGGACTCATGGGATAAAGACGTCCCTTTGGCATTTTAGCCACGGGAATCAATTTGATTTTACAGTACTTTTTTGGTGCAGCAGTAGCCTATTACATCCCCCCTCTTCAAAAATCATTTAAAAGTCCTGCGGGGGGTGGGGTTGCTGGCTCATCTCGTGCCTTGCCTGCCATTGCTTTCTTGGGCAGCCTCAATGAAGAGCCATGGCCATCTTTGTTCATCACATCAGGTTGTGAGATGGTATGGGATCTGCAATGTAGGTCATCTAACCACTTGGCAGGACCACTTTATATCTAGATCATGGTCCACCAATCAAGACATTCCTAATACTACTGGGTATTTGGCCATATTGATTATAATGAAGCTGCACTTTTCCCAATGCGCACCGCAGTATACCAAAACTTTCTCAGTCTTTTGTGTGGCAGGATGGCCTCTCATGAGTTTACCATCCATTTGTTCAAATTGGATGGGTCTTGTGAGAGGGATTTGTTTCAGACCCAATCCATCGGCTATGTAGGGTTGCATCAAACACTTTGAGCACCCAGAGTCTATAAGAGCATGAACCAAAATACGCACCCTAGCTGCTTGATTCATGAGGGTCAAGGGAAGTACTAGGGGTCTCGTTTCACCACTCACACAATTTTTTGTGCCCTATGGAGGGACCTGG
Source organism: Sphaerodactylus townsendi (assembly GCF_021028975.2). Taxonomy (NCBI): domain Eukaryota; kingdom Metazoa; phylum Chordata; class Lepidosauria; order Squamata; family Sphaerodactylidae; genus Sphaerodactylus; species Sphaerodactylus townsendi. Next base: position 65,662,811 of record NC_059431.1, read on the forward strand.
CCACGGGTGCCGTCTAGGCCAGGTCACTGTCATTTCCCGCTGACCCTTCACTAGAGTCGCTGTCAGCCAACTCCTCAGAAGTAGAATTGTTGCTAACCACTTCCAGGTTCAGCCCTGCGGCCCTCGATGTCTTTTTGTGACCTGCCCTTATGTCTTTTTGGGACCCAGCTTTCCTGCCACCTCCTTGCCTAAAGCTTCCTGAGGAGGGCTTTGTGCCATGCTTCTCAGAGCAGTTGGCAACTAGATGTCCTACCTCCCCACAGTGTAGGCACAATTCCAGACATCTGTGCTGGGTGTACCGTGTTTCTTCTTGCTCTGATCATGGCTGGCTGCTGGGGGATTCCCTGGCTGGGGTTCTGGGAGTTGGGGGAGACCATCATTTAGGGTTTGATTTTCTCTTGAATCATTGTACAGTATTCAGTCAGGACTTAGCCTCCCCAGCCAGAACAATCCAGCCCATCAGGCTCCATGGTTTGCTAGTCACCAATGTCCATTGTGACACTTTGGGATTCAATCCCTCTTTAAATGAGTGGACCAGGACATGTTCTGGCCAGTTTGTTATTTTGCTATCCAGTTGTTGGAACTCGGCAGCATATTCTGCCACCAGTCAGTTGCCTTGCTTTACACATTGTTTTTGGTGTTTAGCCTTTTTCTGATTAATGGGTCCTCAAATCAGTGCTGCAATGCCATCATGAATCAATGGAATTATCTCAGTTCAGGGGCATGGCTATGGAACAAGCCTACATAACAGGCTGTAGCTTCTCCTTCCAGCAGGGCACCTACATCATGGATCTGGTCTGCTTCATTCTTGTACTCCTTGGCATGGTGTTGCATGTAGGTTTCCATTTGTATGAGAAAGTAAGACAGTATCTCTGGGTTGCCATCAAACTTTTAGTTTATGCCATCGGGAGGCCCCCGGTCCTGGTATCCGTACTGGTGACCCCACTGGTTGTATAGACTGTCCCAGTACCTATTGCTGCGAGCGACCCAGGGGCCAGGTTGGTTGTAGTCAGCCGCTCCATCAGGACGTACCCCATCCCAGTACCTGCACCTCCAGCCGATATCCCTCCTGAAGGTTGCAGTACTCCCTCACCTCCCACTGGAGGTTGGTTGGCCCCGTCTTGATGAGGTCAGACCATAAGCAGTGCCATTTTGCTTCTTGAGAAGGTAGATCTTGTGTTGCATTGCATCCTTCTCTTGTCTCCAGGCATCTGCCCCACGCTTCAGGGCTTGTTCCTGGTAAAGGCCCTGAGTTATCTAATCATTGGAGTAGTATTCCTCATGATCCACTGCATGTCAAAATCAGGTAGAGTTCCGTCTCTCATTCCTGGTCTTGTAGGGCACTTTCTTCCTCACCCTGGGGTGGGAAGTTGGGTGCGTAGCAATCCGGAACAGGGAACAGGAGATCCCCTGGAACACAATGTGTTCAAGGGGTGTATCCAGAATGAGGTCCTTGCCCCCTCTGACTGTAGGGGCTTAGTTATCATGCCCTCCCCATCTCCATAATTGTCGGGATCCAAGGGCTCATCACCAGCCCTGCTCCCCGTTTGGGTGCAAGGGGTCTGATCCTGATTCCCAGCCCCATTGGTCCTGCCTGTAGCTCCACTGCTTGAGTCCATGGAAGTCAGAGTGGGTTGATGATAGAACTAGCTAAATGTCAAACCCTGGACCTATGATCCTAATCAGACTCTGTAACTTGATGGTTAAGAAGCCTTTCTTGGTAGATACATGGGTAAGAGGAAAAAAGCTGATTCTGCCAGAACCTTCAAACAACCCCAGTATATCAAACCCTATTCCTCCCGCCCCCTCCTTAGCCCATAATACTATCCCAGACTACAGAAGGCGTGAAGAGCAGGAATGTAAGATGAACACAAGGTCAAAAGAATGAGACAAACTTTTTGGCTGTGAGAGCCTCTTCCCAGGAAAACTCAGTGGAGCTCCCCTCCCCCTGATGCCTCCCTGCTGGTTGCCAGGCTCCAGCCTGACAGTTGGCAACCCTAGACTGGGCCACATTTTGGGCAAGTTACCTCTATTTCCCACCTTTAAATAAATCTGAAGCTGTCCCCCAGATCCTGCACTCCTTCTCCTACTTCCTCAGCCATCTCAAATTCATTTATTTGGATTCACAAACTGCCCTCTTATGAACATATATCTCGCCCTCCCAGTTCCCAAAACATCACCCATCTTGCCTTATAACTGGTTACAGAATCCTTCCTCCATATGATTTTGGCTGCCCAAGGAATAGAATTGTGTCATCATCTGTTTGAGTGGCCATATGAGACATGACCCGCAGTGCTTCCCCATTTTTGGATTTACTTGGTGCCCAACCATCGAGACCTTATGGCCCAAATGCTAACTACTGGCTACAGGATGGAGTGACCCCTTCCCAGCTCCAGGTGAGAGTGGAAATAAGAAGTAAGTCAACTATAGGAATAACTGTCTATTCCCCCACACCATTAAGATGGGAGAAAAGAAAAGTTATAAGAAGTTATATTGATGAGCCCAGGGGAAAAAAACTTGTGATTATTGTTTCCTGCAAGACCTTTTCTGAGAAAGAGAAAACACATATTTATTTTCTGTATAAAATTCTGACCCACCTTGCCTGCAACAAGAGGGACATTTCTCTAGAAGAAAACTACTCTCCCATGCCAACTGAGAACTTGCCTCAAAGCCAAATATCTATGCAAATCCACCAAATTAACCACAAAACCATTAAGTTCTCATGAGCAAAAGAGAATGGTATGTTAACTATTTATACATTTGCTGCCATGTTTGTTTAAAGACTCCATGGAGCAAAAAAAAAATCACTCCAATTTTTGCCTGTATACTGAAAAATCAGGAATACATGTTAAACAGTTGTGAAGGGCTTCCTGACATAAGAAATAAAAGTAATAAAATTCCCCAAGATAAAAACAGACTCTAACAAAACTGGAATACTGAATCTTTCCAATTTACAAAATGTTATTTAAAAATGTAATTATTTTGCACATATTTTGTGTATATATTGCCTTTCTTCCATCATAACATTCAAATATCTGTTCATGACAGCATATTCATTGTGTTCATCTTCATTTTCATACTCACCTAAACTTAATTTCATAATATCATTGTTTGGTATTTTATTACCATCTTTGGTCTCAGAAATTCCTCCAAACAAATAAATGTCCTGAAAGAAGAACAAAAATAGCAACAGTAATGAATTTAACACTCAAAATTTTGTCAGTTGTTTTACTCTTCCTCAGATAAAGTATTAGAATTGTTCTTAAATCAATTAAATGAATCCTTATGAAGAGACTATTAACATAGCAGACTTACATAACATTAAATTGTTTCATTCCAGATTGCTGTAAAGGTTTGCCATTAAAAGTTGGTCTGAGCAGGCACTGACTACTGATCCATTTTGATTCAGGAAAAGTAGTTGTCTTCTAATCTGTGCTCCTTTTCAAGTATAAAAGACAGGTTGTTCTAAATGCCTTTCATCCTACAAATATGTACCTCTGGGGATATTTTAATAGCTGATATCTGGAAGTCTGCTATAGTCCTTTGTCTGGCCCTAGACTCCTTACCTAAAACACAGGGAACCTATGTGGACTATTACTGCTGGTTACCTTGGAAATGTCTAATGTCTGCTAATTAACACTCTGCTAAAACTCTCTGAATTGGAATACAGCCAAGGTTGCTACTTATCCAAATGATAGGCAAGGCACAGAAAACCAGTTGGGAGACTTCCACATATTTAGCTCCCTTGAACATGTCAAAATAACATCTGCCCAAGTTTACCAAGGAAATTCTTCAAAGAAACAAATATTAGGGAGGAATGATGGAAGAGGAGATTGCAGAAAAAGAAGACCCACTGAATACTTTACCATCCCCTGGATTTGAGGCTAACTGGACCAGGGATAATGGACCACTTTTCCTATTATAGTCTCCCCATAGTTCTTGAACTGTCAAAGGAAGATGCTTGAACCAAGCTAAGGGTGCAACTATTTTCCTCAATGCAGTATTCAGAGGGAAAAATTCCACTCAGAGTAGCCCATTTTCTCCAACACAGCACTACTGTCCCTTTTTGAATCTCTTTTAATAAGAAGGGTATGTAGATACCAAATCCACTCTTCTACAGCATTTCCTCTGCTATTGGAGAATGTCACAGAGGCAATTATGTGGAAGATTTGCAAAATGCATTGCTATGCACCTCTCCTGTTTCCATGGTGAAAATCATGCATAGCCTAAGGATTCCCAGTTTTTTCGAAGTTGCAGTCATCTTTTGAACTCTGACACAGGGTGGTGGGTGCAGCCTCAAAATGGCTACTGCACACAGTAGAGTCAATCACAAAATGGCCGTTTTTACACAGTCAAAATATCCTGGGGTGAGAACGGAAAATATCCCTGTGCAGCTGGAAATTCTGTATGGCTCCCAAAGGTGCACAGGGTTTGCCTTGGTGCCCCCCCTCCCCTGGGCAATATTTACCTTCACCTGGAATTTTCAAAAATCACCAGTCTGGAGGTTCTTTTTAAAAATCCCAATGTGATGCTGCTTGTGCCTGTGCTGTGAAAAAACCAATCAGGAGCTGGACCAGTTTATTTTTCCCACCCAGCCGGCTGATCTCCCCGCCTGACATGCATTTAAGCTGCCACTCAAAAACAGCAGCCAATCAGAACGTGGGATACCAGCCAAGCTCACAGGTGCTGGCAACTGCCACTCAAAAGCAACAGCCAATCAGAACAATCACTTGGTCAATTTTCCTCAGTTCAAGCTTTATTCTAAATCAGTTAGCAGACCTATTCACTAGTTTTCTCTCTCTGACAGCAAAATCTTATTTTAAACCATTAAAAACATGGATCAGTTTCTTCCATTCCCACAGCACAATCACAAAAGACCAGCCAGCTGATCTCCCTGCCTGACGTCCATTCAAGCTGCCACTCAAAAGCAACAGCCAATCAGAATGTGGGACACTGGACATGCTCAAAAATGCTTCCAAAGCAAATACAGAAATTCCGGTTGTGCAGAGTAGACTGGAATGTTATTAACTCTGCTCCTGGGCAGAAGCGAGGAACTGTGTGTACAGCCCAGGTATATATGATCCTAGCTCAACCCCGGTGTAATTGAGCTGTGCAAAAATGGTCAATGTCAATGTATGAAGTTATGCACAACTTTAACAGTAACTCTTAACATTTAAGGTTGAAGCTCTGCTTCAGGATGCCTTTTTCAATGAATATGTAATAAATATTTTCTTGTACATACCAGCTTACCTTCACTCACAAAGTAAAGGTCCTTGTGGTGTGGTGATAGCAGCTGTTGAAGTAATGCTTTTAATATCTGCGCAGCCAACCAAATACCTAGTGCTATATCAGAAGCCCTGCTGGGAAAAAACCTCACCTGACTCCACCCACTTTCCATAACAGCAGGCACCATGACACCCGGGGGCACTACACAGGGCACCCCAGCATAACTTATCTGCCTTCCCCAGTATTTTCTTTATTATTCTGTTGGGGTAGGAATCATTAGAGAACACTTAAGATAGGCCAAGGTTGTCTAACAATTGATTTATTTATTATCATTCTTATTCATATAACATAATCAACGTATATGGAACTTTTCACAGTAATATGTGCAAAAAAAGTAATGTCGCTGCCCCAAGAGGCCTACTTACCTAAGCCATGACAAGTTGGTCAAGCTTTCTGCATTTTTTCCTTACCATGTGGAACAATGTACAGAAATTGGCCCTTTCCCCCCAGGACTGGTTGTGATGGCCTCCTAATTTACAAAGTTGGGTTATTTGCAGAGCTTGTATAGAGGAAGACTCATGACTGTAATTTTAGGTGATGTCCACAATTCAAGCTATTTTTTGCCACTTACTCCTGCAGAATTTTCCCCTCCTGTTCAAATTACCTACAGTACTATACATTTCAGGGGGCCTCTTCATCCTTCCCTCTTTTCCTCCAACAGATCATATGCACCAGGGCCAGACCAAGGTCCTTTCTGGAGTAATTTTGCCTTACAGGCTGCTGTGTCTTCAGGAAGAGAGATAGTGAAAAGAAGGGAGGAAAGAAGTAGCTGGTGAGAGGAGAGGGAAAGAAATTTAGTCAAAGCAAGCAGTGGTGAGAAGGAGGGAAACCAGAGATTCCCCCAGGATTTCTTGCAGGTTCTCCAACTTCTCAGTCCAAACAGAGAAGAAGAAAAAATTAAAGCTTTCACCTTATCACAATGGGCTGTGAATGTATGATGCGACCTTCCAACAGGCTTTTCTCCTCTGACTTCACATTTTTTCCATGTTAATATTACTAGATGGGAGAAAGAAGGGATAAAAAATAGGATTTTGTTATTTTTCATTCATTTTAAATTATTTTACATTTTTAAAAACATAAGTGCTTTGTGAGCAGTACAAATGCAACTGTTTCTTTGAAATCGCAAGTTTTCCTGAGATCACACTCTTTTTCTTAGTTTCTCACCCACAGCTTTTGAACAGAGTAGAGATTCATGGAAGAGCACATAAAACCCAACCAGCAGCATTTTTAGCACTGACATTATTCAGAAAACACATTTCATAAGGATGCTTAAAATACTGAGATATGCATTATTGAAAAATGAATCTGTCTTAGAAACGTGGCACTTGTTTATAAGTAAACCATCAGAAAAGTCAGTGTCCCAACACAGCACGCAGCAAAGGCTGGCATGCTAAAGACTGTAATGAAAAATTTCACACCGTTTCACACTATGCAGAGTTAAGCTGTTTGGAAGTCTCACATATCACACTTCATGACTCTTTCCAGTGGCTGCCAGTGAACTTGTGCAAAACTGTCAACAAGTAGTTCAACAGGTTTAAAGGATATGCTTTTGAGACTTCTTTAATATGAAAACTAAGAATTCAGGGATGGTTCTTGAGGGATAAGGACTAGCAGATATGGCTCTGAAGCAGCTTCATGAAATTCAAAGTAAATCAAGTTAAATGCAAGTGTCAAATGCAGCACTCCTTCTGGGCCCCTAGTCTTTTCCTAAGCTGATCAGACAGAAAGGCTCTATCAACCCTTTAGTGGGATGTTCACTCAAACTCTAAGCAATTGTGATGTGTGAGAATCTGTTACTATATCATTACAGTTCAGTCAGTGCTATTGATCACTGTCCCAGTCAAGTATACAACAGGTAAGCAAACTAAGCAGGATAAAGAATTAATATTGAAAACCAGACTTCTAGTGCTATCTCTTCACAAACCTCTACTTGAGCTTTTTAAATTCTGAGGTTACTATAATCTGAAATTTATGATTTAGTACCAATATATTACTTGATCAATTAGAACAGGTTTAGTACCAATATCTTACTTGATCAATTAGAACTAGTCATCTTCCATATATTTATGTATGGCTATCTTGGATCTTCTGATATGATTTGCTCCAGTGGTGGGATTCAAACAGTGGCACCGCTGCACACATGCACCTCCAGTCCCTATTGGGCAGGGAGGTTGCTTTAGTAACCCCTTCTCGGCACTCAGAAAAAATTAGTAACCACTTCTAGAGAAGTGGTGAGAACTGGTTGGATCCCACCTCTGGTTTGCTCCCATAACTGTTGCATCAAGATATCTTCTTTCTGGCTTGAATTCTTCCTTTCTTCCTCTTATTCCTAGTTGGAATTGATTGATACTACTCAAGACTTGTAGATCAGATGAGTAGAAAAATAAAGGTATCTTCTAAACTTTGTATTTCAAAAAGTTAACTTTTTTTCAGTTTGCATTATAGAATTCAAAGCTAAGTTCTGTCAGTGTGGGACTTTGCATAGTTTTAATAAGTTTTTTTGAGGGGGATGTTGCTTGAAACTTGGTTCTGAGACACATACCACAATGATCTGTGGTTTTTATACCCACTTTCATCTATTTGTAAACACACATTGCTAACAAATTACTTATGCAAAGGAAAATAAGCTGTAATAATGAAATACACCTGTGTCCAGTGTAAATACATCCGTACAATATTCCCCTTCATCAGAACAACCTCCAAACATATAGATTATTTTTCCAACTGGAATAAATGCATGGCCTGACCTGAAAAATAAAATATTTCACAGAATAGTGTGTTTTATATTACATTGATATGAAAACATTGCTTGAGAAGAAATAAAGACCTGTGTGATAAAGGCTGGGAAAGACCAAGGTCACTGTGTAGGTTCTTTTATGGTGGGTAGAGCACTAACTTCTGCCTGACATCCTCGAACAGTGGAAGACTTAAGACATCATGGCAGGCCTTATATTCAAGATGGTATCCATGGGCTATTTGGTACCACTGTGTGTGTAAAGTGGCAACTTGTGGTAACTCATAGCAACTCTGTTTGGTTTTTAAGTCAAAAGATAAAGCAAAAGTGGTTTGCCATTGCTTTTTTCTGCAAAGTCTTCTTGGAGGTCTCCCAGCCAAATACCAACCCTGTTAGCTTCTGACATCTAACAAGATCGGGCTCTACTATTCCAACTAGAATATGGACACTGCTATATCTATTGTAACCTCTGGAATATTCTGTTCTGCAGACTTGCCCACATTAGGAAGTCTGGGAGCTGGACAGCCAATGGAACTAGTGGGAGAACTCCCTTCTTGAAGATCTTATCTGAATTTCAAGGTTATGTGGAGTTGGAAGTTTCTTGGCAATGTCAATAGGACATATTGGTCCACCTTCTTCACCTAACATAATTAAGAAGGGGAAATAATAAACTATGCATTAGACCACTGAGGAGTAGCAAGTAGTCCTCTGTTGGTCTCAAACGAAGCAATGAATGGACTCTGTATTGTTGATCAGAAGTGTTTATAGATAGGCATCAAAGCACCCAGCTGGACAAAGCCAGTTCTGGGGAACCTGGCTTTTGCTACCCATTTTATTCCGATGTTAAACCCCCCTCCCATTTTCCCAAAGAATTCAAGAAAGAGTTCGTTTAGAGCTGAGGCGCCCCAAGGTTGGCAATAGATATAGAGCCACTTGGCATCCTGTCCCCACAAGACAACAGAAACAATCCTGTTTCCCATGAGACCAAAGTGTCAGGGAAAGCCTATTTATCTACTTGGTGTGTTAAGCCATAAAACAAACATCAATGAAAGAATGTCCAAGGATGGCAGAGATAACATATAGCAGGCTGGTTACATATATCTTGTAGCAATTAAATTGAGCTAGGAATGCATTTCAATCAACTAGATACAATTGAGTTAGGAATGCATCCAGTGGTGGGATTCACCAGGTTCGAACCACTTCGGCAGAACCAGTTGTTAAAATGGTGCTTGTAAACAACCAGTTGTTAAATTATTTGAATCCCACCACCAGAACTGGTTGTTAAATTATTTGAATCCCACCACTGAATGCATCTCAACCCTAGGAATGCATCTCAATCAACGAGATACAACCCCCTGTCATCCTCCTAGTTAAGAGGAATCAGGACAAAAATGATGAAACTCTTTCCACAGCATAGTTTAAAGAGTCTGAAAGTCCCATCTGTTAAGAATGGAAAGAGTTTCCCATCTGAAGATGCTTTTCTCTTCCAAAGGCTTAAAAAAAGAGAGAAAATATTCTCAGTTTGCACTCTGTAGCTGACCTAGGACCACAACAATAAAGGAAACTCATTGGGGGTGGGGGGAGAAAACAGTGGCAGGGTTAAGTATGGAACCCTTGTGTAGATCTTGATGGCTGCAGTCTGCCATTTTGAAGCAGAAGAGGCAGCTAGTAGCTTGTAGGCATCAGGACATTGAATGAATTGCCCCAGTCCTTGTTAGGTAATGACTCTTCCCGCTAATTAAAGCAAGGAAGATTATGCTTCTACAGCAATGTAAACTGTGATTATTTTATGAAACAAATAACTTGATATTCTGGGGTGCTGTGTGGTTTCCGGGCTGTATGGCCATGTTCTAGCAGCATTCTCTCCTGATGTTTCGCCTGCATCTGTGGCTGGCATCTTCAGAGGATCTGATAGTAGGAAAGGAAAGCAAGTGGAGTATATATACCTGTGAGTGGAGTATATATACCTGTGAGGGCATCTGAATAGGAGTGGCCTGGCAAGTGAGTAACAATGAAGTGTAGCTTGTGAGTAACAATGGAGATAGCAAGGTCAATAGGTGAGGGCATCTGAATAGAAGTATCCTGGTCTTTGTTCCCTTTGATTGTTTATTGTCTATAGTCATCCTGTGTTTGTGTGGAGCTGATTAGTCACTGTCTTGACTCTAGTGTTTTTCAAATCTGGCAGCCAAGTTCTGTTCATTTTCATGGTTTCTTCCTTTCTGTTGAAATTGTCCATATGCTTGTGGATTTCAATGGCTTCTCTGTGTAGTCTGATGTAGTGGTTGTCAGAGTGGTCCAGAATTTCTGTGTTTTCAAATAATATTCTGTGTCTAGGTTGGTTTATCATGTGTTCTGCTATTGCTGATTTTTATGACTGAAATAGTCTGTAGTGCCTTTCGTGTTCTTTGATTCGTGTTTGAGTGCTACATTTGGTGGTTCCTATGCAGACTTGTCCACAGCTACATGGTATACGGTAGACTCCTGCAGTAGCTAGAGGATCCCTCTTATCCTTTGCTGAATGTAGCATTTGTTGAATTTTCTTAGTGGGTCTGTTGATTGTTTGCAGGTTATGCTTCTTCATTAGCTTTCCTATGCCCGTGGTGGCAAACCTATGGCACTCCAAATGTTTTTTTAAATTCGATTTGATAAACTGCCCTACCCCCGAAGGGCTCAGCTGGCCATGCTGGCAGGGGTTGATGGGAATTGTAGTCTATGAACATCTGGAGTGCCATAGGTTCGCCACCACTGTCCCACGCGGTCAGTGGTTCCCTCGATGTATTATAAGAACACTTTTCCTTTAGATGGTTCTTTATCTTTGTTCATGTTCAAGGCACATGTCGACCACCTATGTCAGTGATGGCGAACCTTTTTGAGACGGAGTGCCTAAACTGAAACCCAAAACCCACTTATTTATCACAAAATGCCAACATGGCAATTTAACCTGAATACTGAGATTTTAGTTTAGAAAAAATGGTTGGCTCCGAGGTACGTGTTACTCAGGAGTGAGCTTGGTGGTAGTCGGTGGCTTTGCTTTGAAGCAACCGTGCAATGCTTCAAATGGGTGAATCACGACCCTGGGAGGGTTTACTCAGAAGCAAGCCCCATTGCCAGCAACCAAGCTTACTCCCAGGTAAAGGATTACACTTTAACTCTTCCTCTTCTCCTCCCTCTGCTACGGTGGGTGGGCCATGTCCCCTCCCTCCCCTTGCATGCTACCCCTCCGCCTCCCTTTGGCCATGACCTCCCCATCCAGGGTCATGGCTCTTTGGCCATATTGTACAAGAGAGGTAGTACTCTGTAAATCAGCACACAGCTGAGGCAAGGAGCAGTTGTTCCTGGGTGAACTCGCCCGTCAGAATTGATTTTGCAGCACCACAAACATCTTTCACTCTTTTCTTTCTTTTCTGACCTTAAAGTGGTACCACTTATAGTTGTATGAGAAAAAGGCATGCCAGACTAAAACACTGTTCTTTGGGTAATGTCAAGCATTGCTGACTGAGTCTGAGAAGGAGAGAGAATGTACTAAGTGATGCTGCTGCTGTGACAGGCTGGTTGTGCAGGTCTTTTCTTTCACTGTACACATTTGAGGGAACACAGACTGAGAATGAGTCCCAAAGCTGAGTTTTGTGCAACAGTTGGGGGTTCTCTTCCATTCCCATTCATGTGGAACTTGATTCAGATGGGAACATGTGGTGCACTACAGCCCTCCCTCCTGTGCCAGTTTTCCAACATGAAATGATCTAGGGTTGGGGAGGTAGCCAGAGGCGGTCTAGGGAAAATGCAGCCAGGGGGGAAATCTGAGGTTTTTTTACCCCCCCCCCCCAATCCATTTTCCTTAGATACGCCTCTGGCACCTGCGTGCCTCTTCAGCGGCGCCCACAGGAGAAACAAACTCTCCTTCACACACAAAGACCCTCCAGCTTCTTCTGCGGCTGTTTCTTCAGGCAAAAGCGGGGTGTGGGCATGGAGCCATCAGCAGCCCGGACAGGGAGCACCAGGGGCCATTGTCTGGTTTGACCCTGAGAACTGATCCATGCAAATCATGAAAACAGCAAAACTTTTCCCATAGGCAAGGCAGGGGTTTTGGGGTTTAGATGAACTCCCAACAGTGCCAAAAAAAGAAAGAGTCCCAGCTGGTTCTACGATCTCCATTGGTCATTTGTAAAAGAATCAAAGAATGTCAGTTTGTTAAATTGTTAAACCACAATTTGCTCATGTGTTTCATTTTATTTGAACTATTAATCAGTAGTAAATAACTAACCTGGAACCAGGGGATGAACCAGTGGTTTTGACTGGGGTCCAGCTTAAGGACACTGAAAAATAACATATATGACACAGTAGCAACAATGAAAACAATTTAGAATTACATGACAGCTATATAAAATTGAATGTGTGTAGTAAAAATATGTACCGTATATACTCAAGTATAAGCCGACTTGAATATAAGCCGAGGCATCTAATTTTACCACAAAAACTGGGAAAACTTATTGACTTGAGTATAAGCCTAGAGTGGGAAATGCAGCAGCTACTGGTAAATTTCAAATCTACCTCACAGAGGTCGTTTCTCCACTCACCATTTGTTGTGGGTTACTGGCGGCAAATAACCCAGGGTCTGGCTGCACTCCCCACTACACCAGCGGCAACAACACAGCCACCCCGATTCTGCCGCTCTCTTACCCCCTCAGCACACGTCATTTAAGATCCTGGACGGAAGAGCACCTTTAGGAAAACCCCGTGCAGAGCACGGGGCAGTGGGGAAGTTCAGAGGGTTAATTCGGGGTTTGAGTTTCCCGCCCCTGTTAGTGATGTGTAGCCTTTTGCCCAATAAGGAAGCAGTGGGCTGTGCGCAATGTGCACAGCCTTTTTTTTAAATTTCCGGGAGAAGAGACTGTTGTGTATTTGACCCTATGTTGCAACATAGGGTTGTTTACATAGCAATGAAAGGGAGCACTCACGGAAAGCCTAGTATTTATCCATATCTTCCACTAGAGTTGCTGTGGCTTACCTAGCTAATGCAGTGTTCTGTCTGCTTGTGCCACAGTGTGAAAGCTCATGAGTTCTAGTCCTGCCAGGGATGACTAATTTTTTAAAAATCATTTACGAAGGAATTGGGGCTGATTTTTTACCAGGACAAGGTTTTTCTGTTTGGGCTGAAAGCAGCAGGATTCTGATGCACCGGTCCCACTGTTATTTAGGTTCACTCAAAACACAGCACAATGAATCCCCACAGTTTCTGTCTCCAGCGTTATCATGAAGCCACAAACGAACAATCAGGAAGTTCAGCAAATTTTCGCGCTGCAACGTGCTGGCCAATCAAAAGCCAGCACCAAAAGCAGGGAAATCACATTGGGCAGCTTTGTGATGACGTGTGCATATGGGAACGTTTCAACGCTGATTCCAGGAAGGAAAAATTAAAAAAAGAAAGCTTCAGCCTCTAAAATGGGACTCCAATCAATCGCTGCAAACAGCGAAGCGTGGGGAGTGCTGCTTCTAAAAAATCGCAGCAGAAAGGTGAGTTCCCCTAATGGACAAACTGGAGTGGGGAATATTAACCCGCGCTCAAGAACACCCGGTTCTTACAAGCCTGGTCTGCCTCCACTTTAATTCTGAAGTGGGGAAACAACCAGAGCTGTTGTGAGGATAAAATGGCAGACTGGAGAACAATGTAATCCACTTTGGGTTCCACAGGGCAAAAAGGTGGGGTACAAATGAAGCAAAATAAATGGCTACAGTACCACACTAGCTTACATCTTGCTCAATTGTACACTTTCATCTCTTTCTTAATCTGAAAACAGTTAAACTTGAATGGCATGGAAATTGAAATTTTGCAAAGCACTGACCCCGTACTGCAAAAGCTGCACTCTTATATCATCTTTTTGTAACATCTTTTTTATATCATCTTTTTGTAACATGTAAATTGCTATCAAGGAAGAACAAGAAAACATTGCCTTGCAGATTAAAGACAAAAAAAGCAGCACTTCCAATTAACTCCAAGCCACCAACTGACAGAAGAAACAGCACTGTGAGGGAACAGGGAAATCTAAGAGAGGTCTCCAGCTTGCAAAGTCAGGGTCTCTGGCTTAGCAGTTTCAGGTGACCCAGAAACAAGGCTCTAGAAAGAATCTATTAACAAGAACTTTGTGACTGAAGCAACAGAGCATCAAAACACATGGATCACCATAAAGCCTCATGATCAGCCTCGAAAACATACGAATTGTCATAAATTATACTCTACTGTGATAAGGAAACACAGCCAGAACACTGTTCCCTAATTATTAGAATTTTGTTTTGGTATACCTATGCAATAGAAAAACAACTTTTAAAATGTCTCTGTTATTTATGAATGCAAACATTCCTATCTTTATGCAACAAAAGTGAGCCCAAAGGGATTAAAAAAAAAGTTTTTTTTCAAAGTAGCCTCATTCCATGCAGGGTTTTAGCTATTGCTTCTCAGACAGATCAGTTATATAGCCTGCAAGGCACCTTTAAAAGGTCCTGCAGAACATTTCACTATGCCTATTTGCCAGTAGAAATTTGTTCTGGCACTATGGGATAGCTTTTATACGGCAGTGAGTGACTTTATTCCTTTTTACCTTCTCCCCCTCCCCAAACCTCTTACAAGGTATTCCTCTGTTTCAGTAGCTTTTTGTTTGTTTGTTCCAGGAATATTGCACTGATACCTACAATGGTTTATAAAGGGTCTGGGCTCTCCTGAAGCAAGAATGTAAGAACTTAAGAATGGTCTCACTAGATGCGAGCAAAGTTAGTCTAGTCCAGCAACTGGTCCTGAACAGTGGTCAGCCAGATACTTCTGGTGGAAAATTCACAACAAGCCATTCCTGGGGCTTCCAATCCTACTAACTTGGATTCAATTGCTGGATACTTGTTTCTAAATATAGACGTTCTGCTGTTAGCTTTGAGATAGGATGTCACTGTGAGACAGTGTGTATAGTGGTTAGAGGATGCTCAAATTCTCATTCAGCCATATAGTTGACTGATTGATCTTATTTAACGGACAGGCACCAGCAGTTCTGGAGCAATTTGGTCAAAAACAGCCCTCTGGAAAAAAACCCACTGGGAAATAATGGAGCTGAATAATATTGGAATCCCTCCCTTTTCCCTCCCTAAGATCCAAATACCAAACCAGAAGTTGTACCTTAAAACCAGGAATACCAATATTTTGCAGCTCTCTAATATCAGGATGCAACAAATAGTTTTCTGAGCTGCACATCCCTCATTTGTTTCTGATGTTCTTTAATTAATATGATGTTTGCTGTAACCATAAATACCCATGAACTGTGATTGCAATGAATCTATTGCTTTCAGAACAACTTCTTTATGTTCAAAGAAATATTTGTCATTGTTGTGCATCTAAGTTGCCCAATAAAATAAAAGTGAATTGACTAAAAATATTCTATATGAATTTTCTTAGGAGGGATTTAGTTCTGCTTACCTGTATTGAGCATGTACAGGTCATCAACAGTTTTTCCATACAGCATACCACCATGGACATAGATGTTTTCACCTACTACAGCTGACCTATGCTTGAGGGTCTGAGGTGCAATACCTGTGGTTGTTACCTTCTGCCATGTTAAAGAACCTTAAGATAAGGACCGAGAAAAAAAAATAGTTTATATTTACCATGGAAAGCAAATCCCCCCATTTCCCTTTCTAGTTTTGCATTTTCCAGTGTCACAAACCCTAGTTCAAAGGATTTTTAGCATGGCCGAGGAAACACAAAATTACAAAACCCAGGGATTGAATCCTCACACCTCAATCTTGGTAGCTACCATCAGACCCTTTTCACTACCCAAACAACTAGAAGCCAAGAGATAAGCACACAACCTTCCTGGGATTAAAGTCAAAAAGTCACCCCTGCAAGGTAGACTACCGACAGTGTGAATTTCACAAAACAATTAATCTGGTAGGGGTAACCATATAAGCCTAGATACTGGAATAAGATTGAAGTCACCTGAAGGCAAAACACCATAAGTTATAATTTAAAATAATTATTAAAGTTGTGCAATAATATTAAAAAGGTAGTGAGGTTCTAAAATAACAAAGACTAAACCACAAAGGATTAACTACACAGTAAGCAGCATTGGTTCAAAATAACAGATGTTAGGATTCCAATTGAAATCCTCCAACATTCAACAGGCTAAGATCAAAACAGTGTAAAGGAACCATGCTGAAGGCACCAAGAAAGCAGAAAACTAGGCTGAAGATCTTAAATTTTATGGCTAGGGGTCTAATTTGGCTGGAACCCAGTGCCCAATCAGGTCCATGACTGGTGATGTCAGTTAATCATGTAACTCTACTGCTAGCCAGGTGATCCAGAGTGAGATAAAATGGTTGGATTTATCTGTGGGTTAAATCTGCCCATTTCTCAAGATGACATGGCAATAAAATAATCAGTTAATGTGGCTCCACTGTTCTTGTCCTTAAAGTTCAAAGGGGTCAGGATAAAACTGCCTTGTTCAGGATGTGGATTCTTATCTTTGTTGCAAAAGGTCACAGCTTCTCTGAATCTTGAGCAACAGTACAATTATTTTTCACTCTTAAACATTTCCTTTGTAGGCCTGAAACCTGGACCAATGTTAGAAAGAACAGGAAACTGGATGTGACTCAAACATGAGTAAAATATAGCAGGTATGTTTCTCCTGTTTCAGCATGTCTCTGGCAAATTGTAGTTTTTTAAAAAGGATTTGGATATTTTCTCCTTTCACTATCATTTCTGACAATATTTAAGTCAATTCCACTGAGAATACCAGGTCCATTGCACAAATAACTCTTATTTATTTTCAACGAGAGACACAGGCATTGAAGTGTTCTTTAACTTGTAAGGTGAACCCCAAAAAGCTGATTTTAAAGGCCTCTCTTGCTTAGCTAAAACCTACAGAGTTTAGAAGTTTGAAGCATTTTTCTGTGAAGCATCTTTTTGCAGACGTCCCAAGATACATGTAACAAAAGTCACAGACTGATTGCCCTATAGGGAGCAAGATAAGCCGTATCCTGTACAAAGAGAACTAGCCAAAAACCAATTAACTGCCCAGCCATCTCTGAGAAACAAGTCTGTTGTTCTGTCCTTGCTGTTCTTAGAAAAACCACCTGCACCTCTCGTTTCCCCCCCCCCCCCACCCCCGGGAGTTTTGCTTCATGGCTATTTCTGACATATAACCATTTCAGTTATAACCTAAGCTAAAAGCTGGTTGTCAGCACGTGTTATGGAAACACCACCAAATTTAGACAAGACATAGGCAGGAGGAAGAAGAAGGTATATGATGGACCAATCACAAACACAATCCTTTTTGTTGACATACTACTATATAACCAGATGTAATGCTTTGAAGTCTTTGTCCTGGACCCGGATAGATCTATCTGTAGGAGCTCTAGAAATAAACTTTCACTGACTTTCCAACTACTTGCCTCATTGCTGACTGCATCTTGTGTGGACTTGTGACTGATTCCCAAGGGGCAGGGTTATCAAACTGAATTGATGAAACAATCTATATCATTGATTTCATAATGAGTGATGAGAGTGAGCAATTCTTGGGTGATAATGAGGATCCATTTGAGCTACTTTTGCAAGTATTCAGCATGCTCTGGCAAAGGGGAGTCATTATATAGATTCAAATGAAGAAAGATTTGGAGCACCTGATTGGTCCACTTGCTTGTGAGTCCATTGGTAGTGAAGAGGGCTCCAATTTGCTACTTTAAAAAGCAAACTTAAGTTTTTCCCAGCTAGTGGTCTGGTCAGAGATAAGGTTGCTGAAGCCCTTTCTTGGGAGCAGCTTCACAGCCTGGCAGGAACCCCAACCAGCAGTTTCAGACCAGAGGCCAAAGCCTTTCCTAGCAATGGAGCTGTCATGAGCATTAATACTATGGGCATTTTCTTGGACTAGCATACCTGATGCTGTTTACATGATAAAAGTAGCATCATTTAGTTTATCTTTCAATATACCTAAACCCTATGAAATCCAGATGGGAAAACCTCCAAGTTTTTCCCATCTGTTTTGCCACAAAAGCATCAGATCACATCTTACACTACCTTCACACATACATCAACAAAATATCTCATAGGATGCATTTAGCATTAAAAATATATCTATATATAAAATTTGTTTATATTCAAATTTTAAAAAATGAAATTTGTTTCACTGACCTTTCTTTAAGATAATGAATTTTTCAGGAAAAAGCCAGTAAACTAAAATCCAAATTAATCTTTTTAAACCACCACATGCAATTAGAAAGCACTACATTTACAAGAATTCCTGAGTGCAAAGGAATTATCACTGCTTTAGCAATCAATACATGGAGTTTTCCCTAGATTTCGTTGTCTCTTAATGAACTGCAGGGTTTGTTGAGATGGTGGCTTCCTGCATTCCCAGTAGGCGTGACATCTTCTCTGCATGATTAAACCCTTAGTACTCTTACACCTGTACCTAAGGAATTCCGGGAGATCAGCCCAGCCTGAAACTCCTGAAGAAGCCTCAACTGGGCTGGACAAACAGTGTTCGGAATTGTTGAAATGACAACTATGTGGATGAGCCTATTTATTCAAAATAGTTTTTTCCTAGTTTCTTCTGAAGTGCAAAAGGCAGCCTACAATAAGATACCTGAAAACCTGTATTTAAACAATCCACGTGTATAAAATTATGCCGTAGATCTGGGAAAATGAACATTTGCTTCTCAGAAGGTATAATGTGTTTGTTTTCATTGTAAGTTCTGGAAACTATAGCCAAAATTGCAAGTTGGAGTTTTGGCTGCAAGCTAAGTTCTAGCATGTTAATATAAGTTTCCTTCTGGAACAAATCAGTAAGGTTTGAAATATGGTGCATTACAACCTGGCATTCAGCATTGAATAATCCTTTGATTTGGAATATCTTCAGAAGGGAATCGGGCCCAGAAGGAGCAAATATCTAAGAGTGCAAAAGGAGCAAATATCTAAATAGGTGTTAAAATAAGCAAAATACCTTCCAGTGTTCAAGGTGCCATTAGAAAGCCACCAGAGGTTCAATGGCAATAGAATTAGTCCAACAGAATTAATCTTTACTTTGGTCAACTATTATGACATGTACAAGTGAGAGACCTGCAAGGATTTGCAGGGGGGCATCTCTTTCCCCCTATTTCTTTTTCCTCTTTTCCTCCCAAGAAAGCCCCCTCAACCTAGTCCTTTTCCTGCTTTTCTCTCTACTTCCCAGACACCAATCAACCTAGTGTTCTTCCCCATCTTCAGCTTTCTTTCCTTTCCTCTGGCAGTCTCTCCCTAGGCAGTTCCAGGTACTGGGTATGGCTAGGTCCAGTTCAAGGTATCAGCTGCCAACCCAGTTGTGTGATGCTGGCTACTGGACTGGAAACCCTCTAGGACTTGTGGGGGGCACCTTACTTTCCCCTCAATCTCTCCTCCCACACTCAGTGGTGTAGCACCAACGGGGCAGGGGGCACTCAATGCCCCGGGCATGTGTTGTGGTAGGGGCATGGGGGCAATCCTGGGTGGGGATGGGCGGCGCTGTGACAGGGGCACAGGGCAGGCACATGCCCCGGCAGCAATTTCCCCTTGCTCCGCCCCTGTCCACACTATCTTCTCTTTTAATCTTTCTAGGAACTCGCATATTGTCATCTTTCTATGCATCCTTTTCTCCTTTCAACCTACCCACCAACATTTAATCTGGCACTTATCTTCAACTTTATTTATTTACTTCATTATGTCACACCATTTTCTGCAATGGGGATCAAAGCAAATTAGAACATTCCCTACTCCTTAGAGTTGCCAGCCTCCAGGTAGGGCTTGGAGATCTCTCACTATTGCAATTGATATCCAGATGACCAACATCACTTCCCCTAGAGAAAATGGCTACTTTGAAGCTCAGACTTTATGGCAGGGGTCTGCAACCTGCGGCTCTCCAGATGTTCATGGACTACAAATCCCATCAGTCCCTGCCAGCATTGCAGACCCCTGCTCTATGGCATTGTGCCCTGCTGAAGTCTTCCTTGTACCAAACTTCATCCTCTGCAGGCTTTGCCCCCCAAATCTCCAGTTATTTCCTTACCCAGAGCTGACAATCCCATATTTTCCACATTTTATCCTCAAAACAATCCTGTTATGTAGGTTAGGTTGAGACAATGTATCAGGTCCAAGATCACATTGAGAACGTTTGTGGCAGAATGGGGATTTAGCTTTGGATCACACAGACCCAAATCTGAAATTCTAACCACTGTACTACATTGGCTTTCATGGGCTACTGTTGAACAACAGTGAACAGATAGGCCTGTGTGAGTCAACCAAGTCTAGTGGCAGTAAGTTGCCTAGTAGTTGCTGCCTCACCTGTCACCATGAGTGTTCTTGCAAATTCCAATAGGCCTAGAAAGGCCATTGCCCCTCCCCCTTTATTTTACTGACAGAAACTGATGCCTGAATGCTGGCAATACCATTGTGGTTGCCTAGTAACAGTCAATGAGGGCATTTGTTTCTAACAGTCATAGGTGCTGCTTATATTATATAGAGAAAGCTAGCTCTTTTTTTTTTGGAATTCAAACTTTTCTACAGACTTGGGACTATTCCAGTCCATGTCTCCAGTTTTTGGATTTATGTATCCACAGATGCAACCATGTTGAGAATAACATATATTGACAAATGGGAACCCTCAAGGACTTGCTGGGTAAATCTTATTTCTCTCACTCACTATTCTCTCCTTTCCTTGAAAATCGCCATAGCCTCTTTCTCTTACCTCCTTTCTTCTGTCCTTCCCATCCACCATCAGACCTACCACCATCTCTTCTCCATCTTTAGTTTTCCACCCTTCCCTTCCCAATGTGTGGCACCCTCTACCCAGGAAAACTATTGGCTTTGCATGAGGCTAGTTTAGGCTGAACATCACTGTGTGCCTCATCTTGTGCAAAGCTCAGCCAGGTGCCAAAGCCTGCCCCCTCAAGAAAAGCAACAACAAACCTTTCCTCCATCCTTCCGAGTACCACCTGGCCTGCAACACACTGGGGGAAGAGACAAGACCAGGGAAGGTGCATACCCTCCCTGATCTTGTCCCTGCCTCCAGTGTGTTGCCTGCCACAACAGAGCTTGAAGGGAGTCTCAGAGGAAAGCATTTTAAAATGCTCCTAATTTTCCTCCATCCCTATGAACAGCTCTGCATCTCAGTTCCCACTGTGTTACCAGCTGACTGCGGTGCCACTTGAAGGAATGGAGGAAAGTTAGGTGCGTTTTAAAATGAAGCTAGCTTTCCATTATCCCTTTGAGCAGTGCCACAATTGGCTACCCACTGGGTGTGGGGGAAATTCGTCCAGGGACTGGGCACAGGGGGCAGGGAGGGCAGAGTCAGGTTGCCAAAATGTGCCCCCCACATGATCCAGGACAATGACGCCTGGGTCATCACCCCCACTGCCCCCCTAGATACGCTTCTAAGCATGGTATAGTAGTTAAGAGTGGTGGACTCTAATCTGGAGAACCTGGTTTGATTCTCCTCTCTTCCACATAAGCGATGGACTCTTATCTGGTGAACTGAATTTGTTTCCCTGCTCCTCCACATGTAGCTTGCTGGGTGACCTTGGGTCAGTCACAGTTCTTTCAGAACTCTCTCAGCCCCACCTACAGTGCTGGGATTCAGCAGGTTCGCACCACTTCGGCAGAACCGGTTGTTAAAATGGTGCTTGTAACCAGTTGTTAAATTATTTGAATCCCACCACCGGAACCGGTTGTTAAATTATTTGAATCCCACCACTGCCCACCTACCTCTCAAGGTGTCTGTTGTAGGGAAAGGAAGGGAAAAGAGTTTGTAAGCCGCCTTGAGTCTCCTTATGTAATCTTGCTAGAAGAAATTCTTAAATTTCAAACTAGAAATTCAGATATCCCATGAAATTATTTTATTTATATTTTAGATCTTATAATTTTAAGATGATTTCCACTTTTAGAAAGCTAGAAGTGTCCACTGCTCACAAACCTGACCTCTGCTGATGACATACCACAAGAACATTTGCCATTTTTAGAAAAAAGTAGGATCATCATAAGACTTGGTTGTCAGTTGTCACTGCTGACCCTAAACACTAATTAAGATAATAGATGCCTTTTGTGTAACTTGAGCAGTAACCTACTATAATTGAAATAAGAGCCCCTTTGACTTGCCATTAACTAAACAAACTATAAATTCCTGGCAATCTCATTCTAGGTTTTTACTCACCGAGATCAAATGTGTAGACTCCTGGAAGGCACTGCTCAGCATTCTTACTTGCACAACCTCCAAATAAATATATCTTGCCTTTTACTACACTGTAAAGGAAAATTGAAAGTTTATAGTCATAAAATATCTCCCTCACAGTTAAAATTTTGTATATACAAATTTTGTATATAAAATAATGGAATTGACAAAGCTCATCAACCTTCT
Organism: Sphaerodactylus townsendi; assembly: GCF_021028975.2. Classification (NCBI taxonomy): domain Eukaryota; kingdom Metazoa; phylum Chordata; class Lepidosauria; order Squamata; family Sphaerodactylidae; genus Sphaerodactylus; species Sphaerodactylus townsendi. Next base: position 65,685,224 of record NC_059431.1, read on the forward strand.
GTCATTCAGTTGTATCGATAATCTAGATTCAGACTGATTTTTACTTTCAATGGTTACTTAACAATGGTGCAACATCTTGCATTTGGACCTGGAAATTGACTAACTCTGTGGCAGGATCCTAAACAGCACTAAATAAAACAAGTACATAAATACTGATTCAGTAGATTCCTGTTAAAACATAATATCACCTAATATTGTAATTGTTCCAGTAGTTCTGGAAAGAGGATGCTAGATCTGATTATGAGATTCAGTGGCAGACAACTTGAATACGAATTGGAGTAGGGCAGGGGTAGGGAACCTGCGGCTCTCCAGATGTTCAGGAACTACAATTCCCATCAGCCTCTGTCAGCATGGCCAATTGGCCATGCTGGTAGGGGCTGATGGGAATTGTAGTTCCTGAACATCTGGAGAGCCGCAGGTTCCCTACCCCTGGAGTAGGGGGATGAGAGGTCAGAAAATACTTGGGGGGATAAGAGGGAATGGTGAAGAGATAAACAAGGTGGAGGCCCTTCTTTTCTCAAAGCATTTATACATTGAAAGAAACAAGAGAATGTAGAATAGCCTTCATCTTCTAAACATTATCCAAGGATTAGGGAGGAAGCCATAAAACTGATATGTGGCAGCAGTGGCATATTTGCCTAGGGACAAGGGGAACCCCATGTCCCTAGGCCGGGGTAGGGAACCTGCGGCTCTCCAGATATTCAGGAACTACAATTCCCATCAGCCCCTACCAGCATGGCCAATTGGCAGACAACTTCCCTACCCCTGCCCTAAGAGCATCCATTTCAGTCACGTGGGGGGTGCCAAAACGTCCCCCCCCCCACAGACTGATTTTGCAAGCCCCAGCAAGCCTGGCATTGAGGAAGCCAGCTGCAGCAAGAATTAAGGAAGCCTGGCATAGCCCTGCCCACTCTCTACGGTGGCCCTGAGTGTCCAGAGGGTGGGGGAGAAATACCACTGTGCTCCCAGGAGGAGGACTGGAGAACTCCGCCTCCCCTCCCTCTCACCCAGAGTGCGGTGCCTTATTCTCCATTAAGTCGTTGCCATTGCTCTCAAGCAGACAGGTGCCAGCCAGCACAGGAGAAGTCCATAGGCCGGCTAGGGAGACAATCTCTGCCTCACCTGATGCCCCACTAGGTGTTTGTTGTGGGGAGAGGAAAGGGGGCACGCGTTTGTTAACTGTTTGGAGACTCTATAAAGGCAATGTATGAATCCAAACAGTTCTTCTATTCCTAAAATCTTGTTTGCAATTGTAAATGGTCTATATGGGGGGGGGGGGATGGAGCGCCTGGCTTGTTAACTTTTGCTGTGGGGCTGGGCTGTAAACTGGAGAGCTGAGTTTGATTCCCCACTTTCTCTGCCCCAACTGCTGCCCCACAAGGTGTTTGATGCCCAGGGCAAGACAAGATGCCCAGGGCAAGACAAGAGTTTTCCACTCCTGCCCCCCCACCCCCTGCCCAGCCAGTACCTGGGGCAAGACCTGGTTTTTCCACCCCCCCCATCAAGCCTCACTTTTGGTTTCACTGTCAGCCATGGGGGCCATCCATGCGCCTCAGCAGCCATGGCTCCCCACTCCAGACTCTGGGGACTTTGTGGGGGCGGCAGGCCACCCAGTCCCCATGCTTAACTCGGAAGGCCCCGGCCATCTCCACCTGGGCATATCGTGGGGAGTTTGCAGGAATGATAAACACTGTTTCTAAAAAATACCCACCCACCCCTTCTACTACAGGTTTGTCTGGTAACAAGAACACTGGAACCTTGACACTTGCTTTAAAATGAGTAGAGTACAGGTAGAGGCACTACAGCAAGGTGGCAGATTTACCCCACATCAGATCCACAAAGATAAATGGGGAAAGCCTGCTATCCAAGGCACTTCAGCCAACTCACAGTTGTCTCTCTGATTTTCTTTGCTCACACTGCTTTTTTGGGGGAAGGGCTCTCTTATTCCAACTTCTGATGGGGGTGGTGATTTGTGAGAGATTTACATGCTTAAAAGTTAATTCCCACTTACACTGACTTGGAGCTGTTTCTGAGACTAACAGCCTACCTCATAGGGTTGGTGTGAGGACAAAATTAGGAAAGAGAGTTGGTGGGGAGAGAGCCATGTATGTTTTGCTGGGTGTGGGAGGTGTTTTGTGAGCTGGTGCAAAAATCATTGTTTGGTCGTTGTGGGGGAGGGTGGTCGTCCATACGTGGGAAGGGCTGCCAAACTCAGATTTTGTCCCCGGGCTCCAGTTTGCCTAGATATGCCTCTGCCCAGGTTAGTGTCCAGATAGGACTACAATCTAATTTTAAACCACTGCAGCTCACTTACTAGAGTATGTAATAGAGGTTTTACCAGCTAAAGGCTGGAATAATGTTGGTACAAGAGGTGGCTTAATAAAATGGACATGCACCAATATAAAAAAGGATCCACTAGAGAAGTATGGCAAAAGCATGCAAAAAACACCAAACTTGACTGAAACAAAAGAGGGATGAACCAACCAGACAGTTGAAACTACCAGAAAACCAAGAACAGGAAATCACTTCATGAGCAAAGGGCAAGAAAGCACATCACACAGGTGACCTCCATCCTGTGGTCAGGGTAGAAGCCAGATTGGAATGGGTCCAAGGCCATCCAAAAATACCTGCAGTTGTTCTGCCACTACCTTGGCCAGAAATTATAAATTCAAAACTGGACAGTACTTGGATGGATTCAAAGGATCCAAAGATTTTTTTTTAAGGGCAGTTGTGCCACTGCCTGCTTCAACCTCCCCGGGAAAACTTCCTGCTGGAGGGAAACAGTGATTATTTCCAGCAGGGGGCCTCACACAGTGGTGGGATTCAGCAGCTTCGCACCACTTTGGCAGAACCGGTTGTTAAAATGATGCTTGTAAACAACCAGTTGTTAAATTATTCAAATCCCACCACTGGAACTGGTTATTAAATTATTTGAATCCTACCACTGGCCTCACACCTCATCGCCGCTAGTCTTCACCAGTCATGATGGGCATGGATCAAGAGGGCAAGTAGTAGGCTTCACAGCTGCTAGCATCTTGTTGACATTTTCACAGGTAAATCAAGTACTTACCTCATGTCATTTCATTTTTTTTACTTTTGACACCAACAGTCAAAGATGTAACACAGGGTAGGGTAAAGCTGAATGCCATGATGTAATAATACGAATTAATTTTTACTAGTTGTTACAGAGAAGGGAAAGTAGAAATGTGCCAATGAAATGTGCTTGATGAATTTATCTTTGCTGAAAATTTTATATTCGTCGTTATTTTTTATAAATTTAAAACAAAACTCCCAAATACTACATTTTACTGTGATTATTCAGTGTTGATTATGAATGTAAATATGACAGCTTTATTTATTATATAAATCAACTGCTAAAATAAATTTGGAATTTTCATCTTCAGAACAACTGGACGTATTTATCTATTAGTTTTTTCGCAATTGGTAGAAATTTTCTTCAAAAGAAATTGTGCTATTTTGATTTTTTTAAATGAGTTGATGGTTAGCAAGAGATAATGCATGGACGTAGGTAAAGGGGGGTTCTCGGGTTTGACCCCCCCATTCATGTCCGAAGCTCCGCCCACCCGTTTGAGGGTTTTAAAAACATTTTAGTGCTTTTTTTGGTTTTTGGCCTGCAGGGGGCGCATTGTTTGGGCTAGCAGCACCAAACTTTCAGGGATTGTTTGGGGGACTCTCCTGATGATACTACCCGGGTTTGGTGAGGTTTGGTTCAGGGGGTCCAAAGTTATGGACTCCCAAAGGGGGTGCCCCCATCCTCCATTATTTCCAATGGGAGCTAATAGAAGATGGGGGCTACACGTTTGAGGGTCCATAACTTTGGACCCCCTACACCAAACTTCACCAAACCTGGGATGTATTATCAGGGGAGTCTCTTATTGATACCATCCAGGTTTTGTGAAGTTTGGTCCAGGGGATCCAAAGCTATGGACTTCCAAAGGGAGTGCCCCATCCTCCATTGTTTTCAATAGGAGTTAATAGGAGATGGGGGCTACACCTTTGAGGGTCCATAACTTTGGACCCCCTGAACCAAACTTCACCAAACCTGGGTGGTATGATTAGGAGAGACTCCTAAAGATACCCTGAAAGTTTGGTGCTTCTAGCTTAACAATTGCACCCCTGACAGCAGGCACCCCCCAAATTTCCCCAGATTCTCCTTTTAAATCCACCCCCTTTGGCATGGATTTAAAGGGAGAATCTGAGGTCCTCAGTTTAGAAGAAGAAGAAGAAGAAGAGTTTGGATTTATATCCCCCCTTTCTCTCCTGTAGGAGACTCAAAGGGGCTTACAATCTCTTTGCCCTTGCTCCCTCACAACAAACACCCTGTGAGGTGGGTGGGGCTGAGAGAGCACTAGCCCAAGATCACCCAGCTGGCGTGTGTGGGAGTGTACAGGCTCATCTGAATTCCCCAGATAAGCCTCCACAGCTCAAGTGGCAGAGCAGGGAATCAAACCCGGTTCCTCCAGATTAGAATGCACCTGCTCTTAACCACTACGCCACTTTGAAAGTGATGCTGTTTCAGAGTGGGGGATAATCCACCCCAAAACAGCATCACTTTCAATGTTGTTTAACTAGGGACCCCAGATGCTCCCTTTAAGGTGGATTTAAAAGGAGAATTTGGGCTCTCTAGTTTAAACACCATTGAAAGTGATGCTGTTTAGGGGTGGATTCCAGCATCACAGCAGCTGCCCGGGGGGTGGGGGGGCGCAAAACTCAGATTTTGCATCGGGCTCCATTTTCCCTCTATGGCTCTGCCCAGAGGGGAGGGGCAGGGGAGTCTGCCATCCCCGACCTCGGAGAGCTGCTTTTATAAGCGCTAGGCCAGGGGTGGGGCTTGGGGAGGCGTGGCCATGCCCTAGGGGCGGGGTGTGTGTGGTTCCACCCCCGAACCCCCCATAAAAAATCTATACCTACGTACCTGAGATAATGAGTAATAATCTTATGAGATAGCATAGTTAGTTGAAACTGCATGCAATAATTTCAACAGACACTGTTACAGTATAAGTATACTTTGGCTGTGTTAGATAAGGCAATAACATTTTGCAATAACAGTCATTGACAACCAGATTTTTCCCGTGCAAACAAGACAGTACAGTTGCAAATGATTGCTCTTGTGCAACGATATCAAACATCATGTGGATACAGCTTTAGAGATAGGACACCAGGCTTGAGTGGAATCTTATCTCTTTATTGCAGTCAACAACATTTAAAATAAGAGAAATCTCTTTTGCTGAATTGGGTGCTTACCAAAGTGTGTGCCCTTGTCTTGGACAAGGGATGTGTCCATCCTGTGGTATCTTTTCCCAAGTCAGATCAGTGGAAGTAACTGTAATTTGAGATCATTAGTTCCTATATATTATCTTACTATAAATAAATTCACTTAAAGCAATGAACCAAAATGCTATTTAATGAATAGCTATTTTAGTGCATGAACAGCTTGCATTTAAAAAATCCACTGTTCCTATTAACAAAATGGAACACATTATTTTTGATATCTGGTTTGAGTAACTTTTAAACATAGGGAAAACAAATATAAGGAAAACAAATAACCACAGTTTAATAGTAGATCACATATTGCATTCAGAAAGTCAGTTCAATCTTCAGCATATGCTAATAAATGATTGACCCAATAAGGCTGGGAAAGACCTTGAAGAGTTCGTTCCCCAATACTAGACAACAATGAATTTTAAAACAGCACATGAATGTTCTCATTCTGTGTACAGCAATTTTGTATGAATTCATAACACACCTCTACTTTTTAAAACACTTGGATGCATTATGAATCAAATTCACAAATTAAATGCAAAGAGAAGTCCTGCCCTCATTAAGCTTTGGGAGTTCTTTAACAAAGTGGGCAAACATGTAAATAATGATGATCTAGTAGACATCATATATTCGATCTTCCAAAAGGCCTTCAACATGTCACATCAACAAAGACTCCTGAGTAAGCTTAGCTGTTGCGGAATAAGAGGACCAGTCCTCTTCCAGTTTAAAAATGGGTTAAATGACAGGAAGCAGACAGTAGAGATAAAAGGACAGTACCCTCAAGAGAACTGAGCAGTGGAGTCCCACGAAGTTCAGTATTGAGGGTGGTGATTTTTTTTCATAAATGATCTACGACTGGGATGGGGAATATAGTGGCAAAGCTTGCTAACAACACAAAATTATTCAGGATGATGAAAACCAAGACCACTTGTAAAGAATTCTATGGGGATTTCCACAAATTGGGTGAATGGGCAAAAATGTGACTAATGAAGTTCAGTGCAGGTGCGTGTAAGGTGAAGAACACTGGAACAAAAACTCCCAATTATATGTTTATGCTAATGGAGTCTGAACTTGCAAAAACTGACAGGAAAAGAGACCTTAGGGTTATAGTGAGAAGTTCAATGAATTTCTCAACTCAAGCAGACCTGGCCACAGTGATCCATGCAACGGTCACCTCCAGGCTAGACTATTGTAACTCGCTCTATGTGGGCCTCCCCTTGCGTTTGATTCGGAAATTGAAACTGGTCCAGCACTCAGCAGCACGCTTGCTCACAGGGGCACTTTTTGTGATCATATTCAGCCTGTGTTGCACCAGCTGCACTGGCTTCCGGTGGAATTCCGAATCATTTTCAAGGTTTGGGTTTTGACCTTTAAGGCCTTACGCGGCCTGGGACCCTTGTACCTTCGGGACCGCATTACCCCATATGTCCCCACTCGCCCTCTGCACTTAGCAGAGGCAAATTTACTGGTAGTCCCCGGCCCCTCAGTGACGCGGCTGGCCTCCACGCAGGCCAGGGCCTTTACGGCCCTGGCCCTGGCCTGGTGGAACACTCTCCCTCCAGCTGTCCGGGCCCTGCGGGATCTCGGTGAGTTCCGCAGGGCCTGTAAGACCGAGTTGTTCCACCAGGCCTTTGGAGCAACCAGCTGCTGAGTATGGCGCCCCTGTTCGATTCCATCAAGATTATCCTCCAATGGAGGAGTCTAATTGCTCCCTAGGGGAGGGTTTTAAAGGAAAGGATTCTCCGGGTGCCTTTATTATGAAATTACCGCTGTTTTAATGAAACTCAGTATGTTTTAATGTTGGAGTTTTATGGGCTGCTGTTGTTTTATTTGTATGGTTTGCCCTAATTTATTGTATTAATTTTGTTGTACACCGCCTGGAGTCCCTGGGGGATAGGGAGGTATAAAAATCGAAATAATAAATAAATAAATAAAATATGAAATCCCTTGAAACAATGTTTAAAGACAGAAAACAACAAACTAAATATTCCCCCCCTTCGCCTGGGAACCAGCTGCATTTAGGAGTCCCTTTAAACGATCCCAGCAAGCAGCCGGTTCCCGGGGGAAAGGGGGGAAATGTTTAATTTGTTGTTTTCTGTCTTTAAACATTGTTTCAAGGGATTTCAAGAGCCCCCCCCCCCTGGATTTTAAAGAAAGAAAAAAACTTAAGAATCCACCTCCCAGACAACCCCCCAGTACTTACCTTGGGGTGCCTGTCAGGGGTGCATTTTTAAAGCTAGCAGCACCACAATTGCAGAGTATCTTCAGGAGACTAATCTGGTCGAGTTTGGTTCAGGGGGTCAAATTGTATGGACTCTCAAAGGGGTAGCCCCATCTCCTATTAGCTCCCATTGGAAACAATGGGGGATGGGGGCATCCCCAAAGGGGGCTCATAACATTGGACCCACTGAACCAAACTTCACCAAACATGGGTGGTATCATCAGGACAGTCTCCCAAAGGTACTCAGTAATTTTGGTGCTGCTAGCTTTTAAAAATGTGCCCCCTACAAGCTAAAACCTCCCAAACACCTAAAATACAAAAAAAAACAGACTTCTTTTTGGGATACCCTCACTGGAGCAGCTTATTGATCCTAGAGGTCAGTTGTTTGTTAGTGAGAACAAGCACCCCAAAGGGACACCCTCTGAAGACCACACAGTTTTCTGAAATCTAGATAAGGCCTGAAGAAGGATTCACTCTGGAGCAGCAATGGTGTAGGAGGTTAAGAGCTCGTGTATCTAATCTGGAGGAACCGGGTTTGATTCCCCGCTCTGCCGCCTGAGCTGTGGAGGCTTATCTGGGGAATTCAGATTAGCCTGTACACTCCCACGCACGCCAGCTGGGTGACCTTGGGCTGGTCACAGCTTCTTGGAGCTCTCTCAGCCCCACCTACCTCACTGGGTGTTTGTTGTGAGGGGGGAAGGGCAAGGAGATTGTCAGCCCCTTTGAGTCTCCTGCAGGAGAGAAAGGGGGGATATAAATCCAAACTCTTCTTCTTCTTCTTATCACATCAGAGACACTTGCAACATGTACAGAACATATGACTGTATGTGTTCATTCTGATGCTTCATGGTACCATCAACTGTTGTTTTGAACAGGGTATAACTAGAGACCTCAAAATTAGCAAAGGGTGAGCTCCTTCTCCAGAGGGGGTGTAGAGAAAGTGTCTGTATTAGCTTAACCGTCGCCATTTTGTATGTAGTGTCTGAATGTAACCGTTGGTCGTGAACTTTGTAACAGTTCAACATCACTACCACGGCCTTGTTGGCCCCTTTGTTGTGAATCCAATAAATAATTCTTGAAAATAATTGCCTATCTTTGGCTTCCCACCAGCTTTCCCATCCTGGTACCGAGTAACGGTCAATTGAAGGTCTTGGCCCAGCTGCACAAAGTTTTGCTAACGGTTGGAACTTCAATAAACTTTCAGCCACAACACCTGATAAGAATGAAGATTTACATCACCTGCTTTAGTTAATTAGCACCAATTCGTGATTGGTCCACTAGGATCACCTGATGCGCAATTCCCCTATATCTGCTTTTTCATATTGTAAGAGAGGCACCCTTTTTCCTTGCTTCCCCCTCCCTTTTCACTCCCAATATACGCAATGCTACCTCATGCTGGCTAGAGGCTGTCTATTGAATTATGAGAACTGTTTGATTCTTTTCTTTTTGCCTGCTAAGCAATGGAGAAGTTTTACATTTTGATTTTAGTAGGTTCAGTTATTTTGTCTCTGTTTGCTTTTATTCAGCTAATTGTATGCATAATATGCCATCTGACTATAGTTTGTTGAATGATGCTGAGTTCAATAAACTTTAAGAATTTGTTTTAAAGAAACAGCCTTTTTTTTCTGAGTCGTGTGAATGTTCAAAATCCTAACCCACATTTGAGGAGAGTAGGTCACTTATCCTCTACAGGGGGTGACCTTGTTGCAGTCGTGGGATTGGTAGTGGTGGGATTCTATAGCTATAGTGACGAGGGGCAAAGTGATGGGAAACTGTGTCAGGGCATGCACATCCTGCGCCCCTGCCACAATGCTACCCACCCCCGCCCTAGAATGCCCCAGAACACCCAAGCCACACCATGGCCATGCCCCCACCGCAGCATGCGCCTAGGGCATCCCCCCCCCCCGTCCCGTTGGTGATATGCCACTGACAGTGACTACAGGAAAACTTCACAGTCAGAAGTAGTGAACCTCTTAATATCAGTGCCTCTTAATATCAGTGCCAGGAAGCAACATCTTACTCATCAGCTTCCTAGGCACCTGGTTGGCCAACATGTGAATAGACTTGATGGGCTTTGTTAGGTCCAGCATGGCTTTTGTTATGTTTTTATGTATCAGGTGAAGATTTTGCCCTCTAAGTGCTGTTGCTGGTCTCCAAAGTAACTGCTTGGCTACTGTGTGAGACAGCATGTTAGATTAGATCACCTGAGACACAGTTTACAGGCAAAAATCTGTAAAAAGCAGGCTGAACTGTATATATACAGCTCAAGAAAAATACTTTACTAATCATACCACCTCTGTAAATAAGTGATTAGAGAAAGTATCCAGCCATATAAAGCCCATTTTAGGTTAATCAATAGCTCAAAAATATTATCATGAAGATGTATTTTGTACAACTGTTCAGATCAGAACAGAAAAAACACCCTGATCTTAAAAAACAACTTTGTTTTCTGTATTGTTTCTATACACTTCCCCAATTGTATAGTGACAAGACTTTTTTTTGGCATTACAAATGACTGGCCTATTATAGTTAGATATGTGCAATTCCAGAGGGAGAAATAAACCCATGAACAGGCTGCCTGCTAGGAAAAAGATTAATAGTATCTCACTTGTCAGCATGTAGAAGTCATTGAAATATGTTGGTTGATCATCCTGAGAGAGAAAGAAAGATAGATTGAAGTTATATTTTTATTTACAGGGCATTAATGTTGTCATCTAGATAGGGAAAGCTTTAAAATTAAATTCAAGTTTAAGCTATCTCAAGTGAATACTGCTAGAAATAATAAACAGTTATCCTGAGAGAAGCCGACTCAGATTCAGATTAGTTGGCAATGATTGGAATGAAGTAATTCTCCAGTAAATATTTGTATACAATGAAAAATAATGTGGAATTGAGAAGACCTAAAACCAGAAGCAAGCTTCTGCAAGACATATTACTCACAGTGCAATTCTAAGCAGCATTATATTCTTCTAAGCCCAATTACTTCAATGGTTTTGAAGGAGTGGGCTTAGTAAGGCCCTGTTTAGTGTACTACCACTACAGAACATAAGAACATAAGAACATAAGAACAAGCCAGCTGGATCAGACCAAAGTCCATCTAGTCCAGCTCTCTGCTACTCGCAGTGGCCCACCAGGTGCCTTTGGGAGCTCACATGTAGGATGTGAAAGCAATGGCCTTCTGCGGCTGTTGCTCCCGATCACCTGGTCTGTTAAGGCATTTGCAATCTCAGATCAAAGAGGATCAAGATTGGTAGCTATAAATCGACTTCTCCTCCATAAATCTGCCCAAGCCCCTTTTAAAGCTATCCAGGTTAGTGGCCATCACCACCTCCTGTGGCAGCATATTCCAAACACCAATCACATGTTGCGTGAAGAAGTGTTTCCTTTTATTAGTCCTAATTCTTCCCCCCAGCATTTTCAATGAATGCCCCCTGGTTTTAGTATTGTGAGAAAGAGAGAAAAATTTCTCTCTGTCAACATTTTCTACCCCATGCATAATTTTGTAGACTTCAATCATATCCCCCCTCAGCCGCCTCCTCTCCAAACTAAAGAGTCCCAAACGCTGCAGCCTCTCCTCATAGGGAAGGTGCTCCAGTCCCTCAATCATCCTTGTTGCCCTTCTCTGCACTTTTTCTATCTCCTCAATATCCTTTTTCTATCTCCTCAATATCCAAGTGCGGTCGCACCACTGCTTTATATAAGGGCATGACAATCTTTGCAGTTTTATTATCAATTCCTTTCCTAATGATCCCCAGCATAGAGTTTGCCTTTTTCACAGCTGCCATGCATTGAGTTGACATTCCCATGGAACTATCAACTAAGACGCCTAAATCCCTTTCCTGGTCTGTGACTGACCCCTGTAGCGTGTTAAATGAAGAATGTTAAATGGCAAGAATGTTAAATGGCAATTGAATTGACAAGGGATAATAACACATATTCAACTGATAGTACTTACAGAAGTATTATAAAAGGAGCAGCCTCCAAACATAATAGCAATATTTCCTGCAACTGCCAATGCCTGTCCATGTCTGAAAAGAAACTCAGAGGGAGGGTAAATAATTTTGGTTGCTACAACAACAAGAAATCTTTTCTCCACATTCAGAAAGGAGGCCAGTTTTACCACTTTGTTCCTAAGCAGAATCATAATGCAATGTTTACGTGGGACAGTACTGTTTATAACATGTGTGACCCTGAAGTTGCCTAACTAGAGGTAGTATAAAGAACATATATTTATATCTCTAATGCTTGTGTGGGTGGGGGAGGGAAGGGTCAGACTGTAAAAATTTTTGTCATTAATAAAAGAAGAGCACTACTTTATTACACACTGGACAACTGCCTCAACTTCTTCCCCTTTTGCCTTGCAAAATCTTCTAATCCAAATAACAAGGGAAAACATAAATTGAGAAAACAGTGTACATTGATATGGGTCTGGCTAGCAAAAATAGGCATAAATACACCCATCTTAAAAACCAACCAACATATCTGAAACAGAACAAAAATGTTTATAGCCAGAACAATTTTATCAGTGATATATGCTGACATTATATCTCTATCTGTGATACACAATGCTCTTTTTGAAGAAGTTTCAGTCTTGAATTGCGATACAGTATATTTGGTCTTCAGATGATGTCTGCTTGGCAAGGATAAAATCACAACTCAGAGCTTTATTCCAGTAAAACAAAGCTTTTTATGTAAAAAAATTTTAAAAAATGTAAGACATTCTGCCACACTTGATGATGATTATGTCTCTGTATACTGCAGGTGTATACAGCAAACTTTCAAACATACATGGGGCTTTTCTGCATTCTCATGTAGAGTTGAGGTACCTGCTAAGGAGTTACACAGTCCTAAGTCTATTGAAGTTGGTGGGCTTAAAAAGATGTAATTCTGTTTAGGACTGCACTGTCACACCAGACAGTAAGGGAGAGAGGCTCACCAGCAAGGTCAAAGCTATGTCTCCCTTATGACTAATGCACCTTCTTTGTTCATCTCTACCTGAGCATTTCACACAAGAGATAGAGTGCTCAAAATACCCATGGCTCCAAAGTCTCCCAATCCACCATTGCACTGGGAACTGTCTAAACAACCCTCCCTTAGTATGGTAGAACATGGAATTCTGCAGTCAAGTATCATCTTTTGAGGACACTAGCTTATCCTTTTTCATTTATTTTTAGCTTCTACTATTATAAGCTCTGACAACCTGAAGCTGGCCAAATTTTTAAACTACGTGCATAGAATGGATACTGTCTCTTGTACTGGTATGTGGTAATAACACAAAAGGAAATTGACAGATTTGACCCAGAATGAAACTATACTATTAAAGGGGAAATTTATGATCTTAAAAACAAAAACATGGGCCGTTTCCGCACGGACAAAATATGACGTCATGGAAACGGGAAAAGAACGCACAGAGCGAGCGTTAAGCATGTAGCGGACGGAGGTCGCGAGAAGCTCAGCGCCGTCATAAAAATCCGCTTAACCGGCGCGAAGACGCCGTATTCAAAAAACGCTATGGATTTTTGGATTAATTCTATTGTATTTAATGTTATCTAGATAATTTAAAATTCAGCATATATTCTGTCCCATTCTACTGTAATTACAGTAACAGATTTTTATTTACAAGAAAAGAAGAAAATTCAAAACACTAAATACAAAGGAACTGTAGCAATCTTTTAATAGAATTTCATTAAGTGCCTGCTAATAAAAATGAATGAAAAGCTACAGAATGAAAAAAGATGGTCAGTTGTATCATTTTAACATACCGAGGATCTGGGATATCTCCAGCCACATCTTTTCTAATCCAATGTCCACTTGCTAATGCCATCTTAGATCTATTGAAAAAATTGCGTTCAGAAAAAAATTATGAGTTTTCTTGGAAATGAAGTGTGGGTTTTAAAAAAATGTTTCACAGGCTGTTTGCAATCAGTGCAACCCTAAATAGTGTTATACCTTTCTAAGCCAATTACTTTCAATGGACTAAGAAGCATCTAGCTGTTCGTACAATTGCATTAAGTGTGTAATCTATACACACTATAGTGTTTGAGAAGAGAGGTGTTTTCATTTCTCTTTCTCCAGAGGGTCCCCTAAGATTTAAGAGCAGATTTCCTGGAGTTGGAGAGAGTACAGTTGGAAGGAGTGGTCTGAAAAATCTGCATCCCCTGTATAAACACTTTGTGTCTCTGTTTGTATCTTAAGTCAGTGTGTATACTCACAGATAGTTCACTTGCAGACTTTGACCATGCTCATTTGTGAAAAAAAATTAAATACTAACCATGAATGAATCACAGAACTGTGATCCTCCGCCCCCATCATTCTCATGCTCCTCACCTGTTGTGCCTGGACCTTTCTTTCAGAATACAGGAAGCAGCGTCTTCGCAGAGTGAGCTTTCATATATTAATTTCTAGTCCCAGCTCATCCATCAGCATTATCCAGCTCTTTACCTATCTCAGTAGCAGTTGCTACGACACCAAAGTATACACAAAGAGCAAGCACATCTCACAGCTCCTTTTCTGATGCAGAATTGGTTCCGGGTTACTTGAAGTCATAGCAACAAAAGCAGACAGTTCCCAAGCTGTGTATTTCTGCTATGCACTGCAATGCTTCCATTACGTCAAGAAAAACAAAGGTTTACTTGGTGACATTTCTGTATGGCAGGCTGCCATTAAAGGCACAGGTGAAGAGCCACTAAAAAGTCCTACATTCTGAAAAGTAATTCCACAACAAATTAAATTCATGTTCAAAGTCTTACAGAATAAACTGCAAATTATTGGACAGAGAAGCAGCAATTCTGGTTCTTTAAACAGCTATGCAGAAGAAGGGATTCAGCAAGCATAACTTTTTCCTGCATACTACTTAGTTGGCTATGAAAACAAGGAAAAGGGATTATCAGGGAAGATATAAGTGGGGAAAGTTGCAAGAACTGGCATGTCATTAACACCATATCACCTCCCCCACTATTTCCTCTCCCCACGTCTTGGTAACCAGTGAGAGAGGGAGAGGATGAGAAGGAGAGAAATGCCAGGATGTTGAATATTTGGAAATGTTGTCACATCACTGGTATGACATTGGAGCAGTGCTTTAGGATTTGGACAAAACCTAATGGGTTTCCCAGAGATTTGTGTACAAATCTGAGAGTGTTGCACTGAGTCATGCTGGCAACATGATGTCACTTTTGGGTATTTGTTAGAAATGACTCAGTGTCGTTGGAATGACACCCTTAAAAAAAAACAAATTATCCCTAACCAGCCCGCAGTGGCCCAGTGGACAACAGGGATGGAAATCAGGAGGAAACTTTTCCTACTGGCAGCTTCAACAGTTTCTCTCCTTTTTATTGTTTCTTCTCTCCTTTCCATTCACCTGTTATCCTACCTTTATCAACCTACTACCATCAGCTCTCCCTCTTTCTTATTCCCTAGCAGACTGCCCTTGGGAAACATCTGGCCAAATTGCACATTTGTTTCTAGCTGAGTTATACGGTGGGCACTGGTGCCGGGTCAAGTTGCATGGTGGTCATGGGCAGAAGCCCAGTTATCCAATGGTCATCAGTGCTAGGCTGAATTGCATGGTGATCACTGCAAATAGGCCAAATTGTATAAGTAATGAGTCACTGGGCCTATTCCTAGTGAACCCTCCTCCATCAGGGGACACAATGGTGATGGAACCTTTACCAGTGCTGCTTTGGCCTCCAAGGACTCCCCTCCATGGTTTTGCTTTACAGAAACCAAGGTTTAGAAGGCTTAGCTATATTATTTTGATGGCTGATACCTCAAAAATTGTCACTGAATATCCAGTGGCCATTTTTTCTTAAAGCTACAGGCATTGTTTCTATTATTTTGGAGAGTTTTAATTCCTTGATATATGTGTATTTGAGATTTCAGATTTGTCTGCAAACTTGTGACTTCTTTCAGATTTGTAAAGAAACAACTCCTCATCCTTTCCTAGCTCCGTTTTTTTTTTCAAATCTACTGATCCACACTCTATGGACTTATGCCAAATTAGATACATGATTTTCAACTCAGTTCTCCTACTTCCTTGGAAATAGTTAAGATTTGTCAAAACAGTGGCTTATTGAACATATGGAGCTTTCAAATAGTTTAAGAAAATATAGAGGCACCATCATCTATATATCAAATTCTCAAGTGTGGCCCCCATTTGTGATATATCTAAATCCATGGATCAGGGCCACACTTATCCAAAACAGATGTTCTATTGACTTAGGGGACCACCTAGGTGTGCAGAAAAGTTTTACATTATAAAAATATTAGTGAGTTTGAATTTTCTTCTTAAATAACTTACCTTCCAAAATGGTGGTGGTTGCAGACATAGGAATCTGCTCTGGATTCTGCCACCTTTGCGGCAGTCATGGAGCAGCTCTGGGCATAATGCTGTCACCCCTGTCATAGGTGCAGTCACAAAGAACAAGATCAGACAGCAAACTGGACAGCTGTTTCTTGATCAGGAAGCTATTTTATTTAGGCCTGATAGCAGCAGACATGTACATGGAATTCAGGACCCAGAACAAAGTATACATAGTCTTTTTTATAATGGTTATTTTGTGGGCACAGTTTGCTTTTCATCCTATCATTCTTTACCCCACCTGACCTCTACCTTATTCGGCAAGCAGTTTCATAAATACAGAAGCTAGTTAGCATTAATGCACTTATTCTGTCTATTATTTCTAGCATAGCAACTTATAGGAACCAACCAGCCATCAAGAGGCTGGGAGTTTCCAAGAATATAATGGAACAAGGAACTTGGGGATTTTCTGAGTACTGCATAGAACAGAGAAACATATTAAGTCAAACTTGCATAGGAAATGGTCGGCAAGAGAAAGTTGCAGTCTGGCTACTTTCAGACACGTGTTCAGCTGCTATGCTAAATTTAATACTCCTTTCTGTAAGCCTGCTCTGGTAACTGAGAGAAGAATCTTTATGTTCAACTTTCTGATCTAGGCATCTAATCCATGTTAACAGTAGTGGTGGATGAATGGAGCAGCTTGGGTCTGTTGGCAGTAGCAAATGTCTGGGCCAACTCTGTATTCAGAGGCAGCAGATGTCTGGAGATGTTTTGGGCTTGACTGTCTCAGCAGTAGATGTCAAAAGAGGCTCCAGGTCCACCTGCTGTAGTTGTGGACTTAAGGTAGGTAGGTGGTAAGGGCCTGGAGTCATGATAGGGGGATGGGATCCCCAGATGAGTCTTGTGGGCCTCCACTTGTTTATATTGTCTATATTTGGCTAAGTTGGCCAAATCTAAAAATTCTGAAATCAGGTGACTAGAGCTGTGAATGGGCAAGACACACTTGAAAATGGCCTCAAGTTTGCAAAAAGAAACCTTAAATTGTGACAAAAGTGAAACCTTAATTGCAAAAATGTAGTGGTAATGGGCGATTTTAACTATCCCCATATAAACTGGAAAAATGCATGTTCAGGTCATAGTAAGGAGAGAACATTCCTGGATATGCTAAATGACTGTGGCTTAGAGCAGATGGTTGTAGAACCAACCAGGGGAGAGGTGATCATAGATCTAATTCAATGTGGGACTCAGGACCTGGTGCGGGAAGTCAGTGTTGTTGAGCTGATAGGGAACAGCGACCACAATTCTGTCAGATTCAGTATCTCTGCATGTGAACAAGTGACAACTACTAATGTAGTTACATTTGCCTTCAGAAAGGGAAATTTCTCAAAGATGAGGGGGATAGTGCGCAGGAAGCTGAAAGGGAAAATCAAGAGAGTCAAAACTGTCCAAGATGCTTGGAGGTTATTTAAAAACACAGTTATAAAAGCTCAGCTGGAATGCGTTCCGCAGGTTAGGAAAGGCAGCGCCCAGTCCAAAAGAAAGCCACCATGGTTAACAAGGGAGGTTGAGGAAATTATTAGGAAAAAAGATGTATTTTAGAAAATGGAAGTCCAACTTAACTGATGAAGAATACCAGAGAGAACACAAATGGTGGCAAAAGAGAAGCAAGTTAGCTGTAAGGGAGGCAAAAAAGAATTATGAGGAACGCATGGCTGCAAACATCACAACCAGCAACAAACAGTTCTTCAAGTACATCAAAAGCAGGAAGCCAGCTAGGGAAGCTGAACCATACTTCTTAGCAGGCGAATCCGAGGAACTAGTGAAGATAGTGGTAGACAAGGAAGAAGTTCTGGCAGCCATTGATAAACTAAATGCTACCCAATCCCCTGGCCCAGATTGCATTCATCCAAGAGTTCTTAAAGAGCTCAAGAATGAAATTGCTGATCTTCTCACTTTAATATGCAACTTATCCCTGAAATCTGCCTCCACCCCTGAAGACTGGAAGATGGCCAATGTCACACCAATCTTTAAGAAAGGGTCTAGGGGGGACCCAGGAAATTACAGGCCAGTCAGTTTGACATCTGTTCCTGGTAAATTAGTAGAATCTATCATTAAAGATAAAATTATAAAACATGTAGAAAAGCAAGACCTGCTGAGGAAGAGTCAGCATGGCTTTTGCAGAGGCAAGTCCTGTCTTACAAACTTACTAGAGTTCTTTGAGGGTGTAAACAGGCATGTGGATAAGGGGGAACCGGTGGACATTGTCTACTTGGATTTCCAAAAGTTTTTTGACAAAGTTCCACACCAGAGACTGTTGAGAAAACTCAGCGATCAAGGAATAAGAGGGGAAGTCCTCCTATGGATTAAAAACTGGTTGAGGAACAGGAAACAAAGGGTGGGTATAAATGGGAAGATCTCACAATGGAGAGATGTAGGGAGTGGTGTCCCCCAAGGATCTGTTTTGGGACCAGTGCTCTTTAACCTATTCATAAATGACCTGGAAGTAGGGGTGGGTAGCGTGGTGGCCAAATTTGCAGATGATACCAAATTATGTAGGGTGGTGAGAACCACAAAGAATTGCAAAGAGCTCCAAGCGGACCTTGATAAATTAGGTGAGTGGGCTAAGAAATGGCAAATGCAGTTCAACGTAGCAAAATGCAAAGTGATGCACATAGGAGCAAAAAATCCAAACTTCACATACACGCTACAAGGGTCAGTGCTATCAGTCACAGACCAGGAAAGGGATTTGGGCGTCTTAGTTAATAGTTCCATGGGAATGTCAACTCAATGCATGGCAGCTGTGAAAAAGGCAAACTCTATGCTGGGGATAATTAGGGAAGGAGTTGATAATAAAACTGCAAAGATTGTCATGCCCTTGTATAAAGCCGTGGTGCGACCGCACTTGGAGTACTGGTTTCAGTTCTGGTTTCCACATCTCAAAAAGGATATTGAACAGATAGAAAAAGTGCAGAGAAGGGCAGCGATGTTGATTGAAGGATTGGAGCACCTTCCTTATGAGGAGAGGCTGCAACGTTTGGGGCTCTTTAGTTTGGAGAGGAGACGTCTGAGGGGGGATATGATTGAAGTCTAAAAAATTGTAAATGGGGTACAAAATGTTGACAGAGAGAAATTTTTCTCTCTTTCTCACAATACTAGAACCAGGGGGCATTCATTGAAAATGCTGGGGGAAAGAATTAGGACTAATAAAAGGAAACGCTTCTTCACGCAACGTGTGATTGGTGTTTGGAATATGCTGCCACAGGAGGTGGTAATGGCCACTAACCTGGATAGCTTTAAAAAGGGCTTGGCCAGATTTATGGAGGAGAAGTCGATCTATGGCTGCCAATCTTGATCCTCCTTGATCTCAGATTGCAAATGCCTTAGCAGACCAGGTGCTCAGGAGTAGCAGCAGCAGCAGGCCATTGCTTTCACATCTTGCATGTGAGCTCCCAAAGGCATGTGGTGGGCTACTGCGAGTAGCAGAGAGCTGGACTAGATGGACACTGGTCTGATCCAGCAGACTAGTTCTTATGTACCTTTTCTTTTATGTATTGATGTTTTCTTTATCATTGTAAGGTAAGGGACCTGCCCCCTTGCCTGCCCCTTTGCTCCCAAGTTCTTGCGCTTGACTACAAGGGCGCGATTCCCCTGCCTGAGCTGTAGCAACCACTTTTGAATAAAATACTTTGCTTTTGAAGAACATTGGCTTCCTGCGCCTCACTACATTGCCTGAGCTGAAATCACTTAATGTTACCCAAGTAGCAGCGGTAACATGTTCAGAGTCAATTAAAACAAAAATAGTAGAAGTGAGTGAAGGGAATGGGGAGAGATTCAGCCAATCAGAACACAGGAAATGAAGGATGTCCATGTATGCATGGAAGAGATTGCGGAAGAGCTTGTGGTGCTAATGGAAAAGCACGGGGCTCGTGAAAGACCAGCTGGGGCATAATGCACCGCTCCTGTCTCGACTCCTGGGAAGAACCAGGGAGCAGTGAGGAGTCAGAAGTAGGAGGGAAAGCGCCACGGCAAGTATGCTGCAGGATCTACTATGGGGCATTTTGCCCTTGAAAAATCAGACATAGATGCACTGGCTGCGTTTTCTCTGCTAAAAGGTGCTATTAACATTTCTAATATGGCTCCAAGTTAGATCCCCCCTTTAGTCTAATTAGTGAGAAAACCAATATATTAGAATAAAATCCTTGACATCACAAACAGAATAAAGAATCAAGCAAAAGTCAGTGGTCAAACACATGCTTTGTATGTATGTTGCCTCAGTTTTAATCTCTGTCCAATAACTTTTTTAAAAAAACAAAACAAAACCTTACCATCAGGCCATGGGAAGCTCACTCTCTGGAACCCTAGAAAAGTGATGGTTAATGTCTAGTCTGATAGGCCACTAATCTAATTCAGCAAAAAGTACTGAATTAAATTTTGTGATGTGATGATATCCTAATAATTATACTTCTAAGCATTAATTTTACTAAGCATTAGTTATATTTTTAAGCATTAATTTTCTGGTGCAGTAAAGTAATACTACTGTATTACTTTTAATAATATATTTCTTCCGGGTTCCTACCTATAGGCCAGTGATGGCGAACCTTTTTGAGACCAAGTGCCCAAATTGCAACCGAAAACCCACTTGTTTATCGCAAAGTGCCCCGGCAATTTAGCCTGAATACTGAGGTTTTAGTTTAGAAAAAAACGGTTGGCTCTGAGGCGTGCGTTACTCAGGAGTAAGCTTGGTGGTAGTCAGCGGCTTTGCTTTGAAGCGACTATGCAACTCTTCGAACGGGTGAATCATGACCCCAGGAGGGTTTCCTCTGAAGCAAGCCCCATTGCCAGCAACCGAGCTTACTCCCAGGTAAAGGATCGCGCTTTAGTTCTTTGGATGAAAATCAGTGGGGTTTAACAGCACTTAACAGGGTTGCCTACACTGCTTCCTCAAAACTAGGTCTTAGGTTTAATGCTAATAATCGAGTCCAGCAGCCCAGGCCAGCCTAGATGGGGGGGGGGCATTCCCCCCCCCCACAACAAACTCTATTTGCGCGTGCCCACAGAGAGGGGCTCTGAGTGCCACCTCTGGCACCCGTGCCATAGGTTCGCCACCACTGCTATAGGCCTTGCAGTATGGCTAGAAAGCACACTGTAAAGCAAACTTAGTGACACTAAGCAGAAAAGAATATTATTGATGTGTACGCATGGGCAACTGGCTGGAGATGGGAGGATGAGAACATGATTGGGTGCTGCCTTCCAGGGAAAATTGGCACAAATGTCACATCGCTCTAGGAACTGCAAGGAACTCTACTGTTTTATTATAGACTAGAGCATCTAGCAATTTATAGAGTGACATTACATCACTTCCAGGTTTTCCTTGTAAGTATCATCAAGCTGCACAGTGCTTTTAAATGTTCTGTCATTGAAAATGATAGTGGAATATGGAAGCCTGGGATGACTACATCCTGCCCCTAAAAAGTTCTATTCAAAATGTCTCACTCCAAGGAAAGAGTTTTTAGAACAGTACTGTAGAACATGCCATTGCAATGTCTAGAAAAAATTCGTGGTCCGTTTGTTTCAACTGCCAGCCCAGGATACTGCAGGCTCGGTCCTATCAAATTCAACACACAGCAAGCAGACAGGAACTTATAAAATAAAGCGTAATGATTCGCAGTCTCACGACTGTTTCCATATTTTCATGCGTGAAACTTTGGAATGGATAAATAAGCAGAAAACCAAAGAGAGAGTCACCAGAGAGGTTTTCCGAGAATGTCAACAGTGCATATACACTGCCTGGGAGTGGAAATGACAAAATATTTCATTCCCTTTGAGGACTCGCCCCCGAGGATTTTAAGGAAAAGAAAATGTCAGAGGCGAGAAAGCGGCATCGCAGGCAGACAAGGGGATACTGACCACGTGACTAACCCCACAGAGATACTGAAACCGTGAGGCGGACGGAAAATATCCAGCGAAGGCCTGACGGAGATTGGACCATCCCCATCAACTCGTCATCGTCGATCACGCCCCCCTCTCTCTAGGGCCCGCCCCTATGTGTGACATCTTTTCCGGTGGTAAAGCGCAGCGGTGCAAATCACGTGCACTTAGAGGTTGAACGGGTGGGGAGGAGCGACGCTGCAGCCGAGTGAAGCCGCGGCGTCGGGGGCTTTCTTCTCCCCACCCTTTTCCGCGTGCGCGTTGCCTGGTCCTCGCGACGGTGGCACTAGATGAAGGAGCCGGCGGGAGGCCGCCCGGAGCCCCTGCCCCGCCGCCGCCACCCGGGCAAGAAGATGGGAGCGAAATGAGCCCCGAGCCGGAGCCGCCACCACCGCCGCCGCCACCACCGCCGCCTCCTCTTCCTCTTGCAGCGCCAGCCCGGGAAGCGGAGGTGGTGGCCTTGACCGTGGCGGCGGCGGTGGTGGAAGGGGAAGCAGGCGCAGCAGGAGGCAGCGGCGGCAAGAAGTGGGGGAGCCGGATCATGCTGGTGGGCAGAATCGGCCTCAAGCCCGGCGTGGGCGCCTCGGTGAGTGGCCGGAGAGGTGTCCGCGGGGAAGAGACTGGGCGCATTTCCTGGACGACGACTGGCTTTGCTAAGGTGTAATGCGATGGTCCTCACTCATGTTTTACACCCGGGGGGGGGGCGGTGTTTTTGGTGGTGCGGTGGTGGATCTTCCTTTACTCGGCTGCTTTAAAATCTGCACGAGCTGGGCTTTCTGCAATTGCCCTTCCTGCTCCCCAGTGATGCCCGATTGGGCAGTGAGCTTCCGCCATCTCCATCCTTTCTCTTTTCTCATATTTAGCCCTCTCAGAAAAGAATTTTCGCTCCAGGCCTTAGGTCTGGTTTACTTCTGGCAAGCCTTTTCACTTCTTCACCAGTCTTTGTGTTTCTTCTCCAGTTTCACTGTTTAATTTGTTTCCTTAAAACTTAAACAGTCTTGTGTCTAAAAGTTGCCGCTGGATTAATGCTGATAAAGGAATTTTGCCGGGCTCTTTGGTGGAAGGCTATTAGTCTTAGCCAACAAGTCTGCCACCATCTTGAAGAATAAGGTCAACTGCTGTTGGGCTTATTTCCAGCTGTCCTACCTGCATGCTTTTAAGTAGGCTAAGAACAAATAATGTGGGGTGTTCCCTGGCCTCTTTTGTCTGAGTCTGCCCTCACTACCATCACTCTTTATTTAGCCTTAAGATACTCATCCTTTTTTGGCTTATTGTCATGTTTGCAGAAGACACCTGGTGTCTGTGACACTTGATAAGGTAAAAAAGGACTTTGCTGTATCATTTTATATTCAGCTTTCTTCATTTGACAGTTTGGGATGTGTTGGGTTTGTGTGTGTGTGTGTAGTGGAGGAATTAGACTGATTTCCTGTAAAATAAATGATCATAAAATGTTTAGAACTAAGTTCATATCTTGTTTTTCTGACATTAACTTTTGAGTAAAATTCATAAACTCAGATACTACTCATCACATGTACAATGCCAGGGCTTGATGTTTCTATTGGCTTTTGTTTTTGGTGTCAGCCCAAAGGTCTGGGGTATGTCATTCTACTTGCACATCCCTGGTGGCAAGTGGCCGTGCTGTTGAAATATTCAGTACGGTGGATCTCATTCATGTCCACGAGCCCAGTAAACATATCATATTGGCTGTGTGGCCTACTATTTTGCATAATAATTTCTCAGCAGTCTTAGTTGTATTGACACATGTGCTTTGATTTTCTATTTTTGCTACTCTAGTGCTACTCTGGATCTAGTTTTAAGTTTAATATTATTTATAAATATTTATATTCTGCCTCATATCTTTGTTTCTAGGTGGCTTGTACATGTTAACAACAATAAATAGTACAGATTAGCACAATAAATTTATTTGTATATTGCAGCTTACCTGCATAGTGTGTCACAGGATTTCTTGTACATTAAATCTGACAAACTCCTTATTTGGAATAAATTATAGCTTGCTTGGATTGAGTGACTGTGTTTGGGAAAAAGTTTCCTGTGTAAATTAATATTCTAGTAATTATAATTTACTTCTGAAAAGCATTATAGCTTCATTGTTCATCAAGATTATGCTTGGGAAATGTAACTATAAGTGAAAAAATTAAATTGTGTGCTTAGTGATTTGGTTGGTCCAAGTAGCTGTCGTTGAAAGGTTTTCATTTGAAAAAGTACTTGGGAGAAATTTGCAAGAATGTGCAAAGGTTTTTTTTTTCTTATGTGCTTCCTGCCAGTTGAGGAGTCACAGAGGTGTAGCTAGGAAGAGTGTGTTGAAATTGAAAGTGTAATGAGGAGTGTTTTCTCATGAAATGAGACCAAAACTCCAAATCTGCTGTGCTATTCTTATGCAAGGCAAGTTGGTGCACATTTATTTTGTCCAATAAAAGGTGGATGATACAATTGACCTTGCTAATTGTGTGCTGTAGGAAATATGTACAGAGAGACAGAATCAGATTCACTGTTTTTAGTTTACTTTTGAATTTCTTGAATGAACTGAATTGTTAAAAAAGAACATGAACATTTTACATTAAAAAAAACCTCCCCTGCATCAGCTAGGATGCTGAGTGGGTCATAGGACTCCTATCACTCCAATGGCTTACAGTTTTCAATGGCTTACAGTTTTCTAGGCCTAATTCAAGGTGCTAGTTTGAGAACAGCATATCTTAGGCTCTCTTTATTTCCTCAAGAACCTACCGGATTGCTATCATAGTCCTTTGAGGCCCTCATTTGGGTGTCTCTGCCTTCGGAGACAGATTAGATGGCAGCCAAGATCCATTAAGTCATGGCACCAAAACTGCAGGACTTCCTCCTAGGGAACATTCTTCCGTCCTTTTCCATAACTCTTAGTCAGCAGGTGAATTTTTTTTGTTTTGTCCAGCATCTCTTGGGGTTTAATCGTTGGTTTTGTATTTTTATATACATATTTTACTTTTATGATGTGTTTTAATACTCTGTTCATAATAATCAGCTGCCTTAATGGCAGAATATAAATTTCGTATAGCTGCATGCTAGACAAGTGCTAGACTTGGTTCTAGGGATTAGTTTAAATAGTATTGAAATTTGGTCTGGAAGTGTATTTTGCTGTGTAGTGGAATCTATAATAGGTAGTCAGATTCTATGATAGTGGGTGCCTTAATAGCAATTACAGATAGAGATTTACAGGTACTGAGTTACAATGTAAAAAAGGTAAAGTTTCCCCTTCAGTCGTATCTGACCCTGGGGTACCACTGCAAGCAGTGATTTTATAGGCAAGCCTTTTGTGGGGTAGTTTGCCATTGCTTTCCCCAGCTATTCTTTACCCCCTAGCCAGGAGCTAGGTCGGTGATGGTGAACCTATGGCATGGGTGCCAGAGGTGGCACTCAGAGTCCTCTCTGTGGGCACGTGCACGCAGAGTTCATCATGTGGGGGCCGGAAAATCACCCCCCCACACACACACACATCTAGGCTGGCCTTGGCCACTGAGCATGATGTGCGCGCACCGCAGTGACAGGGAGGACTCGGGTGGTGGGCCTGGTGCCTGTACTCCAGGTGGCTGCTGCCTGAGGGGGTGGGGCACAGAGGAGGCAGAGATGCTAGAGAGGCACTGAGCGGTGCGCGCGGGACTTGCTGGAGGCTAGAGCAGGCTGTCTCCTGCTCAAGTGGGTGGGGCGGAGGAAGAGCCAACCGGTTTTTTCTAAACTAAAACCTCAGCATTCAGGTTAAATTGCCGGGTTGGCACTTTGCGATAAATAAGTGGGGTTGGGTTGCCATTTTGGCACTCGGTCTCAAAAAGGTTCGCCATCACTGAGCTAGGTGCTCATTTACCAACCAAGAAATAGATGGCTGAGTTGACCATGAGCCCCCAGAGGGGGTTCAAACTCCTGACCATATGAGTGGCAGTGTGAGCACTTAACCACTACACCACGCGGCTCCTAAGAGTTGTAATGTACCAGTATGTAACTATCGAAGTGCAAACTACCACTGTCACTAGTTAGAAAAGGGAAATGGTTTTCCATTCAGGTAAAACTGTTTTTTGCCATCATGGCCAGTGGGAGAATTGCTTTTTCACCTGTTTGGTTCCAGCTGGCCATTACTGTTGAAATAAATGCTTCATCTGTACTTTATGTGGCTGATGAACACAGCAGCTGTCTTGTATGCTGCAGTAAAACCATGCCTCATTTTTCCTACCTTGGAATTAATCTCAGTTGTGCATAAGAAATAGTAATGTGTAATGTAACTACCATTGGTTTTTGTGTTGCCACATAATTAAGGAAGCTAATTATGCATTTGTACAGAATAGTGCAGCATTGTGGTATCATGTAGTAACAGAGGCAGGGGAAGCATAGCACCTTGCCCCCCTGGTGTATTGTTGTCAGGCTACCTGTTCTTCATTTCTGAATTTATTCTTTTGGTGGTTATGCAGCTCTCATTTTGAGGTTCCGTGATAAAACTAAATATAGTTACTAATTTGTATTTTTTCAACAGCCATATATGTATGTGTGTGTGTCTATGAAGAAGAGGAGTTTGAATTTATATCCCCCTTTCTCTCCTGCAGGAGACTCAAAAGGGTTTACAATCTCCTTGCCCTTCCCCCCTCACAACAAACACCCTGTGAGGTAGGTGGGGCTGAGAGAGCTCCGAGAAGCTGTGACTAGCCCAAGGTCACCCAGCTGGCATGTGTGGGAGTGCCCAGGCTAATCTGAATTCCCCAGATAAGCCTCCACAGCTCAGGTGGCAGAGCTGGGAATCAAACCCGGTTCCTCCAGATTAGATACACGAGCTCTTAACCTCCTACGCCACTGCTGCTGTATATGCATATGTATGTGTGTGTGTGTGTGTGTGTGTGTGTGTGTGTATGTGCCTGGATTTGTACAACATTGTTGTAAATAATAATTATACTTACTGTAATTTTTTCAGCAGTTAACTTGCTTTCTAATATTAACATACTTTTTTGCTGTGGTTCTTTTAAAATTAATGCAATAAATATCTGAAGTACCCTTTTATGATCAAACTATAAAATATATTTTGATTGGTCAAATAGTCGTTTACAAGTATCACTTTGTCAAATTCTTTCCAGAAATTAATCTTTGAAAATCTGTTGCTGACTGGGTCCTTTGTTTTAGGATAATTGCTTCTGTTAAACAGTAATTATGGTAACAGTTTGATGTGAACAGTTGATGTGAACTGTATCTATTGTTGGAATTAAAGGGGTTGTGTGTTAAACATTCAAAGGCACTGATATGAAAGTAGGGAGTGTTAATTATGGAAAACAGAACTCTGGAGAGCTAACTCTGGAGAACAGAACAAGTCAGCCTTTGACGAGCACTATCTCCAACAACCAAAACTGGCAACCTCCCCCCAGTGGTTTCTTGCATCAACCTACTGAAAATTCTTGAAAAATAATCTTAGCTGGATAAACTGAGAAATAACCTCTTCTGGGTACCATTGAACAAATTAGCTGCTCATGCTCCCTGTAACTTTCTGCAGTCTGAAACCCGTAGAGGTCAGTCGTCATCAGAATTTTTTTTGTGTGGGGAGGAGATTTTTTAATTTGGGGAGGTGGGGTTGTGTCAGTTTTACTGACTGACTGATAGACTTTTAAACATGAAGGAGGTGTTAATATATTAGAGCAGATGGGTTGGAGGCCTGTGAAGAATCAAGTAGAGGATAAACTGCTAGGAAAATTTCTGTGTCCATAGAGTTGTAGCAGTATGGAATTATTGAAATTCCAGACTATATGGCAAGTGCCCTCTTGACTTTGTTCTGAGCATCAGTGGTGTAGTACTTCCTGTACTCTTGACTGCTGAGTTTTGGACCGAGGTGAACCAGCAACTGCTTATCTAGCCCTGAACCTGGGAGGTACAGTGTACAAGGAGTGGTCTTCCCCATCCTGATGTTTTATAAGGCATATCTCCTGATGCCAGTTTTGCTAGTTACAAGAGCTTTTAAGGTATCTGTTTTCTTTGCTGCTTAAAATGTTTTTTTAGGTTTGCATGGATAGGATTACAGGAAATTCTTGCATTTTAATTCATCTTCTTACCTGGGCTGTTTTACCTAGAAAGTTGCCTGAAATTCTTAAAAATGTATAGTGCCTTGCAAGAGAGGGGGAGTTATAGATGACAAATTAGAACCTCATACCGAGTTCTAGCAACCAGTAGGGGGTGGAGACATTTAAAACAGGTGTTCCTGTAATTTCTCTTCTGGTGCAGACCTAGAACTAGTGTCAGTTCATTGTTGTGACACTGTAGTATTTCATCACAACTATGATTTTACCATGGAGTTTTGGTGGAATCCTAGGGTATTGTGTTGATGTCCTAGCATCATTTCCGGGATTGCTCCAGAAACAACTCCCTCTCTCTTTTATTCTTAGGATTCAGGGCAGGAGGTCTCCCACTATAGTGAACAACCTGGCTTCACTACTCTCCACCAGATACTGTAAGCTGTTAAGGACTGATGTAGAGGTTATTCATTCCTAGGATTGCCCTCGACAGCACTTCGCACTCACACACAAGGACTCAAGGAAGCCAATTTTTCCCTACTTCTTTCAATGTGTCTTTCCCCCTAACACTTGATGTTCCATGCCTCTTGTTAGGCAGTGAACATATTCATTCTTTATCAGAGCACTTGGAGAGTTTTTTTAAAAAAAACTACAATTAATTTTGTTTTCCTCTTCAGCTGGAATTTTTCTGACAGCAGAGAATTCTCCCTTGTCCGTAAAGCAGCCCTAGTCACTGTCCTTTTGGCAGGCATTCTGGCAGGAACTTTACTATTATATAGCATTATGATCTCTTGTTTTTAAAAGACGTTAATAGTGTATTTTAGTTTTTTTCCTGCAAGAAGCACTATATTCTAAGGTATAGCTTACTTTTGTGTGAATTTGTCACGATAGAAGGGGTCGACAGACTTAAAAGTGAACAAGGTTATGTTTAAAGTATCTGTTCAGAGAAGTGGAGTAATGGAACTAATGCTGCATCGGTGAAATAGGGTGTTTTTTGTGTGGTTTTGCCCTGCACTTTTGTTGTGCATGCAGGATAAGATAGGTATGTTAACATTCTGTACGCTGTATTAAGTTCATGTTGTTTGCTGCTCGAAGTCACTTAACATTTACAAAAAGTGCTTTCCCTGTCACTGCTTTGTACCAGTTTAACCCCCCCCCCAGCTTAGTTAATTGAATAGATTGAATATTTACACATAAAAGTTTCTGCTATTGGCTGGTATACTGAAAAAGCTTTTTATGTTTTATGTTTTGATGAGCTTTATAAATAGAAACATTTGAATTTTATAAAAAGAAAGCATTACACCACCTTGTAGGTTGTTTGTGTGTTATAGGTTATCTGTGGCAGAGCATTTTAATACTTTTTCTTACTGCAGTGTTTTGAGCGATCAACAGGAGATGATTATCTGTAAAGGCAAAACATCTCAATGTGTCATTGTTCAGAAGAAGAAAAATGTCATGGTGGAAAATAAAAATTCATGAAATCCATGAAGTTTATAAACAGAGTGATTTTCCTGTTCATGAGATGTTTATAGAACTGTAACTTCATAGTACAGTATTTCATGATAACATCTAGTTAATCTGCAGGTATTTATTATTTATCTGTGTATGTTATTTATAGTCCACCTTTCTCACTCAGACTCAGTGCAGATTGAACAGAGTAAGTGAATACTATGGGACATTCAATAAGCAATGCAATAAGAATTAGAGTTGTAGAACGAATTGGAAGTCTAAAAACAAAAGTGAAGCAAAGCATAAGTATTAACAGGACACATTCAATGAAGCAGAAATTATATAATAGGATTCCAGTTTTAGAAAGCTGTACACAATAGCATTAGGAGCCATGTGGCATAGTGGTTAAGTGCTTGCACTGCCACTCACACGGTCAGGAATTCGAGGCCCCTGTGGGTCAGATATCTTGGCAGCTGGCTCATGGTCAACTCAGCCATCCATCCTCCTTAGCACATAGCTAGGGGGTAAAGAATAGCCAGGGAAAGCAGTGGCAAACTACCCCACAAAAACGGCTTGCCTGTGAAATCACTGCTTGCAGTGGTACCCCAGGGTCGAACACGACTGAAGGGGAAACTTTACCTTTACACAATAGCATAGGCCACAGTCCCTAGTAATTTATCCAAATAACTTCGTGAACCATTTAGTACAGTGCAACCCTATTACTTGTATAGAAAAGTCATCATGAATCATTCAGTTTTGCATAGTTAATGGAAAACAATGAGAATGGGAGCCTTCCTGATCTCCTCAGGTGAGCCATTCCATAAGGCAGGAGACACAATATAGAAGGTACTTGTACAGACAGTTGTTTATTTTGCTTACTGGCAAGTTGGCACTTGCAGAAGACCTTTGCGCAGATGAGCAAAGTTGTAGTGAAGCATGGAGGAGAGGCGGTACAAAGAACACTACCATTCAATCCTGAGTTATTAAGAGTAGTTAAAATGAAAACTGTGCACTGTTTCTGAAAGATGTGAGGTCTTTGTAGAGTTCCTAGGAAAAGAAAGGATAATTCCCAAAGCCCATCCAGTTGGGCAGAACTGCACTGGAAGGTAGCAGAATAATCCCCCCCCCCACTTTTTTTTTTAATACAGAAGAGGTTTCATGCAGATATGAAGGTCAAAGTAATAACTATATATTTTGGGATAAAGTATTTAAAAAGCTGTGCTGTACATTTCTTAAGGTAACTGAGTACATGCTCCCTTGAAATAGAGTATTTTAAATCTCTAACATTATAAGAATGAGGCATTTGAAGTCTGAAATGAAACCTCTTCTGTATTAAAAAAAAAGGGACAAATTATTCTGTTACCTTCCAGTGCAGTTCTACTCAACTGGATGGGCTTTGGGAATTCTCCTTTCTTTTCCAAGGAACTCGACAAAGACCTCACATCTTTCAGAAACAGTGCAAAGTTTTCATTTTAACTACTCTTAACTCAGGATTGAGTGGTAGTGTTCTTTGTCTGTATGAAATCAGCTCAGTCCTGTTTAAAAGAATTGTTTGACTTGGAAGTTGCAGGGTGGTATGGGTTATGAATCATTTTAAGATGAGATGGAGAGAAGGGGTATGGTATTGGTGTGCTAATTGGCAACCTGCGGTGATACTTCAGCTTGAGAATGACTGGACTGGCAAAACTCTACTAGCTGCATATATAAATTTTGTATGTCTGTGTGTTTTGTTTAAAATGGTGTTTTCTGAAGTAAGTTTCTATCAATCACATTTATTCTTTTTCTTTAAAGCAGGATATTGGTCACCCAAGCATATGCAATGCTGTTGTTGTCATCTTCTTAGAATTCTTTGCATGGAGTCTGCTCACATTTACTCTTTTTCTTTACAGCAGGGTTTTGGTCGGCCAAGCGTATACCATGCTGTTGTTGTCATCTTCTTGGAATTCTTTGCCTGGGGTCTGCTCACAACTCCCATGCTCAGTGTAAGTTTACTTATTTGGGGGTGTTCACTGCTTTCAAAATGTTTTTATATTTCCCATTGATTTGAAACTTTTGCCTTGGAATTGTGATTTGTACCTAACTGTAGAAGGCTAGATAGTAATATTAGAGATCCTAGGCTGAAGTTCCAGAACTGCTTTATGTGGTGAACATTTGGTAGAAATCAGTTTATTCAATGAACCATCACAATGCAATACTTCCAGTTGCATGATGGGGAGCCCACAAGAAAGTGAGCAGGGGAGTAGAGAGGATATTTTTTATCTTGTGTCCCCTTCCTCATACAATTTTCTCTCTCTCTCTCTCGCACGCATGCACGCACTCAACAACGCCTTGTACTGAAGCACAGCATTGGTGTACTTTTGTATTTTGTAGAGTTGTGGTATGGAAGCTCCATATTCTCATAGAGGTTTCTCATACCTTTGGATCTTGTTCTGTGCTTTTTCAGTGGATGGACTTCTTCATAGTAAGATGCATTGATGCAACAAACATTCTGCAATCTCACCTTTGGACAGTCCTGCTGATTTTAAGTAGATTTCAGGGCTTGACAACTTACTGGTTTAACCTGTGCATTGTTTTTATCTCGTTGATGGACTGTCATACTGTTTTTGTGTCCTTGAACTTCTTGTTTCTTTGGTAGCTAATTCTTGTTGCTTTGATGCAGTAAGGCAAGATTTAAATATTTTACATAGAAAAAATAGATTGCAGATTGGTTTGATAAATTTAACTTTGCTTAAATTTTTACGAGCCTGCTTTTTGTTACTTTCTAATCATCTAGGCACTTTTGTCCTACATTTAAAGATTTAGAAATGTGTGCAAAATTTATGTATGAAATAGTTCTTTTGTACATTGAACAGAGAATAACTATTGTGTGGAAAATGTAAAGATGTTGCAGAAAAGTAAAGCCTTTCTCCCCTGAAAAGGAGGACATCTCCTGAGTATGGGTGTTTCCCACCAGCTTGCTAGAGAGGCAGGAAATTGAAGATCAGCTTCCTACTTTACTTGGGAGACTCCTCCTCCTCCTTCTCAGTTCTTTCCTGCCTCTGAAGGAGAAGCAGTACTTTAGAGTCTGTCCTGACTTTTTTCCTTTATCTTTCTGTCTTCTCCCTGCTCTACTACTTAGTTGCTAATTGGCCAGTCCTCCCCTTTTCACCTGCATTCCTTGCCTATCTGCCCATGGCTGTTGTGCCTATCGGGAAAGCCACAGAGCTTGATCTTAGCTGCAAGCCAAGGAGCACGGCTGGTAGGCTTTCTTCAGGATCGGAGGGGATAGCAATCATGTTGAGAATTTCCTCTCTGAGGAGAATTTCCTCTCTGAGGAGAAGCCAGGGAATAGCGCATCACCGTCCAGATGACCTGCTTCCCTGAGCGAGCTGATCTACCGAGGACAGCTCCTGCGCGGTGGCCATTCCCAGCGGCATCAAAAATGGCACGAAAAAGCTCCCTGTGGGTGGGAAGGCGACCAATATGGCAGCGATGGCGCAAGTGACCCTGGTCTGCTTAGACTCGATCCAATTCCAGGGTCCCTCGATGGCGTTAAGCCCGGGGGTGGGGGGAGAATGATCGGGCGGAGGCTCAGTTCCAGGCGAACACAACTGTTTTACAGTTTTTGAAGCGCTCAGAGCTACAATGAGGGAAGATATGCTTGTCTTAATGGAGGCAAGGGGAATGGGGGAGCTCTCCACACAGGCTCAACCTTCGGAGGAGGTTAGTGGGAGGCAGAAAGCAAAGGCTTCCTCAGCTACAAAGCCAGCAAAGAAAAGGTCCCTAGTCAGCCCCCTACATTTAAATTCCTCCTCTGATAGTGACTCCGACAGGGAGGAAGGGGAATGAAGACATACAGACTGACGAGACTGAAGACATACAGGTGACTGAAAAGTCCCTTAGATTCTTCAAACAGGAGGATTTTCAGTACCTACTTAGCAGGTCTCTCACTTCTCTGAACCTAAAACCCTCAGCCAGTGAGATTCAGGTGCAGGATGCAAACATGCTGTCTAGTGATGTGGGAGACCAGGAGTTTTTCCCCCAGGCTTCTCCAAAATAAAATGTTTTCCCATTCCCAAAATTTTTTGAGTCTCAGGTCAAGGCGGAATGGGCCAAGCCCACTGCCAACAGACAGACGCCAGGCTTTCTCAAAAAGTTGTACAGTGCATGTGCCTGTAGTAGATGCCCCTATTACCTTCTTCTACCTATTTTCGGGGCAAGTGGCATGGGATAATTTTCTTTTCTGCTACACTGCTCTTCGGAGGATCCAAACTGAGGAGGAGGAGGAGTCCCCCAAGTGAAGCAGGAATCTGATCTTCAGTTTCCTGCCTCTCTATCAAGCTGGTGGGAAACACCCATAATCAGAAAATGTCCTTCTTGGTTCAGAGGAGAATGACCCTTCACGGTAAGTGAGCAATGGTTGTTTTGGCAGTTGTTGAAAATGGCTGGTGGACCTCTGATATTTAATTTAGACACATTCAATTGTTAATTATTTTATATAAATGGTAAAAATTGCTCAGAAATTTGGGATGAAGGGTATTTTTTTGCAATTGCTAAATATAGATGTTGAATGAAAGTTTGAATTACAAGTATTTTTCCTTAGGTCTTACGAGAAACGTTTCCTCAGCATACCTTTCTAATGAATGGCCTGATTCAAGGAGTTAAGGTAAGAATGTTTTAAGCGGGCTGGTGAAGGCAATTGCTTTTACTACTTATTAATTCAAGAATCATAATATGCAGAGTAGTATAATGCATATGAAATGTTAGTGGTGCCTGCCATAAACAGCATCAGACATATAAACTTGGGATACAGTGTTATGGTACTAGTGTTGACAGATTTTTGAAACAAAGAGAAACCCATGGAGTAATGCTACATTCTCCCCTAAAACGCTGTTCACTCCCTTGTATTAAAATGAAAATTATTCATTCACCTAGAATGCTTGGAGTTCTTCATTAAAATTCCATAAAAGTGTTAACTAAAATATTTTGGGAAAGATATGGTGTAATAAGATCACATACATTTTAAGCAAATCATGAATGGAAGCAAGTTTGTGACATAATTAAGGGACCACCAGAAATAATAAAGGCATAAAGTTATTAATTGAAATAAACTGTATAATTTAGAAGGGTGGTAGCACCACTGTTTACCCAAATATGTACATTAATTTATGGTAATATGACATTGGATGGAACAATAATCTTTTCCTGGGAGTTTTTCAGTGGTACTGTTAATGATGACTTCCAAAAAAATGCCGGAGAACTTTCATCTTCCCTGTTGCTGTGTATATTTTTATATATAACAATCTGTACAACATCTTATAAATATTTGAAATGCTTAATAAAAGGGAACAAAAAGTAACAGAATTATTTTCTATAAATGTGTATTCTGTATTTTGTGGAAGGATGAGGCAAGAAAATATAGACTGAGACCATGATTTGGTTGATAATTTAATTCTGCTTGCGTCATACTTTTAATCTCCATATATGATACAGTATAGATTCAAGCATTTTTATGATGGACAATTCATGGAAGTCGCAAGCAGCAGAATGCTTCAGGTAATAAGACAACTTGATATTCTGGGATGCACATGATCCCTTGCCAAGCAAAGAAGCTTGTGCCGTATATTATGTCGAAATTAAAGGAAAGGGTTACAGTTGTATAACTTCATGCCAATATAATTCCACTTCCCTTGAGTCTGAAGGTCTGTCTTGTTCCTGGTTCCTTAACTGTCAGGGTCTTTCTGTTGGCAAAGAAAGATCCAGCTCACAGGGAAGTGGGGACGGTACTGTTGAAGTGCTATTTCAAATCTCATTCATTCCCCTGATGTCTGTAATGATGCCACTTAGGGTGCTAGAAATGCCAAGGATCAGTATTGTTAGTAATTTATACCTAAGTTCTGTGTAAGTACTGTGCTAGCCCATTTTTTTCCTCTTTTGGACCCCCTGGGAGATTTCTACTGATGCCAGTATAGGAGAAGGGCAGCCCCCTCCCTACCACTATTGGTTGGGGAATTACCTTTCCTCTGGGAGCAGCATGTTGGGCTGCAGTGGGAGATGAAGAAGTCATGCTCCAGGAATTCCCATTGGATATATGCGCAGATGAAGCTATAGAATTACTGTCTTCAGAGTAATTGGCTGTTAATCAGCAGGCAGTTTTAATATTTCCATCAAACTTATTTTCATAATATTATTCTAGTCTAACTTTCACCTTCCTTCCTGTAAGTAGTTCTTTATTTTTAATAAAGAAAAATATTTTCAAATGTGAATTTCTTGTGTGTTTTCCAGTCCCATTTTATAGACTGACAAAGGCACACCTTTAGTCTCAAGGCATTTTCTAAATTGATTAGAGGAATATCTTTTGAGATAATTCTTCTCTCAATATTTCTGCTTTGAGCCGTATGAAAGGGAAGTCAGCAGTTAAGCCCATTTGAAATTGGAAGTCTTTAAAACACTACTAGTAAATTCTGAGATACTTTACTCATTGAGTATGTTCCACTTGGAGAACATGTAAATACTACTTTCAGAATGAGTTCAAAAGATATATTTCATTCCTTAGGATATCATAGGACTGTAAAAGGCTTTTTGATACCTATAGCACATGCTGAGCAATTTGAATTACTGGAAGATTTGAGTATTTTGTTTCTGTTGCATGAAACCATGTAAATGAAGTGACAAGTCACTATCATTAGCAAACAAAATGGATTTGGAATAATGTGTCTTCAGTATCAACTTAGGTATGGTATTGTTGATTTGCTGGTTTCCTGTACTAAATAAAGGAATTCCGTTGACCAGCTTAAAGTTATTGTACAAGCGTTTACAGAAAGTTTGAGACTGGTGTTACACTACTTAACTAACGTTCCATGGAATTCTTGCTTGGCAATAATCCGGCATTGCAGCAACATGGAACAGATTTGTTAGACTTCTTGTCTAACAGTCTCTCTGTCATTCTCTTAGCGTTTCAGAGTGTAAGCAAGATAAGCAACTGCTTTGTTTCCAGGGAGCATTTAGGTTGTTATCCTTTACGGAATGTTGACATTCACCAGGTTCACAATGGAAGGAAATAATTCTCTTGATTTTCAAAGAGAACATAAAACAACTGTAGCTATACTCGCAGTGATGAGGTGTTCAGAAGAAAATTGGAAAACATGAAAGAAAAGTACAGGGGTGTGGGGCCTTCCCCTGCTCTGGACTGGATTTGTTGGTTGTGCCATCCCTCTGTCCCCTGTCCCGGGTGGCTTAGAAGTAGATATTCAGTTGGTTCTCCCTCCATGAAGTCCCAGCCTTGACCTTGTCGGTGGGCCTGTTTGCCGGCCAGTGACCTGGATTGGCCAGTGGCAGACCTCTCCAACCCAACCTGATGAGCCTTTCTGGGCCCAGGCCTCTCTCTTCCTTGCTTTTTCTCTCCCACTTCCCAACTCACTCTTTCTGTCTCTTCCATCTCTAACCGTCATACCCACTCCCAGTGACCTGCCCCTCTTATTCCCTCCCCCTGAAGCCCTCCCTCCAGCTCCCCATTGGGCTGTAGGCCACCTCTCTGGCCTGGTGAGGCCTCTCTTTGGAAGCATGGCCTTTGGCCCACACCTCCCCTCTTATGCTTGGGAAGGGTGGGTGCTGCTTCCTTCCTCCCCCTGGGTGGGACGTTCCTCTGTTGGCAGGCTCAGGCACCTGCCACTCATGTCTGCCCTATACCAGGGTGGAGGTTGATAACCCTTCTCCCCCCCCCCCGGAGCCATGCTGGCTGTGGCCCAGTGTTGCCTTGCGGACATACCCCGACCTCTTGGATGAGTGTGGGGGCGGACAAGCATTGGGTGGGCTTGTTGGTTGGTGGCTGCTGTGGTGGGGGGGGGGCAGGTGGCAGATAGAATCCAGAGGGGTGGCTACTGCTGTCTCCAGACAAGGGGTTATTTCATTAAGAGTGGAAAAGGAAATGCCCAAATCCCTAGTTATAATGAAAGAGTGATAGTAAAAAACTGGCTGCATCAGGTATACAATATTTCAATCCCAGAGTCATACTTTTGAAGTTGAATCTAGTGAATGGACCCTGGTGGGTAATTAGGACTGGTCGAGGAAGGAAGGGAAGATTCATTACTCTTGCTTTTTTTGATGGATTTGTGATACTTGAAGGATTCTGTGGTTTCATGTAGCCTTGCCAAAGTACACCTATCTGGCCTTTCTTCATTTTCCCCCATCTTCATAAGGGAGTCTGATTGTCATAGTGCACAAGGCCTCTTCAGTGATCAATCCCTGGGTTTGGAATGCTTTCTCCTCCTTGTCACAGCACTGCAGTTGAATATTATGCATCTCCAAAGCAACACTTTATTTTAGCTGGCATTTAGTTGGTAATTTATTTATTTTTATTTATTTCATTTGATTTCATAGACCGCCTCATCCCCGGAGGGCTCTAGGCAGTTCACAACACAAAGACAAAAAAAGACCAATAAATTACTTAATTTTCCTCTAAAAACATTAAAATCAGAATGCAGCATAACAACCCATATTAGTGGCGCCCAGTTTTAAGGCTGGGAGGGACTGGCAGCACCCCAGATGGAACTAATATAGGGCACAGTCAGAGATGACACTATGGCAGGGCCTCACAAGGGGGCAGCCAATCCGCGGCCGGCCTCACCAAAAGCCCGGTGGAACAGCTTCTGGTCTTTATAGGGCTCCTCGCGGAACTTCGTCAAGATCCCAAGCGAGGGGCCGCTGGAAAGCTGGAGGAAGAGCGTTCCACCAGGCAGGGGCCAGGGCCGTAAAGGCCCTGGCCCGGTAGAGGCCAGCTGCATCATTGAAGGGTTGGGGACTTCCAGCAGTTCCGCCGACGCTGAATGTAGCGGTCTATTAAGGACGTATGGACATAATTCCTCTTTTCATTATATTTTCTCGTCTTGTGGTTCTAACAGGGTTGTTTGCTTTGATCATTTTGCCATGGGGTTGCTTTAAAGTTCTAATCGTTTTATTGTATTGTGAACTGCAACATGTATGTTGCTGTGAAGACACGATAAATATTGAAAATGTTTAAAAAGTATACTCAGACATCCATATTGCAGCTGTAACCATGAAGTTTGCATTTAAGAAAATTACATGTGCCCTTCCCCATCTGTAAGCACTTGGCAGCAAGCAAGCAATAATGAAGATGGCACAATACTTCTTGTAATTTTTTTTTAAAATGAAGTGTAGGAGCGATGGTTCAGAGAGCTGAGCATCAGTTTCCTTTAAATATGATGTGATGACAGTGCGAGCAAGTGAGATTAACTGGGCAATGCTAAATAGATTTTCAGTTTTGGCTCTTTTCTTATAAAAATTCAACTATCTTACCATCTTTACACAAGTCTAGTGAAATGTGTTGTCTTAAAAGCATTGCTTCAGATTTAGCACTACAGTGTTTTTCATGTTTTGCTCCTCTTTGAGCCAGAGGTGAAAGTCAAGCTGGGGTGTGTAGCTGGAACACTGAGTGTTCTGTATATACTTACCCGAACTTCAGTAATTCTAATGTTTGTCTGTTTTCTAGAGTGATAGTGAATTGTATAGTTTGTGGTCCCTTGGACGGGGAATGTCCTTGGAAGGCAGAACATTTCTTTGAATGCTGACTTTAACTTTAATTCTGGTGTTTCAGTCTTCAGAGGAGTAGTTGTATAGTATCGTATTTTGCATTTTCATCATTGTGCTTAGAAAATGGTGTGGAGGATCAAGTTGGTATTTGATCTTTTGAGCCTTAGAGCACTTTTACAGAGTGCACTCTCAATTCCCTTTGCAACTGGATTTTACTGTGAAACAGGAAAATCTATTTGCGAACAATTCCTGAAGTGGATTGAAATCATTATTCATTGTGTGTAGAAGTGCCCTTAGAATTGTGCCTTGACTATGTAGCAAATTTTTATTCTAGCTCCAATATCCCAATGTCCACTGGCATTGTATTACAAAATTAAAAACAAATCAAGATGGAAGCCTCTCTAAATCATTTAAACAAAGGGTTTCATAATTCAGACAAATTGCAGTTATTGGCAGTCCCTGGGTTTCCCATAACTTCCGACTTGCTACCCACTTTTCAGTTTCATCCAGATGGAGATAGAGAGTGGTTGAAGGAAGTAGTGGAAGTTTTTGCATAGTTGCATGACATCCATACCTTCAACACCTTTCCTTTTGAGGATGAGGCCCACTGGAACCATATCTGGGTGCTGGTTCTGCTATTCTCGCAGGCAGCGCCACCTGGGAACACATCCAGCCTGTGCTGCATCAGCTGCATTGGCTCCCAGTAGAGTTCCGGATCATCTTTAAGGTGTTGGTGTTGACCCTTAAGGCCTTACGCGGCCTGGGACCATCGTGTCTTCGAGACCGCATCACCCCATATGTCCCTGTACGGCCTCTTCGATCAGTTGAGGCCAACCTACTAGTGGTCCCTGGCCCCTCGGTGATGCGGCTGGCCTCCACACGGGCCAGGGCCTTCACGGCTCTGGCCCCGGCCTGGTGGAACGCTCTTCCTCCAACTGTCCGGGCCCTGCGGGACCTTGGTGAGTTCCACAGGGCCTGTAAGACGGAGCTGTTCCGCTGGGCCTTTGGAGGAACCGGTCGCTGATGGTGCCCCCTCCCCCCTTTCATGGCCCTCTACCTCATGGCCCTCTACATCTGGGACCTGCCATTCCGCCCTCTTGGGGAGAGGATTTTGAATATGGAGCTCCTGGATTTCATTTATATTTATTATTGTATTTTTATTGTATTTTATTGTATTGTATTTATAAGATTTAGCTTTTACTGTTTTATTGCTGCTTTTAAAGATTTAGCCATTTTATGTTATATTGTGTTTGTTGTTGTACACCGCCCGGAGCCCCTCGGGGATAGGGTGGTATAAAAATCTAATAAATAAATAAAATAAATAAAAATTCTGACTTAATTCTAGGTGGCAGGAAACAGACCATTCGATACTTTTTGTGAGTGGTCCTCCTCAGAAGACAGGAGGACATCTTGCTTGAGTGATTCCCACCCCTTCCTTCAGGGAGGCAGGAACAAAATCTTTGCATTTCCTAACTCTTGTACTAATAGTCACTCTTCCTCAGTTCAAGTAATTCCGATAGCAGCTCAAGAACTTGATTAGAACTAGTGTAACTGTAGAACTGTAATTAGTGTAGAACTGTAATTAGTGTAAGGCTAGAAAAATAATATATCGTACAACGAGCAGAAAACTTAAAGAATACAGAGACAATGATTTTGATAGGGCCAAGATGTCTTCCTGTCCTACGTGGAGAAAGACCATTCACAGTAAGTATTCAATGGTCTGTTGTTCTCCCTGAGAGATAGAAAGACCTCTTGCTTTGAAACTTCCAGAGCAGCATCCCTATCTGATAAGTTGGTATGTCACTATATGTCTGCTACATGTCCCAGCTCTCTTCCTCTGAAGGCTGTGTCTGCTGAGCTACATGTTTGAGATTTGTAACATCTAACAGTGTAGAGACTGTTGACCAGTTTGCAGCCTGCATATTTCTTCCACCAAGGCATGTTTAGCCAAGGCCACATTAGTATCTGAAGATCTGACTAAATGAGCAGTGATGTCTACTGGAGCAGCTAGTGCATCTCTATCTCCACTAGACGTCTACAGCTAGTGGGTTAAAGGCTTCAGTTATCCATGCGTTTTGAGCGGAGCTTATGATGGCCCTGGACATCTGTTTCCCCTCATCAGTGGGCTAATTAAATCAAAAGGAAGTTTGACATACTAATAAGGCTGGTTCTAATGATGACTTAACCACTTCCTAATATCAAGACTGTGTCATAACTCTTTATAGGACATATTGAATTGGGACAGAATTAAAGTAAACAATGTTTCTGGTTGATGTGCAATCTGGGCACAGCTTGGGTTCAAAGGTGGGATTAGACTGCATGGCTATTTATCCTTGGAATGCACACAAATTTCTGGTATTTAACAAGATTTCAAAGGATCTCTTCCTATATGGAGTACAATATGGCTAGCTGACGTTACCCTATTGTGCACACATTTATTTTTTAAAATAGTACTTTAAACTGGTTTTTCTGCCCATCAGAAATATAATATAGACTATCATTACATTGCTGTTTGGATTAATAGAGACGTCAAATGGAATTAAATGTCACAAAGTCATTTCTCTTTCTTCCTTAGGGGTTTTTATCTTTCATGAGTGCTCCACTGATAGGTGCTCTCTCTGATGTCTGGGGAAGAAAATCTTTCCTCCTTGTTACAGTTTTCTTCACTTGTGTTCCAATTCCGTTAATGAAGATAAGTCCATGGTAAGTGGCACAAATGACTGTGAAAGAGATGTGCTGAGGGAACTAGAAGAACCATCCAGTAGGAAAACAAAGGGATTTATCTCATGGCAGGATTCAATTATTACTATTTTGAATGTGTTTGTTTGGGATTTTATTTTATTCTTGTTTCTAATTTGTGATTTGTAAGCCACGTTGAGGAAAGAAAGGAAATAAGTCTGCAGTTAGTTGTTTTAGTTGATTTGTTTAAAATGGAGTGTGTGTTTAAAGGTTATAATGATATTTTCTTAGTCTTATGATTAACAAAAATGTATTTCATAGTTGCATTATACATTCCAACATTTCTCTTAATTTTACAGGTGGTATTTCGCTATGATTTCTGTATCTGGAATTTTTTCTGTTACATTCTCTGTGATATTTGCTTATGTAGCTGATATAACACAGGAACACGAGAGAAGCACGGCTTATGGACTGGTAAGAGAAATTCCTGAAAGATTCTTGTTACAAAAATGTAGATTGGCCTGGCTTCTCTGATAGCTAGGGCGTGGTATAGTGCTCATAGATAATTCATAATTTTATTTATGCAGGCATTCTGTGCTGCTTTCCTCACATAGCAGCTTAAAGAAATTTCCAAACATATTAAACAGCAGAATTCAAATAACCAACACATAATCTATGTCCTGGTCAGTCCTGCTTCACTGTATTGGCTACTGTCGGTCCCCAGGCCTATCTGTAGATGCACTGCATCAGGCAACATGTTCCCACAACAATTTCTTTTCTGTGCTGCAGAAGTTCCTGCTTAAAAATTAAAGTTATTAAAAAGCAAATTTGACTTTTGTGTTTAATTATAAGACTACTATGCAGGGGAGAAGCCCGCGTTGGGCTTTGAGACTCAGAATATGCTCACCTGTTGCAACCATGGCAACTTCGGAAGCAGTTTATCAGTTTATGCATTAAAGAGAAGGAACTGAGTACCTACTTTGTTCCTAGACTCACAGCCAAGAAACTGGATCCTGCAAAAGTAGAAGGTTGGGCAGTCATTACATTTGGTGTAGGGTATCTTCTTTTTGAGGCATAGAGCAGGACCAGCTGACCTACTGAATACTTTGAAGCTCTGATTCCTTAGGAATTTAGCTTATAAGTAATGATGTTCTCCTTGAACCTGGTAATTTAGAGAGAAGGTGACATGGAGACAGCTGGCTAACTTTACACATAAACTATGCATTCCTTTCGACTTCGGATTCTGTTTAGTGTACAAAAAAACCCAGTAATCTGATTCATTGTAGTATCTATAGTCTTCTGATAGGCCATAAATAGACTCAGAATAGACAAATAGATTGTG
This sequence comes from Sphaerodactylus townsendi, assembly GCF_021028975.2. NCBI lineage: Eukaryota > Metazoa > Chordata > Lepidosauria > Squamata > Sphaerodactylidae > Sphaerodactylus > Sphaerodactylus townsendi. The sequence goes on from NC_059431.1 coordinate 65,727,979, forward strand.
AGGTGGATTTCAATTCTGTTACTTGGTTCTGAGAAATTATAAAACATGCATTTCAAGGCCTGTAAAATGAAATAGCACAAGAAAACAACCACAGAACTGAATTGTAATTGAATTGCCCCAGATAGAGCCAACAACAAATGCCAGCTGGCTTAGTTGTAACTGTCTCACTTGAATTGTACAGCACTGCTGGTGACAACTTTTATTTTGAAACATGCCTTCTTCCATGATAAACCAAGCATGCAAGGGCTGTTAAGTATTAACTCTGACTATCATTTATCATATAGAATTGATGCATAGATTCCACTGAGCATTCATGGAAGATAAGTATATGGTTTTAGAATATCCATGCTCCTCTTCCTGAATAGCAATTGGAATAAGGGTGAGTTCCCATAGGTTGTCCTGGATAGTGCATATTGCTGCCTGAGGGAAGTAACTGAGAGCCCTTCCTCCTGTTTGACACTAAATTAATACCACCACAACAAGATTTTGTGTAGTAAAAAAGGTTGGCCATAGCCTTTTATTAACATATTGATTCAAGGTAAACAGAAGTGTAAGGCACAGCATGGGGGTCTTATCTGAGTACTGGGCAGCCCGAGTGCTGTCTCCCAGCAATCTAAATTTTCCTCCAGCCCACCTGCTGAGGAAAATGCCACACATTGGAACAGCCATGAGAGATTCCAGATGGGCGGTGGCCACTGCCTGAAAACTCCATTTGCTGCCAGGAGCGCAAGCCATATAAGCCCACGTTTGGGCACACAACCCGTTGGCTTGCTTTACCCCAAATCTCTTAAGGAGGTTCCATCAAAGTGGGTATCTCACCCACTGACCCACACCTATGGATCAGTCCCCCATGCGCAACCCACCAACAGGCTATGACATATGAACATGACTTAACAAACACTAAAATTAAGGGAGAGGAGGGTGAGAACGCATCTGGTGAAGTGGAAAGAGCGAGGTTGTGCCTGACCTTACATAGGCTGACTGGCTCGCCCTCCCAATGACGTCAGGGTGACCTCCCTGACGTCACTTAACGGGGCCAAAGGCTTGCCTGCGCGAGGTCGTGCGAGGTCAGGGAAGGTGGCAGTCTGTGATCTGGGCTGTCCCTTCCCCAGCAGCAATGGCAGCTGCGGTAAGTCGCGACTTCTCCTTTATAAGCTGCTTATTAATTAGCTGGACTTCCCTTCCAGAGTGCAGTGATTCAATAGGAGAGTGATCTGAAAGTTCTGTGGGGTGATGCCAGTAACTGATATGGGAAAAGCGTGAATCTTCTGACCTCTTTATGATGACAAGCTTGTTAGAGATTGACTTGCAGAAAGGAAATGAAAACATAGGTTTGTTTCTCATAGCTTGATACTTCTAGAATAGAACAGACAGTTGCTGGTTGGTACAGATGGTGGTCCTGTGCCTGAAAGGCTTGCTTATCCTATTTACTCAAAAGGAAGACTGTAAATTGCCCCCTGCCCAAGTTAGACACAAAAAAGTATTATTTAAAATAGCTTTAAGTATACGAATGTAATCATCCCTCCTCCTTTTTACATGGCACACCTGGGAAAAAACTTGTTTGCATTTGAATAAATTGAGTGCTTTTCCCTGACCTGGACCTGCAGCCCCTAAAGAACAGTAAGAAATCTTCCAGCCCTGCAGCCAGATGCTGCTCCTAGAATTAGAATGTTGCAATAACTGTCAGAAGTCTGTTCCTAGGTAGAAAATATGGCTCTGCCAAACAATGGCTCTATATGAAGTAGATACAATCACCAGAGTCATGTGCTTTTTATGTGTTGAAGTTGTGTAGAATTGTTTCCCTGGTTTCTTTATTACTTCATAAGCACCATGGTAACCCCTACTTAAGAACACCGTAGTGTTTGAAAAGCAGCCTGCTAAAAACGTATCAATAGATCATCAAGCTTTTGAGGTGGTGGTCTAGGAGGAAGACCGTTTCACACTGTAGTTTTTGACCTTTTTTTGCAGTTAGTATATGTTTGACCCATATAATTTGTCAGTTTTTCAACCCTTCTAGAGAGTTTTCAGTTTCCCAGTGAATGTTTCTCACTCAGTTGCACAAACTTCTCTGTTCAAGAGACATTCTTCTGTAATCTTTTTATATAAAGGTATGTGTTATTAAAGCAGACATGTAAAATCCACCTTCTGTCTCCTCACTCAGCCATTCTGCTATTTTCCTCCCTTTTATTAGATGTCTAAATGCTTTGGTTTGGATCCAGACAATAGCAAATCTAGCACGTCATAAAACAGGTCTTTCGTAATTCTTCCTGCTAATTGCAGCTCCTCCTTCTGAAAAAAAAAATCCAGTTGCAGCCCCCAAAAGCCACCCTTGGGCTTCACAGAGCCCTCAGGCATGGTATGCGTATAGTTTGTGTGTGTACACTGCCATAGAAAAGAATAAATTTGAGATATTCCACTTTCTCCCCTTCCCTTCCCAGCCCATGAAGAACAAAAGTTGCTTTTTATACCCTGCTTTTCTCTTCTTTAAGGAGCCTCTTCCCACAACAACCACTTTGAGTTAGGAGGGGCTGAGAGAGTTCTGAGGAAACCGTGGCTAGCCCAAGGTCGCCCAGCAGGCTTCATATGGAGGAGTGAGGAAATGAACTTGGTTTACCAGATTAGAGTCTGCTGTTCTTAATTACTATACCATTCTAGCTTTCTGTGCCATGCTGACTCTTGTTCTCTTCATGCAAGAAACTATGCAAAAAGCAGAATGACTGCCACTAACTACCCCTGCGATTCCATTCTTTTTTTCTCTCTTGCCTCTCAGAAATGGCTTCTGTGGGTCAGGATAAGCCAATGCAGTGGGAAAGAAGAGCAGGGAAAAAGTTTACTGAACTCCAGTTTACAGTTCTCAGGATCAAAGCCTCTGGTTTTACCATAAAGTAGAGGGCAGATATTAAATGAATGTTTGTCGTCGTCGTCCCCCCCCCAATAATAAAGGCAGAGGGGAGACGGCACAGCAATTATATTCACTTCATTTACAATCTGCCTTTCTCATTAAGACTCTGATGAGACTGTGTTACAGACTTGCAAATACGTGTTTCTATTGCCATAGCCTATGGCAGCTGTTGTGCCCTTTCAGTGTGCTAACGTTTGGTTAACATGAGGCACAAAATATTAGCAGGCCTAGAGACTTGCAGTATGGGAATAACACACGTTATGGGAATAACACATGTTAAAAGCCAGAATCGGTATTAATTGGACACTCCAGTGGGAAAAGGGTGATGGAGCAAGAAGTTGGTTTGGATAGTGATTTGGACAATAATTGTGAAACTAAACATTACAGTGGCGACAGAGTTAGAACGGAATAGTGAACATAACTAGATAAGATGTTGCAGATTCATAATTCTAGTAAACTTCTCTAAACATTTGGGGGTATTGTTTTAATTTAGACAATATAGCTGAGAGATGTTAAAGCCGCTGTCCCTTTGTTTGTACTTTCCTGATAATAATCAGTCCTTCTGGGAGTTCTAGCTTTTCTGGTAGAGAGATCACATAGTTAGCGGCATGCTTTTACTGCTGGAACAAATAGATGCCAGTAGAAGCTAACTTTCATTGGGGAGAACGTTCAAATTCTCCCCCTTCTCCTCAGTACAACAGTCAAGAAAGTGTAGTCATGTGGGAGCCCACTCTATGCTTCCTGTGTGTTTCCAGTCCCAGTTCCTGCTGTTCTGTGAATATTCCGTTTTTAAAAAGTCAAGCAGTAATTGATACTGCAGCCTAGCTCTTTGATTTATTTTGAACTATCTTGCATGCAGGCCAGAAGCAGCTGAAACCTACGTGTATATAAGTAGGCTGCTGTGCCTGCTACCTGTCTTTTGCACCCACTCTGATAGGTGTAGCAGGACAGCAAGGGGCAGGCCACTCAGAGGTGAAGAGGATTTCCCTAGCAGGTTCAGGAGTTTGCTTCTGTCACATGACCCTGTCACCTATAATATGCTTACATCTCATTGGGTCCCTGCCACTGTTTGGAGGTTAAAGATGGGTCCTGGATTTGGAAAGGTTTCCCAAATTCCTCTTAGTACTAACCAGTTCTCAGTACCTCCTTTCTCCATAAGATGTGGAGTTATGAAATCTCCTCTTTCATTATACAAATGTGCTAGTTTTTGTAGTCCTTGTCTATGTAGAGATCTTATTACTTGGCCTCCCTCCTTGCCGACCATGCTCCCTATTGGTGCCGTGTCCAGGATCCCTGGCATCCATTTCCCTTTCCCTTTCCATTTCTCCCAAATCTCCAATATCACTTTTCGAGGGCCTATTAGTTTTTGTCTTTCTGTTTTTGAACAACTTGAGTATATTCCAAAGCTACCAATATTCAGATTTATCTCATTTTCAAATTTAATCCATCTATCTTTTTTATCTATTTAGATTCCCATCAAACTTTTTATTTGAAATGCCTCATAATATTCCTGTAGTTTTGGGAGTCCCCAACCCATTAGATTTTTAGACATATAAACTATTCTGTTCATCACCCTTGGTTTCTTTTGATTAAAAACCCATAATTTAATTTTCTTATCCCATTCTTCAAACTGTTTCTTCTTGATCTCTAACGGTAAAGTATGAAATAGTTCAGCTTTGGCATCATACACATTTTTAGTGCCATAATTCTCCTAGAAATAGATAGATTCTTTCCTTGCCAATCCTTTAGTTGCTTTGTTATTTTTTTCCATATTACTTCGTAGTTATATTTAAACATCTTTTTATTTGTTAATGTTATGCCTAGATATTTGATCTTCTTCACCATTTCCTTCCCTAGTGTTTTCTTTTCTATATTTATTCCCAAGATTTCTGTTTTCTCCATGTTTACCACCAAACCAGAATGTTTTTGAAAATCATCTAATATTATTTTTAATTCTCTTAAAGTTTCTACAGGGTTAACTGTTATTAGTAATAAGTCATCTGCAAATAGATTTAGCCTTATTTCTTCTTGATTAATTTTATAGCCTTTGATCCTACCATTATTCCTAATTCTATCTGCTAAGTATTCCATTGCTACTACAAAGTGATGGAGAGAGTGGACATCCTTGTTTCACTCCTCTTTCTACATTAATTTCTTCTGACCATCCATTGTTTATCCTGATCTTCGCTTTGCTATTCTTATATAGTTCTTTTAATACCTCTATTAAACCCTTTCCAAATCCTGTCTGTTCCATTATTTGGAATAAATATTTATGACTAACTGTATCAAAGGCTTTATAGACATCTAACTTTATTATGGCATATTTTTTATCCTTTCCATGTTCCATCACATTCAGAACATTATTGGATAGCTAATATCTCTATCCCTCACAAACCCATCTTGATCTTGGGCAATATCTTCTTTATCCTGTTTGACAATATTTTAGTAATTTAGGTTAAATCCTGACATTTCTATTTACAGATATCTCTTCATGAGACTTCAAACGTTGCTACCAGTCATAGTAATTGATACTGGACTTATGGTGTGATTTGAGACTGCTTTCTGAACAAGATACTGGAGTTCATTTTAAACTTTAAACTTTCTGCAATGTTAGTATGTAACAGACTTCCAACCCATGGCTACATGATATTCTCTTGGCTGCAAAATGTATTTTTCAGAGAACAAATTCACTTGCTGCATTAGAAGAAGAAGAAGAAGAGTTTGGATTTATATCCCCCCTTTCTCTCCTTGAGGAGACTCAAAGGGGCTTACAATCTCCTTGCCCTTCCCCCCTCACAACAAACACCCTGTGAGGTGGGTGGGGCTGAGAGAGCTCAGAAGAGCTGTGACTAGCCCAAGGTCACCCAGCTGGCGTGTGTGGGAGTGTACAGGCTCATCTGAATTCCCCAGATAAGCCTCCACAGCTCAGGCGGCAGAGCTGGGAATCAAACCCGGTTCCTCCAGATTAGATACATGAGCTCTTAACCTCCTATGCCACTGCTGCTCCTTAGATGAACAAGGCTTCTTTTCTATTGATAAATTCCAGTTCTATTTCAAATCAGTAATTGCCAAACCACATCTGAAGCTTATTGTTTCTCTCTCTGTTTACAGAATGCAGCTGCAGCAAAGAGAGGTGTGTGTGTGTGGGGTGGGGGGGTGTTAAGGCTTTTGTTCCATTCGCTATGAGAAAGGCTGGGCCCTGGTTTGTGACTTTTGGGGTTTTTTTGCATTTATGGTAAGCAAATTAATAATTCCAGTTGCCCTTATGGCAGCAAGGTAGCAGGGAAAGAAGCACATACAGTATAAAATGGCAAAGTCCAGCTCCATCTAACAGTGCATAGGTCAATGGGAGGAATTCTCCAGCTGCTTCTGCAGGTTACAGTTTAGTCCATAGTGCTGCTGACCTGAGGGCAACTGGTGCTTATATTAGAGAAACAGGGGAATACTGGTTTGAAAGCCTGGGTTAAAACCCAAGCTTCTGTGCAATGTACTGGTTTTGAGCTAAAGCTACAGTATATGGCATGTAGCAGAAAGGAAAAAAAGCATGCTGTAAGTAAGAAACTCAGAGACCCAGAGTGGTGTGGTGTTTAAGAGTGGTGGACTCGAATCTGGACAACTGAGTTCGATTCCCCACACTTCCACCTGAAGCCTGCTCAAGTGACATTGGGCCACCTCCAAACATCTCTTACCTTGAAAACTCTCCATAGATCAAATGTTACTTGAAAGCAGTTTCCACCAAGCAAACGGCAAAGTTTGATTCTTTACTGTTTGAACCTTCACTGTTGCAGTATATGCCAAATATCAAGGGTAATCTCTGGTGCTTATGTTCGTAGAGATGCAGGTGGTCTTACTTCTCTTTTTCTGACACCACAAGGTCCTTGGTGACACCTTTCATGAAGAGATCAAAGGAGGAGCTCATAAATGTGCATAATGACTTTTGCAAGCTGGATTACTTTGACTGTGATCTGGAAACTCAAACTCGTCCAGCATGTGGCAGCCAGACTCCTCACTGGAGCATCCAGCCAGGACCGGATCACTCTGGTCCTGTACCACCTTCACTGGCTGCCGATCGAGTTCCGGATCATGTTCAAAGTTCTGGTTTTAAATTTTAAGGCTGTGACCTGCATATCTGGGGGACCGTGTCTCCCCATATTGCCCCACCAGACCCCTCCACTCATCAGAGGAGTGCCTGTTAGAGGTCTCTGGCCCTAGAAGTGCCCAGCTGACCTCTACAAGGGCCAGGGCTTTTACGGTCCTGGCCCCCATTTGGTGGAACAGGCTTCCTAGAGAAGTCCAGCCCCTTCAGGACCTACAGGAATTTTGCAGGGTCTGCAAAACAGCCCTGTTCACTCAAGCTTATCCATCTGGCCAGCCAGGGAGACTGTAATTGTAAGTGTTCCATCTGCTTCAGCCTCTCATGGGTATGGTGGAAGGGGGGGGGGTTATCACCATCTGTTTTAATTAAATTATTAGATCTGTTCTAACAAATTGATTTTATGTATTGACACTTTATTGGTGGTAGTATTGTGTACACCGTCCTCAGCCCTTTGTGGGAAGGCGGGTTACAAATGCAATAAAATAATTAAATGAGAATAATTTTTAATTTTCCTTTCTGTTCTGCCTTGAAATGTTAATGAAAAGTTGTTATACAGTTTTAAAATTGTTGAATCCTATACAGATATGGTCAGTCACAAGCCTTTATTGGCATAAAATAAACATACAAAATCAGCATACAAAATTTGCCCATTATTGCTCACAATTATAGACACTGGTACTAAAATACTAAATACTAAAATATATACATGGTCCTTCTGTAACTATAGGACATTCCTTCAGCTAAGTTAACTCACTTAAACGTCATCGGATACTGACAGAAGCTAGCAAAATTACTGCTGGCTATATGTGGTCATAATACATAGACATTGGTTGGTATTCATCTAGACTTACGTCTATTATTGTTAGCAGAAATTTTGCTACATTCTCACACACTGTGGGATCCATGTTGTTCAAAAGCATAGGTATCTTATACAGATATGGTACTGAAATCCAAAATATAATGCCATCTACCTTGTGAGATGCTGCTCTGTATATTTTCTAAAATTTAGATGCTCAATGTCTTCTATGTGACTTCACTATTTTCTCTCATTCTGAATTCTCGGGCACATTAACAGGGTAGACCAATTTTTTTATTCTTGTCTGTTCATATTTGCATTTTTAGCTGCTCTTGAACAACATCGATAACTCATTAACGTTACTAAATGTTTGAAATGTTTTTTTCCAAAATTGTTAATTCTTTTTCCTTGCAATGCCGTATGATTCAGATGCTTTTGGTTTCATGTTTAGGTGTCTGCCACTTTTGCAGCAAGCTTGGTGACCAGTCCTGCCATTGGAGCACATCTGTCTGCTATATATGGAGATAGCCTGGTGGTGCTAGTGGCTACAGTAGTGGCTATTATAGACATCTGCTTCATCCTGCTGGCTGTACCAGAATCCCTGCCTGAAAAAATGAGGCCACTTTCGTGGGGAGCACTGATATCATGGGAACAAGCAGACCCTTTTGCAGTAAGCTACTGTTTTAATCTGTTATCATTAGAGAAAACTATTTTTTTCTTTATAGACTGTGCACATATATATACAGTGTCTTGACAGTGTCTTATATTAATTTTTGCTCCCAAAGATGAGCTATGTCTTATTTTCAGGGGATGTCTTATTTTTCCTCTGCACAGCTGCATGCTCTGGTGTTCTGTTCGACGGGCATGCTTCCAAACAAAAACTTTGCTACGTCTTACTTTCGGGGGGATGCTTTATATTTAGCACTTCAGCAAAACCTCTACTATGTCTTATTCTCAGGGGATGTCTTATTTTCGGGGAAACATGATATATATATATATATATAAAAATCCAAGGACCTCAGAGCAGCATACTTTATTATCTGGTTCTGTTTTTTATCTTGTAGTAAGCCTGAGGTGCAGGTTAGACTGAGAGAGTGACCTCCCGGAGATCAGTGAAGTTCAGGCTGAGTGGCAATTAAAACCTCAGTCTCCCAGGTCCTAGTCCAGCAGTTACATTACACTAATTCTCCAAAGTAAATATGTCTTCAGCAATTTTTAAGTACTAAATAAATCAGATTCCTGCTGGGAATATCTTCCAAGAGCAACTCCTACTTACGGCAAGTTACCAGGCAACAGGTTTCCAGGGGAAAGGCCATAGCTCAGTGTTTTAGGACATGCTTTGCATGTAGAAGATTCAGTCCCTGATATTTCCAGTTAAAGAATCTTAAACAGATTTTGGGAAAGTCCTTTCTATGCCTGAATCACCAAAAGCTTTTGCCAATTAGAGTGGACAATACTGATCTAAATGCACTACTGATCTGATTTGCTGTGAAGTTATTTCATATGTTCATTTTGTCCAGCACATGCAATCTGTGTAAGGCTGTGCAGATATCAATATACTGAGATGGCATGCTAGGTATGGAGAAAAAAGTATTTTTGTTATTAGCTTCAGAAAGGGGAAAGGCCAAAAATAGGCCCAGTGAAAACTGTGCATGGATAGTCTCCCATGCCACCTTGGAATCCCAATGTTTGGATGTCAGAGTCAACAGCAAGCCTTCCCTCTGCTTCAGTAGTCAGAAATGCAGTGTTATGGCAGTGTATCTTTGTAGTGATAAGGTAAACAGATAAGTAGCAAGCTTCTTATCTTACTCATTGACCTAGGCAGATTTCCTGGTATATCTATATTTCTGAATATCTGTTATTTCAAACTATATATCCTACTTGCTTTTTAATCTGCTTTTTAATCATATAGTAAAGTTTGTCTATAGCACTGAGGTGCGGATTAAGTAGTTTGGTTCTCTCATCTGATAGTTCCCACCCCTAAGCACTAAATGGAAAATTTTCCTTTTCAGTTAACTGAACGGAAGCCAAAAACTGTCATTAAACAGAGAAAGGCATTATTGCTACTCTATGGGCTCTTGATACCAGAATTTCTAGGCAGTAGGAGGGCACAGATATATGACGTCTCGGACAATTTTGAATAAAACCCATTATTTTCCAATGGAAAACTTGGGGGTTCACGCTCACTGGCAGAATTGCTCTGATCCATTTGGACTTGGAGGCCAAGTCAGGAACTGCCTATGGATGCTGACAGGGTCCTTGGGAGTGTGAGGGTCACCACTTATGCTCTCGACCCATGTCCATCCTTTCTTATAGCATCTACTGGTAATTGGGAAAGGCAATTGAAACTACTTGTGAAAATCTTCAAATCCTCCCTGATTGAGGAAGTTCCCCCTAGGCCTTTGAAAGAGACCATTATTAGATCAAAGAACCTTCAATGGCTGGAGATGAGGTAGGCAATTATAGGCCAATTTCTCATTGACTTTTCCTAGGAAAGGTGATAGAGTGCGTGGTAGCAGAGCAGCTGTACGACTTCCTGGATGACCTATCTGCACTTATTTCAATCTGGTTTCACACCTGGGTTTGATACAGAGATGTCTTCATATTGTTGGATGATCTTTATTTAAAATTGGATGGTACAATCTTTATTGTTGATACTATTGGCCTTTGACACAGGACTACTCCATTAGATCTTGCTGGTGGTCCTGGACCCTGACGTTTGAAATGCAGGTTGTCAGGAGCGCCTTTTGGCAACTGCATCTGATTTGCCAATGCTCTCATTACCTAAACTTGACCAATTTGGCTGTGCTAATCCATGTTTCTATGCTCGCACAGTTCTGTGTGTGCAGCCCTTGAGGGCAACACAGAAACGATCTTCAGGAGTGTTTGCCAGGGCTTTTGAGAAAGTTTGAACAGCAGATAGCAGATATCTTTAAAGGAAAATGGGGGAAAAGATTTGGGGTTTGCTATTTTTTTTTTGGTTTTAATTGAAAATGTTTTTAGCTGTTCCTGTAAACCGCCTTGAACCATGAAGGAAGGCAGGATATGAATGTTTGAATAAATATAGCATGAAAGTTTGAGGACTCCTCCATTTTTCCAGTGAACATTTTCTTTTTGTGTAAGAAGCACCTCGCCTTATAAAACATTTCATTCTTTCCAAATGTCCAGCATGAAAATGCCTTAGGACTTCCTCAGCTTTTCTAATGGAAAAATTGGGATATTTTGAAGAGCATTCAAAAAACCACTTCTGCTGCAGAAACACATAACATTCAAGCTTGTTTCTTTTGTTTACTAAGGAACTTGTTTTTCCACCCTCAATGTTTATTTTTTCCTACCTCTCAGAGATGGCAGAACTAAACATATATGTGGTGTGGTGGCATAGTGTGCAGCTGTTTGCAATTGTTTTTTGAGCATTCTTTTTAATTGCAATTTTTCTACTTTACTATTAGAGGGAGAATGTTGAGTGCTTTTAAAGAACTGGAATTGGTGATTAATTGTGGTTCCCCCACCACCCACACCATGGACGTCCAATATTCTTATAGTTTCTCAGGAGCTTGATGAGGCTAACTTCCCCATCTTCATGACTTCTTACTCTTTACTGACTCAGCTCCTCTCAACATCCCTACTGCCTGGAGCATGTAGAGCTTTCATTAGGCTTCTTTTGGTGCTGATGGTAGTGGAGTTTTTAGTTTTACAAAGTAACATTTTTCTGTGTATTAATGAAAAGTCTCATCCTGTGGTTGGCCTGTGCATGTATGTTTTCTGGTTTAGCAATTGGTAGAAACCACCCACTTGCTACTATAAACAGTAACAAGGTGGTGGTGGTAGTGGGGGAGGGGAGGTGTCCTATGTGGACAGCATGAAAGTAACCTGAGAATTTTTTCCCCTTGACCTAAACGGTCCTCTCCAAGATTATATAAACTCTTTAGGGTCTCAAGTAATTTATCAATATTTTCCCTATTTTTTCTTCTTCCCAGCTATCCTTTTAATTAATGTTCAGCATTTTCTGCCTTAATTTTCAGATTTAAAAAAAAATTAAATATTTTTCTACATTCCTTTGAGCCCATCCAAGTTTGTAGAAATCTCTACTCCATCTGAGGATGGCCTGTTTTTTCCACCTTGCTTTTGTGACACGTCCACTTCACTGCTGAATATGGTAGTGCTGAGTAAGGTGTATACATTCAGCAAAGCCAAACAGCAAAATCCCCTGAAACATACCTTACTAGTATTTGGGGGATATCCCCCCCCCCCATTTTTTTGGGGTAACATAAGGGAGCAGAAAAGTAGATCCTGAAAAATGCCAAATATTTCCCTTCATTTTTCAGGCCACTTTTCCCCCACTGTCATAGAAAAAGATGGGGGGGGACTTCCCCCTTCCCACTCCCCCTCACTTACCTGCTGACCACTGCCTCTGAAGCCCAGAAGGGCATAGCCATGGCGCAGAGCTGAACACTGTGACCATCTAAACCAGGGGTCTGCAACCTGTGGCTCTTCAGATGTTCATGGACTACAATTCCCAATTGGCCATGCTGGCATGGGCTGATGGGAATTGTAGTCCATGCACATCTGGAGAGCCACAGGTTGCAGACCCCTGATCTAAACTGAACCCAAGTTTCAGCTGTATCCTGTTTCTTCTACCCCTGGAGGCATCTTGGAATATTGCAGGATCAGATTTATGAGACACCAAAAATTGTGAATTTCTGAAAAAAGCAACCAGATAGTGTTCGATTTTTGTTTGAAAAATTCCAGGTCTTTGAAACCTAAACTTGAAAAATACTTGTGGAAAAATGGTGTATAACCTTAGTGTATATATGGTGTATAACCTTTTAAAACAATTAAATGATTTAATCTTGTGGCTAAGAACCAGTTGTGTGAATATCAACCAGGCATTTGTCATCACCCTTGATGGGTTCAGTTGTATGTATTTGGCATTTTTAAAGTGGTTTCATCTTAATGACGGCATTTATCAAGCATAATCTGTTCTTGCTTTGAACATTTAACTTATGGCAAGTAAGATCCAAAAGTTAGATACATTCATAGTTTTGTGAATGATAAGTATGTTAATTTTTTTACATATTTTATTGTTAAAATCATATATTCATTGAAATAGCATTATATAAACTATAATTGTGCAGAACAATAGTTAAAAATCCGCTGATATATGTTCCTAACTAACCACATTATTTTATGCATTACTGCTAAATTGAAATATATTAAATTTCTTCTTCATACTTTTTTACAAAATGTTTTTACAAAATGTTTTGTCATCCACTTAAAATGGTACTGGCTTGGTGGCTCACATGGTCTCATGTTTATTTTTCCTCATTTTTTTGGCAGTCTTTGAGAAAGGTTGGAAAAGATTCTACAATCTTGCTGACTTGCATCACTGTGTTTCTTTCTTATCTTCCTGAGGCTGGCCAGTATTCTAGCTTTTTTCTATATTTGAGACAAGTAAGTAACAATTTCTTCTGAATATTTTACTATTTCTGCAAAGTTGTAGCTGATCAGGTTTTTTTTTTAAAAAAATTAGAACGCCATTAAGGAACAAGGAAAATAGTAAACTATTACATCATCTGCGTAATATAGACTTATATCAGAAGGAGCATCTTCAAGAATTAAAACATCAGATGGGACAAGAGCAAGAATGTGCAGCATTCTTTTCTACTGTAGAAGCCACACCTCCCCACCTTTACTGCCTTTGAAGTTCAGGAGAATCAGAAGTTCTGCGCAAGGAACTGTTATTTATGGAGGAAAATCTACTCTTGTAGAACTTCTGTAATGTGTACATGTGCCTGCAAGAGTTTTCTGGGAGGTGATCAAAGGCATGGCTGATGCTTGGCATAGTAAAAAATTTTCAATTTAAAAGTAATATAATATACTTAGTTTTAAAGCTAATTTTGCGATCACTGGCCTAGATAGGATTCTTTATGACAACCCACAGCCTATTTAAAGGCTAGAGTAACTGTCCCCTGTCTCAGACCTAGTCGGCCAGCCCTCCACTAGCAGATGTAAGTAGGAAGGGCAAAAGTTATAAAAGCAGCCTCCAGAGACCCTGTCCAGGTTCTCAGGCTGAATAAACTGAAAAGTATCCCAAACAGCTAGATAAATCAGCAGCCTACCGCTATCTGATGCTGTCACTCTTATTGTAGAGTCCAAATAAAAAAAAATACAGGAGATTGTTATTTGTAAAGTCCTGAGCAAAGTGGCTGCAGTGTGCAATCCACCTCCCAGATCCCAAAAGTCCCTGATCACTTGGAACAGTTAAGTTGGTTTACATGGTAGAGATACAGTGATGGTGGGAACGTATTGTTTCTTTGCCACCATCACCTCCTCAGAGTATGCTGTAAAATGAGCTTTCACCTGTATCTTGTTGTATTGTCCCATTTCTTCCTTCATTATCACTCTAGCCATCTCCCTTTTCTTTTCGTTGCCTGCAGCCCCACAGTAAACCAAAAAGCTACCTAGGCTGTAACTCTTCAGAGAGGGCTCATGTGAGTGATTGTGTCAATCACCTGGGCTATTTCTCCATTGCAGATGTCCAGCAGGATACTGACAGAAGCACCAGCCATAGCAACAAGAAAATCCTAGAACCACCTGAAAGCCATTTAGATTTATCTGGCTATGGGGGTGGACCATTTTCCTCCACCCCTGCAGAGTTCTGGTATCCCTGTAAGTCTAAACCCAAGCAAACAGTGATCTGTACACAACAAGGGAACCATCCTCAATTCTTCCCCCCTCAGATTGCACTACTCTGCCCAGAACAAAATATCCAGTCAAGAGTGTGACTTGCACAGCTTCCTTGAACCACAAAAAAGGTGGGATAAAAATGTTTTAATAAATAAATTATTGCCTAAGAGTGGCCATTGGTTATCATGGAGACCAGGAAGTGCTGTGATTCTCTTTACCAGAGAACCTCAGCATGGCTGTTGAAGTTCCCCAGGACAGCCAGCCTAAGGGTCCTCAACACCTTCTCTTTCTGCTCAGGCAATGAGGTGAGTGGTGTGCCAGCAGAATCCGAATCCTGCCTCTCAATCCTAATATAGGTACCCAACCATCAAACTAGAAGTGTCCTAGACAGGGTATTGTGCTAGGGGATAGTGTGACATCACTCTTTCTCTAGATTTAGAAATTAGGTGCTTAAATTTCATACCTTGTAAACTTCTTTTTAATATACTTTTATTTTTATAATTAAGGCTTTTGGGACTGCTAGGTCTTATAGTCCTCAATGAGAGCAATGGCTGCATTCAGGGTGCTACCCAGCATTCATGTAGTTTGGGGGGGGGGGGGTTGGGGGCGGTATTGGCTTGAAGGAATCCCACACTACGTTTGATGAAAACAACTAAGAAATAGATTTATTTCAGTGGTATGCATGGTTTAGTTGTTTCTGTTTTCTTTTCTCCAGTCTAAGAATTATTGTTTGATTCAGATGTATAACATGGAACAGAAAACCTTTTAGTTTTTAACTCAGTTCAGAGAGTAGTCATGTTGGCCTGTAGTGGAACAGCTAGATTCGAGTCCAGTAACACATTAAAGACCTTATGATTTTTGAGGTGTGAGCTTTCAGCAGTCCAAGCTTCCTTCATCAAACTATTGTTTGACAGAAACAGCACCCAACCCTACCAATCTACAAAATGCTTACAGTCCTGTCAAACCAAACTCCTCCCACCAAAATCCAAACATCCCCAACTCTTGTCAGCTGGCCAACAGTTAAGTTGCCAAACTCTCCCCCTTCCCCCTGCTCTTTTCAACATTCCACTCCACCACTTGAAAGTAATTGGTTGAGTTCCTTGGAGAGTGGAACTTGAAACCATCCATCACAGGTCGTTATTGTAGGCAGTATAACAATCCAGCCTCCCTGCTGGTCAGAGCTATTCTGATGAATCATTGAATACCCTAGGGGACTCAGTGGGGAAAGGCTAACCACTCGCCTAACCATGTCTCAGTGATACATCCCTAGTCATAGCTCCTTAATGGCTGCTGCTTTTTGCTATGACTGACCTGGCATTTAGCAGCAGAATTTCATAGCCTGGCATGTTGTTAATATGGTTACCGATATCCAGCATCTCTGTCCCTTCCCCTTCTCACTTGCTCTTCTCACATCACTACTCCACATACCAGGAATCATAGCATGCTAGAAACGTTTTATGTTTCTGAACTGACAATTTCTGATAGACAAAGCAAATGGATAGAATCCTATTGAAATTTTCCTCACGTGGAATTTTAGTTAGAGGTATATAATGTACATAATGCTCATTGAAATGTAGGTATAAGAATGATTGCAACCTTAATGTGACAATGTATGTGGAAAAGAGTATTCAACATTTGATCACACTTATGGAGTCTAGTTTATTACTGTACTGTAAATCATTTTATTTTTAAATTTATTTTGATTTAACTGTTAATGTGTCTGTAATGGACTATGGCTACATACAAATAAATCCATTCATTCATTTTTAAACATGTTATGAAGGTCATGGGATGTAGTCCATACTGTAGATCCTTCGATTGAAGTAAGAGCAGAATAATGACCAGTCAGTAATAAAGAGAAAGTAATAAGGTAAGATGTAGAATGGAGTCAGGGAAGAATAAGTCATGCCAAAGTGCTTATGTAGAAATGTTTGTTTGCCAAGAAAGAAAGGTCTAAGTGGTTTATCAGTCATATTTATTCACTTCCATAGTATATGAAAGGTACACAGGAGGACCAGCTGAAGCAATGTGTGGGGGAAAGTAGTACAACAATGAAGAAATTCGGCATTATCAATTTTGAAATAACCTGAAGCAGCAGTTTGTTCACTTAAAAGTTTGCTTTAATGTTGCAGTCCTGAGCACACTTAAAATATGAATAGAATCTGCCTCGTTAAAAAGTTTAGAAATTCTCTTTAGTTTAGAAGGAAGGTGTTACCATATCCCCCCCCCCCCACATATATGTATTCAGAATCATGTGAGGAATTAACTCGTGTATTTGTCAAAGAATGTAAAACCAGGCTCTTCTACTTAAAGAAGTGGCCTGTGAGCAGTGAGTTTCAGCTGCAAAAAGCTGACAGAAACCTCATTCAGATGGAACATGTAGTTTATTGAGGGATTTGATATAGTAGCTAAGAAGCTAGGAATTTTACCGTAAGCAAATACTAAACCAAAGCACAGATAAATAGTGCATTGCTTATCCAAACTAACACTTTAACTACTAAAAATTAATCAAAGCTACTCCAGTTTGGAGCTGGAATTACTTTTAATTTAAAGGTACAGATATGGGGAAAATGAGGAATAGGTCAGAGGTGAAGTAGACTCTGTTGGGACTAGATGACCAGATTTCTAGATGTGAGGCCTAAATAGCAAAGTGGGGCAAAATGCCAGCTCCCCATGCTCTTTGCTTGCTTGCTTTATTTATTTATTTATTAAATTTCTTTATCACCCCTTCCCTCACAGGGGTAGGGTGGATTAACATCACAAACCTCATACAATATAAAATCCATATCAGTGGGGACTGGGTCTTGCTCATGGGGTTACACGTGCAGTAGATACATTCAGACTGGGTGTGAGTGTGCACGCGCACAGATGAAAAGTGGGTAGTGGGGCAGCAAACCAATAAGACATATCAAGGAAGAACTGAGATTTGTTTCACAATGTGTTAGAGAGTAGGGCACATCCTACTTGAAAGGAAAACAATACTTGCATAAGGTATTGGTGACTTCTCTTATGTAAGATGAGTTTAATTTACAGATCAAAGGTAAACAAAAAATTAAACAGATCAAAGGTAAGCAATTTCCTCCTTGCGGCTTTTGTTTACTGAGTGACTGAGTGTTGCCTTTTACATGTGACTACAGCCACTCTCTTTTCTTTTGCAACTCTAAATTTGGTGATGTTAGTTACCTGTTTAATGTACTTTTGAATTCTCATTCTTCCAAATTTGATTTTATGAAAAGTTACAAAAATTGAGCCGATCAAAAGAAGTAGACTAACTTAATCACATTCTTAGTGGAAAGCAGCCAACAGTTATCTTTGGTTTTGTCTGCAGGTCATAAGATTTGAAGATGCTAGCATTGCTGCATTCATAGCAGTGGTAGGAATTCTATCTATAGTTGCTCAGGTAAGTGTGTGTATATGTGTATGTGTGTGGGTGTATGATTTCAGAAATAAATACATTTTTGGTGATTATTAATAGAAGACAAATATTTCTCATCATGTCATAATTTTTCATTTTTATATAGAAAACAAATATTTGGATGCTGTTTTTAATGTATCTTTTCACATTAAGGAATCTGAAAATTCAGTCCTGCATTTCTTTCTCATCTGTTTCCAAGGATGTCTTACAAGCCACTTTTCTTATGGCTGTTAAGAACTGTCAGATGTTTACGAACAATAAGACATGCTAACATTTTTGTCCGTAAATCTGAGAATGTGCCTGTGATGATGCTGAACTTGCGCTCTGTTTGTGCAGTTCTGCATACATAGAATGCCTGCTTTCTGGCCTGTGGGACAAGTGAAAGAACACTAGTTAACAGTTTTGTTAAACATTCAGTCAAAGAAAAGAATCTGATTTTTAATTAAGATGAATAAATGTTTTGCTTTTTTGCCAGTTTACAGTGGTGTGTTTTTTAAGTTCCTATCCCAGTTTAAACTGAGAAGTTAATTATAGTCTGTTATTAGAATGGTATGTTTTGTATCCTGCAAAGGTCAGGATTAGTAGAAGTATAAAAAGTGGTTATGGGGGGGGTGTGCTTTAAAGTCTGAGACTTTATTTAATCCACACAAGTACAATATAAGCACAGCCTGTGATATGACAGACTGAATAGGCTTTGTTTGGTATAGAATGTGGGCTTTGTTTTTTTTTTTTTTGCCAAAAGTCTGTCTGGGGTAACAAGTTCCTTTCCGCTTGACTTGAGAGCTGCCCACAAGACTTGGTGTCTGCTATCGTGAGAGAAACCTGAAGAATGTGTCTCTTTCTCAATGTACTGCAAAGTTAATGTGAGGGATTTGTAATTCATAGCGGAGGGGAGTGTTAGGAAGTAGGTAGTCATAAAAATAGGACGTTAAATGAGATCCGGGAGGTGGGGAGCATTGGAGATGAAAGATTTGTATGAAATACTGTTAATCGCGTTTCGAATTAAATGTTGGGTGAGCTAGTATTATGATTAAGAACTCAAATATTTTGAGTTCAAAGTCCCCAGATAAAGTTGTATCTGAGCCATGGAATCACTAAAGCTACTATTTCTCCACTTTGACTCCCTTTTAATAAAGGTGGTCTGTCCTGATGGCAACAGTGCAAGGTTACTGAGAAAAAGCATACGAAGCATGCAAGAAAAAGTGCTAAAGTTTTGTCCCTTTATCAGTATACATAGGTCATATTTTTTTACTTCAAACAACTATGAATATGAATTTGAAAATTTGAAATAAACAACTCTATGAATTGGTACCCTTCTTAGCATTATAGGACTACAGTAACTAAAACTCTGAAGCTGAAGTTTTTAAAACAATGTTATTTCTTGTTTTTGTAGACTGTATTTCTTAGTATCCTAATGAGGTCCATAGGGAATAAAAATACAGTACTCCTTGGTCTTGGCTTTCAAATGTTCCAGTTGGCCTGGTATGGTTTTGGCTCTCAGTCTTGGTAAGTCCTTCTTTTAGAACAGGCATACCCGAGTAGGTTTAAAATGTTCTTGCAAACCTATTAGATTGATTAACCAATGTGGGATGGGAAGTCTTCTAGTAGCTTTATTTTTCTGTGGAAAAAGTTTCCATTTCTAAAGATTAATTATTTCATAAAATTGGATGCCAGTGCTAATGCAATATTAAACAAGCCTGGTGATTAAAATTGTTTTTCAGTTTATGATACCTAGGAATTGAGAGTACGAGTGTGCTTTATGATTTGTAAACACAGTCGACAACAACATAAGTACATACAATAGTACAAATAAAAATCAACTTAAAAGTTCACCTGATTGGTGCTGCGGGTCTAATCATAAGGAAAGCTAAAATTCTTGCTTTCTCTTTTTGGCTGTCAAGTCACAGCTGACTTATGAAGATGCTCAGAGGTGGCTTGCCGTTGTCCATGTCAGAGGTGGCTTGCCGTTGTCCATGTCATACCCCTGGTATTCTTTAGAGGTTTCCCATCCAATTGCAAGTCTGGTTCACTGAGTATGTGTGACTGGCCAGTGGTCACCCAGCAAGTTTCCATAGCAGAGTGATGATTTGAGCCTGGGTTTCTCAAGTTCGAGTCCAACACCTTCCATTCCACATCCTCTATCTGGCATATATACATTTGAAATAGTTAAAACAGTACAGAAATTACAAGTCATTATGAACAAATAAACGTAAAATAAAATGCATATATAGAGATGCAATGAATTAAGCTAATATGAGTCCAACACCTTAACCATACACCATGCTGGCTCTCTTTCTCTTACATATTGAAAGGAATATTGTAATCACTCATCTGAGAAGTGATGCCAGAGTGACAGTGAATTTGAGGTATCTTAGTGTGTTTTGTGGAAGAGACTTGCATTCTGTTGAAATAGATGAGTGGGCAACTTAATCCATGGCATATGATATTCCCTAATACATTGGGTGTGCTATAAATCGTGTGACAGCATTTTTCAGTAATGGAAGTACTTGCTGCATTTTCTTTAAATTCTTATATGTAATATTCCAGTAAAATAATTTCTATATATGAAGTATTTGACATACTGTCTTTAAACGCTTATGGGTAGTATTCTAGTAAAATCATTTCCACATAAGGCTCTGAATTAATTTGTGAGCAACCTTTACACTACAGTATGTTTTTCCTAATGAAATTTAGTTCAAATTTGTGCTATTGGGTCACAAAATTAACATGAAATACTTTCAAAATTATATTTATCAAGCAAACTTTTAATGTCAAAGTGAACATACTTAATCAGCTCGCACTCTGTGATAAGCAGTGTTTAATTTCCTCATTTTAATTTTTACAGAAAAGCCATGTCTCTGGTTTATAAACACATTGGGATTTGTTACTTATATCTAATAGACTACAGCTTTTAACATGAACCACTGTTTAAACAAACGTATTACGATGCAAGACAGCCACAGGTTTATTTCTGACTCTGCCCTAAAATGTAAAATGATCTTTTGTCAGAATTGTCATTAATTTAAAAGTTTTTTAAAGATTAAAATTCCTCTAGAGATGGCAGAAAGCATAAAATTGGGGGGGGGGTGGCTTTTTAAAGTGAGAAAATGAGTTCTACTGCTTATCTTTGGATGATGTGGATAGCAGTGTTCCCCCCAAATTAAATGGTTGGAAAATATCAAATCCTTTTTTCGAAATACATTATCTAGTCAAAGGAGAAGTAGTGAGTTCAGAAAGCTAAAGAACATTTCATTTTCAGTTGCCTATATTTTTCTCTGGCATGTGAAGTATATTACCTGATCATAAATGGCAGAAAACTCTTTTGAGCAGGTGAGATGAAATAACAGCTGGGAGATCTGGCTTGTGCTTTTGAGCTGTGCCTTCTCCACCGTATTGTGTAATGGTACTACATTGTGCCTTGTTTTCAGGATGATGTGGGCAGCAGGAGCTGTGGCAGCTATGTCAAGTATTACATTCCCAGCAGTTAGTGCTTTGGTGTCTCGAAATGCAGACGCAGACCAACAAGGTAAATACAATAACATGTCTGTTTCCCCCCGGATGCTTCTTATATAGAGCTATTTTCTTTCTGAATCAAATTGCTAGCATGTTAAAGAATAAATGTGAAGTATTGGAAGAAATCCTTGAGACAGTGCTGTAGTCCCATGTGAACGCAAAGAAAATCAGTCGTGTATGTGGTAGTACTTTACAGTTATATCCTTAGAAAGGTATGATGTAAATAATCACTAAAGTGGATTTTTATAAAACAAGGCTGTAGGAGAGGGGTATGAGTGTGATTTTGAAAATTTTAGGTGAAATCTAGTGAGACTTACTATTTATGAAGTTAGCTTTTGGACAAAGATTTCCTGGGTTGAGACTGGGCTGACCTCTAGATGCAGTTGCAAGCTATGTATGAGTATGTAAGAAGAGGGGTATTATTGGAACAGAGCATTACTCCATGCATCATGCCAGACTCATTTACCATCAACCAAAAAAGCCACATGGTTTCTGTCTGCCCTGTTGTTCACTCCCATAAAATACACACTATAGTAATATGAGATGTAGATTTGTCTCTCCCCACCACTTTTGAGCCTTGGATATCTGGAGTGGGGGGAGGGCTTCAGTCCCCACCGTCCTCTCCTCAGCAAGTAGAGCAGTAGTTCAAACAAGAGAGTGAGATGGCCAGAGTGGCTGGAGGACATCAAGATGGTTGAGAAGAAAGAGGAGTAAACTATCACTTCACTGTGGCCAGCTGACCACTTTCCCAGGTGGTTGTCATGATGATGATAGTTTTGCTGTCTTCTCTGTATACAGCTTCCAGGAAAAAAGGGATTTCTTAAGATGAGCTCTGGGATTAGAGTGCAAATGCTGTAGGGGTGTCACTGAATAGAACTGGCCTTTACTTTCATCAGTGTCTGAGAGCATGCAGCTTAGGGAAGCTTGCAGATTACCCATTCTCTAGTTGTTTCTGAGGGGGTTATTTCAAGATATAAACTATCTGACTATCACAAGCCCTACTGGGCAATGTTGTTACCGACTTAGAACATGGGGGACAGGTGCCATATTGAGGAATGGTACTCAGAAGAGTCACAGATGGCATGTCAGAGAGCCTTATGTTACTGTCATTACAGTTTAATAGGTAGGATAAGATAACTAGTTTTTGTGGAATTACACAGGGAGGGGAGTTTTGAAATTTTTGCTTTTTAAAAAAAAGTTGAGTACAAAAAAAAGAGTCCTCCTGAGGTCTTTTTATAATCCTTTTTCATAGCATTGGAAGGCACTTTGGATACATAGAAAGTGAAAGTTACTCCACCTAGTGGTGAAGTAATGTCTGGTAGAATACAAAACTATTTTGTAAAGCAGTTAGAGTATGGCATTAGTGCATTTAATATCCGTCTGCCACCAATAGAAATTCTACAACAAGATCTTATTAGTTTAGCAAATAATAGTGAAGCAGGAATGAAATTTCCTGTCCATTAAGTTGTATGTTGGTGATTCAGTTAGATCACTTCTAATCTCCTGTGCATCTAGTTTAGAAAATATATCATCAGATTATGATTTTGCAGTCTAGTTAGCCCTTAGTAGTCATTAGTACTTGTAACAAGGTCAACATGATTATATGACAACCTGAAAATCATTAAATTGCAGGTTTTGAGCTGTTGTGAATCAAATTAGTGGCAAATGTTTATTTTCCTTGACTGTTAATTTATTGTTTATGCAGGTGTTGTCCAGGGGATAATAACTGGAATCAGAGGCCTGTGTAATGGTCTTGGTCCAGCTCTCTATGGCTTTATATTTTTCTTGTTTCATGTGGAACTTAATGACTTGGCACCTGTCCCGAATTCTGATAAAACACCATTGCAAGATCCAAGTGATGAGGTACAGTGTAGATCTTCCTAACATGCATGTTGGGTTTAGATAATATATCTTGCTGTAGTTGTGAATGCTGTACTAACTGTGTTTTTAGACACTGTGTTAAGCTGCATGATTTGACAATGAGATTGGATGGCATGATACTAAATGACAGAGCCATTTATAGCTTTTATGTGAAAAAATGGATCAAGGACTTTGAACTGTAGTTGAGGGTATAATTTCTTTGTGCTGCTTACCCTAACTGAAGTTTCCTGACAGGCTTGAATTCTTCTACCATTTAACACTATTTATTTTATTTTATTTTATTTTATTTTATTTTATTTTATTTATTTATTTATTTATTTATTTATTTATTTATTTATTTATTTATTTATTTATTTATTTATTTATTTATTTATTTATTTATTTATTTATTAGGTTTATAGACTGCCCTCCCCCGGACTAGCCCTTGGATTTGAGTCTGTCTAACTTCTGCTGACTTGGAGGGGGATATTTTGCCTGTTATCCGCACGCAAGTGCGCACACACAAATAAATACACTGAGCAGACATCTTACCAGGCTTCATGTTGTTCCGTGGTTGGATATAGGAGGCACAATACAAAGAGCTGTATTATGGTTGAGGCCCCATCTTATACTGGAACAATTTTTTTGCAGGATCTAAATCTCTTATATGAGATGCTGTGTTTTGAAAACTGAGCTTGATTGTTCATGTTAAGCAAGGTTGCCAATCTTGCACACATACATTCTGGTTATAAATGCTAGGTTTCTATGCCTGTATTTGAGAAGCCATTTTCTAATGTTTAGATGGCATTTAGGAGTCTGTGATGAAAATGTTCTTCTGATGGTCTCTGTTTCTTTGAGAGCCCAAGGGCTGTAAGCTTTTGAGAAGGGCAGTGTAGAGACTAAATGTTTACATAGCCGTTTGTGTTCATCATGAGGAGGTGATTCATTGTCCTTTCTTGTCACCTCAGTGCATTTATTTTTAGGCAGTTTGTCCAATGTACTTGCAGGGGCGTAATGCCCATTGGGCAAAGTGGGCATCTGCCCAGGGCACCACCTTGTGGGGGGCATCAAAATGCAGGGTTCGTTTTTGGGTATTTTTAGTGGTTTTCCATTTTTGGCCTGCAGGAGCTGCAGTTTTTAGGCTAGCGGCACCAAAATTTCAGCGTATCATCAGGAGACTGTCCTTATGCTACCCCCCCCCCCAAGTTTGGTGAGGTTTGGTTCAGGAAGTCCAAAGTTATGGACTCCCAAAGGGGGTGCACCAAAATTTCAGGGTATCATCTGGAGACTGTCATGATGGCACCCCCCAAGTTTGGTGCAGTTTGGTTCAGGGGGGGCAAAGTTATGGACCCTCAAAAGGGTAGTCCCGATCTCCTTAGCAAAGAATGGGGGATGAGGCACCCCCTTTGAGGGTCCATAACTTTGGACCCCCTAAACCAAACTGCACCAAACTTGGGGGGTCCCATCAGGACAGTTTCCAGATGATTCCCTTAAATTTTGGTGCCGATACATCCAAAAATGCACCTCCTGCTGGAACCTCCCATAATCTCCTGCCTAAATCTGTTCTGCATTGAGCTTCTGCATTGCTGCCAATGGGGTTACACATTCTGAAGACACAGTCTCAAAACTTTCAGGATCTCATCAGGAGGCTGCTCTAATGATACCCCCCAGGTTTGGTGCAGTTTGGTTCAGGGGGGCCAAAGTTATGGACCCTCAAAACTTTAGCCCCCATCTCCTATTAGCTCCCATTGGAAACAGTGGGGAATGGGGCACCCCCTTTGGGAGTCCATAACTTTGGACTCCTTGAACCAAACCTCACCAAGCGTGTGGGGTAGCATAAGGACAGTCTCCTGATGATACACTGAAATTTTGGTGCTGATATGTCTAAAAATGGACCCCCTGCACGCACCAATATCCTGGTGCAAAAAAAATGGTCGTGGTAGAGTGGCCGCCCATGGGTGGGGCATCCAACTCAGGTTTTGCCCAGGACTACAGTTTGCCTCGTTACGCCCCTGTGTACGTGGGTTGTTTTATAATGGGGCTGCCAATCTTCGCACTGTTGTGGTTGAGTCGGCATTTCAGTTACAGACTTGTATTGCAATAATGTACAATTCTGGACAAATGTTCCTACTGAAGCTTACCATAAAAGCTCTCTTGGGCAGAACATTTTACAAGTATCTGCAGTTTCACACAATGTGCTCATCAGGACATGTTATTTGGATCATCTTGAATGATTCTGCTTCTGGGGTTATATTCTGGGGTTTTTAAAATTTGCAGTCGTAGTCTATATAACTTACATTTCTTCCTTAAGCAGTGCGCATTGAAATCATTAAAAAGTATTATAAGTACAGTTAGCCACTATCAGCTATTCATGCCTGGATTGTGTGTAGCACTTCAATTTCTGGAGGCTATCTCCCATAGCTCTGGATAGTAAAGACGGGAATTGTCACCACTCACCATCTTCTCCTGTGTTCCTTTGCAAAGTTCCTTCATGTTCTGGGGAAATCATACTTGTCTATTCTGCCTTCTTTTCAGACTCTCTCTCCTGCACATACTGTTGCCTAATCCCCAGTCTCTTATGAGGGCCCCAGATGCTGCAGAAATGCAAGATAGCATTAGATAGGGTTGGAGTTTATCATTACCTGAGCAGCCTATGTGTGGTGGTCCCATTCTTCTGAATTTGTTCTATTTTTCCTTTGCAGAGTGCAATCATACCTGGGCCACCTTTTCTGTTCGGAGCATGTGCAGTCCTTCTTGCTTTCCTGGTTGCCTTATTCATCCCTGAGCACAGTAAATCCAGCAGTACCAGAAAGCACAGCAACAGCATCAGCAGTATCCAGAGCAACAACCCAGATCGAGGCAGTGATGAGGACATTGAACCATTGCTGCAAGACAGCACTGTGTGAGAGTTAGATTTTCCTCATGTTAATAGACTGCAAGCAAGCAAAATCCAAAATTCATGCACTGAGCTCCAAAATTGGAGCACGACTTAACTGGAGTGAGCGTTTGATATGTTGGAAACTTTGCACATTTCACCCACCTTTAAGGTATAATGTCCAGTTGGGGCTGGATTTCCAGCACTTTCTGTGTTTTTATATAACAGTCTGGTAATTATTTTTCTGTATATGATGTGCAAAAACCATCAAACCCAAAATTAAACTGAAAACTTATATAGTTCTTGGAAAATATAATCTTCAGACAGAAATGAGCAACTAAATTCTCTGTGACTGGAACACAGCCCCTGCCAAAGTAATGTTCTCCATTATCCCTGTTTCCCTGCACTACCCCACCACCCTTCTGCATAGTCTCCTGTAGCCTTCATGTGTTTGCGAAAGAACGTTATTGATGGACTAAGGTAAAAATAAATCCCTGAATCAATATTCTTACTAATACGCTATCTTATACTGACTATTGCATTATGACTTTTAGATTAACTTTTGCAGGAGGAATTGAGCCACTGCATAGAAATGACACCCTCACTCCTAAGGAATGTAACTCAGAGGCATGTATGAAGGGTTCCATTTGGAACCTGCCTAAAGGGCTTAGAAGATGGAAGATGCTACTGATGCTCACTGAACTGCCATTGTCGCCAGTTCAAAGATAAGGACTAATTTGTTGAATGCTGAAGAAATTTACATTTATTTGTGGGCATTTAGTGCATTATTTGTCACTCTTCATCTGCAGTTGAAGCACTCCACCCCCATTTATTTCACTCCTGCCTTAACTATTTAGTGTGCATTTGTTATCCATTATCTATTTAGCCTTCATATCAATGCCCCTGAAGAATCTCATGGAACTGTAATTATGACATTTCTTTCCAAAAGAGGCTTTAAAAGACCATTTAATTTCTACAAATCATGCTATAATTTTAGAGACATTTTATGAAATTGCACAGATTTCTATGTATTTTGCCGCAGTGGAAACCGACCATTACCCAACTCATAACAAAGTACTCTTATGAATGTTTTATATGTATTGAATATATGTAGATATTTGTAAGAAGTTTTACTTTTTTCCAGATGAGGTACTGTGTAAATCTTGTATTTATAAATGTAATGAGGGTGATGACAGATATACAACTTTTATAAAGGATTGTGTATTGACTGAACAAAATTTAAATATATATAATATATATATTTTGAAACTTGTTCGCCTTATGCAAGGATAACAAACCTTTTGTACTATGCAGTTTGGTTTTTAAGTTAATAGGCTTCCTAATGCATAATAAATTTGCAACCTATATTATACAGGTTTCATGTGTAGCTTCAGTGTTTTATTCCAAGCCTCTCCATTCTCTCTCCCCCTCCTCATACTTAAAATTAATAAAAACCAATTAAAAATTTACAAAACATTTCTCATCCAATCAAGTTAGGACTACTGTATTTTGTTCTATGGAATTTATACACTATTATGAAGAACTTGCCTCAAGCTTTGTAAATTGTGCATATTCCACAATGGCAAGAATATCAGTTTTCATGGACTCAGAATAACCAGTACTCTTTTCCAGCAAAAGGACCTGGCAACTTTTATCAAATGTGATCATACAAGTTACATCTGAGGAAGATGTGTTCTATAGTTTCTAGTTTACCAACCTTACATGGACAAAGGCTCTGTGAGCTGTGGATCTTTTTGACCCTATCTTCTAAGAGGGCAGAACTATCTAGTATGCCAGTGTAACTGCCCTTCTGTGTTCGTTTGTTTCCCAAATCAAGAGATATGTGGCTGGACAAAGGGTATGTTAGATGTAATATTAGATAGTGACTTGAAAAAAGAAACTCTGATTCGGTAAAATTCTCTTTCAGTATCAAAAATTCTTTGTTTTATTGCTTGTTTAGCTGTACCTAATCCTAAAGACAAAAGAGCTGTGGTGAGAAACTGATTTTTATTTCTAACAGCCTTAAGCCAGCTGGATGAAAAATTATCAGTTAAGATCAAAGAAAGCTGCAGGGCATGAAATTCAACTTGAGCCAGTCTCCAGTCCCACCATGGAATTTGAAAATACAGCTCTTAAAATTTTTGCTTGCCTTGAAGGGGGCAAAGCAAGAGGAGGCAGGTTCCCAAAATGAACCATTTAAAAGTTGTGCATGTGTTTTTGCTTCATACAATTTAAGCACTGCCAGGTCAAAGCACCCACCCTTCTTACAATAAATTTTTAGAATGGTAGAGGCAGATCTAGCGGCTAAATTGGCTATGTGATTACTGTGTTTAGTTTTAGCCATTGATGCACCAGATTCTAAGCTTTCTGTGCTTTCCAAAATGTTCATTTTTTTAGTAGGACACAAATCTGGTAAGTGCTCTCCTAAACCCTACCAGTATTCTCCATTGAGCGAGAGGACATCTGGTATTTTTCATCAACCAATCAGGGAGGCTGGAATACTTGATTGATTTTCAGCTTCCTTGGTCCGTTGGGAACTGCCCCTTAGCCCTCCAGTTCTTTTCCTGCTTCAGGGAGAGCAGTAGTAGTATAGAGTCTTTCTTGCATTTTCTCTGGGGACAGGGAGTTTGTCTACACCCTTAATTAGACAATATGCTGATCAGATCAGACTCCCCAAATCAGGCCAGATTAGACAGCACCTTAACAATCCAGAAACTAGAGCAGTGGTTCTCAACCTGGGGGTCGGGATCCCTTTGGGTCCCTTTCACAGGAGTTGCCTAAGACTCTCTGCATCAGTGTTCTCCATCTGTAAAATGGATAAATGTTAGGGTTGGGGGTCACCACAACATGGGGAACTGTATTAAAGGGTTGCGGCATTAGGAAGATTGAGAACCACTGCACTAGAGCAACATGGGTTCATAGACAACCACAAGAAAAGTTCCCTAGAGCCATCCCAAAAACTGGAGCACTTAGGATTCCTAATAGACACAGGGACTTGCAAACTCTTTGTTCCATGCGACAAACAAGAGATATTAAGGTTCAAAATCAGGTTGATTCTGGCCAGTCCCAGACGCTCACTCATATCCTTAGCCATCCTGATGGATCTGATGGTGGCCTATTTGGAGGCATTTCAATGGGATTGCCTCCACTCCAGTTCTTAAAAAATTGCGTCCTTACCAGCTACAGATCACCAACAAGATCCATCAAATGTTCACGATTCCATGGCCTATGTCCGTGGTGGCGAACCTTTGGCACTCCAGATGTTATGGACTTCAATTCCCATCAGCCCCTTCCAGCATGGCCAATTGGCCATGCTGGAAGAAAACTGTGGAAACCGAAGTCCATAACTTTATCTGGAATATAAGGATTAGCCACTACTAACTATGTGTTCCAGCCTGCTATGGTGGACCAACGTGCCAATTTTTCCTAAGGCAAGCAGTTCTGGATCAGTTCCACCAAGCAGATGTTCACAGGTGCAACCTTGGAGGACAAGCACACTCAAGGGACCTGGTCATCTGTAGAGACGAACATGCCGATCAACAAGGAGGTCTTCTTGATGATCACACGATCACTGGGCACACCGTTTCTGGACTTATTTGCCTCTTACCAAAACTCTTACCAAGGACTTTCTCATAAGGACTCAGGAGTTTAAGAGAACAGAGGCACTTTTCATTTCAGTAGCTAATCACAACAGACAAAAATATCTGAGTCGTTATTTCCTCTCCTGATGCAAGGCAGCACTCTGTAAGTATGTTTGAAGCTTCTTGGTCTGAAGTTATAGTCGTTTGTGTGTTGGGAATTTTACGTTGTATTTAGTTTATTTTCTCCGTTAAATCTGTTACTCCATTTCTGTGAATCTTCTCTGAAGTTTTTAAACAGGGAAGAAATTAGGTATATGAGGAGTATTTAAGGCACTGCGAGGCAGAGATTCCAAACTGGAGGGCTAAGGGGTGGTTCCCAGCGAACCAAAGAAGCTGAAAATCAATCGTTCCTGATTGGTTGATGAAGAATATCAGATGTCCTCTTCTGCTCAATTGAGAAGAACCCTTCAAAGGTAAGTCCAGTGATCGTTCTTGATAATATAATGACATAATCAGCATACAGTAGAACTGAGATATGCCAGTGTCTGATCTAAGGAGGATGAAAGTCCACTACATTAAGACTTGCTCATTTCAATAAGGGTAAAATTTGTTTCAGTAGAGCAACTAAAAGAGGGAGAGTGGTCTCAAAACTATCAATGCATTTGCCTAACACAAATGTAAAACTATAGGTTTTTTCAAGCAAAAATATGACAAAACAAAAAGTATTTCCTGGAATATTTGTTGTTTTGATTCTTGTAACAAACTTAAAGGAGCAGGACTTGATAATTATGCTAAAAGCTTATGCAGTAATCAATTTTATTAGTACTTAATGTTTCACTGGACTTCTGTATAATTGTGGTAAAACTATACCTCTACAGCGAAAGAACCTGAGCCCTGCTGTATCTGCCTAGTGGTCCATCTGAGAACCAACAAACAGAGCATTGAGGCCCTGATGTTGCCTTTTACCAAAGTGGTATACTGTCTAGATTTGGAGGTTTCTTAGTTGTCCTAGCAATATGTAGCCCAAGGTTACTCACTGTAGTTTAGGCACTCGGATGAATATTTTAATTAGATTAATCACAAAACCCCCCTTTCACTTGTAAGTGTTCATTCATATCGTGCTCCCCCCCCACCCCGCAGTGGGCACCCAATGTATTTTTCCCATTCTTCATTTACCCTCACAACAGGGTCTTATTATGTAGGTTAATCTGAGGGTGCCTGGCTCAAAGCCATCAGCATTGTTCTATGGCAGAACAGGTATTTGAAGCTGGGTCTTCTAGATCCTAGTTCAACTTTCACTAGTAATGCCAAAAGGCCAAATAACATGCTTTCTTGATTATGCACACAGAATGCTGAATCTGCAATAACTGTATTAAAACTTTGTACTAGTTTTCTCTAGCAATGGATATCCTGGCATTTTATTGTGATGAAAATATTCTATGGAGCAATGATTTTGTCTGAGGTTCTGATTACATTAAATTGCTACTGCATAATAGCTTGCAGCTAGATGAACCCGGACAACTTGAGTGGAAAACAATCAGATTATACACTAGGAGATAAATTTTGCATATCTTCCTGCATACTAAAAGTTCTGAAGGTACTTGTTCAACTTCCTGACCTACTATGTTCATTATACTAAGGTGCATTAAGAACTGTCTAATGAGAAGGCAGCCATGAAGGAGGAGATGGTAAAAATGTTTAGGGATCATCCCAAAACTGTAGGGGTCCCAACCCTTATAGATTCCCCTGTAGGAGCCCTTCACTCCTCTGGTTTGCTCACCAAGGATGGTCAAAGGCAGATTAAAGACACAGCCGAAAGAAGGGATGACTGTTTTGGCAAAGAGAGCTCAATGGTAAACAATGGCTATGAGAATTAAAAGTTAAGGCATGCCACTGCATCCAATGAGTGGTATCTAGGGCCTCAATAGTCTGGGCCAAGAAACTCTTGGAACTCATTCCCCCTTCAGAATTGAGACTAATCGAAGAAATCAGCAGAATCCTATGCCCTCTGGATTTTGTGCAGACGCCATCCTTGACAACCTCATCTTTTCAGCCAGAGCCAGAGCCTCCTCAGTAGCAACCAGGAGGTTACTTTGACTAAGAACCTGGCAAATGGATTGGAGGGCAAAAACCAGATTAACTTAATTTGCATTCCAGGGCGATAGGTTGTTTGGAGAAGAGCTGAATAGCATTCTGGTAGAAGCTAAAGATAAGACAAAGTGTTGCCAAACCTGCCTGCAGGTTTGATAAACGGTCTAACTTTCATTATTCCTTTCGCCTCCATCAGACCTTTCCACGTTCCAGGACTGTATTTAGATTCCCTTCCTAGAGAAATAGTGGTCAACAACCAAAATGTGGCTTCCCTCCCAGGAAGTTCTCAGGTATTGGATGACCCAGTCAGGAGCACGGCAGAGCAAGTGACACCAAGGTCAGCTGGGTTGGGGCCAGGTTGAAGCTATTCCACCATGTCTAGTCCCTTTCAAATATGGGCATTTTGGTACTAGACACAGTCACTTACGGCTATGTGATAGAATTTCGTTCTATGCCCACCGATAGAGTCATTCCCTCTCTCTTACCCAAGGATCAGGGAACGAGAGCGAGAAAACTAAAAGTGGTCTTCCACCTTACCAACATAGGTACAATAGAACCAATGCTCCCAAATCAAAGGAGTCTGGGGGGTCTATTCCATATTCTTTACGGTTCCAAAAAAGAATGGGGTGTGGTGGGCAATTCTAGATTAGAAATTCATAAGCAAATTCATAAGATTGCGCCACTTCCGCATGGAGAGCCTACGGTCCATCGCTGACACCCTCCAATCAGTTGAATATCTTGCCCCATTGACCTGTCGGAGGCTTACCTCCACATCCCAATATTTCATACTCGCCGCCGCTTTCTCAGGTTTTCAATAGGGCCAGATCATTTTCCGTTCAAGGTCCAACTATTCCGCCTTTCCACAGCGCCACAAGTATTCTCAAAGGTGTTAATAAACCTGATCGTGTGTCTCAGAGAATAGGGAGTTCGTCTTCACCCATATTTAGACAATATCCTCATCAGATCAGACTGCCCAAGTCAGACCTGGAGGAATTGCTCCCTAACCATCCAGACCTTGGGGAACCACAGGTTCATTGTCAATCTCAAAAAGAGCTCCCTAGAACCTGCCCAAAGCTTGGAACACTTAGGGTTCCACATAGACACAAGGTTATGCAAACTGGCCATCCCCATAAAGAAACAAACTACTAAGGAACAAGATCAGCTCCAGATGCTCTCTTTTAGCCTTGGCCAGTCTGATGGGTCTCATGGTGGCCTATTCGGAGGCACTCCAGTGGAGTTGATTCCACTACAGAATTCTCCAGAAATTTCTTCATCCTTATCAGCTCCAGATCACATGCAAGTCTCACCGATTACTTACGGTCCTAAGGGAGGTCTGCTCCAGCCTGACATAGTGATCCAACCCAGCCAACATGTCGCAAGGCAAGCACTTCTGGGTAAGCTGCACCCGACAAATGTTCACGAATGCCAGCCTCTCCAGTTGGGGAACATCACCCAGATGTTCTCTCGCTCAATGGAGAACGACCATTGGCTTTCCCATGAAGGGTTATTCTCCATTGAGCGACAGAGGACAACTGCCGCCCCCCCCCTTCCCCGGTCGGTCATTAATTCTTCTCATTATGCAAGGCAGCAGTTCTGTAAGTGTGTTAGCTTCTTGGTTTTGATGTTATAGTTGTTTGTTCTTCAGGTGTTGAGTTCACCCGCACTGCACTGTGTTAACCTATTAATCAATCTGTTTGCTCTGTTGGTCTCTTGATCCTCCTTTTAAGTTCCTTACTCAGGAAAGGAGTTGAGTTACTCTAGAGATATGTGGAAATACTGCGAGGTGGAGACCCCAAACTGGAGAGCAAAGGGGCGGTGACCAATGACCCAGGAACTGCAAATCAATCAAATTTTCCTGCCTTCCTGATTCGTGGATGAAGAATCACCCAGATGTCCTCTGTCGCTCAGTGGAGAATAAGCCCCTCATGGGTAAGCCAATAGTCATCCTCTGGCATTCAAGTCTATGAGTTAATTACTGTCTGTGTGAAGATGTACTTCCTTTGGGAAGAGTTGTTTGGTTGGCTTTTAGGTTTGGTTGGCTTTTCTTGTGTTCATTTGTGCTGATTATTCATTGTAGCTGAGTTTTCAAGAGGCACATTTGATGACTAGTTGCTGCAAATTAAATTTTACTTGTGGTCTTACAAATTTGCAAAAATGTTTACCAGGCACTTTAGACAGTATTGAAATTTTCTAAACAAGTAGAAGGATTAAAGAGCTTGCATGTAAGATTCAAATTGACTCAGGTATATTCCGATTATTTAAAGATTAAAGAGGGGTATTGAATTTTGTTCTCATAAGATTTAAAAGCTGCACTATATCTAGTAGCTTATTCTGAGATGGTCAGTCTACAAGTTCTGATCCAATCGTGCTCCTTTATTGTTTTGATGGAGAAATTTCCTTACTAAAATGGCAGAACAGGCTAACAGCCCAATCCAGAGCTGTCATACGGGTGGGATGGTGCTGCTCCAATGCCACTCCACCTGCTCCAAACAGTAAAAAACAACAACACTCGCACACACTCACCTTCAACACCCCCATGGGGGACAGCAAGAATGCACCGTGATAATCACAATGCATGTTTGAGCCCAACTCTGTGGGCGTAAGGGGATTAAACCAGCAATGGAAGCTGATTAAAGTTGGTTCCACCACTGGGAATGCTCCTGTCACGTCCCCATAACACTAATGCAGTTCGGGATAGCAAGGAAGTGCTGATGGAGAGTTGGGTGCCACGACTGGGCATCACAGGATAAGTTCACTGAGGAGGGCCTCTCCACCAGGGTAAGCCTGCGCTGCATCCAGAGGAGGATTGGCCCACCCCCGCCCCCAGATTGGGCTGTAAGTCCATCTGAAATGTGATGTGTTTGGTGCAGGACCACAACTAAAATATTTTCTACATTTGTTGTTTTCTTACTTTATGAGATGATATTTTTACACAGAGATTTTAATTTGGGTTTGTTTCCTAATGAATATACTGTGGGTATACCAGTCAAAGAACTGACTACCTTCAGACACCATCCTCTGTTGTATATAAATACAGCCTTGATACTGGTGCTCAGGATCCATTAAATAAAATGGCACATATTTAGTATTACTCTCCATTTAATGCATAATTGCTTTGATTATTTCCTATCCCTAAAAATACATTAATGCAATATTCTTTCACTTTATAAGTTATATGCTACATACAATTAGTATTGGGATACTACTGATACAATTAGTATTGGGAATATATATGTAATATGTAAAGACAAAGTAGAATCTAAGATGTTGCTTTCTGCCTTTGGAGCAAAGTTTTTGCATGCCTGAGGTGCCAATAATTGGGACTCGGACAGCAGAGCAGGGACTGTGATAGCTGGGACCCCACCCTCTTCTTAGCTTTAACATTATAGAAATTTTGCTTTAGTGGTTAAAATGCCAGGAAATCCAGGCTTCTGCCTTGTCTGTGTTGAAAGGCTCACAGCAAAATCTCAAGAGTGTGTTAAGTTGTTGGTGTCTCTGTAAAGGATTGTACGGCTCTTATTTCTACAAAGAAATGGTCATTAGAGAAACTCTTAGTTGAACTAGTACATCCATCTACACTACCAAGGATATCGTTAGACTGACTTTGCCTCAGGCATTGACCTTCAAGTGGTAAGATAAAACATTAATTGTGGGTATTAACATCTGAGATTTCTTTATTTCTTTGTGAAAAGAACACGTACAGGCAATCTTTTTGTCAGTATAACAATGTGTTGTTCTTCTGTATTGCATACCAAATCTAAAAGATTACTAAAAAGTTCTATACAGTAACAGATTAATAAATTTTGCTATTAAAGTGACTTCAAATTCATACACTGGACTAACAGCACATACAAAATGCAAATTGTGATTTATTATGACCTCTAAGTTTGAGCAAACATTTCCCCAGCCCTTTTTTATATCCAAAATACCCACTCTTGTTGAATTTCGCAAAGATTAATTAATTCTGTTTCAGAGTCCTGGTTTATGCTTGGAGTATATTTTGGTTGTTCAGTTATAACAAATGTATGGCCACAATGCATTCTAAATGCCAGATTGTGCTTTCATGGTCAAAGCAGATGATCTGTGAAAGTGTGTGAATCTCTGTGCTTTCTTCAATTGGGAGGGTTTATGGCCCAGTGGCCAAGCACTTGCTTGTTATGCAGAAGATCTTAAATTCAGTCCCCAGCAGCCCCCGTTAAAAGGATCAGACGAAGAGCCCACTGCCTGAGATCTTGAAGAGTCCTTGCCAGTCGGAGTAGATAATAATAACCTAGACAGACTCATGGCCTGACTTAGACCTGTTTACAAGTTGCAGTGAACATTCATCCATGGAGACTTGATTTTTTAAGTAATTCTCATGATACATTAAAACATGTACATCAGTCTCCCATTTCATTTGTAAAGTGGATGCATGTTAGCTGTTTCTCACAAACAGTTATATACCCATACATGGAAGTTACATGTGCATTCAGTATAACATCAACAGGGCTAATATAAAGGCAGCATCATGGGTTCATGTGTAATTGTTAAATAACCAGGTGTAGGAGGTCCTGATTTGAATTGGGACTTTGACAAATTTGAATTTCTCCTTTCCATTTGCAAGCCTACCTCCACCCTGGGTGCTATTTGCCCTGTCTGGGGAATATACAGGTAACCTACTGTTTCATCCAGCAAAGGAAATAGTCCTAGGAGGCTATCTGAAGGTGGGAAGATAGTTCTGAGGGAAAAGGTGTCCCCTCTTCCCTGTGCAATGGTGGTGCTTCATAGCTACAATTTGGCAATATTTCATTTATTCATTTATACAGTCCAAGACCAGAGAATAAAAGTATCATAGTACATACTACAGGAAACAATTTGGCAATAGAAAAACCATGTTGGAGATCTTTACAGAGTTCCCAGATGTCTCACCTTATTTGACCTTCCATTGTGACTTCTGTAAATTCTTCCAGAAAAGGTTCTGGAATGTGTATTTGCAGAAGAAAATGTAAGAAGAAGGATAATTTAAGACATTTTAAAGATTTCAACTGTAATATGCAATTCTTCAAAAATATACATCTCAGATTGTGAAAATTAAACTGAATTAAAGTCTGTGAGCTGTCAGTTCACCTGTTACAGTACCCCCATGTATATTGACCTGACTTACATATCCAAAGAAAATCCCCACTGTGCAGAGGCGTATTGGGGAAAATGGCACCCAGGGACAACACCTTCTCCGTGCCCCCTGCACTTGGGGGCAGGGGCAGTTTGGTCGGGCACCGAGGTGGCAGGCTGGCTCCTGGATCAGTCTGCTGCCACAGCACCCATCTGAGCCCCCCGAAAAGCTCCCCACCTCCCTGCAGGCCACCTCCATTCCTCCCTAGGCCCTGGCTCTATGACCAGTTATATAAAAATTTACCTCTCAGGTTTATACAGAGATTCCTAAGAGTTTAATGGGAGGTAGCTGTTGTAAAAGGATCCCAGGCCAGTTTAAGAGATAAACTGGGGAAGTTTGTTAATGTTCCTAACTCTTACAAGTAACAGAAATGGTCAAGAAACAAAGCAGAGACTGCCAAGAGAAAGCCCCCGCAGTAGAAAATAAAGATTCAAAAACTAGTGTGTAAAACACACATACAGTCTGATACAATCTGTTTTTATGATATCTCATGAATTCTTGCAAGCTTTCAAACTTGTCTTGGCAGTGACGGAAGTTAGACACTGGAGGGGGTAGGAGCAAAGAAGTTGAAAATTCTAGGATCCTG
Source organism: Sphaerodactylus townsendi (assembly GCF_021028975.2). NCBI lineage: Eukaryota > Metazoa > Chordata > Lepidosauria > Squamata > Sphaerodactylidae > Sphaerodactylus > Sphaerodactylus townsendi. The sequence continues at coordinate 65,765,533 of NC_059431.1, forward strand.
AGTTCTCTGCTCAAAGTAAGATCCTGTGCCATTTACAAAGCACTAACCCTAAGTTTGTCCCTCTGCTAGAGGTGCTTAGCCTTGCATTGTGTAGCAAGTGAAACCAAATCAGAAGTATATTTGTGCATTTGCCTATAACTGTGCATTTGCCTATAAGGGCAACTGTGCAGAGAGGATAACTTTTCCTCAGGCACATGAGAGCTCTAATGTACCCCCTCATCCCCTTTTAATATTCTTTCCATGTTTGAATTATTATAATGTATTTGCTGATGTCATTAAAATGGCATGCAATAAAAGTTCAGATTAAATTATGCAGCATCTATGATTTATAGGTAAAGAATGGCTCTGATGCTAACAAAATAATGAATGGTAATCCTAGGGAAATAAATTTTCCTACATTCTACAAACAAAGTGACTTTTAATGATCTTGAAATACACTAGCGTGCTTGAAATGGAATGGTAAACTCAAGTGCAGCTTGTGGTATGTAAATAGTAGCATATGCAACAGAAATTGATTTTTGAAATGTTAGTTTATGATAAGCATGGTGAAAAATGCTGTTCTAATTTCTTTGCCACCATGTTAAATGGCCAAGTCACAATATAAGAAAAACCTTCTGAAATGGGTTGGTTAAGTTACTGTGTTTTTCAGTCAACCACCCACTAGCTGGCAATGTTATGCAGCTTTTACTGCAGATGCATTGTATAAAGCACCATACCGGGGGGGGGGGGGGTTCTATGAAGGTGGAAGAAATATTGTGTAATTGGGTATTTTTCACTGTTTCACTGATGAATTCTCAGCCAATAACAAGGAATGGAAATCCTATATAAAAAATTCTTACTCGGCTTTTCATGGCATATTTAAAATGTATGATGCTCATAATTCACACAAAATGTTGCTTCCAGCTCATCCTGGTCATCAGTGGTATGAACTGCACGGTAGTATTTTCTTTGCTGTATTGATCATACTAATACCATTTACAGCTACCATTTAAAAGCTATCTTGAATGCCTGTTTCTACATGCCCTGTCCAACTCACTTCTCTGCTGTAAATGTACATCATGCTTCCATCATGCCATAAAAAAATCTCAAAAACTCAAATGTTACTGTATAAGAAATAAAAAAATGAGTCAGGTCAATTTCTCCAGATGGTTCTGCCTATATACCTCACCTTTTTATATTTGTTTCTGTTGCTCTGCTTTTCGACCTTTGCTTGTCTTACCTATTAATGCTATTGGCTGAGTTGCTGTGGTATCTTAATAGGTCGTGATACTTCTAGGCAGTTGCCCAGCTCTCTGTCACTATTGGGCCAGATGCTCAGGTGTCAGAGAAGATTTTTCAAGTTTTAGTCCAAATAACATTGCTTGGGAGCATTGGAAAAACTTTTTATTCTGAGATTTATGGCCCATGGGCAGCTATGACCTGAATTAGGATTGGGTTTTGTTTATCACAGACTCTTGAATGTATTCTGAGAGTGTAGATTAATTGAATGATATTTTCTCTGTATGTGTGTGTGTCAGGGAGAATAAAACAATACTTGCCATTTATCGAGCAGGTTTATTCTGTGTTTTCTAACTTGAATATTGTTTGATCACACAAACTGAAAGTTTGGCTGCAGGAACTTTTCGTAATCCCCTTCCCTTGTTGCTTATTGTTTTGTATTACCTCAAATGTGTCATGATGGTGAACTAATGAAGACAAAAGAATATGTCCATAGGGACTCCTAGTTCTCCTTTATGTTGATGGAGTCTGTAGAAGTATTCTGATTATATCACAAGTTTTTTTTTCTGATCATCCAAGTTTTCCTGTAATTGTAAACTCATACCTATTGGTCAACTCTGTCTGTATAAGGTTTTTTTAAAACAATCTTTTACAGTTAATTAAACAGATACAGAAATGTTAAATTTATTGCCTTTTAATAGAGATAAATTTGGCCTTCTAATCTTTCTTTGCAAAAGATGAGCACGTATCAGATGTAGTTTTAGATGTACCTGTTTGATAATCTTTTCCACAGTTATGAACCAATAATTTATCCAGATGATGATCACATGTTTGTTAGAAAAGATTTACAGCCAGAGGTGGGATCCAACCAGTTCTCACCACTTCTCTAGAAGTGGTTACTAATTTTTTCTGAGTGCCGAGAAGGCGTTACTAAAGCAACCTCCCTGCCCAATAGGGACTGGAGGTGCGTGTGTGCGGCGGCACCACTGTTTGAATCCCACCACCATCGGAACCTGTTATTAAAATTTTTGGATCCCACCACTGTTTACAGCTCCATCCAAAGGAGGAGGGGAGTGGAATCTGCCAGTGGGAGCAGTGTGCGACCACACTGGCAGATCTGCCCTCCCCAGGTGACTTGTCATGGCGGAGCAGCAAATCTGCTGGCATGCAGCTGCTGTTAAGCCGGCATCCCTGTGCTCCTGCAGCTACTACCAGCATAGCAGGGACAGTCTGGGGGCATGGCTTGGGTAGGAGCTGACATTAGTTGGCTTTCTTCTGACCATTGGTGCTGTTATACTGGCCACTCAAACTTGAGACTTATGCCACCAAAAAGGTGGTGTAAGTCCATTAAGTCCAATGGGAACTTCCTAGCAGCAGGGAGACTTTTTTTTGCATTACAAGCCTTCCCATGCCACTGGGAAGCCTCCATATGAGCAGCATCCCAATATGGTCATGGCACTGCGGTCAGGTACCTTGGATGGGATAGTTAGTGTATGATTGCTATTTTTCTATGTAGATTCATTGATATGATCAATCAAATTTCTCTGTCTGGAGGTCCTAGAAGAGAAGATTGGGAATATTGCATCTCTTAGCATTGCCAGAGGGTCAATTTTTTGCTATAATAAGTCTGCCCAAACAAAGGTCCGTTGCCCAGTGTTCTTTGAATTACCTTTGGTTCAGTTACACGGTGTACCTGATGTCACCTCTTTCTCTGCATTCAACATGGGCATTGGATTCTGCCTCCTTGGACCTTTCTCCTCTGGATCTGGTAACTGTCACCCTCCCCGCAATGACTTCTAACTAACCTATCTTTAACCTCTATCTAAACCCTAGTCTTTTTGAAAATCTGTGTGGTGTGTGTGTGTATTTCTGCCAAAACTGTATGTGAATTTTTAAAATTATTTTCATTCTATAATAAAATTGTTAGCCTTCTCCAAAATCTGGTTTCTTGTGGCTTTCTAAAAGGAAAAATCCTATATAAATTGGTGGGAAAGATCCTCTGGCTTGTCCTCTTGCATTGCAAGATCTGTCCCTGCTAATTCACCAACCTAAAATGGGACAGACCCCTCTAATTTGGGTAACAAACAGGATTGAAGGAATGCCCATCACAACAATTTGGGAAGCAAGTAAGGCATATATCAGAGGAAAGTTTGTAGCTGAATCTGCAAAACAGAGGAAAGACATAGCTGAACAAACAAGCAGAATAATAGAAAGACTGACAGTACTACAAGAACAACACAAAAGATCTCCTGACAAAACAATTGAAGAAAATCAAGTTGTTAAAGAATCAGCTAGATTTACTTCAGACTGAAGAAATGCAAAAGAAACTAAAATTTTTGAAATGAAGTTTTGAACATTCAAATAAACCAGGAAGATGTTTAGCACATTATTTAAGAAAATAAATTAAAAGGTGATTATTGAGTAAAGAAGAAAAATAAAACTACTTATAAGGAAGATGAAATACAAGATCAATTTGTTTGATTTTTCAGTGAACTGTATACAAAAAGCAATTCAGATGATGTAGCTTTGAATGACTATATTGCAAAAATATCAAATGAGAAATTTACAGCAAACCATCAAGAAATCTTGAATCAAAATATTACAATTCAACCGTTGCCACAAGCCATTAAGGAGGTAAAGGTAAAACACCAGGACCCAATGGGTTAATGGCAAAATATTACAAATATTTGAGGAAAAGATAATTTTACTTCTATAGGAAGTAATGAATGAAATAAGTTCAGACACAACATTACCATCGTGGCAAGAAACACATATAACTCTGATTCATAAAGAAAGAAATGATCTGGAACTCCCATAGTAATACAGACCAATATCATAATTAAATGTATATTACAAGTTTTTTTAACAAGTATAATGGTGACCAGATTAAGAAGGTGCATAAACAAATTGATTCATGAAGATCAGACAGGTTTTGTGCCAAAAAGGAATATGAAAGACAATATACAATTTGTAATTAATGACATTGAATTCATAAAAATGAAGAAGAAAAAGACTGCATTTATATTTTTAGATGCAGAAAAAGCATTTTCTTGGACTTTTATATTAAAATCAGTAGAAAATTTAAAATATGGCTTAAGATTCTTTAAATTAATACAAAGCACGTATGTTAAACAGAAGACAAGGGTGTTAATAAAGGGTGTTCTTACATAGGAGTTTGAAAGAGGAATGTGTCAAGAATCTCTTCTAACACCAATATTATTCATTTTGGGACTGGAAGTTTTATCTACAACGATTAGACAAGATTGAAGAATTAAAGGACTAACTGTTGATGTTAATGAAAAGTTATTTGGAGAGAGGGGGATTAATCGCCTCAATAATTTCTCAGCTATTTGTATTTTTGTGGAACTTTCGGATTATCCCAGATTTGCAGAAAAACACATCTTAAACTTGGTTTTTCCTCTTTGAAGATATGTTTTAAAATATGCAGCGGGGCTACCATTCACTGCTGATGGAGGTCTTGATTGAGGTTTGGTTTAGTATAAAATAAGAAAAGAAATAATATTGTGCGGAAACTATCTATACATTAGATTGATTTTTGGTCATATTAAAGAGTTGTCTAATATTAATATGTGTTATTCATTACTAAATGAATAAACAGCTCTACCTATTTATCACCTTTTAAAACTGATGCCTAACCTTCAAACTGAATAAATTTTCTGTTAGACGACTATACAGTAAAACCATTTTAATTTTATTTGCAAAAACCAGGTCATTTCAGAAAGAGCCGAAGCAAAAGTTTGTGTTAATTTAAAAATAATAAAAACTCACTTAGTAAGCAGAAAACCGAAAAAATGATAAAATAAAACAGAAGGTTACACACATATGCCTGAAGAATTGAAATGGTGAAGTTAAAGGAGTACTGCATGTTTCTTTACATCATTTTTATGTGACATTTGTACATGCTTGTACATCAGTAGATTTTCTAAACTATGTGCATATTATATTCTTCCTACATTTATGTAAATGTTAAGGGCATATTCTGAAATTAATTTTGCCACTTAGGAGCCACTGAAATGCAGCTGTTTTTAACACTACAAAGGTTATGCTGAAAATTCTGGATCATGCTTTAGCTGTCTAAAATACAGCTCCTTTCCACACCAAGTTACCTCACCTTCTGGAATAGTTCTGTCTAGAATAGGAAGCAACCCTCTTGATGATTCCCACCTGATATTACCTTGTGCATTTGGAAAGAAGGTGTGCTGAAGCAGCTTTAACACATTACAAACATACTGCATAATGCTTGTCATGAAGCCATGCTTGAGAGAAAATACAATACCATTGGGTAATGGGTGGACTTTTCTCTTCACTCAGCTAGTTTTCTCCAGCAGCTGAGAAAAGCTATTACAGATGAAGAAAAATATATATACATGGAACCTTACATATATATTTTTCCTTTGAAAATCTTGTGTTTGCTTTCTAACAAGATTCGGAAGTATGTTATATTTTATAAATGGTACCCTAAGTTGCCTAGATGGTGCACGAAGTGGAGGCTCGGCAGCAAAGCACCGCCACATTAGATTTTTAAACTAACTTTGGGACCTAAGTAAGATTGATTTTTACCACCTGATTGTCAGGAAGTCTAAAAGCTCAGTCGTGAGATTTCAGTAAAGCTAGAGGGTCATATTCAGAGGCAAGAAGATCCTTCCAGCCAGTGAGTGTCTCCCTTGTGTTATCTTAGCTGATTTTCCTCTTCTCAAGAGATTCTGGATTTTTTTTGTGTGTGAGGACATTGAGAATTGTAGGTTGAGATATTTGAGAGTATCAGCCCCTCCTCCATCAGGACTATGGTTCTCAAAATTCCTAAAAATCTGTAATATAAAGATGTTCAAAATGTTCAGTAGCATTACAGATCACATTTTGTGCTTCTGATAATAACAAAAGAAGGCTGAATCAGACCAGTTGGTCCATCCATTTCCAGTTCTGCTTCTCTTAAGGCAAAGCAAGTTTTACCAGGAAGTCAACAGTTTCATTCCATGCTTTACCTGCCCCCTCACAGCAGCTGGTATTTTAAAGAATACTAATTCTCAACAACAAATCCCATTTAGTTAGTTAATCAGTAATCCCAATTAAACAAATACTCATTGGTTGAAATACTTCCATAAATGTGCCTAATCCCCTTTGATCTGAGCTGGTGGCCATCACTATATCCTGTGGTAATGAGTTCCATAAGTTAATCATGTGTCATGTTAAAAAGGCTACTCTTACTCTTGTTGATGCTTGAGGAATGCACTATTTCAATCCAAATAGGAGCTGGTAAGCAGGGGGTAGGATTTTTCAAAGATGGTCTGCAATGCCTCCATATCATCCCACTAGTTGATGAAACAAGGACTCCTATTTGCCCCTCATCTACACTAATATTGTGCAAAACCAGATCTAAGATGCACAAAACTGCACACCTCTATGAGATGTTGTAGGAAAAAGAAATTGACCTAGCTGGCGTAACAGAAACATGGCTGAAAGAAAATGATGTGGTGTGTCTTGTCCCCTAGTTATGCAGTCCTCCACCAGCCCCACACAACTGGTTGGAGTGGAGGAATGCCTGTTATCCTCCATGAATACTTTCACTTTTACAGACTTCTAATGCAAACTATCACTGGCATTGATTATATGCTCCTTACATTAAGGATGAAAGATAGATTAGACCAGCAGTGGCGAACCTATGGCACAGGTGCTGGAGGTGGCACTCAAAGCTCTCTCTGTGGGCACGCAGACATCTAGGCTGGCCTGGGCCACTAGGCACGATGTGTTGGTAACCCTGTTAAGTTCTGTTAAACCCCACTGATTTTCATGGGAAGAACTAAAGCACAATCTTGAGGTCATGAGGCCTGGGAGTAAGCTTGGTTGCTGGCAATGAGGCTTGCTTCTAAACCTTCCTAGGGTCGTGATTCACCTATTCAAAGCATTGCACGGTTGCTTCACCCATTTGAAATGTTGCATGGTTGCTTCAAAGCAAAGCCACGACTACCACCAAGCTTTCTCCTGAGTAATGTGCATCTTGGAGCCAACCGTTTTTTCTAAACTAAAACCTCAGTATTCAGGTTAAATTGCCATGTTGGCACTTAGCGATAAATAAGTGGGTTTGGGGTTGCAGTTTGGGCACTTGGTCTCAAAAAGGTTCACCATCACTGGGTTAGATAATCTTCTTGTCCATGGGCCAGCTATTTCCCCAGTGGGCATTCTCTATAAATTGACAGAATGGGCATCCTCTATAAATTGTTAGATGTGCTGCTGATGCCTGGACTGATTGTTCTGGAAGATTTCAACATTCATGCAGAGGATACCTCATTAGGACCAACCTAAAATTTTATAGCGTCTTTGACTGTGTTGGGTCTCTCCCAAATGATGACTGGCCCAAAACATGAAAGAGATCACACCCTGGAATTAATCTTTTGTATCAAGCACTTGAGGGAAGGTTTAGTTTCAGAACTGGAGATTCATCCTGAACCATAGTCTGATGACTAACTCCTTAAAACTCAGGTGAACAAGACTGTGACACCCTACATGAGAGGAGACCCAGTTAAAATGGTCCCCCATAATGGCTTATAAATCCTACTAGATTCCAAAATTCTCTAGGGGATTCCAGGGTTCCATGCATGAGTTTTTTTGAGAATGCAATGGAAATGTGGAATGTGAAGCTCTTGGAAGCTATCAACAAGGTTGCTTTTCACCAACTTCTCCTACCTGTGAAATGAAACACAGACTCTGGTATATCATGGAGCAATGTGATCTGGAAGGGGCTGGGAGATATCTGGAAAGGTGCTGACAGAAAACTCATAAGGGCATATGTTTTGAGGGTGTAAACAGGCATGTGGATAAGGGGGAACCAGTGGACATTGTCTACTTGGATTTCCAAAAGGCTTTTGACAGAGTTCCTCACCAGAGACTGTTGAGAAAACTCCGCAATCAAGGAATAAGAGCGGAAGTCCTCCTATGGATTAAAAACTGGTTGAGAAACAGGAAGCAAAGAGAGGGTGTAAATGGGAAGTTCTCACAATGGAGAGATACAGGGAGTGGTGTCCCCCAAGGATCTGTTTTGGGACCAGTGCTCTTCAACCTGCTCATAAATGACCTGGAAGCAAGGATGTAGGTAAGGGGGGTTTTCTCGGGTTCAACCCCCCCATTCATGTCCGAAGCTCTGCCCCCCCCCCCCGTTTGTGGGTTTTAAAAATGTTTTTACTGTTTTTTCGGTTTTTGGCCTGCAAGGGCGCATTGTTTAGGCTAGCAGCACCAAACTTTCAGGGATTGTTTGGAGTACCCTCCTAATGATACTACCCAGGTTAGGTGAGGTTTGGTTCAGGGGGTCCAAAGTTATGGACTCCCAAAGGGGGTGTCCCCATCCTCCATTGTTTCCATGGGGAGCTAACAGAAGATGGGGGCTACCCATTTGAGGGTTCATAACTTTGGACCCCCTGAACCAAACTTCACAACACCTGGGTGGTATCATTAGAAAAGTATCCTAAAGATACCCTGAAAGTTTGGTGCTTCTAGCTTAACAATTGCACCCCTGACAGCAGGCACCCCCCAAATTTCCCCAGATTCTCCTTTTAAATCCACCCCACTTGGCATGGATTTAAAGGGACAATCTGAGGTCCTCAGTTTACAACAAGAAGAAGAGTTTGGATTTATATCCCTCCTTTCTCTCCTGTGTGAGACTCAAAGGAGGTTACAATCGCCTTGCCCTTGCTCCCTCACAACAAACACCCTGTGAGGTGGATGGGGCTGAGAGAGCTCTGAAAAGCTGTGACTTGCCCAAGGTCACCCAGCTGGTGTGTATGGGAGTGCACAGGCTAATCTGAATTCCCCAGATAAGCCTCCACAGCTCAAGCGGCAGAGCAGGGAATCAAACCCGGTTCCTCCAGATTAGAATGCACTTGCTCTTAACCACTACATTGAAAGTGATGCTGTTTAAGGGTGATGCTGTTAAAGGGTGGGGGATAATCCACCCCAAAATAGCATCACTTTCAATGTTGTTTAACTGGAGACCCCATATTCTCCCTTTAAGGTGGATTTAAAAGGAGAATTTGGGCTCTCTAGTTTAAACACCTTTGAAAGTGATGCTGTTTTGGGGTGGATTCCAGCATTGGCTACCAGGGAGGGGGGGGGGAGCAAAACTCAGATTTTGCACCGAGATCCATTTTCCCTCTATGCCTCTGCCCAGAGGGGAGGGCAGTAGGAACTGCCGGCTGCCGGCTGTGAGCCCAGCTGGTGGGGGCAGGGCAGGGGGAGTCTGCCGTCCCCAGCCTCGGAGAGCTGCTTTTTAAAGTACTAGGGTGGGGTGGGGGTGTGGCCCCGTCCCCGAACCCCCCCATAAAAAATCTATACCTATGTCCCTGCCTGGAAGTAGGGGTGGGTAGCGTGGTTGCCAAGTTTGCAGATGATACCAAATTATGTAGGGTGGTGAGAACAACAAAGGACTGAGAAGGGCTCCGAGCAGACCTTTATTAATTAGTTGAGTGGGCTCAGAAATGCCAAATGCAGTTCAATGTAGCAAAATGCAAAGTGATGCACATAGGGGCAAAAAAACCAAACTTCACATACACACTACAGGGGTCAGTTCTATCAGTCACAGACCAGGAAAGGGATGTGGACATCTTGGTTGATAGTTCCATGGGAATGTCAACTCAATGCATGGCAGCTGTGAAAAAGGCAAATTCTATGCTGGGGATCATTAGGAAAGGAATTGATAATAAAATTGCAAAGATTGTCATGCCCTTATATAAAGCAGTGGTGCGACCGCACTTGGAGTACTGTGTTCAGTTCTGGGCGCCACATCTCAAAAAGGATATCGAAGAGATAGAAAAAGAGCAGAAAAGGGCAACGAGGATGATTGAGGGATTGAGGGATTGGAGCACTTTCCTTATGAGGAGAGGCTGCAGCGTTTGGGACTCTTTAGTTTGGAGAGGAGACGTCTGAGGGGGGATATGATTGAAATCTATAAAATGCATGGGGTAGAAAATGTTGACAGAGAGACATTTTTCTCTCTTTCTCACAATACTAAAACCAGGGGGCATCCATTGAAAATGCTGGGGGAAGGAATGAGGACTAATAAAATAAAACATTTCTTCACTCAACGTGTGATTGATGTTTGGAATATGCTGCCACAGGAGGTTGTGATGGCCACTATCCTGGATAGCTTTAAAAGGGGCTTGGACAGATTTATAAAGGAGAAGTCGATCTATGGCTATCAATTTTGATCCTCCTTGACCTGAGATTGCAAATGCCTTAGCAAACCAGGTGCTAGGGAGCAGCAGCAGCAGCAGCAGCAGGCCATTGCGTTCACATCCTACATGTGAGCTCCCAAAGGCATCTGGCAGGCCACTGCGAGTAGCAGAGTGCTGGACTTGATGGACTTTGGTCTGTTCCAGCAGGCTCTTTCTTATGTTCTTATTTCACTTAGACATCAGTTACAGAACCCAGGCACAACCTCTGTAAACTGTATTGCACAAATGGGTCTTAATGCAAGTACGTCATTGTATAATGCCACACGTTGTTATGGAAAAGTATTGCTCAGCTTCTCTAGCTGCTGTGGTTCAGCTGTATGATGGACAGCTAACTACAGATGCATTCACCTGAAAATACTGATTGATTGGAGGTGGTTCAGGAAGAATTTTATGGTTTACCTGGGACAGTTTAGTTGAGAGTGTCAGGAGTAGAGAGGAGAAGGAAGGATCTGAAATGATCCTGAAATAGGGAAGTGGAACTGATAATCCTTCCCTGAGGAAAATAGCTCCTGGAAAATGAGGATGATTCCTATGGATTGTTAAAGATGGAAAATTGGAACCTATTTCTACCTCCACAGTCTTTTTGTGTCAACTAAGTTTGTGCATGTTTAAGTAGCGACAGCAAAGTGATTTCTTTCAACAGCTACAAACTCCTGTTAGCAGAACAAAAAAGCTAACATTTTGCAACAAACTATCCATTGTGTATACTTATACAAAGTTTCCCTCATTCCGATTGCTTTTTCACCTGCCAAGTTTGACATTGAAAGCTCCCTGACAGCCTGACGACCAATTCCACGTGAGTTGAAAATAAAACAGTATATGCATTGTGAATCCATAGCCTCATGTGTGCCACATTCAGACATATGTGAGTGAAGGGTTTTCAGGTCCTCTGTGTCTCAAGGTCTGGGCCACAGTATAACTCACAAACATTTTAATTCTGGGGGAAAGACGGGGAAATCACAAAACCAGTCACTCAGCAATGTGAAAAGTAAGGGGAAGATCATAAGCTTCTTTTCAGGTTCACAGTCTACATCCTATGAATGTAAAATGCAAGTTTGTGGGAAGCCGCGCCATCAGATTATCTGATGGAATTTGTGGTGCCTCTAAACAAAAATCTTCCTCTGTTCTGTTGCTAACCACTTTGATGTTCTTTATAAAAAAATTTCTATTGGGTTAGCTCTTTGTATCTCAGACAATAGCAGCAGACTTATTCTATCGATCCTTGGATAATTGTTGAATACAAATGGTACCACGTTTGTTTTTTTGCTCAGGGGACAGAGAAGATAAGCTTGCCCCATATTTAGATTTTTTTCCCATTACTTTCAGTGGATTGTATTCTGCAATATCACCTGGAAACTCATGGTATCAACCACAGGCAGATATCCTTAAAGAGAGATGTAAAAGCAATCACATCATGTAGCTTGATCACATCTGTATTTTATTATGAAAATATCCAGCTGAGGCACATATTACTTTGACTGCACAGGAGCAGAATATATTGCAAAAGACATGTTTGCTAATCATTGTTTGGCAAGTCACCAGTTTGCCACCAATTGTACCTGGGGACTGATTGAGGCAGCAGAATGTGGCCCTGACTTGCACATGTAGATCCTCTCAATTTCTTTGCATTCCTTTAGTGGATTTTTCTCATAACTCCACCAGAACTTGAATATTCACACAAACATACCCATCCTGTGGAAATCTTCCAAAGAACGAAAAGTTATCCTCTGATTAGTTTTTGAGGAAAGACCTCTCTGTATCCAGCTATTAGCTCTCCCTGAGATCATGCTGAGAAAAATAACTGCCAAGTTGAAACTCTGAATGACACACAGAGCAATCATTCCACAACAGCAAATACCGAGACCGTGAAAGCAAACAGACTATCAGCTATTTCATTTTCTCCTGTAATAGGAGCACATCCAATATGATATCCTGGCAGGGCAAAACACTTGAATTTGACCAAACTGCAACATTTGACACAATGACGAGTTCAATATTTGCCCCTTGCTTTCAATTTTAGCTTTGTTTTTGTCATTGCTTTTCTTTCACACTCTCTTCAGGAACAGAAATGAATTATGGAAGTGACTGTCAGAGGTTTCTCCAGAGTGAATTGGCACAACATCCTGAATAGTCTAGCTTTTTTTAAAGCTTTATCCTGGACATAGGATCACATCACCACACTTCCATGAAGCTCGCTAGGTGACCCTGGGCCAATCACATTCTCTGCAGCTTTATGCTACAGGATTGTTGTGAGGTTAAAATGGAGAAGGAAACTATGTACACTGCCTTAAATTTACTGTAAGATAGGCTGGACAAAAATATACTAGTTAACAAAAGGGGCTATGATTCTATGACTATGCTTTTCTTCTAATTAAAGTAAAAGATTATATGAAGGTGCCGAAGCTGGTCAGAAGAAGCAACCAAGGCATTTCTATCCACACACCCATTTCTTGTTTACTTTGAGAGAGAGTGGGAACACAAACATGAGGCAACAGATCTCATTGGGACTTTCATTCTTGTGCCCACCAACTACCAGAGCTGAGTTGCAGAATAGCACTGCCAGCTATAAGTTTTCTGACAAGACATTTATTTATTAACAATATTTCTGTACTGCTTTTCTACCTGAGACAGGGTCCCCTAGGTACAGAATATTAAAGCATTTCAAACATTAAAACAGTTTTTTTGTATTATTGAAAAAGGCTGTGCATTTACCAATACACATCTTTGCTTGAGAAAGAACGTTCTTTGATGCCAGGCGATTTCAACACCAGAATCAGCAAAAATAATTTAGTCCGGTGCCAAAGGTATGGCTTAAATTTAGATGAAATCCAATCAGGTACCCTGTCTCAGCACAGGCTCTCCAGGGACCAAACTTTAAACCAAGCAGCTCCTTACTTGGTGGATCTTTGTCAGCAAACAGCGTCATCTTAAATGGTCTTCCCCTTTTGACTGCCCAGGAAATGTTATGTTTAGATCTGCGAAAGGGGCAAGCATGATTGATTATAAAATACAATAAAAGAACTGGAGGCCCCCTGCCCATCTTTTGTTCCTAGTTTTGACCATTTCAACCTACTTACTCCCTCCGAGGTGGACAAACTTCTGTCAGCTGTTAGAGCTACCACTTGTGCTTTTGACCAGTTCCCCTCCTGGCTAGTGAAAGCTTGTGCAGGGGAACTATGGAGCCACCTGTTGGATATTGTTAATGACTCTCTTGAGCAAGGAGCCTTCCCAGGATGGCTGAAAGACGCAGTGGTCTGCCCCCTTTTGAAAAGACAAAATTTAGATCCTCAGGACTTGGCCAATTACCACCCAGTATCGAACCTTCCATTCCTGGATAAAATAATTGAGAGAGCTGTGGCTGGTCAGCTGCAGAAGTTCCTGGAAGATACTAAAGTGTTGGATCCCTTCCAGTCCAGCTTCTGCCCTGGTCATGGGACCGAGATGGTTTTGGTCGCTGTTGTGTACAAGCTGCAGTGCCAGTTAGACAGAGGTGGTTCAACGCTGCTGGTGTTATCAGATCTCATAGCAGCATTCGACACGGTAGATCACAACTTTCTGGTCCACCGCCCCACCAATGTCAGGATACAGGGGACAGCCTTGAGCTGGATGACCTCATTTCTCTGAAACCGAGGACAGCAGGTAATGTCGGGGGAGAAGAGCTCCAGGCAATTCCCCATTTAATGTGGGGTTCTGCAGGGGGCAATCCTCTTCCCGATGCTTTTTAATATCTATATGCATCCCCTGGCGAAGATGATCCAGAGCTTTGGGCTGCGGTGCCATCAATATGCAGATGACACCCAGCTTGTCCTTACAATGGCGGGCAGACCAGACTTGACCCCTGATGCTCTCCAGCGGTGTTTGCAGGCTGTGGCTGGTAGGTTGAGAGCTAGCAGGTTGAAACTGAATCCAGCAAAGATGGAGCTCCTGTGTGTGTGTCACAGGGAGATGCTGGCCAACTTCAGTCTGCCTGTGCTGGACGGCAAGGCATTACACCTAGTCTCATCAGTGACCAGTCTGTGGGTCATCCTGGACTCTGGGATTTCCCTAGGGGCCCAGGTTGGAAAAACAGCACAGGCTGCGTTTTACCATCTCCGCCAGACAAGACAGCTGGCCCCATATCTCTCATTCCGACCTGGCCACAGTGATCCATGCAATGGTCAGCTACAGACTGGATTATTGTAACTCACTCTACGCTGGCCTGCCCTTGAATCTGATCCAAAAGTTGAAACTTGTTTAGCATGCAGCCGCAAGGCTTCTGGCTGGAGCCTCAAGTAGGGACCGTATAACACCTGTCCTTTTCCATCTTCATTGGCTGCCTATCGAGTACCAGGTTATTTTCAAGGTTCTCGTTTTGACCTTTAAGGCCACGAATGGTCTTGGACCTACATATCTCAGGGACCGCTTCTCCCCATACTGCCTTCTGGAAATCCCTGGCCTGAAAACTATCCAGCTGGCCTCAACGAAGACCAGAGCCTTTTCAGTCCTGGCCCCTACCTGGTGAAATATGCTCCCATTTGAGATCAGAGACTTGAATAGTTTCCACAGGGCCTGTAAAACGGAGCTATTATGCTGGGCTTTCCCGGATGGCCAGCCAGATTAACATCTTTTCCTGGCCTCCTGGGATTGGGGGGAGGGTAGATCTATTATAATGTGTAAGTTGCCATCTAGACTTATGTTTTTAGTATTGTTTTAAACTGTTTATTTTGATTTTATTGTATGATTCCGGTGTTATTGCCACCCTGAGCCCCAAGGGTATTGGAATCTTTTGACCAACTTCTGCTGGATGAAGGACAAGCATTCAGGGTTTTAAAACAGCAAACCCTTGATATAGAAGGCCAGATGCTTACAGCAGGAGCTAGGAGAACTTGCTCTCCAATGTTGTATGGCGTTCAGCCACCTATGCCGGGCTCTATGCTGAAATATATGAGTAACTTGATTACTCCTTCTCTTCACTGCTACTTTATGTTAGCTCAACTGAATGTATTACCAACTGCTCAAACAAAAGGTAGATATCAAAACATCTCACAGACTGACAGACTTTGTTCCTGTTCAGCAGGTCTGCCTGAAATGACAACACATGTACTCTTTCATTGCAATAATTTAGTGGCTTCATGGTCACTCTTTATTGAAGCCATTGTGAAGAAGAAATCAGAGAGACCAGGCAATGAAATAGTATCCTATTTGCTTAGTGATCAATACCCACATACTACAGAGATGGTTGCCAGGTTTCTATGTACGGTTTTTGGTTCCCACGAGAAAGCTATTAGATTTTAAATATTCCATTTTAATCTATTTTGCATACCAGTTTTATTCTGTTCTATTTATGCCATTAAAGGTTTTTGTATCTGTATTGTTATCATTGTACTAATTTGTATGAAGCTCTTTTTGGTTGATTGCATTCTACTATGTGTTTCTATTGATGGAAGAACACTTCTGCCATTGGAAGATGGGAACAATTTCCACTGATTCCTCTGTCCAACTGCAGACTTCCATCGGGCCGAGTGGGGAGGCAGCTGCTGCAAAGTGTCCGGCCAATAGGCTGCAGGAGAAGAAGTTTTGTTTAGTGAGCTTTTAGAATGTTTCCAGTGCATACACAGCTGAAATCCAAGTAAAGTGGTAGCATTTCTTCTGCTTTATAAACTGTTTGTTTGCTGTATTTATTTCCCAGTACTCTTTCTTTGGATATCAGAACAGAATATCTAAGATGGCCTTCATGCAAGTTTTGATCTGGACTAAATTTGGCTCAGCTTTAGAGATGGAACTGTCTTCAAGCCACTGCCCAGGTTCACAGCAGAGTTCAGGAAATTTTGTTTTCACTACCATCTGGACCTCAATGTACATATATCACTACAGCAAGTGATTCTAACCATGCAATCCTAAATAGAATTGCACCATTCTAAGTATTTGGAGCAAATCAGCATGCCTGGACATTGGAATGTTATTTCCACTGGAATGTTTTTCCCTTTGTCTTGACCTGGGAGCTGCCCTCTGATCCCTCTTCTCTCTCTCTTTGTCCATAGTTCTTCCCCATCCTCTGCATGGCTCTGAATGGGGTCACATGTCTCTACAGGTCTGTCCTGAAGAAACAATGCTTTCATACTTCCATACATATGATGCCGGATTTAGTTGGCCACTTATGATAAAGTACCCTTTAGATTAGGTTTCTTTCTTTCCTTTCAATTGCAACCTGAATGTGAACTGAATTTAACTGAATAAGTGTAAGTTTTACTTTTGCAATATACTTCTTGGGATGCTTATTTTACCACATTTAAATATCACGCTTCTGTCACTTGACAAACTTTGCTGTATTACTATTAATCCCACTATTAAGTCCATGAAAGTCAAGAGCTTAGAATGGTATAACTGCTTAGGTTTATGCTGTACATTATAGATTTCATTCAGTTTCAAGCCTCTAAATATTTACAAACAGGATATATAAAAGGAGATAATGGATCTGGTGTCAGCTGGTGTGACTCTACTAGCACCTTGCAAATAAGACAATTCTAGTGTGTGTATCAGTTCTTTCTGGCAAATGTAGTAGCAATAGCATAATATCCCAGGAACAAAACTTTCCTTTTCCATAACACATATTATAATACAAATAATCTGAACATACACTGCAATTATCTATATTTTCAGACTCAAACTAGTGAAGCAAAAATTTTCATCTTGCTAAAGAATATGAGATATTACATTAATAACCTGAACAGCTTGTCAAATGCAGAGAGTTTTTTGGGCTAGAAAACTGAACTCCAATGGGTGCATGTTGTGGGAATGCACCATTTTTTTCCAGTATTTTTTGGGGGTTTAGCTTTAAAAAACCTGGAAATGTTTTAAAAAGCCACAAAATGCTGAAATTTCATTTTTGGTTTTTCAATTTTTTTTGATCTTGAAAAGTTCTGGGCCACAAAACTGAATGCAGGGGCTGGGTGAGCCGACCCTTCCATCCAGCTCTTCTGCCTCCCTTGCCTCCCAGATGGAGGGAGACAACTGAATGCAAGGATGAGCTGAGTCGACACCTGCACTCAGTTCTGCTGCCTGCCCCACTGCTTCCAAACCCCACTCTGCAACCCCCATTTTTTAAACTGGTGGCGAGGCCAAAGCAACCTGAAAAATGCCGGAAAAATTTGGCATTTTTCATGAGCTGCTCTTCAGGTTCCTTAAATTGCCACCATTTTTTGACCAAAAATAAACCTTAAAAAACAACCACCAGAAATGGCTTTTTTTCAGGTTTATTTTTTGTTCGGCTTTCTCCAGATGCACAGCTCTAGTGAATGCTTTATTTCATATTTATTTGCAAAAAATTCTCAATTGTTTATTTCTTTGGGTAGTAAAATATTTTCTGAAATACGTTTGAGGGGTGACAAAGCAAAGGGAACTATTCAGCTGGGGAAAGGAAGTCAGATAAATAGATATGGAGGGACTAGAACTATGCTGGTTCCCCTTTTTATGTCATCCATTTTTATGTGGTGTGAGGAAAACAGCAGGTTGAGTTAAGTTAGGCAGCCTGAAAACTGACATTAAGTGCCCTAGAGCCTCACAGGAAATGAGTACATGCTGCATGTTGGAGCAGCATGTATTGCTCCAACAATGATTAGTTTGCTTTTGTCAAATGGTAGAAAGTTAGCAAGCACATTTTATAGCCTTTGTGATTTCTTTCTATTCCTGATGGTCCCTCTGTGCTTATCTGGAGTACAATGTTTCTTCATTTGCTATTCTTCAGGACCCAATTTCTGCCAAATAACAGAAGGGGGCATTTTCAGGGAAGGGAACAGAAAGCCCAAGAAGTAAGATGAGGATTGTCAGAAAATTGCAATAAATTCTTCTACATTGCTCAGCCTAAACAGCAACCCTAACCTGGAATCTTTTGTAATGGTTGGACCTTGTCATAAAGGACGATAAGGTCTGGCATGGGTATTCTTAGCTGGCTCAACTGCTTATTTTATTTTAATTAGTTAAATACCCATCTGAAATCCTTCAGACCTTACATTCAACACTCAAGGCACCTGCTTGAGAATTAATAATTATTTTCCCCACGGAAATTCTATAGAGACCCAGCATGGTATCATGGTTAAGGTGTTGAACTAGGCTCTGGAAGACCCAAGTTCTAATTCCTAATGTGCCCTGGGTGACCTGAGATTAGGCTTCTGAGGATATAGCTGATCTCCAAATTAAAGTGATCACTTCCACTGGAGGAAATGGCAGCTTCAGAGAGAATATTCTAGGGTACCAGACCAACACTGAGCTTTCTCCCCTTCCTAAACTCTGCCCTTCCTGGACACCACCTCAAAACTTCTAGGCATTTGCTGCTGGAGCAGGTAATCCTACTTTGGACTAGCCACACTCTTTCATCTAATCTACATCATAGGAGAAGATGGATAAAGTGTGAGAATAAAATGGATGATGTTCTTTTGGGTGCCCATTGAGGAGATAAACATGCAACCAAATAAATAGCAAACCCTTGCAAAAAAATTAATAATACCAGAATGGGAATCTGGTTGGAATAGGGTTGCAAACTCTGCGTTGGGAAACACTGCAGATTTAGGAGTGGAGAGTGAGATGGGTATAGTTTGAGGAAAAAAGGATGCAGTGCAGTTTGTGGAGATAAGGGTATAATGCTCTACAGTCCATGCTCCAAAGCAGCCATTTTCTCCATGGGAATTGCTACCTGCAGCTGGAGCTCAATTGCAATTCCAGGAGATCTCCAAGCTCCATCTGGAGGTTGGAAACCTGGACTGGAAATAAGTGCTCCTCTGTTGAGGTCAAAACCTCCTTCAAGGAATCTGCAAGTGGCCTCATTTTTCTTCTTGGCATGTGTACTGTCTGATTTTCTGACCATCAGTTCCACATTGAAGACTGCTAAATAATCCTGGGTAATGGAATGTATTTCATCTCAAGGGATTCCTAATGATGATTATTGCACAATGTTTTGCCTATGAACAATCATATACATAAAAAAACTCCTTATTAAATTTTGATTGGATGGCAATTAAGACAATTTAGAAAGAGACTGCATGCATTTGGGTGATTTGGGAAAGGATTATAATCAATGTGAAGTTATGCTTCACTTTTAATTGCTTGAATTCTACAAGGATTTCTCATAAAGAGTGCTGTACTTCATTTGGCATACCCAAAATGATATTTAGTGGAAGAATATGGCATCAACTAAAAAATGTGCACCTAACTAGACATCAATGAAATTATAAAGACATAAAATTTTCACTCTTCACGTCTTAACCAGTGAGGTTTCCATTGAGCAAACGCTTGGGGGATTGCATAGAGATGTTGGATAGGGTTTTGAAGAAAATGTTAATCTCCTGGCATGTTCCTGCCACTCCTGGTTTTGTTTACAAGTATTCATTACTGATAGTTCTGTACATCACCAGAAGGGGAACTTCAATGATCTTTGGATGCCAAATTATTCAGTTTTGCAAGGCATGAACACGAGCCATGCCATGTGTACCAATATTACCTGAAATGCCTATTAGAAATCAGATTTTACGTTGAGACTGGTATCTCTTTGCAGGATTAAGACTTATAGTTTTTCCAGGAATAGCCCAAAGGGAAGGCAACCACATCTCCCAATAAGAAAGCAGGGATTAATTCCACACAACCTTGTTACCACAGACGAAAACAGGAACAAGGAATGGGATAAAAGCTGTAAATGAAGTGGGATCAAAGCTGGTACAGGAACCAGGCAGTGCCTTCCAAACACAACCATTTGTGTGTGGGGGGGGGGCAGGGGGGAGGGAGCGAATCCACTGGTGGAAGTGGCGTGTGGCTGTGCTGGCGAATTTGTCCTCCACTGGGCAGCTGCAGCTGCCACAGCCCTCCTTGGTGCTGGGACATGGTGCCAGTGTTCCTGCACCCCGCTGCTACCAGTGTAGCGGGAGCAGTCTGGGAGCATGGATGGGGGAGGAGCTCTCTCCTGGCTGTTCATAGAGGGAGTGTCGGTTTCCCTGATGAACAGTTGGTTTGCTGAAGCTGAGGGAGTGTATCTGTATTTAGCATTTCTGTAACAGTTTCAGTTTTCAAAAAGCTTCACATATATTATCACAGAAAGTCTCACAACAATCTTGCAAAGAGGACCAGCCCAGCATTTTGGGCTCAAATTGTATTTGGGCACACACACACTTAGAGAGCAGTTTATCTAAGGGCCAACAATGTGTCATTGAGAGTTCATGACTGAATCTTCCAGTGTCTGATTTTTTTTTTGCCTTAAAAAGAAGCCAAGAGTAATGAAATGTGTTTTCGCTCTCCCCTGCCCCCCAGCGGACGGAACATCTGGCTTAACGCCACCAAAAATGTGGACTAGATTAATTGTGGACAAAAGGGACTCTCTGGTGATAGGGAGGCTTTTCGGCTTTTTGAGCCTTCCCATGCTACCAGGAAGCCTCTCTGGGGGGTGGCTTATGGTGCTCTTGGATGGTGCTGAAAGGCAAGAAGCCAACACATGCACACAAGGCTCCAGAGTGGGTATTTGCTATGACAAGTTATAGATTTGTTCAGAATATTTAGGAATATTCCTGCACTGACACATAATGATTAAAATAAGAGTATATAGTCACATAGTGTTTTGAGCATTCATGTGCTTTATAACTGTACAATAACCCTGTAAACCAGGACAATGTTATTCTGCCTGAATTAAATAAGGTAAATGACTCTGTTGAAAAATTATGACTTGGATTCAGTGGAGCATATCCACAGATGGAAAGATTTCCTCCTGTAGAGAGTGACTTCCTTTCCTCTCCCCTCCTACTGCAGTAACAATAGATAAAGCAAAGCGACTGTGGTCTATTAAAGTGTAGATAACGTTTTGGTGATTTGCACTTATTGTTCTGCTTTGCTGCTTCTTAAGTCTAAACAGCTTTTGAGACCCCAAAAAACTTTCATAGACACAGGAGTGATCATAAATGGCTGTGATCTCTTGTGACAGGGTGATGGCTGTTAACATGATCTTTCATTTTGATTATTTTCTCAAATGTGTCCAGTCATTCAGAAGTAATTTAGATGGCTGGCAAACTTCACTGCAGTCATGCCATTCAGATTGCAGAGCGTTGTTTGTGAGCGCAAAACTGTCACTGTGTGCATTTAATAAGCTGATCAGCACATAAGCATCTGGTCAGCACATAATTTCAAACAGGGATGTGTTAGGCTAGAAAAATGTTTGCATGTCTCCTAATAATGGTGTATGTCTGCTCAGCAAAAAAAAAAGTCAGTGGTTCAGTACTCAGAGTTTTAAGCTGGCATTATATTGAAGAGTCCAAATACTGAGATTATTTGCTGACAGTCAGTAACTTTGCTACAACCTGTGTCAGAGTGGTATGGATTTCTGACCAGTGTTTCTTTTTTGTTGGGACGGTCCTAAAACCACTCTGATTAATTTAAGCTACATTGAATAGAATGAGCAACTATTGCTTCTGAGTACAATTGCAGTGTTTGTGTGCTTAGCAATCTTCCCCGTTCTATTCATTGCATCAAGTAGTACTTAAAAGTATATGCAAGATTGATTTTGATACAAAACAATAAAGGGGACACAGTTCATAGCATATTTTTTTTATAAATTTAGAACAAAGACCTTTGAATGAACAACAATTTCATATTTACGTGCCTTATTACTTCAGGCATGATTTTTATTGTGTTGAGTAACAGACAGTTAATAATTCTTGTAATTGTTTGCAAATAAAATTGAAGAGATTGCTATGCATCTGTCCTGAATATTTATATTGTCTTGTGTAACAGCTTTTGCCATTAGAGGGTGCCAAAGATTTTCCACAAGTGAATTTTTGTCATCTTTATGTAAATGCTGATACAGTTAAATTTTAAAAAATGCATCTGAAAACAATTATAATGTGGTAGCCTAGTAAGTCAACAAGTGCCAGTAAATTTGCAGTGCAGTGCACCTCCCTCTGCCTTTATGGCAGTTTAGTCTGGGAGAAAATCTCACAAAAGGAATTGATTGGTTCAGTCTGTTGTACAATTAGAAAAGGTTCAGGCACATGGTCCTTCGAGATGCCTGCTGGAGACGTTGGGCCTGTGGGCAGAGAGACTGGCTGCTTGAGGCTTGTGTTTAATTATCAGACCTGCCTGCTCATGTTGGTCTTGGCTATCTGGCCCAGGTTTTTCTACACTTCTGGTACAATTGCCTTTTATTCTGCAAACATCAGTGCCTTTGTTCCTTGCTGATCAGTTTTCCCTTATTATTTGAATCTAGAAAATGTGCCATTAGGGGCATAACAAGGCAAACTGTAGCCCTGGGCAAAACCAGAGTTGGATGCCCCCCCCCCATCGGCAGCCACTCCACCACGACCAATTTCTTTTTTGCACCAGTACATTGGTGCCTGAAGGGGGTGCATTTTTAGACATATCAGCACCAAATTTTCAGAGTATCATCAGGAGACTGTCCTTATGCTACCCCCCATGTTTGGTGAGGTTTGGTTCTAGGAGTCCAAAGTTATGGACTCCCAAAGGGGGTGCCCCATCCCGCATTCTTTGCTAAGGAGATGGGGGCTACTCTTTTGAGGGTCCATAACTTTGGACCCCCTGAACCAAAATGCACCAAACTTGGGGGGGGGGGGTCATCAGGATAGTTTCCAGAAGATACCCTGATGTTTTGGTGCCGATACATCAAAAAATGCGCCCCCTGGAGGAACAT